>NC_138656.1:5659394-6259394 GCF_964273445.1 Streptopelia decaocto
TAAGTGAATATCTAAAAGAAGAAGGCATTTTGGTGAAGAATAAAGAGCACATTCCTGAACTGTGGCAAACAGACTGACACCCCTTCCAAATGAACATGCACCACACCTTGGCATTGGATTAATACTACATAGTTCATTCTTTTCTTTCAGAGAAAGTCAGTTCTCTATGTTGTTTTGCCTTCTGCTTCCATGAGATGAGGTTTTTCTGATTCTGCCTGTTCCACTTTCATATTTTTGTGATTTGGAAATTAGTCACTAGAAGCTTTGCAACCAACAAATTCTCACTTTTCAGTGCTTTTTGTCTGAGACACTGCTAATAGACCAAAATACCTGTCAGACAGGGTTTATTTGTAGCACTTACAACACACATGCTGTTGTGTATGTATTTAGTTATTCTGGCAAACATTATTATCAGTATGTATAAAAACTCCGGGTTTTTATGTGACTAATCATGTGATTTTCGATCCATGGTTTCAAAAGGCGAAGGTGAAAGCAAAGGAATGTAATCGTTGAATTAAAACAACATCACCAAACAAAAACCCGGACATTCCTCTGTCTAATTCTGTGTTGGATGGATTTAAAACAGAATTTTCCACCATTATCCAGGGAAAAGAATCTGAAATGTAATAATACTTCTGGCACCACCTTTCACAAATAAGGCAACTGCATTCAGTTAGTAGGCATTTAAAATTCTGCAATAGGATACTCGCAGCACACTTCAGAGACTGCAGCTGACTTCAGAGACATCCTCGCTGGAGCCTGGGAAGCCGCCAGGATCGCTGGAAAGCATTCACAAAGAGAAGTAGTATTAGTAGTATGACTTGCTAAAAAAACTGAAACAGCCAAAACAAAATACCCAACCCAGTGCTGCTTTCCCCATACATACCCAGAGGTTCCGCCAGGTCCTCAGTGGCCTGGAGCCTTTTCAGTGTGGCCAACTGACATTGGCGTTGAGCAACCTGAGCAAAATCTCGGCTCCTTTGTGTTGAAGGCCAGTTCTGATTTGGAACGGCACTCATCCTAAAGCATTTGTAGCTCTTTGGTTATGAATGATCAACTACAAAGTTGATTCTGAATATTTTGAGGCATCCCTTGATTCCAGGAGTGGTCTCTGCAAAGGTGTGGACCAGATCTAGAGCATCTTTTTAACTGGAAAGGACCTGACAGCGCTGAAACTTCAAGAACTGTCCGAAATCCCTTTCTGCATGATTTTCAAGCTATGGATTTGCGTAGACTGTCCAGGGAACAGTTTGGAAAACTAAAACATTGGAATGAGTGGCAGTCTGCCTGCTATCAGGGAAACGAAGGAAAACAACATAGATTATCGTAGAAAATACTCGCCAACGCTCAAGATCATTGCGTAAGCTGCCTGCATGAATTCATAGGGTTCCAGGGCTTGTACAGCCCTCAAATTTAGATTCCTGAAGCCAAGCAAGGTTTGAGAAAAGCCAAACAAGCGGAGCTGAATCTTATCTAAGTTTTCAATTTTGAAACTAATGTTCAAGTGCTTGTTAAAAGCCTGAGTTTGGCTGCCTTAGTGTAGCTGTTTGATGAATAAACAGAGCACTTCAAGCCCTAAGGATGATCAGCTGCAGTCGCTGCTGCTCTCAGTCTGCTCATAGGGAGCGCAGGAGTTCCTGAGGTCAAGAGAGCTGGATGTGAAATATGGTTTTGACAACTGGATGAAAAATTAAAGTGAAAACTGTATCTTCCATTTATAAAAGACTTGATTTTTTTCCCCCCAGTCCCCCAAGATTTTTTTAATGCATGCAGAGGAGGTAGTGTTGTTGTCTTTATAAAAATTATTATTTTCTAGATTTTTCTACTAGAAAATCAAGGAAACTTTCTCTTAAAGCTCCTTTCCACAATAAGTTATTTTAAACCACATCTTAATGGGAAAAAATACACATGAAATTTGAATACATTTAATTTGGCTTGATATTTGTCTAAACTTCTTTTTAGAGATTTGTTGTTGTAACTTTTCTTCGTGTTTCTTCAGTATATAAATAAGAGAAGGAACTTGTTTTGCTGAATCAAGACCAAATATCCTACTCTACTTGGTTTTCACCTGCAAAGTTGTCCTTAAATTCTGAGCTTTAGATGCTGAAATGAACAGTAGTTTTTGTATCAAAAATATACGATCTGTAAGAAAGAACTGTTTGAAGCAGTAATTTGCTCTTGCAGACTTGGCCGCTTTCTTCCCTTCACCAGCTGTTGGCAGAACTGAGTTTTTTAGAAATAGTACTGGTGTGGCGGATGACTATGAAACCTGATTTTCTTATGTAGAACTAATTAAAGCTCATTCCATTGTAGCTAAGGCCCATGACTTCCCATGGATTATTCTGTGGTAGTCAAAGATGGATATGCACAAACCCAAAGGCATACTAGAGCTTTTGTGCTATTTTATAATCTCTGCATTTTTATTAGCTACAATGTTGGGAGCTCATGTAGATGTGTTCAACCTCGTGTACACTTCTGGATGTTTTCTGCTAACTACAGCTGAGAAAATTAAGGGTTAATTACAGCTTAAGAGAGATAGCGTATATATTTGTTATTAGCTTGATAATAGATAGAATACAAAGGCACATTCACAAAAAAAGGTCTCAGTGACATCATATGCACTTGTGACATCAACAAATCTTCGAGAGTGAATTACTGGCTTTGTGTCCATTGAAGGAGCCGGCGTTGCTCTATATAGTGCTTTGTACAAGAGGATGGTTGGAGTGGAGAATGAGGATCTATTGTAATTTGGGCTCCATGAATCATCACTTTGTTGTATTTGTTATTTTTTTCACTAAGTCTGCCGAAGAGAGCGAGTCCCAGGTATTATAGTGTTCAAGTGTGATTTTGAGGGGTCTTTACAGGACCATATAGTAAAGTTCTGTGCCTCACATATATTTCTCAGCAACACTGGAATTCATATACAGTGTCGTATGGAAGTACTGGGTTATTTACTACCTCCTAATGGTTATTGTTTATTAGTACGTACAGTAGATGTTAAAACAATATGTTGTTTGTCAGGGGAAAGAAGAAAAGAATCCTTTAAGATCGAGTATTCCAGGAGAAGGAGAACAACTTATGTTCCTCATCAATCACCCTGTAAATTGCTCAGCATTCAGAGAACAGCAAGCGCTTAACAGAAGAGAAATATTTTAGCACTTGGGGAAATCTGGAACCTGTTTGAAATGTGGGGAAAATGATGGCAATGCAAAGAAAATAGTGAACAGTATGTTGAATCACTGTTTGCTGCTTCTTTGTGGACACCCTCAAGGGTCTCCCATTCATTAGAATTATTTTTTCCTATAATGCTCATGTTACATATTTTTCAGACAAGTTCAGTATATTGTTTCTCCAGGAAATACTGACTCATGAGTGTGCTCTCAAATATTCAGCCTCTTTAGATAGAAACTTTTGACCACCCTCTTAAAATAATTTATCATCAAGCAGGAACCAGTAGGAAAACGTGTAGGTACCAGAGACAAACATCACACATTTAAAGATTTATTTACAGGGTAATCACTGGCTCCATCAAAATAATGATGTTGTTATTACCACAACTGCTACTACTAATTGATTTATAGATCACCTTGCACATGTCTTAAGGTGCTTTAAAATATAGCCATAAAAATGACACAAAGCCACAAAGGCATAATAAAATATAATTAGAACGAATAATAAATCCAAAAGTTGCTAAAATAGTCACATAGGAAATAGCTGTAGTTTTAGGAATTACCTTTGATCAGTGAAGGGGCAATAGGAGCTGAATTTGTTCTTTTTATGATTCCAAGAGATCTTTTCAATTTCGAATACTGACCAAGCAATATTATGATCTTTTGAGTCTCACTGTCACGAAGTTGGATGCTTGAAAAAGGATAAAGTATCAAAACATCTCCAAATCATGGCTGTTCATTGTCACATTTTACAGTTGGAGGCTGTAGATTTTGACACCACTTTCCCTTGAATTAAATAACTTATGTCCATTGTTCAAGGTCACAGAAGGTGTATCTGTTTGTTGGGATTAGTGCGCAACATCAGCTCTGTTTAGATCTGAAACCTCATAGTAGATAAGCAGGAAACTGTTCTCTAAGTATTGGATCTACCTCTCCTTTCTCATGTTTATTTTCTATCATGACAGGGTTAATAAAGTACTAGAACTGGAATGTAGTTTTTCTCTTGATTTTCTATTAAAATGTTGATATTTTGTTGAGAAGAACTTTCATTTATCTTGTTTCATCAAAACTTCATTTAAAGTGGAAAAAATCAAAACCCCATATTTTACTAGTCCTAGAAGGAAAAAAAAATGCAAATTTGCCTATTTTTTATTCTATAAGCAAGAACAACACAAAAGGACAGCAAGGTTTGCAACTTGTGTTCTTAACTGATAGGATGACTAGCAAGAGAGGTGGATGGAAGAGGCAGGATCCTCAGCTTTTAGCTGCATTTCTGGTTTTTACTTGTTCTCATATTTTGAACACCTTCAGTTTTATTTTGATCCCGCTGATAATTCAAGTTTTGCGTGCTGAATCTGAATGTTTCCGACTGAACATGACGAGAATTAGGGTTTGGGTTCATCTGTGCTGTCACAGTAGTGAATAGACAAAGCCAAACCTTAAATACTGTGAAATCTTTACCATGAATTTTCCTGGACCTAGTTCCAAAGCTGGTATTTGTGCAGACTTTCAGAAATGGAACAATAATGCATGCCAGTGGTCAAAATAGAGAAAATGCAACAAAGCAAAACCAATACCTATTCTCCAGTAGTTCTTGCTTAATCTGGCTCTTTCTGAGTTAACGTTATTTTTAAAATGGCAACGTATGTGTAACTAGATACCTCCATAGGAGCATCATTAACTTGGAACTGGCAATACACCTCAGGAATGGAATGAAGCTCTCAAGTAACTGAAGACCATTGCTAATTTCTTTCTGGTACAAAAGCAAAGATATATATGTATATATTTAATCTTATGTTGTTTAACATGGATCACATAGCATGTGCACTCAAAATTTAAATAAAACTGGGACAGATGTGTGATGGAATAGTTCAGCAGGCACACAATTGTCTCCATAAATAAAAAATAAGAGAAGGACAAAAGATGGAATTTGAGATATGCTTGTCAGGCAGTGTCAAGTCATGTATTTTGGGAAGGGCCATAGCAACGGTAGTGTAGGAGCCCAAATAGACTGGAAGAGTCTTTCAAAAATGCTGATGCAGCAAATGGTTAACATCTTTAAGAAAAAAAAAAGTCAAAATCTAAAATTCCCTTATTTCCAAGTACTGTGTAAAGGCAAAAATGTCTCTTGGATTTGCTCTGCTGCTAATGACATGTGAATTTTTAACCATGTTTGAGAAAATTGCAGACAACGCAGAATCCGGGGAAGGTTATTATCTCATGCGCTACACTCTTCCAACCTGGTGAAAAAAAAACCTCTGGGTAATAAAGCTTTGTGATTCAACACAAAGACATGACAGTAAAGGTTGCAAAATGCACCAGCTCTTGTGCTGTTTACATTCTACCCTTTGTGATTGTATATAAACAGGCTCGGTATATCTGTCATAACTACCTGCTGGGGCAACACTTCCCAGGGCAGATCTGAAATGCTTTGAAAACTACGGAAATGTTCCCAGCTGCTGCCATGAGTCTGAGATGAAGCCTGAGCCTCTGGGCTCTTTTTTGGTACGTGTGTTGGTACTTTGCATTGGTGAGGCCACACCTGGAGTATTGTGTTCAGTTCTGGGCCCCTCAGTTCAGGAAAGATATTGAAGTGCTGGAGCGGGTCCAGAGAAGAGCAACTGGTGAAGGGACTTGAACACAAGACCTATGGGGAGAGGCTGAGGGAGCTGGGGTTGTTTAGTCTGGAGAGGAGGAGGCTTAGAGGTGACCTCATCACTCTCTATAACTACCTGAAGGGAAGTTCTAGCCAGGTGGGGATTGGTCTCTTCTCCCAGGCAGTCAGCAATAGGACAAGGGGCCATGATCTTCAACCCTGCCAGGGGAAATTTAGGCTGGATATTGGAAGGAAATTCTTTGCAGAGAGAGTGATCAGGCATTGGAATGGCTGCCCAGGGAGGTGCTGGACTCGCCGTCCCTGGAGGTTTTTAAACTGAGATTGGACATGGCACTTAGTGCCATGATCTAGTCAATGGACTGGAGTTGGACCAAGGGTTGGACTTGATGATCTCTGAGGTCTTTTCCAACCCAGACGAGTCTATGATTCTGTGCCTGATTTTGCTGCCCCTATCTAAGGACTGTACCAGATGCTCAAATGCAGCAATCAAGTAATTGCCAAGAATATTGAGAAAAATTACAGAATCACAGAATGTTAGGGATTGGAAGATCCTTCTGTTGAGAGCACCGATGTGGTCCCTGAGGTCTTGACGTGACCTGGTGCTGTTTTCTTGGTAGCAGGTCAGTTTTTGAAATCAGGCAAGCGTAAGTGCTAACATGCAAGCTTCATATCATGTTTTGGATAGTGTTAGAAACTGTCTTCTCATTCTGTGATGAGAGTGCTTCATTTTATTAATTTATTTTTCTATGGAGAGCAATAAGCTTTTATAGTGGTTGAAGAAAAAACTGTATTAAAGGCAAACGGTATTGAAGGCAAAACGGTATTAAAACCAAAACAAATATAAACCCCCCAAAAAATCAAAAAACACACCAAACAGAAATAAAATACTGTCCAGTGAGGGATCAGCTGGTGTGATGGAGCTGTGGCATCCAAAGGCTGGGGAAGAGAATCAGCTCAAACTACCAAAAAGCCATAGCTGTGAAAATACACTGGTCCTCTATGGTAAAAAGATCTCTTGGAATCAGGAAAGGAGATAAAAATAGCTCAACTTGATTGTCTATTAATTGGAGTGAACTGTTGTGTTTTCCTGGGATATTGTGGGGGTCATCAAGCTGGGAGAGGATACAGGGCTTGAAATGTTGTGAGAGCTGAACTGAGTGGTGGAAGAACGTGTACGAGTTGCCTGTGGTCAAGAAAACATTCCTCTTCAATTTTGAACTAATATTTAGAAATCAGGAAAATAGAGAAATTGTGAACTTTTTGTATTTTACTCTTTTTTAACCCGCATGGTTAACCCTTGTTTTGACACCTTACATTTTGTCAGCTTGTAAAAAGTGCGTTTTGGTATTGCTTTAAAATTTTATTTAATATTTCAGTTTTTCTGTAGCATTTTAGATACTACAACAGTGTCGCTGCTTTATCCTGTCATTTTCCTGGTTGGTTCTATACCCTCATTTCTCTGATTTAATAGATAAATGGATTTTAATTGAAATAACCTGGTGTTAAACAAGTAATAGAATAAACTAGGATCATTGAGTCTAGGCTGGTAGTTTCTAGAACAAATGCAGAAGGAAGTTTTGATCTTAATATGTTTTTTATAACTTTTTTTTTTAACCCAAAATCTTATATCCTCATCATGCTCAAATCACTGTATTTTCTATTAGCTGTAAAGAGAAAACATGCCAAATTTTCTCTTTGTATAGTCGTGTGTGTTTAGAACTAGAATCAGATGTTATGCTTTCACTTGTACATAGTACCCTTGCAACATAATACTGTGCCCCTTTTATGTCAAGATGTCAAATCTCTCTCTATTTTTCCTTTCACCTATATGAAAATGTCATCAGGGCTAAAACTGAGCTGTTTTTCACACCCTGTGCCCTATAAAACACAGAAACCCTACACTCATTAAATTTTGTGAAAGGAATTCTTCTTTCTTAGTCCACCGCAAGTAACTTTGTGTGGTGTGCGTTTCGTGGTTAAAAGGCAACAGCAATTTGAGGACTAACACCCCATTCTTCCCTTACTAAATCAGTGATATTCCACTTGTTTAAAATTACAACTTTATTTTACGCTCCAAGAGTGCCTTGGAGAATACTTGACTCAAGAAACACGGAGAACGTATCTACACGTACATATGCATTTAATGATAACTAGAGTGTAATGAAGCATATGGGACGTAATGAAATTAGAAGTGTGGGACATATAGTTCATTTTTACTACATAAATAGCATGGAGGAAACGGAACAAGTTTGGATAACCCAGATTTAAGCAACGTGGAAAAAAAAAGCCCAATTTGCTTTGGGAAGAAAGCAAAAGGTATCATTGCAGTGCTATCAGCCTGTTTATTGGAATGCATTTTGTGATGTGGAGTTGCAGGGAAGTTTGGACAGTTATGGCTTGTGTATTTCAGAATAAGCTATTTGTATTACAATTAAAAAATACCCAGTGATGTTAATATTATATCTATTTTAGGATAAAACATAGAAAAAAATAACCCTTATTATTAATATTTCACTTATTCTGCTGCTAGGCTTGAAACATAGTAAATACAATGGCCTAATATGTGTAGGCATTCTGGAGTCATAAGTGACAGAAGTAACCTCGATCCAGTGGACTCTTTTCAATCACAGAAAAAGGAAAAGAAGTATTATCCTGGACCCCAAATTATATAGTATGTTACCTACAGCGTTTTCTCAAAGGAAGCAGCATCTGTGTCAGTGGGACAGTTCAGAATCTGTGCAGACTCATGGAAAACGTCTCTTTGATTGTTATTACTGGTACTATCAAGTCTGGATTTACTCGAAGCTCGAGATCCTGGTGTTTTGAGAATCTCAACTTGTAGTTCCGACTTAAAAAAAATATGCTGGTTCTCAGGGAAAATTGCAAGATACAATGTAGGTGAATCTAAAAGATCCAGAAGAATCCAGGGTACTTTTGTCCTACAATTGTATAATAGTAGGACTTGTGTAGTATTGATTCATGCTGTTCAAGTACTTCATTTCAACAATTCCAGTTAAACTCCATCTTTTGTTAGAAAAATGTGAATGGGATCCTAGCCTTAAAGACCTGGAACAGCACTCTCTGAGGAGTTAATACTCACTGAAGTGTAGGAATTTAAAAATTAGATATTAGGCTAAATTTTACTGTCTAGACTTTATTGTCCCTAGAGAGGGATGGCCACCTTGATGGCATTTTGAGGATACCTGTTTTTCTTTCCTGATTATAGAAGAGCCTTATTATAGAATAGAATCATAGGATCATTTTGGTTGGAAGAGACCCTCAAGACCCTTGAGTCCAACCATAACCTAACTCTGGCACTAAACCATGTCCCTAAGAACCTCATCTAAACACCTTTTAAACCGCTCCAGGGATGGTGACTCTACAACTTCCCTGGGCAGCCTGTTCCAATGCCCAACAGCCCTTTCTGTGAAGAATTTTTTCCTAATATCCAATCTAAACCTCCTCTGGCACAACTTGAGGCCATTTCCTCTCATCCTATCACTTGCTGCTTGGGAGAAGAGACCAACACCCTCCACGCTACAACCTCCTTTCAGGTAGTTGTAGACAGCGATAAGGTCTCCCCTCAGCCTCCTTTTCTCCAGGCTGAACAGCCCCAGGTCCCTCAACCACTCCCCACGCACGACCTGGCTTCTCTGCTCTTGGTACAATGGAGGAGGAGTTGTTGGACTTGTATTCTCTGCAATGATCTTATTAGAAAAAAGAAATCTTGAGAAGTGAGTACATTGTCTGTTGCATTTGGCTGCGAATCTGTTAATTTATGAAAAATATTTCTAGGCCTGAAAAATGCTACTATTAATACTAGATTCTTTAAAATTAACTCAGTGATGAGAGCATTTTTAAGAGCCATCAGATTTTATTGTATATAGGGCCTGTTTGTTATTTTGGAACACTTTAAATTGCATATTACTTACCTGGGGGACTCTATTGGGCGCCACTGTAATGTTTTACATTACCTCATCAAACTCTTTTTATATAGTTGAAATGTTATTTGCTCACAGCTAAATACCAGAAGCTTGCTGACCTGGCAACTGGAAAGTATTACCTCTCACTAATATAACAGAAAGGAATCATTGGCTTCCCAGTGCATCACTGGTAGGAGCCTTAATGCTTAGGCTAGGAAAAGGCCAAGGATCACTGAGATTTGTTTGGGCACATCCTCAGCGGCTGTACCTTGATGCTAAAGGCCTGTCCAAAATATGTCATCTCCCTGTAGATATACAACCATCTGTATGCATGGAATTGTGTGTGAACATGGTTATTGCTGCCAGGCTGGACTGTGACACTTGGCTCTATGGAGATACGAGGTAGATGACAGAAAAATATGCAGTCGTACATAATAGCTCCTGTCCTGATACATGAAGATGCATCATAAGACCAGGCTGCACATTTTGAATATACATGTACTACTTCGGAGAGCTTCTCAGTTCTGTGTTTTTTCATGGGTTGAAATTGATGTAGGAGGCTTTCTTTAAAAGCAAATATCTGTGTCACAGCTTTTAAAAATCACTCTGTGTGAAAGCAGAAACATGAGCTGTTAACACAGAAAAATAAGGTGCCTACGTTTTCAGTTCTCTAGTGTGGATTTGGCTCTTTAGGCTGATAAAAATGCCGCAATTACCGCAGAAGATTCAAGGCCCATCTTCATATAGGTGGGAGAAGGGTTGGTAACACGACACTGGCAAATTAGAAATTAATTCCCTGCCGTGGCCCACCAGACAAAGCTTTTGTTACCTTTCTTGGTTTTGTAGTCTCTCAGAACCTAACCAGAGATATATTGGAAGTCCTTCCTACTGACTTCAGTGACCTTTGGATCGCTGCAACTTTACATAATGCAAATTTATGCTGTGTGAGCAAGACTAATTTTAAAAACTCTGCTCCATTGTAACATTTAGTCATTGGATTTGATGTCATTCAATGACTTATTTAGGCAAAACGCCCGGCTATCTGATAACAACTATTTCTGTAGATCTGGAACTCTGTGAATAAATGAGAATAAAAGAGTAACAAAGTTTAGTTTCTTGCAGTAAAGGTAGTCTAAAGCAAATGAGGGCACTTCTGCTTTATAGCTGAGTGATTCTATCTTGAACTCAGCTTTGAGATATTTATTTTAAAAGCTTCTGCTGCTTAAATGATTTTCAATCTGTGCTGGCGCATTGTTGCTTTATCTCCATAGTTTATACAGCTGTCAGGTACCTGTGGAGGGTCCCTTATAAATCAGTTCCCCAGTAGTAACGTGAAAGTGGCCTGAAGGGAGGCTCAGGTCACTTAATCCGAGAGGTGCAAAGAGGCATCTTATACATTGTTTGGGTTTATTTATTTTTGTAGGACTTGAGGCTACTTGAAGCTTTTGTGAGGCAGAAAGGGAGTTTTAGCCTGAAGGAAATACTATGAACTGTGAGTAAATCGTTTCGCATTTTCTCAAAACATACCTTTCTTTGTTTTGAAGTTCTCCCCTTTTCCTCTGGTCATGTGTCTCTGCCAACTGCTCTGGTCGAGCCTGGGAAAAGGATCTGAATGATGACTTGGTTTGTCTCAGTAAACCACTGTGTTTGAGGAAGCAGATGCAGAAAATACAGCAGGAATGTCACTTTCTAAATATCTGGGGAAAAGCAGATCTGAACCCTTTACTTTCTAAAGCATTTATTTAGGATGTGTGTATCTATGTGTGTATGCATGCAGAAGTAAAAGGAATTGAAAGGAAAAGAGGTAGAAAGAACAACTTAAAAACTAAAGGCATTACTTCATGGCATTTACTTTTCTTTTTATGATTCTCCCCCCCGCCCCACCCAGTATTTGTTTGAGAACGATTGATCAGATGCAGCGTTTGGTTTTATGATGCTCTGTGTGTGTTACCATTTTTGAGAGAGACGAACGGAGGGGCAAGAAGATACAGACCTGTGCAGGGTCCTGCAGTCAGTTGGTGGCTCAGCCAGAATTAGGACCTGCTTTTCCTTCTGGCTCTTAGTTCTTCTTAGATCAACTTCATCCCATCCTCTCCAGCTCGCCTGGTCAGCGGGTTTTTAAAATGAGGAATGAAGTCATGGGTTTCAAGAATGCAACCAGACCTCTCTGTCATTTCTGGTTAGACTTGTCAAATGCATTGTCATTCTGTACTTGAGCAAATGGTGTTTGTGTGTTGCAAACAATGTGGATGTACTTCAGAGCCTGATTCAAAGCTCAGTGAGGTAGTAGGAATCTTCCCATGGAGTACTCTGGGATTTGGACCAGACCTCTGAGTCATATATAAAAATTATTTCAAAGGGAGAATGTATAATGTAAGCATAAATCATTTCACATTCACGTGTCACAAGAACCTTAATGTGCAATGAGCTTGAATATCTATTGTTCAAACATCTCAATGTTTTCCTTTGTTTCTATGGGTGTTGTTTATGCTTTGGAGACCGTATGTGTGGATGGAGCATCATCAGCAAAATGCATGCCTTTGAGGAACTGAATCCCATCAGAAGACCACAACTTGTGTTAATTTGGCTGCATAAATGTCTCCCTGATACATTAAAAAGGGTGTGAAAATACAAAACCAAATGTAATAAACACAGATGAACATAACTTGACATACAGATACTAGAATCCATTCCCACACTTCGTCTAGAGGATTTTATTGTTGTTGCAGATTTCTTTTAAGAATACTAAAACCAATGATGATGAAAATAGGTTCCAAATTCCTTGTTATAAAGAAATTCACATCAACTGGCAGAGGACTTTAGCCCTTGGTGTTAAAGTCCAATTGCCCTTTTATCACAATCTGCTAAATAGGGCCAGTTCTTACTTGTGATGTTAATACATGTGAGAAAACCAGGCTGCCCAATGCTAGGTAATAGTAAGAAGAGAAATAAATGAGGTTTTCCATCTTTAAGCATGTTGCAAGCACACACTACTCACTGTCCACCTTAGTGACCTTTGTTCTTTGAGTAATGCTATAGGTGGAGGTTATGACATACATTTAAATACACAGCCAGATTTTAATATGCATTAAATAACACGTGGTATTAGTTCTGTATTTTTTATTATATGAATTGATCTAGCAAAATCTCGGAACTGAGCTTTAAGTATGTGAGGTCAATGAAGCTGCACACATCCTTGTATTTGAGAGCACACGTGTTTTGGTAAATGAGAAACATAACTGGAGACAAGTAGGCAGATCTTGAGCATGAAGGAACTTTTCTCTGACTAGTGTTGCAAAACCTCCATTCTGTTTTCCCCTTTTCTTCTTGAGGTGCTTTTGCACTTACTGTGCTATTGGAATCGGGTTTGGGTTTAGCAAGCTTTGGGCAAAAAGAAGAGTGAGTACAGGAGGAGATCTGCCTCTCTTCCCCATAGATACAGAGTGACAATATTTTCAAATAACAGCTGCCATATAGAGAAAAAAAATAATAAACCAACAAGAACATTCAGAGCTGTTTATAAAAACCTATTTTGATCCTTGGTAGAAACCATTTCCAAACTTTCCCAGTCAAGGTCTGTGTTTTTCAGCTGATTTCTTTTCTAGGTATTTCAAATACTCCAAAAATATTAAAGCAAACTAATTCTTTCTGACCCCTGGGGAAGGAGCAGGGATGATTCATTCCACAATGGCCTTTGGTAGTGAGTCAGCAAGTTTCTTACTCATTTCATTTTTAACCAATGGGAATGTCCTCTTTTTTCCCTTCTCACACCTAGTGCAAAACCCCATTGTTGGGCAGGATTCTGTAAAATTGCTCGACCAGTCCTAAGAAAACCCATTGTAAGTCATCTTTTTCTAGCTTAATTCCCTAATCTTGCGGAATATCAAAACATGTACAAAATCCAGCAAAGTGCTCAGGTGTTAGGACTCTCTAATCATTTTTACTATATTATCACTTGGAGTGGAATGCGAACTGTTTTGCTGGATCCAAGACAAATGATAAATCCTGGTTTGCTGATAGACTTGCATGCGTTTAGTTATTTCCTAAAATAATAATTTTGCTATGGATGAGTAAGTCCATACTAATTTTCTAGGCTTCAGTTCTCAATACCTCCCTGTGTATTGTTTTCCTGAAGGTAATAAATAGTATTTCTCAATTCTCCGTACTAAAGTTGCTGCTTTGAAACGATTTGTGAAGTGGAGAATACATTTATTGTGTTTGCACAAGTGTGCACAGAAATATGAGGACTGCATATGGTCACTAGAATTCCTTTGTAAACACAGGTTGGTGCTCTTCATTTCCCAGTGAGTGCACTGGCTGTAAACCAAAATGGCAAATGAGATTGTAAATTGGGATAGAGATTTGCTGTGTTTTATATTTCCAATGTGGTAATGTAAATTCTTATTTTACTCCAGCAGATGTTTGAATAGGCATTTGATAGGAAAGGTATTTATGTGACTGACAGCTTTATTAAGCCGTGCAACAGCTTTAAGTGAACTGTTATTTACCCCTTTCTGTACCTATTTTAACAAAGGGTAGTCATAATTATGATTTTTATTTTCTTTTACCTAAGCTAATAGGGTAAATGTCTGTTTTTCTCTGCTCACTTGGGCCTATCCAAAGTGCAAATGATTATTATTAGATGACGACAAGCTACACAAAGCTTAATTCTGGGAGAAGTTTGGTCCTATTTGAAACCACTTCTGGCTCAGTCCTTGCCATTGACCAGAGTTTGCCTATATATCCTAGATGATCTATAGTTTTATGTTTGTGGCTTGAACTTTTCATTTGAATTTGGGATGCATTCTGGATTCACTGTGAAAGGTTTCTCTGCATGCCATTGAGGTGAGGAGATGAAAAGTCTCCTCTGTTTTGAGCTTGGTTGTTTCATTCTAGATAAAGTATTAGTATTGTGATTATTAATGGCTTGCTTCTATGCCCATCATACCAGTTGACTCCTGTTTGAATAGTGAAACATCTACTAATTCTTCTGTTGCGGTCACATCCAGAAGTGGGAGAAGGATTTCTACAAGGCTACAGAAGTGGTAGAGTTCGTTAACACCTTTATATATAGAAAGAGGAAAGGGACAGAGACATAAACGTTAAAACATTGACGTTTCAGAGGAGAGAGATTTCCCTAGTAGTAGTCACAATAAATATGTTTGTTTAAGAGAAAGAAAAAGAAGCCAAGAGGATACGCATGCCTGATGCCAAAGAGCAGCCAGTGTGCCTAACACACTGGAGAAATTGTTTCAGAACAATTCAGCCATGGGAAAATATGACCCTTATAATATTACCAAGGTCAGTGAAACCTATGGTGATGTGCTGAGAAAGGGCTTCACTGGGCAAATGAAAGATGCCTGTGCTGGAATACTTTCCTGGGATCCCCTTTATTTAATATTTCAGAATTAAAATAAAAACAATAATTGGTAGCTTTTCTCTTTGCCCTCTCTTGCACAATCCTGCTGCCTATCTATAGACAAAAAAATAAAAGCAGAGAGAAGTAGGAATTCTTGTTATATACATACTATAGAAAAGCAACATTGAGGGGAAATATGTCCTCAGTCATTTTTAAGTTAATCTCATGATAATTAAAACTGCTGTAAATTTGCCTCGAAGAAATTTGGCCGAAGCAAACCTAGAATTAGGACATAAGTCATGGAATCTTTGCAAGCAAGAAAAATATTCATTTTGTACAAGAATAAAGACCTTTTCATGGCAAAACTCATGATGTGAAGCTGGTTGGCTGTTTAGAAAAGTTACATAAATGGTATTTTGCATGTGATATAGAGGATGCAACTGAATAGGAAAAATAGTAAAGCTTGCACAATCTGCTGTAGTGTAGTGAAGGGTGGTCTGTAAGGATTTTTGGCCTCTTGTTTTTGCAAAGTTGGTGCAAATTTGCTTTGTGGCTCATTGTCGTGACCTGCATCTGGTTCAGATCTACCAGAACATTAAAGGAGGAAACAGGACAACTTGTCAGCTTCTAGCCTCATCTCTCACTTCAAAGAACTTCTAATTATGTGTCGTTCAGATTCATGTGATGAGCCTCCCGCCTTGCTCCTTAGTGATAATGGCCAAGATATCTTCATTTAAATGAGCATAGGGACATGTTTTGAGTTGGTATGAGGGTGGCAGAGCCTGGCCCAGCACGCACAGGATGGAAATTCAGGAGGTTCTTACCTTTCCAAGTGAACCGTGGCCGTGGCAGGTCTGTGTAGCTTAAGTAGCACCAGACTCTCCAAGGATTTCTGGTTAAATCAACAGATTACCCATGTGTGAGCATGATCGGTGTGGGAAAGAGGGCTGGAATCCGGCTTGTAATAACTACTGCTACTGTGAATGATATCCACACAGTCAGAGTTCATGTGGGGAAGTAAAGCTTTTTCTAGGATTTGGCCCATAATTATATTAATGCACAATTTATTTCTCATTTGCAGGAGTGTACTAAGTACATTTCTTTATCTTCAGATCCCAAGGATACTTGAATAGTTGCTTCTCTTCTGAGCAGCACTGGTGTAAATATAGAACGTCTGTTCATTTCAACAGAGGATGTTTTTACTTCATTTGAGTTAAAACTGAACAAAAAAATCTGACCTATACCCTTTTATTTTGTTGGTATAAGAAAACTCTAAGAAAAAAAAATTGCAGCAATACAAATGCAAACTGGAAGGATTTTTCTGTAGGAGGCTGGTTCAGTTACTGCCCATCAAGCCTCTGTTATCACTAAGGTCCGCTGCTAAATTCTTTTCAGACACTTCCACTTTTACAGAAGTTTCCTTGTGCTGCTTTATCAGGAAAAGGTCTTGGCTTGAAACCAAGAGGACCATTTGGATTTAAAATTTGACAGGCTTCAAAATCTCAGTTCAAAATACATAAACCCATAAATAAAAGATTACATTGTGCTTTGAATAATGATTTTCCCCTGGCCGAGGTAAGGAAGCAGGAGCAGCCCACTGTGCTGTGGAGATTGTGCAGCTTTAGGGATGGAAATCATAAAACTTTCTGTACGAACTATGGCATGGCATTAAAATTAAAAGGATTGGGAAGGTATTTGTGCCACACTGGACTAAGAAATGTGAAACACTGGTGCCATGAGAAAGTTGCAAAGTTCCCTTGCCATTAAGAAGCTTTTTTCTTTTGAGACATGGGTATCAGCCCACTGATAAGGTATCGCAAAATAACTTCTATCTCCACCCTTTCCAGCAGCAGCTCTGGCTTATTCAGGCAAGCAGAGGTTCATCAAGTGATCTTAAAGGGAAAGGTGAGTTACAGGCAGCTGTGATATTTGATAAGAGGTGAGAAAGAAAATCATGTGAAGATGGTGTTCGGGCTTTTGGGTGCCAGGGTTCCCAGACCCATAAAGGCTGACACTAGGAAATGAGTGTTTACACCTCTCTAGGGTTAGAAATCAGGACGGATAACATGGCTTCCTTTTGACGTGAAAAACACTGAAAAAGGAGTTGCTATTTTAGACAATGAACAGCTGTTCATTGCAGACCAAAAAAGGTGGGGAAGAAAACACAAAGTCATAGGATATGTTGTAGTTTCCCTCCAGGTTTTCTTCATGAATCATATAAAACTTGCTTCTAATTCTTTAAGCACACAAGCAGGATGAAGGAATATCACATCAGCCCAAACAGCTTAACCAACACATTCATTTGGAGAGTTTCTTTTCCATCATTCTGTATGTAAATAGATTGACATTGTTTTAATGCTGAGTGTTTTCTTTGCTAATCCAGATGAGATTGATGCATGAAATGCAGAGCTTTCCAGCCAAGTACTCTTAAGGGAAAGAACCGTGGTCCATGAATAATAAATTTTAGGCAAGACTGAAGAAATAAGATGCTGTTGTATCACAGGCCAAAAGATTTCTCCACTCTGAACAACAGCTGTAAACATAAAGTATGGCTTTGCTCACAGATTTAGGAGATTTAAATTACACGATTTATGCCTGAGAATTTTGGAGCCATGGTATTTGTATCCACCTTCCCCTTCCCCCTCAGCAAAATCCTGCCTTTTATCTTTGGAATTTTAAAATTATGACTTCCTAAATACTGCATAGGATTCAAATAACAAAATCTTGACCCTGCAAAGCAGTTGTCTAGAAAATGAAGACTATCTTAACTAATCAGTCTGTGAGTGCCTGGCCTTATGTCCATTGTCTTAGTGCCTGACATGGTACATTGTTGAAAGTCTTCTCTTTTAGCTCCTACCTGGGACAACCAGCCTTCTGCATCTCTGTGTGCTACGTGCTCCATGTCCAAGACACTAGTAGTAGCCATAACTGGTCAGGCTTCTCTATAAACAAGATATTAAATATTTTGCTGGTCTTTCCAATAAGGTCCCCATGGGCACTGCTGGGTGCTGCGTTCTTACTTTGGTCTGTGGTTTGGATCTTGAGACACAGCTGAGCTCTTCTGATGATCTCAACCTGGCTACAAGGCCTGACCATATGAATATCTTTATGTCTTATTGGGCTGAGCTCTGGAAGATGGTCCTGGGGAGGACAGAGGACAACTGTTACTGCAGTGCCCAGTGCAGGGGCCAGATGCTTGAGCAATGAGCAGGGACATCTTCACCCAGATCAGGTTGCTCAGAGCCCCGTCCAGTCTGGCCTGGGATGTCTCCAGGGATGGGGCATCCACCACCTCTCTGGGCAACCTGGGCCAGGGTTTCACCACCCTCACTGTAAAAAATTTCTTCCTTATGTCCAGCCTGACTCTCCCCTCCTTTAGTTTAAAACCATCACCCCTTGTCCTATTGCAACAGGCCCCTTTTAAGCACTGAAAGGCCACAATAAGGTCTGCATGGAGCTTCTCTTCTCCAAGCTGAGCAACCCCAGCTCTCTCAGCCTGTCCTCACAGCAGAGCTGTTCCAGCCCTCTGATCATTTTTGTGGCACCTCTGGCCTCTCTCCAACAGGTCCATGTCTGTCCTGTGCTGAGCTGGACACACAACTCCAGGTGGGGTCTCACCAGAGCAGAGCGGCAGAATCGCCTTCCTGACCTGCTGGCTGTGCTCCTTTTGATGCAGCCCAAGATATGATTGGCCTTCTGGGCTGCAAGAGCACATCACAAAAACCATTATGGAATGTTTTTTTTAATATATATCTAGGGCCTCATTCTGCTTTTCCCACCTATGTGTACCTTGGTACTGAGTCCATTCACATCTGAATGGATGCAGACTGAGAAATTCCATTGCTTCGGCATTTCCTTATCTACAGAGGTTTATGTGCATATTCTGTGTTCCTTTCCCTTTTTCATGTTGGGAATTTTTGGATAATCAAATTTAATATCTCATTAAATTGCATTTTGTGGCCCCTTTAAAGTTTCTCTTAGGGTGCCCACTAGAAAATGTATCATTACCTCTTCTAAGTTGTTAAAATAAGAAATTCTAAATCCTTTCTGTAATGGTTTATTAGAGTCTCTGTGGCTTTGGTTAATTGTCACAGTCTCATTCACCTTAGGCGCAGGAATTTTAATGTATAGAGCAGGATGGTTTATTCATTCAAAAATATTTTATGGGAAGTTGCTCTGAGCTGAAGGAAGTCATGTAAAATGCACTCCTGGGGGTCCAGCTTTCTTACAGTCTCATGTCAGAAACAAAGGAAGAACATCTATAACCTAAGACCAGAAAAACGGGTCACAAACCAGAATTTTTCTTTATCTTTAGAGCTGCTTGTGTGCCAAATTCCTAATTTTTCAGCATTGTCTTCAAGAGCAGTTTTGAGCTGCAACAGATCATCCCAATGTTGATCGGCAGCACGTTAATGAATTGCCCTAACAAATTCCAAGGCAGGATTCAACCCCAGTCAGCCAGAGGGCAATGAAAATTTCCTTGAAATCACAGAGTTATGGATTTGGTGGTGATGAATTCACAGTGCACACAGAGCGGGGTCTGGGAGGGGTTCTGCTGTGTGACCATGTCCCGCCGTAGGGCCTGGGTGGTTGGAACACCTTGGCTGCAGCCTGCCCTGTCAGGCTCTCCATCAAGCTGCCCATGATGGGAAGTACTTTGTTTTATCTGGCTTTTGCAGGGGGAGGAGGGAGGAAGGAAGAAAGTAATTTACTTTTTGGTTTTCTGCTTAAATTAAAGGCTTCAGGTGGCTTAAACTGAGAGTGGGGAAATCCCCGCTGTAGGTGCATGTGATCCCACTTGACCCATTTTTCCTAATGCACTTAAAATGAGGTTGCGTTTGTTTTTAATGCATCCCATCAGAATAGAGCAAAACTGAGTTATTTTGTGATGGCTCAATAACTTAAGTGCAGTCTCCTACAGCAACGGCTTTTCAAGTAGAGCGCAGGTGAGCCTCACATCTCCACCGAAACCGTCTGTACTTTCTTTTGTCTAGAAAGGAGTAATTATTTCTGACTACTCATTTGTCCATAGGCATCTTTTTCTCACGTTATTTTTTGCTTTGTAGCTATCTAGACATTCATACAGCTTTCATTGCTGTCTTCTGTGAACACCTCTGAGCCAGCATTCACTTTTATCCCAGAGACTTCCTATGAAGTAGCAAAAAGTTCCACGGGAGATATGGTTTGTTTAAGGTCATATGGGAAATCTGTGTCCAACCTTGGAAGCGAGCGCTGTTCTCTGATCCCAGCCTAGTGCCTGATGCAATGAAGTATTTTTCTGTTCCACAGCGTGTGTCATTTCTTCTTGATATTTTCCGTCTTGGTAGCTGATGTAATATGCTTTTTTCCCCCCTTCAATTATGCTTTTAGCATAGAAAATAATTGCAGAAGCAAGAGAAAAAAGGCTTCTGAGAATTCCCATGGATTCTCTTCTACTTGAGGCAAGTAAAGATCCCTCTGGCATTATTGGAATTTTCTTGCCTGCTGCTATTGAGAAGTCCTGAGGATTGCGTACAAAGAAATAGAAAGGCGGCATTTTAGTAATGGGAATTTTAACAGCACAGTCTGACTCGAGTCAGAGACACTATCTCATTTGGGGCCCGATCCTGCTGTCATTACAATTCAGAGGAATAAGATCAAGCCTATAGCTGGTGAGTCAGTGACAACAGCCCTTACACAAAACCTTTGAAGGGATTCTTTGTGTTCGACAGGGCCTGGCAAATGAGTCCCAATTGTAAGTACAGACAGAAGAATTGGTAGAGTTGCCAGGGCCTATAATAAACCTAACATAGCAAGCTGCAAGAAAACCTATGATATGCAGTAAAAAGAAAATAAAAAAGTGTTGAAGATAATGTTTTAGTTACAAATTGTGTCCCTGACGAGGCAACTTGATGGCCTGATTCTAATGGCTCTGTTGATCTGAGTTGAATCCTTTGCT
Source organism: Streptopelia decaocto (assembly GCF_964273445.1). Taxonomy (NCBI): domain Eukaryota; kingdom Metazoa; phylum Chordata; class Aves; order Columbiformes; family Columbidae; genus Streptopelia; species Streptopelia decaocto. Next base: position 5,680,402 of record NC_138656.1, read on the forward strand.
GGCACATGTGATCTGCCCACAGGGCATCCAAGACAGCATTTTTCACTTTCCTATCGGTAGAAATGCTACTGTATGGTAAACAGGGCCACACAGCTTTCTGGAAGGATGAACTGATAAGGGGAAACAGAACAAAATGGAGGTGAGCAATTTGCCATACTCAGGTTTGAAGCTTGAACCCGTCACTGCGTTCACTTGGAGGTGAAAAATAAAGGCTATGGCTTTTTCTTTTCTTTTCTTTGGATTTGTATAATATATAGATGGCTTTAAAGGTCTCTCCCCTGTAATGTAAATCAGAGTTTCAGGCTGTGCTAATCAAAACATTTGAAACCCTTCATACACCTTGCAACAAAGGATGTTTTATTTACGAATTGGCTGGTTTGTGTTGGAAGGCCAGCTAGGAAATATTAACCCCCCAGTGTTTACTGTTGTCTTGGTTTTATATTTTGCTTCCCTATCCTCTTGAAAACATTATTGATAAATTTCTCTAGCAAGTATAGGAAACATGCCTGTTAAAAATACCTAAAACAAACACACACAACATTGAGGCAATTAAAAAAATGCAATTACTTTGTCTGCAGACTGTTAGCATTTAGTGTTAATGTCCATTACATCAGCTTGGGAGTTTTGTCCCAATATCATATACAGACACGTCAGAGCACAGCAGGCGGGACTCCATCCTCCTCTGCAAACTGGGACCTTAGATGCTAAGTTTGTATGTAAATTTTGCCTGAATTGTTAATCAAATAAAATACTCACCAGCTGCTGCTCTTCATGGTATAATCAGCAGCTTTTAAAAGGAATTCCATAAAAGAGAAAGGCCAAAACTGTAATTATCTCATAGAAGCAGAATTTTTCTCTCATGAGAACAGATTTTTTTTTTCATTGAACATGAATACATTTGCAAACATAATGATTATAATTCGCATGAAGTAATGACTTTATAGTTATGTACTCAGCTGTACCTGTCACAGCTCTTTTATTCTGTTTCCAGGTCTCTAATGAGACTGGAGATACATTTTATGTGAAAAAAGTTTCTCAGCATAAATGAAAAGTTGTAAATTAGCTCCCAGAGTTGGTCATCAAACATCTAGTTGAAGTTCCACTGGACTTTCCTCAGAAATAAACAATTTACAATGGTAATTGAAAATCCTGGGTAAAATTAAAAAACAGAGGAGTGGCAGAGATTTATTTTTAAGCAGCAAGTGTTTTTCTCTGTTATTTTGAGCTGTGTAAGTGTGTATGTGAGTGCCTATTTATTTGTATACATAATATTCTATCTGCGTGTGAAAACCGTGTTGGCCGGATGGTTCACACCATGGACGTTAGTTTAATACTTCTGATTTCATCATGTGTAGAGGAATAGTTAGAAACCGAGAACCCGGATCAAGCTGAATTTTGCAAACACTTCCTTCTGTGAGTACAGATTAACACCAATACATTACCGAAGAAGGATAACATTCATATATTGTTGCACATCTGAGGTTTTTATGCATCTGGTATGTAAAGCATAAATCAGATGAGAGAGTGAGGAAAAAAACAGCTCAAGTTGTGTCTTGGCTGCAGAGGTTTTCATCAAGCTCAGTCTTACTATACAAGATCTTAAGCTCAGCAATACTTTTCAAATCATTCTATGGATTAGTTTGACCCACATTATCATAAGTGCTGTTTGGGTTCTGTGCTTGAGTTACTCTTGTGCTGTAACACTGTTTATCTCTCAGTCCAGGGAGAAAATGTAGATATTTGCGACTTGTTCCATTTTCAAATTCATCCTTCACTGTGTGTTGTGTTTTTTTGGGGGGGTCTTTAGCTCTGTTCTGGCAGCTCTTTGAACCATCTGGCCCAGTGCTGTTCCCCGGTACAAAGCTTTCCCCGTTTTTATGCTGGTGGAATCCTCATCTGCACCACTTCTGCTCCTTCTCTATTTTATTTATTTGTATTCATGTAAAGGGCAGACGGTAACTGGGGGGTGATTAATGTTTCAACTTCTTAAAAAGAGGCATGAATAAGTTTGTGTTTTTACAGCCTTATATTTAATGATTGAAATTAATTAATTTTCCTAGAAGATAATCAGACATGAGCAATGATATCCTGGTCCACGGTATTTTGATGTATTTTGATGTAGTATGTGATGGATGTAAAGTACCATAGATAACTGAGTGTGCTATATATCTTGTGGAAGGAAATAAAAAATACCTAGTATCTAGCAATATAGTAATAATGATAGATTATAAAAGCATCTTGAAGAAAAACAAGTCATGTGTACCATACAGTTGTTTTTTTGAAGGAAAATATCCCTTATTTTATAAATTGTGTGAAGCTTTTTTGTAGTTGTTGGCACAGTCTATAAGACACTTAACTTGATTTCTTGCCTTTGCCCTATGAGGCTTCCACCATGGAGAGTCAGGTTCTCAGTTTTCTTTTTAAAATCATGGAAGAGATGTTATCAGAGTATGATAGAAAATATATTTTGTTACTAAAAGCACATAGTTTATGCTGTGAATGTATGACTATGACAAATATGATATAGAACTTGCAGGCAAAGAATCTTTTCAGGCAGTTTTTTCAACTTTATTTTGCTGAAAAGTTAATCTTAAAATTGTTTGCAGTAGCGATAGTTTAATCCAATTTGCCTTGGAGTTCTTTTGATACACGCTTCTTTCAACTAGTCCAATCGATAATAATGTCCTACTAAGTTGTTGAAGGAATGTTTTTTAAGAATGGTAAGCTCAATTAAAGCATGAGGAATTTTTCTCTTAATTCTTGGAAACCCTTATTGGTAATGTCAAAGAAGTTTATTTTTCCCAGATCTAATGATTAACAGTAAACCTATAGAAACAGTAAGACCTACCTAAGGGGTTGACAATTAGTGAACTGCACATAGGTTTAGACAGATGGAAGCAGTTACAGCTGAACCATGGGGCGAGAGAACCCAAACTCAATGGCTATGCTTCCAAAAAGACTGCTAGATATAAAATGCTCCACCTATAAAATACGTCATAAAATATTTACAGAATTCCACAAGATCATTCAAAACTTAATATATTAAAATAAAAAAGGGGGTGAGGGAGGAATCTAACCTGCCTCTTGCTGTTGATACCAAGGAAGGGAACTCCATTTTCCTTTCCATTTTCCATTGTGTAGCATAATGGTGAAGAAACGTTCATGCATTAACTTGCTATCAAAAAAAATATGAAGTCTAAAAAAAGAAGAATGTCTTAAAGTCTGTGGAAATGTAACCAGTGAGCTAACACTGAGTAATCCTACTGCCTATGCCAAACTAAGCATTTCTATCTGATAGATTAAATTCTAAAAGATAAATGCTAAATGCTAATATTTAAGTATAGTGGCCTAAAAATACCAGGTGCTGATTTGAACCGAACACCCAGCAGTTACTTGTTCTTACCTTCAAAGGGATGTTTTTCAAAGGCAAGTGTTCTCGGAATGCTATTCCCTTTGCTTACAATAAACTCCATATGCATAAGTTAGTTAGGGTCCCTCCTGCACCTATACACGCTGCTGTTTAATGCTATTTGTAAGATATGGAGCACATGCTGTGCAGGTCATTGCTGAAGCGATATTTTGGAGTGTAGCAGAGATTAAGGAGAGTAACAAAGGTGAACGTGGAGGGGATGGCAACAGGAGTATGCTCCATTGGAGGCTACAGCATAATCCTATATACTTTTGATCCTCTCCGCATCAGTGTTTTCAAAGCACGATAAAATATAGGGTGGAGATGGCCAGTATATGACTGCAGAGCAATGGTGATGTTGTTGGTTTGTGTGTTTTGTGTGTGGGTTTGATTTTTTTGTTCTCCTTTTCTCCTAAGTGTCTTGATGAGATATAAACCAAGTTCCCTTAAATTTTAAACGGAGTCTTAATGGCAAGGTGAAATCATAAGCAGAACTATCTCCCTAAATGTGGGAGTTTGTCTTAATTTTTGAAATGTTCAAGGGCCTAAAAATACAAGATGCTGAAAGCCAGACCCACAGGGTATTTGGGTACCTCCTCCTACCTCAGATTAACAAGTGAACTTAATAATTCTGAAAATCTTGTTCTGAATGTGTCGTGTCAAGAGAAGCATTGAAAAGCTACTGGCGATGTTCAACTCAGTAATGTCTTTCGTATCAAAAGAAGCAACAGGAAGGAACAATAAAATAATAATAATAATAATAATAATAATAATAATAATAATAATAATAATAATAATAATAATAATAAATTCTGTGAGATTCTGCCACGTCTATTTCTGTTTCTAAGGTATTATTTTGCACAAGCTGTGCTCAGAAAATGTTTGCCGTCTCTCTAGGCAGGTGAATCATGGTGCCAGCCAAATAAAATGCTCTTATTTTCAGCTTCTGCTCAACACCCCGTGCACCGAAGGACCGGCTGCACCGAGCTGAGCAGCGCGGTGGTGCCGACCATCAACGTGAAGGCCCAAACCCCGGTCAATGGGAGCGTTGTCTGTTTAAGAGCGGCAGGATCTGGCCTGTCTCCAAGTTTTTACAGGTCAAATAACATAAGGGAATATTTTAGTCTGAACCACTTCCTGAATTCCCAATGAAGAATGTAGAGTCCAAATATAATGAATGGTGACTGCATTCTACTCTAAACAATAGCTGCTATTTACCAAACAGTGTGTAGTGTGTAAATTAAATGTGAGATTTCCCCCTGGTCTTTTGACTTCTTAGAAACTTTTCCTTCTTAAATGCCTGGAATTTGGACTGACTACAGAATTTCCTAGAAATGTGTATGGATACTGAAGGATTTTAGAGATGTTAAACTTCCTTGCAAACCTTTTTTTTGGGTATAATTTGGATACCACACATACAGAGCATATCCAAACATTAACCATTCACTTTCGCTCAAAATTAGTCTTTTTAGCTTAAAGCAAACACTCCACCAGAGTTTATTGTTGATCTTTTTGTTAACATCCTCACCATCTTTATTTCACTAGTGGCTTTTTTCCTCATGGAAAAACATATGGTGTGACGACAGCTCTTTCATTTGCATGGACCAGTCCATTACATCTCCACAGCATCAAGCTCATGTTTACCAGCTTCGGTTACCACACTATAAAACGTGATAGTTTTTAATGATTTTAATGGAAGTAATGAGGCAATGCCCTAAGAACCTTAGAGAAGGATTTGCATGACCTTCTTCACTTCATACTGGCTTCATCAAGATAGTATCAAGATTGAAGTCATCTTGTTCTGATTATTTAGAAAATGGCTGGATAGTGTTGACTGGAATTATTCTCCAAGAACTGGCCAGAAAGATACTGTGAGTGCTGTCAGATACATAGTCCTTCCTCATCTGTTGGATGAGATGACAGGTGAAATCTCATTAAGCTTTTGCATCCACTCTGCATCACAACAGGAGATGCCGTAGTGACTGGGATCTACCCTCAGCCGTGCCCGATTTTTCTGCAGGGATGTTTAACTGTTGGCCTTGCAGGTTTGATGTGCTGTGGCAAATAGACAGTATGCACATAGATCTAACACAGTTGCGTGTATCACTACACACTGATATAAACTTAAAACTCAGTGGAAATGATGATACAAGCCTTTTACAGAGTTGAACAGGCAGAGCTTCAGGCCAGCTTTGCACAAATAATGACAAAAGGCTAATTAAGTACTTACTGAATGTGTGTTAAGTATGTGTAAAATGTTACACAAAAGCATGAAAGTCTTGGTTTAGCAGTTGCTTAATTTCAAGCAATGGAAAACTATTTCATTAGTGGGGTACTCATGCATTCAAAGGTAAGCATGTGTTGAATTTCCTTGCCAAATCAGAAACATAGTCATTAATTTTAGCTGCCAAATTATTTTTGTGGTTTTGCACTGCAAAGAGGAATACCCAAAGAGATCAGATATCAGTATCCCATGGGAACAAATGAATATGTAGGAATATCAATGTCTTCTTGGACTTAACACAGGGGAAAAAATGAGTTGTAGATCCAACATCTTAGATCACTGTAAATGGCTTTGGAATAAAAAACATACAGGACACATGGCTTTGTAATGGTGTAAAGCTGATACTAACCATAACCTTTCTGCAAAAAGCTGAATTCAATTGGTATGAACTAACATGTGATTCTAAGGTGAGCCAGTGAGTATTAATTCTCCTCTTGCTACGATTTCTCAGTAATGATGCACACGTGCTACTGAGCGTTTGGGATTTGTCTTCAAGTCAGGAGGTGCAATTATTGATAGAGAAGGCTGGAACCTGCCTCTGCTAATTCTGTTCAATTTTTGTATTTGCCTGCTGGCAGCCCAGTGGGTCGTGGGTTGTAATCCAGTATTCTCACCCTGTAGATATTATTCACATGACCAACCCCATTGGTTTCTATGAAGTTGCTCATAGTAAGAATGTGGAAGCATCCCATGACTTACTGCATTTGTCAGTATTATTCACTGCAACAAAGGGTAGAAGAAGCTGCAGTGAGGAGTTGGGTCTGTATAAGAAGTTTTTTCACCTTTCCACACTTTACATTTAGAGATGCTGAAGTCTCCAGTACTGTTGCTATGTAGAGGTGACTACCCAGGGCTGTTTCCAGGTTATTTCATTTGTTCTGCACCCAATCATGCTTGGGAGGCCCAGGGACCGGTGTAGAAAGAGCATAATCCCTGTATGGATATGGATTTGCTTTCATGTGTAGACTAAGGAAAGTGTGAATGAAAGAGCTACTGCAGGTTTAGACGAAAGCTCATTTTTCTTCTCGTGGCTCTAAAAGACCTTTTCATTGCGCAGCTCTCTAAGAGGCTCTGAGCAATGCAGCTGAACAACCCATAGTCTGCACAGGCATCAGTTCTTGCTGAGCAGTTGGAAAACCTCTATGTGCCCGTGTCCATAAAGAGCCATTCTCTGGAGTTTAATCACTAATATTTGCATATGTTTGTGAGTGTATCATTTCATCTATAAAGCAAGTTTATGAATATATGCTGCTCCTTACATACTGGAGCATGAGTTTCTTCAGCGTAGCTTGGCTTTGAACTGTAATTTGATTTTTGTTAGGCAGGCGTGTTTCCAGTTGTACTGGACATCTGCAAAAGACCACTGCATGATGGCTGAGCTGCTCAGAACATAGTTTGATTTCTGTACCAGAAGGTAAAATGGCAAGTTAAGAGAACAGTTTTATTTGGGAAACCGAAAACCAGGACCGTTTCTTTAGTTTGCAGCAACTAAATGCATTTTCAGGTGAGAAGTGCCAACCCCCCCAAAAGTTTGGAAGAAAACCACTTTAAGAGAAAAAAAACAAAAAACAAAAAACCTATCAATAGCAAACACTTTCAAACAAAAGATTAATAATTTCTCCAGGGAGAAATCAGACTCCTTTTGCAATGCATAGGAAAAGGAAGAAAAAAAAAAATCATTGTTGAAAACCCAATTTTCTGACAATAGAAAGTTTAGAAAAAGTTTCTAAGCAGCCTAGTAACAATTGCAAATACTGCTGCTCCCCAGACGCTTGCAAAGGCAGTTTGGGCTGGATAGCATGGAGACTAATTAAAGAGCAGTTATATGGTGTCTGGGCATCCCAACTTTATAGAGCTGCCAAATGCACTGGCAGGGAGACAAATCCCTCTCCCTCCCTTTTGATGTTTCATCCACTTTTCCTCAAGGATGAAGAGGGGTAGGGCCTGAATGTCTCCCTCAGTCACATCTGGTCCAGGCCGTTTCAACTAGGTCAGGCTTTTCTTAGCACCTGCTGTGATATGAGAGGTGTGGTTTAACCAAAAAAATGGTGTCCAAGAAGGTTCTGTGCTTCTTTCTGACAACTTTGACCAAAATACATCCAGAATAACAATGATGATAAATGCAACTGTTGGCTTAAAACCTCCCTAGCAATTTTGTGGCAAATCTAATTAATACCTCTTAGAAATTTGCATCTCCTTTACAGAACGTAAGGAATGTATGGACTCCAACAGGATTCTCAAGGTAGATTTGTTTTTCAGTACCTTTGATGGAATTGCTTTGTAAGTGGATCTCATTTTTATGTGTTCTAGGGTTAGACTGTGCCTTTCCTCTCAGGCAAACACAGCACCAAGCCAGGCATGCAAGATGTCCTTTTTAAGCACACACATGGACCAAACCTGTTGTCTTCCCTGATCTGCATCAGCCATATGGATGTGATGACAGAGCTTTTAAAATGTCTCGCTATAGGTCTGGGTACAGGCATCCAGAGATTTGATAGGAAACTTTGGGATATGATATTGGCACATGTACGATGGGCAGGCACAGATATGTGATGATTGGTCTGACATGATAGACATGGTAGATGATTTGTCTAACATAGCTGAGTTATAAGGAACATATGAATGTAAATGGGAACATAACTTCTCACTCATATGATTCTTTTTTATAATAGTCAGCTAAATATGTAATAAAATACCCAGCTTCAAAAGCCTTTTTTTCTTTTCCTCATTGTGTTTGACTTCATCTGCTTATGTAGCTAGTTTTGTAAGGAATCTCCCCCAACTAAATTTTATAGGCCATTTGATGCAGATTTGCTACCTCAGAGACATATAACAACATGAAAAAGTGTGGTATATTTTAACTGTTCTCTTACTTTGAGGTATGTGTTTCAGTTTGCTCTCGTGCAGCAGATTACAAACAGAGCATTATTCCTTTATATTCTGAACTGTGGCAGATCTACATTGGCATAGTCTCCACGCCAATTTTCTGTCTGCTGAGCTCGGCTAACTTTTCTGAAGTGTCTATCAAACAATTCATCTAAAGAACAGAATATTCAATATATGCAACATTAGTTGAGATCTTTGATGCCTAATCAGCAGAAGTGGTTCTAAACCATTTCTATGATATTACCTCTTAAGCCCCTAGTTTGTTGTTAGCGATGGTTTCAATTAATCTGCAGTTATCCATTAACATGGCATGTGTCTCTGATTAAATATAAGCTTGGTTTTCTTTTCTCAGGACTGTAGTTCATTGTCCCATCCATACACTGGGTATGATGTGGGTTGTGATATGTGAGCAGGGGTTGAAATAGGCTAGATTGGCAGAGTTTGCTCTCGAATTTAGTGTAGTTAGATCAGGATTCTGCTTGAGGGTTTTCCTCAGCCCTCTCATGCACACCCAAAAATCAGTCCTGGTGCCAGCTGTTGGCATCACTGGGGGCAGGAGGGACCGTAGCCTGGGTCCTGCTGTCCCTGTGGTCTCCACACCATGTTATTGCTGGAACCTTAAAACACTTAAATGCTGATAATGCTCCATTGTCTTTCCATAGTCCCACTATTACAGCTATAAAGGAGAACCCCAACAAATATAGTAATGGGCTGGATATGTTTGTGCATACGGCTGCACATCCCAGGTCCTCTTACTTTAGATTATTCTGCAGCAAAGATATGCCTTCATTTATTTCAATATTCATCTTTGAGCCTACTTCAAATGCTTATAATTTACATTTAATTTGAAGTGAAAAACTAAATTTTTCACAACCTCAGTGAATTTACAGCCAAGATATCTGCAATCTTCATATGACTTATTGGTAGAACATTTCAAGCGTATTGCTCTGGTTTTAGATGGGTTTACTGAGGATTTCCGTTAAAGGGTTTGGGGCACTTTTTTTGGATGCATTAGAGAGACTACTCCTTTTCCACAAAAGTGCAAAGACATTTAATTACTAGAGTAATAATAGCACTGTATTTCCTTCTTCCGTGGAACACCATGCAATAAAGGAAACAGCTCTTAGTCTGCTGGCATCAACACCAATTCTTTCCTCTCTCTTTTGCTCTAGAACAACAACCATGTTTTTGCAAAAGTCCGTTAGTCTGCTTGAGGTTTAAGATAAAACCTGTTACTGGCCAGTAAATATCTATTTGGACATCTGAGTTTCTAGAGATGTATATTAGTAGTCATTAATAGTATACACTAAGAGATTAAGGGAGGAAAAAAATAATGTTGATTCAAATCACATCTGGATGTTGTCCTGGTTTGGGCTTATTTGTAGTGTAGCATTGCAGGCATCATAATCTTTATGCTCTAGATTTCTGCAATCGGTATTTCATATTATACCTTTGATCGCTCTGCCCCTGGGTCCTCATGGGAACGCATCAGTCAGTGTTGTCCAGCAGTTAGCTGGACCACCACCAAAATATCTTTGTCACCAAACTCATCTTCCTTCCTTCCTGTAATCCTTACAACTCAGTTGTCATTTTTCAGTCAAGTTGTCAAGATCTTTGAGCTTTATACTTAACACCCTGCTGCACAGAGTTGGAAAGATTATATTCTAGTCTTTCTACAAATTAAAAACAGATTATGATGTTGGAAGTTTTTTCTAGCAAGTACACAAGTGTATTTTTGGCAGTGGCTTGTATGGAGTGTAAAAGAGCAGGAATTTGACTCTATGGGTGTCTGCGCTTTAAAGAAAACCAACAACAAAACAAAAAAACACAACAACAGATGAACAACAAAACCTGAAATGTTGCTTGACAGCCACAAGAGTCCTGTTCAATCATTCATTAAGTTCCATCCTGTTCCTCAGAGCAGGAATAATTCTTGTCTTACACAAGTGGAAATTGAAGAAGATTAAATGAGCTTCCCAAGACCACTTTGTGACCAGGCATTACACTAAATTCTCTGTGTTAAGGGTATGGAGTTCAGCCAGAGAACTTGACATTTGGAAGCTTGCCCCCAGTTATTCCATTTGCCTGTTATCTGCTTCATTACACTCAGTGCTTTGGATTCCCTGAGTCTCTCTCATACAAATGGTGGCCAGCACAGAGGCAGCTCAGGCCCTGGCTGCTTTGAGAGATAAATAAAATCCAAATTTAATCATATAATAAATTACATACACTCCTAGAACAGCAGCAGGGCTGAGAAACAGAGAATTGTGATTTGAGTTACTGTCTGCATCTTCCTTCAGTAAAGAGACAAACGGATCTAAACATCATTTTTGGATGCAAATTTCTGAATAAAATCTTCAGGGTAGCTGTATGTTTTATGTGTCTTCAGAGGATAAACGTTAGAGAAAGTCCAAATGTATAGTCCATACATATAATGTCCATTTGGGTAGTCATGGATAAGAGCATCAGCTTCACATCACTGCACAGCAGCTGATTCTTCTTTGAGAATGTCCTTTTATGTCTGGAGGTCGTTAGTTAATGAGCGTTGGCCTCAAGGTGCAAGTGTAAAACTGGCTCTAGGCTCGGCTTTTTGACTGGACCAAAACATCTGGCTTTCTGTGCCTAAAGTGGTGCATTTGTAAAATGAAGAATCGTGTTTTATAATCACACTGGAATCTGAAATCTGGTTAACTGGAAGCCCCGCAGTATTTTCAGGTCCTTGGACGGCAGCCACTGCGGCTGCATAAATGCAAAATATTATTGGAATAGGTAGTAGGTGTCCTTCCTTCCTTAGGAATTGCCCCACTTAAAACCTCAGTTCCTGTCCTTTCCCAAATGTTTTTTAATCTTGTTTTTTTAAGCTATGACTCAGTTCCCCTGCCATCTCCTTTTCTAGGTTGAATCCAAGGCTGCCCATTTATTTCCCCTACATGGTCTAAAGCAGTGAATAAGATGTATTCTTGTTTACAGTATGCTAAAGAAGAATATTTGAGATGTTTACAGGTTCTTCCTGCCCCAAAGGAAGAATATAGGATTTTCGGCCTTGCTGGAGCCAAGGAACTCGAGCTGTGTGATCTCTCCCTTCCTGTTTCTTTTGCTTGACGCAACGTGGTAGAGCCGTTTGATGTCTAGAGCGAAGGATACAGAAACTCCAGCTTGCTAAATTCACCACTTATTTCCTTTATTATGTTCCCTACTAGGAAGCTTTGAGAATGGAGCAAGTTAACTCATGTCCAGGATACATATGAAATACCAGCTTTTTGTCTTTCACGTCAAGAAAGCTGGATTACCCAGCTGAGAGTTGTCTTTTTTCACTTTAAGATTTGATGCCAGTTTGGGATAACTAAATGATTTTAAACACTTTTGCATATCTTTATCCAGGGGGCCTTTCCTTGAGCCCTTTCATAGGTGAACGCCAGGTGGAAATGGCACCTGAAAAATAATTAAATGCTCCATTTGGAATTTCAACTCATATATTTAATATGTTTGTTTTCTGCTTAACCTATTTTCTTGCAAAATATTTCTGCTTCCATCATTTCTAGGAGTTTCTTTGAGCCCTTCTCAGCCTTTAAATTACTCCGTCTCTGCCATGATTGTGTGGTGCTCTGGGCCCCAATTCATTGTTCCCCATACTGGTGAGTCCTGCATTTGACTGATCCTGCCCCATCCATCAAATTCTGCATCTCAGCCCAAGAGCCCGTGGATGCAAGTGGCAGGATGCGGCTTTCTAAATACTGACACTATGTGTGTCAGTGTTCCATGCTAATGGCAAATATTTTCATTAGCACTGGTGTCGTCCTTTGCCATCTGTGGCCAGAGTCATCTTTGCGGCAATCCAGCATCATTCCTTCCTTAAACTGAAGGTTAAATTTCAGGTTAAGAATAAGCAACAAGGTAGATATATTAAACGGAAAAATTGGTGTATGAGTTGGCTTACGCATTTTTAATCCTGTCCTGCAACAATGAGCAGATCAGCCTGTGAAGTCCAAACCTGTTTTCTTCCTATGTTTGACATTCTTGTACACGTTAACAAAAAGACCAACTTAAAGCTACACGTGGATCTCCAGGTTCCTCAGGGAAACCCTTTAAATTTAGGAGGCACAACATGGATCAGGACATCAGCAAAGCCTCAGCTCCTATCTTTATATCAATATCGATATCGGCTTTAGAAATGGGATGGTTCAGACTAGCATTGCCAATGTAAATATTGCATATTCATAAATTGTGACTATATGTGGTATAGAAATAGTGTATGTAGTACGACTTTGTGGAAGAAGGGTTGGCTTGTTGCACCCTTTCCAATGTGGTATTTGCATACATCAGCTCCTTTTATTGAAAGAATAATATAATAATAAGAATAATAATATAATAATAATAAAAATAATAATATAATAGCTGACTTGTTTGTTTGTCTGACTGCCTCAGCAGTATCTTACCTTATGGTAAGTTTGGGTCAAGTCTTTAAATAACGTTTCCATTATGCTTAAATCTAAATAGAGTCCAGAAACATTTTGTGCTGCATGTTTTCTGATTGTTTTTTCTTATCTCAAGTGTAAAATAGATGGGTTTGACATTTCCAGAAAGTCTCTCTAAAGCCAGACAGAAAAATAATAGAGATTATTTGATCCTGTTTCTTGGACAGAGATCTACTGTATGAGCTTGAATACTTATATGGGCGTGATTTTGGTCCAGATTCTTTTGGCACTAATACCGAAATCATTTGGATTGTTTTACTTAAATATTCTAAATGATGCATCCTTTCCTTCAAATCTGAGTGTTTCATGCCTTTTTTTTTCTGTTTTTGTAGATCCAACCTTCTGTCCAGGCTAGTTCATGTTCCATCTTGATACTAAAGGAGACATTTCAAGCATATTTTGCATGCTACTGCAAAGAAATTATCAGTGATTATAACTGATCTAAAGAAATAGTTAGACCTTTATCTTGCTGCCTGTATTACTGTTTGCTGTAGAGCCCATATTGTAAGTTGTTTAGCCCACTGTCAGATTTTATTTCCATCAACTTCTTTAACTGTTTGCACGGTGTCTGCATAGAGGTGTTAGGAGGAGAAGCGCTGATTTGGAAGCTATTGGAATTTTTGGGCTGAGTCTTGCATCAGGCCTGCTAGTACAGTGTGTCAGAAAACAAAGTGTCCGTGATAAGCACAGGTTTAGATCCTCAGATTTTGCTGTGGAAGAAACTTCTAATTGCAAAATCATTTTAGTGCTTTGCTTGATAGAGCTCAGCTGAATTTTGCAACAGCACTTAAGTGAACCATGATGTTCTGTTAGACTTATCTTTGGCACATCTTTCAGTTTGGAAACCGAAGGGGGAAAACAACGCGGACAGAGTGCAAGCCTTGGCGTGGGCTGTGCAGAGTAAAAGGTGGAGGATTCAAAGGAAATTCCTGTTGCGAAGGTTTTCCAACACAAAAGGAAAAGGAAGATGCGTTTCAGGGTCTAAGGCAAACTACAGGATCCTTTTTGGATCTTTTAGAGGAGTATGGGAGGGGATGGCTCGCAGTTGCAGCATGTGTCTTGTAGAAATATAAATATGATGGGAGAGATTTCAACACTCCCAAATCTGACAGATTGGCGCTGAGGGCCTGTATTCATGAAGATCAGTAATTGCCAGGACAACAGTGTGTTGTCAAAACTTAGGTAAATAGCCATAGCTGTGATGATATAGTATTAACTGTTGGCAAAAAACATTGTCTTGTATGACTCTCTTCCCCACTGCGACCTGGGACATGGTTTGGCCCAGTGATACATAACTACAGACCACAGAGATGTGGTCCATGGGTAGAAGATAATGGCTAATCAGAGGGGAAGATGAAGGCAACAGAAACAGCAGATGTGCAGAGGAGCTTCTGCAAATAATGAGATAGCACAGGTTTCTGTAATAGGTAACTTAAACATATTCTGAGTATGTACCAAGTAATTGCAATTGTGTTTAGTTGATACAATATCCCTAGTGTCATCTCCCTCATTCTTCGTGGCTAGAAAACATTTCAGGATGGCTTCTTTAGGAAGATTTCCTTACTGCATCAGTAGCCACTAAAATCAATTTTCCATCGCTAATTAGAAAATACCTCATAAACATATTCAGTTCTTCGATTAAAATTAGAAAGCTTTTATGCTGTTGCTCCCATTAGTTTCCTACAAAGTGGGTAAGCTCTTGGCAATGCAATTCTCCATCTGTTTCTACATGCAAATGTGGCGGTTTCAAAATCCATGACATGCTGGACCTGCTTTACATTCTGCTCACAAATGCCTGAGTAATGCCATAAAAATGACGTGGAAAAAAGTAAGCTGCTTTTCATGCTGATGTAGAATAATGCACTAAGTCAAAGCATTTGGATAGACTCTGAGGTCAGAAAGGACCATTATGGTCATAGTGACAGACCCACAGGCCATAGCATTTCACCCCGTGATTTCCATATGGAGCCTAAACGCTAGGGAAAGATGTATTTAAAGGAAAACCCACTCTAGTTTTGAAATACACCAAACAGTTCCTCTAAGAGATCTCTTGAGCATGTTTTTATGGAAAAGTACAAATTGAGTAACTGGGGGCTTTTCATGTGATTTTTAGTAACTCATTTTTTAGTTGTGTTGACACCTAATAAGGTGTCAACATTATATGAAAAGACACAAAAACTTAAAACCAGAAAGATTTGAGCTTCCAAATAGATCACATAAATCTATGTCACAACAACTTGAAGTAAGAATGAGGGGTGAGCAGGAGCAATCAGCGTCCCCTTTGTTGAGGTAAAAAATGAGTCGGAACCAGGGAGGTAACAAGGCAGTTGATATACGGTTAAAAATTCAGAGAGATGCAATTCTTCCTTAAATATTGTGAGAAGGATCCAGCTGTGGGTATATGATTGCCAAAAGTCCTCAGGAGATTGGCGTCTGCAATATTATGTCAGATTATTTTTGGTGGGCTCATATTTTGGAGGCATAATGCCAAATAATATAAATGACTGAGGGTTTTTTGGATTACTGGGGATTGTTAAACCCATAGATTTACTGTCTTCTGATCAGGTCTGGGGACGGCATTTTCAGTGACATGTAGAGAGACAAGTTTTGGTTTGACAGGTGTTCACATTGGCCATCCTTTCACATTGTGAATTGTATCACCACGGTGCCTTCACGGACAGAGGAGCCACCTTCTGCCTACGAATGTATGAGACTCATGTTGAATGAAGCGGAAACTACGTCCCCAAAACTGTGGCAAGAGTTTGGCTGTGGATGTTGTCTGTGTTTTATCAGCCGCTGTTTGACACTCGGCCGTTTCCGGCATAGGATGAGGCGTTCCGTTCCTTCTCCCCACACAACAAAGCCTGTGAGGAGGAAGACGGAAGCAGACAGGCAGTAATCCACTCCTGAGTGTCTTCCAGCTGAAGGTTAACTCCAACTTAACTCTTTTTCTCATGATTTGCTTTGGGTGAATCAGCAGAGGAAACAGAGAAAACGTGCAGCAGAAGACAGAGCCCAATGTGACTCTAGTATTGTCTTTGCTTACTAAAAATGCCACTTAATTTTGAACGTCTAGGGTTGGGAAACAGAACAGCAAATGCTACCTCCTGCCCAGTGACAATATAATCAAGCGTGATCAATGATTATCAAGCATGATTTCTAAAGACCTTCAAATCCTATGACTTGCAGATGCGTGGATGCTTTCCCAGTCCTGTAAAGTCACTAACAGCTTGTCCTGAGCTGGGGCTGTTATCAGAAGCAGTTAAAGACTTAGACCTCCAATACAGTTAATTTTATACTGCCTGGAGGGATTTTTGTGATTTTATGGTTTGATAATCCATACCAAACAATGATGGACACAAGTTCAGTTGCAGTGTGTTGTAGATTTCCAGATTTTAGTTTAATACATGTAAAAGTCCTTCTTTATTTGAAAATTATAAGTCAGTGTTTTAGCAGAAACTCAGTACAAAGTAGTATATTCTAGTCCAAGAGGGTAATGATGCTACAGCTTCATGTTTCCTATGAAATGTATTAAATTCAGCAGTTGACAAAATACAAATGGCTTCCAAAAAACAAGCAAACAACAACAAAAAAAACCCACCACCCCTTTTCTCCCTGGAACGATGTACACATTTCTGAAGAAACCTGGGCACCGTTTGCTTTTGTGCAGTCTCTCCTGATCCATCCAGAATGCAAGAAGCCTTTTGGATGGAGCACTTAATTCTTCTTAAACTTGTAATTTCTGTTCGGGTTTCTTTGTGGTAGACACTGCTGGTTTTTAGGAGGCTGCCCACTGTACAGTCTAAGCTAGCATGACTCTAGCATTACTCTCCAAGTACTTTATTTGTAAAGCAAAGTGCATCCAACTTCTTCTGACTCCTTGCACAGTCAACGCAGCAGGACAGTTTGGCACTCCTGAAAAAAGAGCTGTGAGCCCAAGTGGGGTAACTTCCCAATTCTCTCTGGTAAATTCATCTAATTTCATGTTACAACTCCAAACTCTTGTCATCTTTTTTCCATCGTTGTCCATCTTGGGCAAAAGTAGGGTCTGGGCCTTTGCCTAGAATATCCGAGAGTAACAGAACTTGTAAGAGATATTGCAAGGCTCCAACACACCAATGATTACCTTACGGCTGGGTGAGATTCTTTTTGACTGTTTCAACTCAGCCACACTAGGTTGGTCATTGTGGAGTGTGATGCTGAATGACAGAGTCTGGCAGGAACGTTCCAACATTTGCTGAACAAATTGTCGCTCTTGTGCAGTGGAGGGCACAGCCCTTTGTTTGGGGACAGCTACCAATCTTATTAAGCTATTAATCACCGTAATCATTTCCATTTCCTCTCCTCCTAATTTAAAATGCTGTGATGCCTTTTTGGATTTCCTAGGAAGATTTTTTTCTTCTCTTTCTCCTTTCTTTCTTTGCTAAGAGAGCTCTATTATATCCTAGTGCAGATTTTGGAGTCTACAGGTCTTTTTATTAATAAAGATGCCTCCTCCCTTTTAGGCTTCCTGGGAAATGCAAGGCATTTTCTCATGAATTTTTGTGTGATGACATTTGACAACAGACAAATATTTTAAAAAACCCCATGTGTTCCTTGGCTTCACCCATGATGGCTGCTTGCCATGTTTGTTTGTTGGCCTGAAAAGCTGCTTGAAGGATATGACAAGATGATAGAAATCCCCTTTCTGACAGGCTTCCTCTGCAAAGAAGTTCTTTCTAAGCTGAACTCCTCAGAATAATTAAAATTAGAGGAATTGTTTCAGAGAGCCACCCTTTGAAATGGAACTCATCCATTGCCTTTTCTCAGGAAATAAAAGTGACTGTCCCCTAATATCTCCCCTTTTTGTTGTAAACACATTTGATATACACCTTTTCTATAGCTGGCCTAAGCATGTTATTTCTTTATGCTCTTTTTTCTCTAATTGCCAGCAAGCCTCTTAGAGTTCTGTAAGAGTCAGATTCCAGCAAATACTGGGGTATTCCCAAACAGTGCTGTGCCAAATTCTTTAGACCCTAATTCCCCCCACATTACACAACTGTAAACTGGGAAAGGTCTCTATGGGAGACTCAATCCCCTCTTCTCATAGCAGCACATATAATCTTTGTGAAATGGTTCACTGACTCTCCATTTTCAATATTTGGCAGTTCCCAAGCAGTTGTTGGTCTGGGAAGAGCTATAGCCGATTATCAACCTCAGGGGTTTCAACCAATATGGCTGTGACATCTGTTTGGGGAAAGAAAAACTCTGTGCATTCTTATAGGACCAAGACTTGGGAACGTATGGATCTAAGAGATCAACACCAGCAGGTCCCTGCGCATCACAGACATTGGATGTTTCTGCAGCTTGGGTCAGGCAGAAATACTAAATCTACGACTTTTGTGTACTATTGTTACCAAACTCCCAGTCTAGGCTACTGTAGCTGTATGGTTGAAAGAATCAAGTTGATAATCTGAAGGAAAGAAAAGTCCTTATGATCGAGCTGAGGAGAGGAACAGCAGGTTGTGCTGATACTGGAGATGTTGAGGAGGAGGAAGCAGAATGAGTCTGACAAACCAGACTTTTCTAATGAGGCAGATTTGACAGGACAGTTTTTGATCTAAACTAGATTAATGTAAAAATGAAGCTTGACTACTCTGCAACCAACTGAACATATTATGTTTCCTAAGATGAGATCCTGGCTTAAAGTTTCTGTCTACAACTTAATGTAATCTTCAGCTTTGGAGAGGTGGCATAGACCAGTAGTGTGTTGGAAGAATGGTGAATACATCATAAAATGATAAAGTTTCCAGAAATTGTGTGAGTGCGGAGAGTAAGTTTTGGGATAAATTCTCTCCCAGTTTTGCTTCCTCTCTTCAGGCTTGTCTATCAGCAGCTGTTCTCATATCCTCTCCTGTGACTGTTCTTTTGATGCTTTCAGACTCTTTGCAATATTACCACAGTAGCTGGTATGTATATTATGAAACGGATCCGTACCAGCTCCCGCACACACCTAGTGCCCATGTTTTTAGTGGAGGAATCAGATTCAGTCCATTAGTATGAGTGAGGAATTTCACTCCTTAATGTAAATGCAATTGTAACTTACGCTTGTTTTACTTTCCCTTTATTTTGCCAGTGATATAAAATATAAATGGGAACCAAGTCTGCAGTAACTAACTGAAAGTTAGAAAAAACACAAAGCTGTAATTTTCCTAAATTGTAGTTGTATTTTTCTGCCTGCAAAAGGAAATCTTTGAGAGCTGGTTAACTTCAGTTTAGTTACTTGCCTCTACGTTTCAAATTACCAAGTAGATCAAATAATTAATGAAGAATTAATATGAAAACAATATCTTTCTATGTCTTACTAAATGAAGAAAAAAATAAAAAGGTGGGCTTGAGGGATCAGGCTTCAAAAACAATTTTTTAGTATATAACACAACCTTGCCTAAGTATATTTAGTTTTGCTGCTGCTAATAGCATCAAAATTGCTAAAATGGGTTTAAGGGGATAACCGCTTGTTACTATAGAAGGAAGAGCACACAAGTAATTAAAATGCCCCACTTTCTTATGGGAATGCAAAACATGGCAAGATAGAGATGTAAGGCATCCTTCCTAAGTGCAGCAGTCTGTGCTTAAAACAGAATTTACTCTTAAAATTCATCAGTCTTCCCTAATAAAATGAGAGAAAGCTTTGGTATCAATAGTCTAATCTACATATTCCTTAGGCTTTACTGGTAGAAACCAACTGAAAACTAAGCAAGAAATCTTTGCTAGGAGTAAGTTCATCTGGGCAGGGAGGTATAATAACAAGAATAGTTCACACAGCGGAGAAAAGCAGCCAGCCAGACAGGACATCAACAGGTAGATCATGTCTCCGCAGCAAATTTTTGAGTCATCAAAACCCTTTCCTAGGGAGAAGATTGGATAACAATATCATTACTTGCTGTTCTTTGGAATGATGGCCATAAACTCTAGGAGCTGATCTACGTAGAGGGTTTGACATAAACCTGTTGTATGATGATACCTAGGAGAGGGAGGTCTGTACACATCAGCATCAGCCTATTTTCACCTCATTATTTCCTCAGCTATTTCCATCCAAGCAATTATTTGAGATGTTTTATCTGAAACATGGGTACACACAGGTCTTTTCTCCCAAGCTTACATTTCCAGGACACCTCTTACAACCATGGCCTGGAATATGTCATCAATGTTAATAAATACAGAATAAAATCACACAAAATTGAGTCTTTTTTTTTACATTGACCATGACCTTGTTTTGTCTCTTGTTTACTCTTGATTGTCTGTTGGTTGCCTTCCATTATTTGTGTTAAAATGATAAGAGGGAACAGCTATTAACATTAATACAAGACTCAGGTTTGCAGATGATGGAGGAGACTGGGGGGAGGCAATAGTTTCGAAAAGCAGCAAGCTGATAAAGAAGAAATTACTTTGATACAGTGCAGTATAAATTTGTGGTTCTTGTTCCTCTTATATTTCTGAGCCCCAAGATTTAGTGGGATTCCATTTCTAAGGCTAATGAGAGTGTTCACAACTGAAGGAGCAGGGATGAAAGAAAATCATGTTTATAAAGTCAAGGTACAAGCCAAATGGTTCTGGGGGCAGCATTAGGAGGAATGTGGCTCCCTCTCAACATTTTTTCCATGTTTTTCTCCTCTGGAATATCTTGTGTGTTCCACTGCAGTGCTGGTGTTGGTCATGGTGTGGTTGTGCCAATAGATCACTGGTACAGTCTGGCTTCCTATAACTGTTTATGTGAACCACTATTTAGGGTTTGGTTTCAGTTTAAATGATTTGGAACAAAGCTGTTATTTTGGTTTTAGAATTGAAGATCGTGAATAAATTAATTTGCTCTGTCTGCTTATTCTAATCTGTTGGACTGCCCGTGACCAGGCAGTTTGGAAAGCAGAGAAATGGCAATACCCACGCTGTTACGCTTCTCTTGGAGATTCATGACTTAATACCAGACAGACCAAGTTATCGAGGGCAGGAAAGGATTCTGGTTCTCTCTCTAGCACACAGAGTTCATTTTACTACATGCACAGTCTGCATCCATCCAGGAAACTATTGTGGAACCTGGAACTGTCCTAAGCAAACCAGGAGATCTGGTCATATTAAACTCTAATACTGACATTTTCCACTGAAACTTAATTCCACTTTGGTTTGCCAGAAGTTTCAATCATCGGTCGATTGTTTCATGTATTTATTCTGCAGCGCTCTTGACCATAGTAAAGAGTATTTTTAAAATAGATGAATATGAAAGAGCAGAGGATTATAAACCAAGGTAATACTTATAAAAAATCGCACAGTATGTCCAGGGACTTCAAGCCATTTTACAGCCATTAGCAAGCTCTGCCTGACAATGCAATTGATAGGCTGGGAAATCATTATTGTAAAGAACTAGTGCAGTGGTTAGCTGTAGTCTGCAAAATAAATGTCCTTTTACTTCGTGGTAAAGGCAGATGAACCAACTAAACTTTTTACACATGCAGGGTAATTTTGAAAATCCCTCTGACTGGTCACCAGTGTGAGGTCAAAATCAGGTTTCTCATCTGCTAGTGCTTGGTCAGAGAAGTGCAGGGAGTTAATTTAGCTCGAAGACGTCTGGGTAAATGTGTAGGAAGGAAGTTTGCAGACAGGAAGGAGGGGTGTGGATGGGAAAGGCTTGCCCCGTGCTGGGCTCAAATCGCAGCCCGTGGATAAGAAAGAATTTAGAAATTAATGTACAATCTTGAGAATTAAATTCTCTATCAAGCGACCTTAAAGTCTGGCAGCTGTTCTGGCGCTGATAAGGAGGGGACCCGCTGAAACGTTCCCATGGAACACGCTCGGCCCTGCCTGGCATTGCAGCGAGTCATGGAGCATGAATCAGAATCTAATTCTGTCCATCAGGGATGGGGCCTGAGAGCACTGGCCTGTGCGTTTGCTCAACAATATGCTCTGTTGAGTTATGGGAATCGTAGAGTCCTTATTTTTTTTATTTTCTTTTTCTTTTTCACATTTTTCTTTTTTTTTTTTCTTTAGCCTGTTTTTCCCACACTGCCTCCTGTCCTTTTCATTCCAAAGCATGCAGTGCATAAATACATATGTGCATTAGCTCATGTGTATAGTATATCAAAGTGCATTTTAAAATGACGTAGCATAACAGCGTTATCACACAAAGTAGAAGCAGCCCAATACCACATAACATATTGACTGTGGGTTTGACAGTCGGGCTCCAACTATAACAAAATCATATGTCTTGTTTAATGGGTGGGCAAATCTTAAAAAGCTCCGCTTGCAGTGAGGGTGAGTTAAAAGTGAATCTCCTCCCCCTTCTTCTTAATTTTTCAGTCTCCTCAGGTTCAGTGTCACCATGCAAGCCAGCCTTTTATCACGTGTGACAAAGTAAACGCCAGCATGGTGACAGTGAGGAAAAACGCTGTGGGAGCAATCGCTTGGTTTACTTTTACTTTGCAGAAACTAAACTGTATGAAATTGAAAATGTTCAATTTACTCTGCCTGAAGCCAAATGCCAGAGACACGTTAAAACATCTGTTTGCGTTTATAACGTGATTGACTTTGCCAATGATAAAATGAATTTTAATATGATAATTTGAGTGCCCAAAGAGGTGATATTAAATAACTTGCTATTTTTGCCCCAGGTCACTAATTATTTGAGCACTAATCCGAAGCTCCCTGAAGTCAAAGGGTAGTTTCTTGCTGTCATGCTTTGGATGAGGTACATTTCTTCCTGGGGGTTATATAAATGTGCTTGAACCATCGTTGTTAACACAGCAGTTCTGCTGGGTAAGGATTCATGCTAAACCGAATTTCTGGTGAGGTTTCAACACTATTGACTTGCTCTGTTTTAAACAAATCAAAATACACAGAGTAGAAGCCATGGCATGTTGTCTTACTTTACGTGAAAATACTAAGTTGGGAAAAGTGTAATTGAAACTTTATTTTAACTTGCTTCAGAATTGGATGAGGCTCCGTAATTCATTTGAAAATAACAATAAATTTGACATCAAATCTGTACTCAGACTTTGGTACCTGCTGTTCAGAAATTACTGTAGTATCGCTAGAAACAATTATTAATTCTCCAGATGTGCAAGGACTTAAGAGAGTCACTGTACAAATAGCTTCTACTTTTAAAATTTCCTGATTGCTCTATAACAGCACTTAGTAAAGTGTCAGATCACTGTGTGATATAACCATCTTTCGGCCAAAATCTCATTTGGACAGAGATTGTTATCTGTGTTTTCACATGTTAGAAAGAACAGGTACAGCTTTGGGTTCTTTTATGAATCTCTAGATGTAGTCGGTCTGTGCTTTGGGCACCTATTCTTGTTTCATTTTGCTAGTCTTGGGGCTGCTAACAAAGTTTCTGAAGGCTCCATCCTATACATACCTCGAGCTGAGATTGCAGCCTTTAATCTAAATGGGAATCACTAATTTGGATTTTCCTTCTACCTAGCTATACGTTTTAACAAAATTAATGGGAACAAAGCGGGTCTTGGCCCTGCATTACATAAATTTAAAATTGAGCAACAGGTTAAAATCTTTCCAGGGAGACAGAAAGTTCATTGTCAATTATCTAAGCCCCTTTTCCATAAGAAATCAGCCTGAAAATCCCGCCACAAAGGCCTTCCTCCAGGTACACATGCTTCAGCCTGTTGTTCTCTCTGGCTGAAAGATGATGAATGAATTGTATCACATCTTGTGCCTAGTTCTGAAAGTGTTTTGGAGTAAGTCAATCATTATGCTATAATGGGAACATATGGCACAAGGTTAGGTTCTTGAGGCAGGTTTTTGGATAGCGGTAACTTGCATAGGTGCTGTTCTGTGGTGGTAACCGAATACCGAACTGCTGCACCAATAGTAATATCAGATCTTCAGCTCACAAGGAGTGCATCGAGCTGATTTTGTGGAAGGAAGACTTTTCATACTTATTCAGCAGGTAGTTTTTTTGTAATAATTTCTCTTTACTCAAGAATTTGCCTTATCCGGTGGTCTCCAGGTAGCAGAGCCCCAACGAGCTTTCTGTTAGTAGATAATACTTGGAGGTGAGTCCGTTCCAGAGGCAATTTCATTGACAATCAATCAGATAACATCACTTTTCCTCTGGGAAGACGGTGCACTCCATTGTCTCACTTTTCATCTTTTTGCTTTACATGTTCTGTGATCTGCAAATCACAATTTTCTTTCTTTTGATCAATCTTCTCTAATTATTCTGTAAGCTTTTAATTTGTTGGACTATTTCTTAGCATGTGCTAACCCAGCATCTTTCACAGCGGAGCCCTTATCTTGGACGCAGCTCAAACTGCCACCATAGCAGAAACAGGGAAAATAGGAATTCATACAGGTGGATCCTTGGCTAAAATGGGCCTTTGGCAAACATGAGGGAACCATAATTCTCCCAGGAAGCTGCTTTCAGAATTTGGAATATTAGCATATGCACCTATAGGTACATTAGTTCCAGGAGTAAAGAAGCTGGGCTTTCTAAAAATAGGCCTAACTTCTGTTCATCCTCTTCACTATCATATTTAAGGTAATAATTGGTGCTGTCAGCCTTGTTTGCTGGACAGGTTTGTGACAGAGGGTTTGGAAACCCCCACCTCTCCTCACCAGTTGTCCCCACCAGAACCATCTGTAAGTCGAGTTTCCCAAATGCCAACAGGGATGCTTGTGTGTGAGAATGGGTGTGATGCTACAAACCCTGTGAAGGCCTGAAAGAGGAAAGTACTATGGGGATTTTTTTGTTTTTGTTTGGCAGCACTGTGTCTGCATAGAACATGGGATTAATGAATGCTGCCAGTTTAAAGCAATAGCCTGTATGTGTTGTTCAAAGATGACATTATTTAAAGATTCATAGGTTTGACTGTCAGAAGGAATGGCTTGGACTGTTCTGATCTCAGTTCTGAGTGTGATGTAGAGATTGAATTTCTGATGATTTGGAATGGGGCTTGTAGCTTTGGCTTGAGCTAAAATGTCAGCAGCAGAAATACATCCAAGCTTCTGCTAAAAGTTAGAGTAACTAGAGAATCTTTAGGCAGGTTGTTACTCTCTAGTAATATACTGTCTATTAATATTATCACCCTTTAATCTTCCTCTGTTGTTTAAGTCCAGGTGAGGTTATGTAGCTGATGATGTCAACTAACACCATATATTGTTTGCTACAAATGCATAAGTGTATAGTATTACATTTTTTTCATTCTTCTTGGATCATTCACCAGCAGAATTCATATGAATGTGAATTTCATGCATAAGTATTTCCTTAATAGTTTGGAGAATTTAATTTTAATGAATGGATTATTTGCAACTTATGTATTTCGATTTTTAATGTATGATTTCAGTAGGTTAAAGCCCTCTTTTATTAATGCTTTCTAAATAATGTTTCATTACTATAAAATGAAACAGAAAAATGAATAGTAGTTACTCTGAAAATGAAACTGAGTATTGATCTGAGTAAGAAGTTTAGGATGCTTCAGTATTTGGGAGGCACGTAAGCACAAATAAAAGGATGCCCACAAAACAAGCTAATGTAAAAAGTAAGGAAATGAAGACAAGTGCCTCCACAAACCTCTGGTAACTGAATCAGTTCTCTAATAAATATACATAACAATGAATAATATGACATAAGAAAACCCAGGTATTTCACAGTCCTTACTAATCGATCAGTTTGCGTATCTCTGTGTTGTATTGCTGCCTGTGCTAAACGGTGTCGGTGGTCACGTTTAAGATGGAGAGCCTGGAGCCGATGTGACACCATCACTGCACATCATCTTCTAGGCCCTTCATGTGGACAAGCTTTTCTCCTGCCTGGAGGCTGCGAGCAAAGCCCTTAGTCCTACTTTAGCAAAATACAGTGCCAAGCACTTTTATTTGGTATGAGCATGAACTGCTCTTTACAGGAGCTGAGCTGGGGAAGCCCCATACAAGCTCCGTAGCAAAAACCACGGAAATCAGATTTTAATCAGGCTAAAACTTTCAAAGGGAACGATGTGGACATAAATTGTTTTCATTTTTCCTCCCTCCCCCTTTCTAACATGAAGCATCCCTTCTTTATTCCCCGCATATTTTCAGAGGGAAAGATCTCAGTGAGCAATTACAGGATTTTCTCCAGCATACAGGGATCTTGCAGGGTGATGTTTTTCATCTGGCATGTCTTTGTTACACTCATTGTGGGCCGTTCTACTGAATAGAAGGCAGACATTACTCAGAATGAGAAGGGAGACTGTCTGTTTTTGAGTACTGAAGCTTTATTTAAAATGCATGCTTTGCCAGTGAAGCATGCGTGTGCCTTTCTTCTAATGCTGCAACCCCAGCCCTTCAGATGTGTGTTACAAGGCTGTAATATTGCACAGATCCTTTCCCATCGAGCAGGCACTAACGTTACATTTTTTTTCACTAAGTACACCATGAACAAGTGAAAGAAGAGAGAGATGCTCACGACTGAATCAACTTACCTGTTGGTCTTATAGTGAATAAAATTCAAGTTTCTTCTAAATGTTTGGTAGAAAAAAAGGTACACTTCTTTATTTTTCTTTCCCCTAAGTAATTCTTCTTGTTCCAACAGAAAAGATACAAGGTGTTTTACTTTCTGTCCTGGGCCATGAAGATGTGCCGTTCAGAAAAACTGCTGGCCTCAGAAATAGAACCAGGATGGGCTACAGGGAGAAACTGAACCTTGGTGCTGATTTCCCTGTTTGCTGGAGTCCTTGTTGGGACAGCCTGGTGATATGAAATAGCCTAAAAATTAGAGAAAGTGCCATGATGGCCAAAGTTAAATATATGGATATAGCTGGTATCAGCCTCACCCTTTCTCTTTTTCATTAAAACTATTATTTGCAGCAATTTTAAAATAGACCCCAAGTACAGATTACAGTTAGCACTGGAACTTGTTTCAATTGAATTGGTGGATGCTGAGTTTCGCTCTTATGAAACAGCCCACTTGCATTCAATATTTGTGTAGCTGGAATAAATGCAACTCTTAGAAGGGTGTCTATAGCATAGGCAAAAAAAAAAAAAGAAAAATGGCAGGGTTCAGAGTTAGCATCAATCTGGATGTATAATATGAATAATGAATAATATGAATAATGAATAATATGAAGTTGAAGGTCTGTCACTGTCCCAAGACTGGGGACAATAGGCACGTACAGGGAGATGCGCATCCCCACCTGCCGTGTGCTTTGCAGCTGATCTAGAGCAACAGCACTATGTTAGCCACTAATTATGGTGAGAATAATAATGGTTGTCACACCAGATCTCTAACTCTTTAGTGCTTTGACTCTTCCTTGAGAGCACCAAGCAACGCAATGGATGATGCACTTTTTATGCATTATTTTTGATGTATTTTTTTAACGTGCTGGACGGGGACCACAGGTTTATTTTACTCAGGTCACTGAATAATGTCATATTTTTAGTGATTTAGTTGAGATTTGCATGAAGCTCCAGCTGGCAGTAGCCATCATTGATTTCAGTTCGATTCAAAGCTCTTTGAAGTTTATGAAGAAACCGTCTTGCCTTTGGCCTGTTCGTGCACTGACAAATCCTGAAATCTTTAATAAGCTGCTGGCTCATGGGTTTACTGACATAACAGTGAGTGAATTTTAGAATAATTCATTCTAAACTCAAAAACTTAGATCATTAACAGGATTTTAGAAGGTGACTGTCATATTCATGCATCCTTTGCAGGATACCTGGGTTCAGTTGGTGTTTTGTCCTGGGCTTGATCTCAGATAAGTCACTTCATCATGTGACTCATTTTGCTCATGCGGAGGTGATGAACTTAATCTTTTTCATAAATTATTCCAAGATGTTTCACACAAAAATGCTATCTAGGAGAAAGTGTTGTCTTAGGCAGCTTGAAAACCCACGACTGAATTCACTTGGGAGAGGACACGTCTAATTCTTGTAGAGGCCAGTGAAGCAGGCAATAGCTAATAAAAATCACAAGTTACAGGACTTGGATTTAGTTCAGGCTGTAGTGATTCATGGTTTAAGGTTCCTGGCTCAGTCCATGGTATTAGCCATGGTGATAGACATCCTGCTGCTTAATAATACTACAACTGAGCTTGATTTTGCTTGGCAAAATAGAGTGTTTTGCAGACAATTTCATGTGCCCACCTTTACTACTAAGTAAACAGATTAAGTATAGGTTTAAGAGTTTTAAAATGATACCTGAGAATGTCAGAGCATTATAGATGACATGCAATACTAAGAGTAAGACAGCTTATATTCATTAATTCTGAGATGCAAGGAGCTGGTTTTTTACACAAGATTGGAGAACATGAAGGACTAGCAGGAAGCGATGTTTACAGGATACAAATGGGTGTGAGATGCTATCAAGTTTTATTGCTGTTCAGTAAAAATGATCACATTACTCCCAGGTGGCAGATTTGCACATGTAGAATAGGCTTCACTCCTGTAAGCAGCAGTTAAATCGTTATACCTCCTCATACATCTTATACGTCTTGCCCGTGTCTTGCATTTGTGGTAACTCATCGCCTTGTCATTGGGATGTTTTCTGTGCAACTCCTCCTTTTGCTTTTTATTTATTATGGAAACATTATTACTGGCACGGGTATAGTTAGTGCAGCACTAATTCAATTTGTTTTAAGGCTTCTTTGATAAAGAGATTTGTGTACTGGCCATTCTCATCTCATCTATTGTTTTTGCTAGAGATGGGGCTGAATTCAAACTATGACACCATGAACTTTACATTTTGAAATTCCATTATGTCATTTTTAGAGTGACTTGTATGTGTCTTCATCTTAAGAGCTTAAAAAGCCCATTGAAGTGTGGAGTCCACGTATCACATGTACAAAAGACACGCTTCAGCTGTGAAGGTTGTAATGAGGGCTGGGCTATCCACCACGCCATTTAGCATTAACACAGCTTGAAAAACCCAGCAGACCAGCCCATCTCAGGATTTTAGTACTTTTTCCTCTTGTTCAGCTACTCTTTTGCCAGAAAGCCAGCTGTCTTCAGCCTTCTCCATGACCCGGGTCCCTTCCCCGCGGAGAAGGCTTTGGAAAACCTAGTCTGCTATTCTCCAACACCGGTTTTCTTCTTGACTAATGGAACACAGAAAAACAGTGCACTGGATTTCATAAGCTTGATTTTGGCTGTTGGAAAACTTGACTTAGTTTCATTTTGGTCTGGCTGAAGCCTTCCCCTCCTCCAATTAATGAGCATGAGACTTGTCCTGGGATGTCTCCATAGAAGAGAGATCTTGGGTCCGTTGTTACATTCACTGGTGTAGGAGAGGGGAAAGCTACGTACTGCAATTCTCTTTCCATTACAGACTTGAAGGGTGTGATTTGTTCCCTCTTTCTCCCTTGGAAACTGAAGTGTTCATCTCTGCTTTTCTTTGGGAAAAGTGTCTTATAGTCAATATTTCAGAGCTGTTTCAGTGTAAGTGTTCAAACTTGGATACATTAGAGCTTTTTGGGTTTCTTACACACGCTTGACATCACTTTGGCAATAAAAAAAAACCCCTTTGGCCAGCTTGTGAGAGAGTCTGCAGAGGATTCATGCTGGAATATTATGCTACTTTGCTCTCTGCTTTGTGATTCTTCCTGGCAAGATAGACATTAGGAAAAATGTATTCCAGTTTCTGTGTAACTAGCAGGTTTTTGTTGTTTTTTTCTTGAATTTTGAAAATGCTGGGACAGGCGTTTAGCTTTATACATTAGGATCTTCTATACCACCTGGAACTATCTCACAAGCAATGAAAAATGTTAGGAGTAGAAAAAGAAGTTCTCTACTTCTATTGAGAATGTTGTAGTTCTTAATGTCCCGGTTTCCTTAATTTGACATGCACTGGTTTCACCAAAGAATCTTGGGTTTAGGGAAAGATTTACACCTAAAGAATTAAAATACAGGAAGAGAATGAAAAGAAGTTAATGTATGTTTAGCTGAGGGATCTTGAGGCTTTGATTATTTGAGACCTTTAAGGTCAGGAGCACTAGTACAGCTTAATAGAATTCATTTCAGTAAGACAGATGATGCGTAGACTTAAAACTTCTTATATCTCTAATAGTTTTCTAATATTATATCCCAAATCAGCAACAATTTTCGGAGATTTATGAGTAAAATAGTTTTGAAGTCAATCCAGGAGGTTACAGACTTGGGCTATTTTGGCCAAGAGAAAGGAGCAATTGCAATGGTTGGTGGTCATACATCAAGGATTCTGCCAATAATCCCTTTTTATTTGTTTAAATACAGGTTGGAACCACATGAGTTGTGGTGTCAAACATGGACAGTTTTTTAAGATCAGAATTAACATTTGTTACTCAAACTTGAGTGCAAACTTTCTCAGAACAGTACAAAGAGGCACATGCTTTGCAAATTGATGGTTGTACCTATTAATTTTACAGCCATAACATCCTGGATGGTATCTAAAAGGTCTGAAAGCTTGACAGTGATGAACCATAGGAATGATGTTGTGGAGGTGTCAGAGAGCACAAGCATCTTGCAAGAATGCTAATAAAATCTTGTGTCCTTTTCTTTTTCTCCTTTTCCATGATTAAATGTGACTTTGAGGGCCTAATTCGGCAGAACAAACTGTGAATTTGGTAAGTTCAAAGGCAGAAGAATGTATTCTCTTGGGGGCAAAATAGATTTTCTGGCACCCTTTTTGAGAAGATGGTTGTTGATGGTGGTGTGGCAAGCCAGGTTCTAGTACAGGGAAGATCGCTGCCTGCCTCAAGTGAAATTTGTCTCAGGCTAAACTTCCCAAGGCAGCCACCTACTTTATAATGATTTTCAAATCTGCCTGAACACTAATGGAAATCAACAGGAATTCTGCCTGACCTGGGCTGCTTGTAAGAGCTGATACTTTCAGGTGCTCTAGACGTTTGGAAATCCAGCCATTTACTGTCACAAACTGAGAAGAAGTTTGTGCATCTTCCCTGAGTTTTGGAGTAGTGTTGCAAAATAGACACACAGAAGACTGCTCCATTTCCTTGGTGGATGAAGTGATGCTTAAATAAATAGTCTGTCTATTTGTTAAGCATGAGGGATTCATAAAAATGAAAGTTATTATTGCAACAGGAATTTTCCCACAGCAAAACCAAAACAGAACAGAGTTGCAACCATAAAAATATTGCAAGTGAACCACTTGTTTGCTTCTTACCTCTGCTAGCTTGTTTTACATAAACCAGTGCTCTGCTTGTCCTTTATGAGGAGTTAGGCGAGTAGCACGGACATGTCAATCCTTGCATCTACAGAAGAATTATATGAGCTAAACACATGTTCTGCCATTGGCACATTGCTGTTATCCTGCCAAAACCCTTCTCGGTGCTTGGCTTCCGCAGCACTGAACATGGGTGGAGGAAGGAAGGAACAGCTGGGAGGTGATTATGGTTTCCTGCCACGCCGCTCCACCCATGGCACAGGTTAGATCAGTTCTGAGTCGCAGGCAGCTGGTAGAAATCCCCAGGAGATTGTCCATTCATCTCCTGCGTTCTCTCCACCCAGTACCTGGCACACGTCCCCTGCAGCCGGCTGCTGCGGGAGGAATCTTTTCTTTATACCAATTCAGTGTTCCCTCCTGGGACACTTTCTGTCTTTGGGATGTGGCTCAGAAGAGGAACAGACTCAGTTCTGTTCTTTGGAGTTCAGGACAAGTTTGATTTTAATAGGATTCGTGTGCATGGAGTTTTATCTGGAAGCCCGGGGAGGCTCAGCTGATGTATTCTAGTTATTGGAAGGGTATATTCCTAGAACTATTGCCAGCTAGAAAACGGAGGTCCAAGAAGAGCAGAAAACTGTTCTCTGAGGGGGGAAGAAAATGTGCAGGAAGAAGCAGAATGAAATTATTGAAGAACATTGCCTCTCTGTCCTGTTGGAAAATTCACCTTTCCCAGTACAGAGGTAATCTTGTGCAATGAATGGTGGGTAAGGTGCGCACCATTTAAAATAGTGTCAGCCAGTCACAAGGCCAAATTATTAATTGGGTTTTTTTAACAACCTGTAATGTCCCTTTGGCTGATAAGTATTTCGATACCAACAAAGTGGTGAGATGAGTTTCATGGACTAATGCTGAAACATTTTACAGCCTAGCAGAAAGCAAAACGAATTGCAGATCGAAGGGTGACCAGTGCTAAATTCAAGACTACAGGATGCAGTTATCTGATGTCCTGGTCAAGGGCGAGCCATGAACAGAACTGCTGGCTGACACCCCTGGAAATCAGGAGTAATAATAAACATCTGGAGGGTTTGACATATTCATGGTTGCCAGTAAATAATCCTTGGCTCCTAAGCAATTGTTTTTGGAGAAGCAGTTCGAGACATGGAGAAGCTAAAAAGTAATTGTATAATGGAATAATGGACAAAAATCCTGAGAAATCAGGACCACTCGTGTGAATAATGAACAGGGCTGGAGGAGAAAAAGGGGGGAAAGACCCTGATCACATTGTAGCATTCAGAAAAAAAGGGATTAGCCATAGAGGGAGGGAGGATCATGGAGAAGAACAAGCAAAGGGTAGTTTATCCATCACCAAGAGTACCTGTGAACACAGCCCTTCGTTCCTCACAGGGATCAGCAGCAAAATCATTGGAGTGGTCTTGTGCAACCAGAGGAGAAATGTTTGTATTGACTTAGGATTTGATCCAAATTGTATCGAGCTCAGTAGGAATCTTCCTGTAACTGCAGAGAGACTTGGACCTGGCCTGCAGAGGTTGTCTGTTTACAGCTCAACCTGCAAACATGAGTCCACATGCCCAGAGGAGCACTTTACATTTTTGTTTACTCCCATTCATTTCTCATACAGAGATTCCTTTTGATGAGTGTCCTAATTATCTGTTTGCTGCAGCTGTCATTGACTTTTTTGTGGCTGCTTTGTCTATTGATATATTGGGAGAATACCAGTAGTCCTGCTGTCATATATTTAGAGCATCTTGGTCTAATTTCTTTTTCCTTTTCCCCTGCAGTCACATTTCAGCCAATCGGGGCATTTGTGCAGATGGAATCAGATTCATTCACCCGCACATATATTACTTTTTTTACGTTATAGCCTAATAACCTGAGTATTGCCAATGTAATTGTGGCTGGTGGGAAGCCACGCTGTGCAAATCTGATGGTGCTGCCTCCCTTTGGGTGAACCCTGTTGACAGGCAAAAGGTTACGGCTTGTATAGGCAAGTCCATTGCTCCGATGCACATAGCGCTATGGATACATCATCAGATTAGTCAAATGTCTGTGAAAAGGGTTCTGTCTCTAAGGTTCCAGTCGCTCCTTGCCTGCCTTTGATATTCCTGTGGTTGCACAAGGAGGTTTGCCTATGTGGGCATTACACAGACCTCTCTCATAGAGAGCTCATTGTCTGTGTCCTTTCCCTAACAAAGGACTAAGGTGTGGGGCTTAAACACAGGCGTGGGATGGATTTCCTATTAAAATAAAAAAGCAAAATGAATTTGCTGCTCTTTACCTGCAGTATCAATAAACTGATAAGGTTTTATTTTCCTTTCAGTAAAAGCTACTATCTGAAGTCTTTGGTGTTACAGGTGAGGTAGCAATTTAAAGCTTGAGGGCCAGTCCTTAAACAGGGCAGATCGTTACAGCCGCAGAGATTTCCAGTAACGAATCCTGGATGAATACTTGCCCAGGAGTGTGTTAAATGTCATGTAAGAATAAGATGGTTTGATTACAGTGCTGGTGTTTTCCACAGTCCCCAAAGAAGTGCCCCAGAGAAGGTACCAGGCTGCCTTTGTTCTTGCAAAAATCAGTTATGTTCTCACAGTGCTCTGCCTAAGCTCGTTAGAATGACGTTTTTATTTTTCTCCACATAATATTTTGTTTAATTTTTAGGGGTTTTTTTCAATTTTGCTTGACTTTTATATTTGAATATTTAACATTAAAAGGTACTGATGAAATTTGATATTCATATCTCATTCAGTTTTCTATGTCTATATCACGCTGTAATTCTAAGTAACACTATATTTAGTATTTATTGCTTCCAAGATTATTTTTTTGAGGAAATCTTCATACTGAAAAAAGTTTTGCTTGTTCCAAGTCAGAGCACAAAGCATGTTTTGGAAGACTGGAATTTCCCACGGGGCAGAGATCCTGTTTTCCAACCAGCTCTGGTATATGGGCTCTGAAGGACCACTTCTGATTGCCTAGGGAGGGCTTGGCTCATCATCGCTTCTGAAACTTATTCAAGGCCAAAAGATGGGGTGATTATTATGAAGAAGTCTCATTTTGGTTCATTCCCAAAAGACCAAAGTAAGAGGCAGTAAAGAGCTTGACTCTGTCTCTTTGAACCCAGATGCTCCATCTCTCTTATCGGCTTCTTGCTGGGGGAATGGGAGGAGGAAGGGAGGGCTTAAAAATAGTTAAATTTGATGCAATGTGGAATATAAGTATGAGCCTTTGGTGTTCATTAATGTATGTAATCATAATTCCCTCATAGCTTTCAGCTATGGGGATCTTTCCATTTCACTGTTTTGAGGTGTTTGTGTATGTAGATACAGAAACAGGTCCCATCACTTCGTTAACTGAGCACAGATTAATGTAGACATCCTCACAGAGCTTTTCTTGGATAGTAAAATGTTATCTCCGCTTTGTGGATGAAATCCAAGAGATATGGGGATTTTGAAGACCTCGTCCACAGCCCATAGGCATTAGTGGGAATCTTTTCATTGCTTTCAGTGGTCATGGATCATGTCCTTAGTGACTTGCCCAAGGGAACTGTTATGATGATTCAGTCAAACTGCTCATCCGGTCTTTGATAATTTTATTTATTTCATTCTTTTCCCAGCACCAAACTATATCCCAGCCCTCCTTTTCTGTAGTGTATATAAACCTGTGTTTTAAACTCCTTGCATTTCCTATTAACAAGAGTAAAGAGCAGAATGATAGCTCAGGTTATTATCCTTCAATCTTTAAGCAGTTACAATATAGTGCCTAATAAAACTGCTGAGCTATTGCAAAAACAACTGATTTTATTATGGATGTCCTCAAAGCTGTGGATATCTGAGGACAGCTCGCAGGTAAAAATCGATTCTGTTCTGTCCATTTCTTGTTCTTTATATTATGAGTTTGGATGCAATAAATATCACAATGGTTTTGAAAAAATACTTGGTCAAAGCATTTATGTGAACATTATGCAAGAAGGTAGTTTATTTTTTCCTGCCCGCCCCCCCCCCCAATGCCAATTACTAAAAGATTATGCTGCCGGTACGGCTTACACTCAGGTCTATAACAGAAGTCTAAAATGTGGTTTGTTGATGAGGGCTGGAGCGGTCCTAATCTTTCCCTGCATTACTGAGTTTTACCATGTTTAGATCTTTATCAGCCATAATGTAAGTGTTAAGTGATGTACAGGAGAGCTGCCCACAAGCAATAACAAAATGCCAATGCCTCCGACTGAAAGTATTTCCTGTGATACAAGGGGGTTTAAACTAGAACTAATGGGTTAAAAAGGCTTATTTAGACTGTACATGAGGAAAATGTTGCGGGTGGTGAAAGCGCTCAGCCTGTGGTATGTTCTCCCATGGGAAGCAGTAGTAGCAGTATGTGTAAGTTACTTACAACTAATCAGAAAAAATATTCAAGGGGATATTGTAAGGAGGTAACTATTTTGGTGGTGGTGAGGAGTGGTTTGTTTGATTGCTATCTTCATTACTAAGCTTTTTCCTTCTCCGAGTCCTATGATTCATTTTATATTCTCGAACATATCAGAGAATTAAAACTCGGTCTGGAACAGTCAAAGAGGCATTGATAAGATTGAAAAGAAGTTCTTTATGTGTTCTAGCATGCCATGTCTATAATGTTTGTCTAGGTAACTAAAAGCCTCTTGTGTTATTCTTTCAATTGTTCATTTGTATTTACTCATTAAGAAAAAACCCCAAATTCCTCTGTTATGTTTTGACTTTATAGCATATGTGTTTAATGTTATGGACTCGACCAAACAGAAAGAGTTGAGTTACTTTGGCTTCATAGGAAATGTGGTAAAACACCTTTAAAATGCTGACCTCCCAGCATCTAACCCACGCATTTCGAAACAGCAATGGAACTGGTCAAGACTGGGCCAGAATGAAGCAATAGTGACTAAATAGTGTTGTCAGTGTTCACCAGTTTTCTTCCTTCTGCTCAGAGATGCCTGAGAAGTGTATAAATGTGATTCTGACTGTGACTAATGGTCGCTGTCTCTACCGGGTGCAAAATAAAATGGTGTCATGTTGCATTGCGAACACTTGGCAAAGACCCTGAAGGAAATGCCTTCGGAGAAAAAATCTGCAAAAAATGAAATGCTAAAGACGTCTTCATTAAGTAGGTACATTAGTGATTTAATTTTGAAGGTGGAGTATCCCTTTTTTATTTCTCTTGCTGTGCAATGCAGCGTGGAAGTCAGGGACCAGTTCCAGCTGGAGTTATGAGCAAGATCTGCTGAGGGTAGATTTTGAATCAGCTGGTTGAATACTCTGAGCCTGTGTTTGTCTAACTTTGCGTGGGTTTCTACAATGATAATTGGGGGCTGACAGAGAACGGATCAACAAAATAAAGTGGAAAAAAACCCCAAACCTTTTTATTCTTTTTCCATATGCAGAGATACTGTCCTGTGAGGAGAGAGGTGGGAAGGATTGGCAGTTCTGTCAACTGGTGTTGGCAGGTTACTTCAGAAAAATTCATCTGAAGAGTTCAAAGTTTTTTATTTAATATTTACTACTGAATTGCCTGTGCACAAGTACAGTAGACATGAGATAGCTTGTGGGGAGAGGCTGAGGGAGCTGGGGTTGTTTAGTCTGGAGAAGAGGAGGCTTAGAGGCTCATCACGCTCTACAACTACCTGAAGGGAAGTTCTAACCAGGTGGGGATTGGTCTCTTCTCCCAGGCAGTCAGCAATAGGACAAGGGGTCATGGGCTTAAACTCTGCCAGGGGAAATTCAGGCTGGATATTAGAAGGAAATTCTTTCCAGAGAGAGTGGTCAGGCACTGGAATGGCTGCCCAGGGAGGTGCTGGACTCGCCGTCCCTGGAGGTTTTTAAACTGAGATTGGACATGGCACTTAGTGCCATGATCTAATAAACGGACTAGAGTTGGACCAAGGGTTGGACTTGATGATCTCTGAGGTCTTTTCCAACCCAGTCGATTCTGTGATTCTGTGATCATTTTTTTTTTTTTTCCTCAGAGAATTATAGAGTATTTGTAAGTTCTTCTTCTGTTTGTTTGGGATTTTTTTTGTGTTGTTTGTTTGTTTGTTTTTTCTTTCTTTTTTTTTGGAGGGGGGACACGACGTCCAGGAACAAAAGTAGGTCCTTATATAATAGATCAAATGCTAGATGTGGTTGTTGGCTTGGCACACATTTCTTTGGTAGTCTTCTTCAGGTCATTCTTCAGTTTTTGTGTCCCTATCTGTAAGGTTCCCTTTCTCTTGTCTCTTGCCTGTCTTGTCCTCCTAGACAAGCTTGCTCAGGGAGAAAGCAGCTTCTTTCATCTTTTTGTACAATATGTAGTTCAGTGATACTTTGATTTTGAGTGAAGCATTTAGCTGTTTGTGAAAACCAAATGATACATAAGAGTAACAGCTGATTTATCTCTATGACACTTCATCGTCACTTGAGAAGTTTGTCTTTAAAACTATGCTTTGAAAAGTGTGTTTGTCATTTTAAATTTCTAATGCAAAATGTTTTATAGAAAGCAAAACCTGTTCTTTGGGAATGTCCCATGATGAGATAGCTTGGTTTACTGCAACTTTTATGCCATTAACCTTATGCCTTCCAGTAAGAGTTTACAGATTTATTTTTCCCTTAGGTAGCACATTGTCTTTTTGTCCTCTCCAGCAACTAATAGGAGCTCAGTGTGTATGTATATATATATATTTATATTTATAAAACAGGCCTATAATACATAGTATTCTAATTCGAGAAGCAATGAAACTACTCATTCCATAAGAAACTCTTGTAAAGATTTCACGCATTGAGATTTTAGAGCATTACATTACGATGTTGAATTCTTCTCTGCTCTACCACAATCACTTCACAGAGCTTTTCTGTCTCATGGAGGGAAATAAAAAGGAGGAAATCTCTGAAGCTGTGACCCTGTTTGCATTTGCCCAGATTTGCAGAGGCATATGGGAACCTACATTGACTACGCAGGAACTAAATGTCCTTGTGACTGTCCCTGGGGGCCCGTGGTGAGACTCCTGTTCACATCGCAAAGCAGGATCTGCAGAACAAAACGCTGGATTTTGTCGTAGCACTTTGAAAAGGAATAACATTTTAATAATATGTACTATTGGCGTAATCCTTCCAAAATGGACAATGATTTATATATTTCATGTGAGGACAGGATTCCTTAGGGGATGACTCATTGTTTTAGTTTGGAATAATTCCAGTGGGAACCTTTTTCAGAACTGGTTGGTACATACCTTACATGGTCTTAGTTGGGGATTTTTTTTCTTTCGTTTTGTCTGATAATGTGTGTGCTTGGCCTATTAAATTTAAACTGTCTCTTTCTGAGTCAAATCCAGTTCGTATTTACCAAGCCCTTATATGGAGAGGGAGTGTGTGTATACATAAAAATATGTGTATACATAAATATATTTATGTATGTATATATACATACACGGGGGAGAAAAAAGAAGTGGATCTGTTGCAAATGCAGAGTTTATTTTTTAATAAAGGGGTGAATTGTGCATTAAACACATCTTTTCACATCTTAGTTTGAACCCAAAGACAACAATTGCCAGTATAACTGCTTCCATTTATAGAAATAATTCAGTATTTTAGATTGTGGGACTGTACTGCTACTATAGCCTATGAATACTGAATTAACAGCCAGTGGAAGCAGTACAGACTTGTGTCACTGATATGAAAACATTGTCTTCACTCATACACCTGCTCTTGGTTGTATATTTTGTCCCCTTTTTAAATTGACATTGCTACTGTTAATGAATCAGAGCAGTCGAGAGAGCTCTGTAGCATGAATAGTAAAAATTAAATGGGAAGCACAATCACTCTAGGGAGTTTTGTAAGGTGTTCCAGTAAAGGGCCTTCTTCATTCAATATTTGAGGTAATCAATCCCATTAGTTACCTTTTCTGAAGATGGATAAAACTCATTCTTTGTAGCCTATCCTTGCTGCTACCTGCTGTGTATGACTGGAACTCTGTCAGCATTTCCCAGTTTAGCTGGTCTGCAGTTATTCCTGCTCGCTTCCCTGAGCACAGGGGTGGATCTTTCTTCTGTTGAGAAGAGCTTGTCCCTGAAGACAGTGTTAATCTTTTGGAGCTGTTGCCCATGGGATGCCATCTACTAGTTCCCCACATCAGACAGCATCTGCTCTCCTGAAGTTTAGGGTAAATAACTCTGCTACTTGCCTTCCTCATGTTCCCTGGGATCTTGAGTTAGACTGTATTTCCTTTGCATGTTGGATCAAAATGGTTAAGGTTCAATTAAAACATTTTGAATATCAGATGCAAGTGTCAGGTTTTGAATATGGAGTTCTTCCTGTGCTGCATGGAAAAGAGTGACTGAGGAGAAGAAATGTCAGGAATTTATCCCAAAAGAAACATAGAAAACAGTGATGTTAGTCAACCGGCCGTAACTATAAAAAGATTTCCAGACTTGGGGACCAAAATCGCAAGACAACAGGTTACAAGATTTCAGGTTACATGATTTAAGTTTAGAGGGTTTCATCATCATCTGGTCTGTACGAGAACCCTAGCCCTGATTTGGTCATGAAACCAAACCCCAAACCACCGACTAAACCTAATTTAGATCTGGATCTAAACACCCACTTCCTCATTTCCAATCAAAACAGGTTTCGGTTTTGGTTGGTTCGAGTTCTTGGTGAAATTTCTTGTTCGGTTATTGTGAACTTTTTCCTCCATCACTGTCTGTGATTGGAGGAAAAGCAGTTCCCCCTCCTCTTCACAGGCCACATGTTTCTATTAACCAAAACCACTGTCAACAGATGAAAGTATGGCAAAACAGTGGTGGTTTCCTACCCTTTGTTTTGATAGTTATTAATTATATTTGGTTTTGGTCCTAAAATGAGATGTAAATATTTCATAAATCAGGTGAATTTGTTGTTTTTGTAATTGCTTTTTATTGGATAAATGACAGAGTATATTGAAGTGGGCATAGATTCTACCCAAATATTTTATGTGGTTGTGTTAGCAGTCTGTTACAGATGTATTCATTAAATCTGGCACACAGATAAGGATTAAAAAGTCATTCCTCCCTCCAAGTACGGTTACTTAAAAAGCAAACATTGGACCAGTTAATGAACATCAAACTTAAGACTCAGGCTTAGGCAGAGCCAAGCACACCTAAATTGCAATGACAGTTTAAATGTGTAGAAGAACATGACAGCTGATGAAGAATTAGGTTTATTTATCCTGTTAGATTTGTTTCTTCTTTGGTAGTCCACCCTTATGGAAATCTCTGATGCTTTTTCACTATATTGATAAAATTAATCTAAAGTTTTTCTTTTCTTTTTGAGCCTCAGACTAAATAAGGCTACTGAAAGGAGCTACAGGAAGAGTAAGCCAAGTCCAGCTGAGCATCTGTGGCTGATTTTACTGCTGCCACACACCTTTGTTTTCAGACATTTTTACAGATTGTGTTAAGACTCGTATGTACTTGGACCATTATATGAAAATGGTCTGTCCTGTATCAAACGTCTGTCTGATCATGTTCATACCTGATGCCTGGTCTCAAATGAGCACCTCTGATGAACTTCCAAAGCAGCAAGGATCTAATTTCAGGGATCAACCTATGTCTTAGTGTTCATGTAGAACAATTCTTCAGACCGACCATCTTGTCACCTGAACCACACAGGATGAAAATGAAAGGAGAAATACTAAACCTTTAGAGCCAAGATAATTATGTATGTGTGCTTTTTCATCCTTTTGCTTATATGCTCATACAAATGAATTGAATAATTGGCAACTGAACAATTATCTTTTCTTTTAGCTTAGTGTGGTTTGTATAAAGAGTGTTTATAGGTTAGATGCATGAACCCAAAGGCTTTTTATTCCTTTATTGTGGTGATCCCCCCAGAAACAGTAACATGGATGCTCCAGAGGTAATCAGCCCGAAACTGGAGTCTCTGCAGTATCCAAAAGCTCAGATGTGCTTCTATTTATTTGAACTAATCAGTTTAAGAGGTATTATTACATCGGTGAGGAACAAAAGTCTGTCCTGACCTGCAGATTGGTAGGTAAGATATATAATGTGTTATACCAGAAGAAACCATGTGGAAACCCAGCCCGTCGATGCAGGTGTAAAGGGATGCAGTAGATCTAGACCCTGTTACTTCCCTTCCCAAAACAGGTGCAGGAAGCAGGTGAGATGTGGATTAAGTCTTCTCTTATTTCCTAAGGTGAAGGAACTTCGGGTTGGTCTGGGACAACAGTAAAATATTAGTCAATGGCGTGAGGACAAGAAATAATGACGGAAGGGGGAAATCTGAAAGTCCTGGTGGTTCTTAGTGGGGTGCAGCTGAAACACCATCCTTTACTCCCTAACAAACAGCACAATCTAACCTTCACACATCAGCGTCAGGATGAAATCTTTCATTTCCTTTCTCCAGGCCAGAGGAAGCAGCTGTTCTTTTGCGCTCTGCTCTGATTTGCATTTTGAGTGAGCCACCCTTTAGCTTGGTGGAATTCAGTGGGGAAAATCAGAGCGCATACAAGATTGCGAGTATCTGCTGCTCAGATGGAGGCATCCAACACAGGAAGCCCACGATTTGTTTTATGTGACAAATTCATCAGGACTATAAAGCGTTTTTTAAAAACGTATGATTTTCAGAGAGTCGGTGTTTACATCCACAATACTAGCCTGTATGCAGACAGAGGCTGGCTTGATGCCAAATGCCTGCAAATTCAGAGCCCCATCCTCAGCTGGTACATATCACTGTAGCTCCATTGACTTCAATGAACTGGCGCCAGTTTACATTAACTGAGGAGCTGTTGCATTATGTGGAACGATTTCTCTTTTCTCCTTCCTTTTCTTTCTTTTTGCGAAGAAAAACACGGAAATGTCATTCTTGTTAGCTCAGAAGAGTCCTTATTTGGGAGATCTACTTCTTGTCTTTTCATATTCCTTTTTTTCTTCAGTTTATACCTGTTTCTATCTAATTTATGATACATCCATGCTAATTTTCTAAAAGTAGCATGTTAGGGATGCCTTGTGCTCCTTGACCAAACCTCAAGGGACTTGTGTGGAATTTTATAGGTTAAAATCTCAGAACTGTAGGGTAATAATTTCCTTACCCTGTGATTAAAATATGCATTATATCATTGAAGTGGTATCCCTTTCGCATTTCTGTGATACATAAGCATATCCCACGAAAGAACAAGCAGAAGAGTATTTTTGGTCATTTCCCAGGGGCTCGTGGAAGCACCAGCTGAAGGGAGGGGGAGGCTGCTGAGCAAAATCAGTCGAGAAAGATTCTTCACCTAAATTTAAGCTCCATCAAGGCTACATATAATCTTATGAAAGCTGCCTCAGGCTCCAATGCTATTGCTAAAATGGGTTAAAATCAGCTTTGTCACACAGTACTTTGGCCCAGACAAGTCCATTTATGCTTTTCCTTTCCAGACCTGTCCTTTCCTGGTCCAACCCGGGAAAATATTTCCTTTACATAAATGTTTGTTTGTAGGTGCATTCGGTGTCCAGTGGGTCTCACAAAAGTGAGGACCCTGAGTTGATGGAAGTGTTTTAATCTACAAAACTCCAAGCAGTTGCTTAAGGGACATTTCACATTCTACATTAATTAAAACAACAACAATAAAACCCCAACTTTTGTGGACTCTAAGTATCTCTTTTCAAAAGTTTTTCTTACTTGTTATGCTGTTGTCTTTTTTCTTTGAGAAGAGGAATAATTCTGATACCTTCTCTGCTATATGCTTTATCTCAATCTTTGCCATAATCATTTTGGACATTTTCCAGCATTAAATGAACGTATAGTAAGCAATGAGTGTTTGAAGATGGACTTCATGCTTAATGTTGCTTGAGTGTCTGAATTTTTCTTCGTAATCTTTTGTTGCTCTCTTACCTACCCTGCATTTTCTCAGGCAGTCATCTTGAGTCATATAGCCACAGTCTGGCCAGATGTTCCGAACAGCTCTGCTTCCAGTTTGGCATTTTAATAAGTAGCCAGGTTTTGTTAAGTGCCCTCTCTGTGTCTGAAATGGGAGTTTCTGGGCAATGTAAACGCTTGAAAATTAGTATAAGCTACATGCCTAAATTGGAGGTGAATTGCTTGGAAAACTGCGCCTGTATTTAGGAGTTTCTGAACTGCCAAAAGTCCACGTCATGTAATTTTCACTACTATAACTTGTTAACTTAGGATATCAACAGCCTTCTCCAAAGTGTTATGTTTTCCTTAAAACTAAAGACGTGAAAAGGAATTCCTAGATATAGGGAGGCATGGAAAAAAGAAACAACTGTTGACAACACAACAATTCATTTGTTTCCTAACATCACAGGTCATGTACTATATTTTAACATAAACAATAAGGCCATTGTTCAGATGGGAAAACGA
The DNA here is from genome assembly GCF_964273445.1 of Streptopelia decaocto. Classification (NCBI taxonomy): domain Eukaryota; kingdom Metazoa; phylum Chordata; class Aves; order Columbiformes; family Columbidae; genus Streptopelia; species Streptopelia decaocto. The sequence continues at coordinate 5,723,945 of NC_138656.1, forward strand.
GCATGTTTCGTGTAAAGTTTAAAAGACTGAAAAGGTTAAAGGCTGGCTTGTTTTTGGCAAGCTGTGATTTGCTTCTCTCAGGTGAAATGTGGAGGTTTCGTGGTCTGACAGTGTGCTGAGCCCTTTGGAACACGGAGAGGAGAAGGAGAAGGAGAAGGAGAAGGAGAAGGAGAAGGAGAAGGAGAAGGAGAAGGAGAAGGAGAAGGAGAAGGAGAAGGAGAAGGAGAAGGAGAAGGAGAAGGAGAAGGAGAAGGAGAAGGAGCTGATTTATTGTGACTTGGTTCTTCACGATGGTCAATCCCACCTTATCATTTCCTTGGGTTATATCGAGCTATTTTCATTTATTAATACGTTGTAAACTTGCAGGGAAGGGGCTGCCTCCTTCCTGGGAATTCATACAGTATCTTATTCCATCCAAGCCAGATATCATCCAAAACACCTATTTTCCTTCATAATATTCTACTAGATACCAAGAGGTTTTTCAGTGTTTTACAGGGGATGCAAGGATCAAAATCCTTGCTATTTCACTGGAATTGATGGCTTAACTGCCCTTCAGAGTCTCTCTGCTCTTTCAGCTGTCAGGCAGCTTGGGGTGGGAGTTTTTATTAAGTCACTCTCTAGAGCCTGTTTTGTCAAGGAACTTTGGATCAGGACTTTTACTTCTCCAGTCACTTGGATTTATTGGAATTTGAGAGGAATTGTGGGGATCACTTCACAACAGAAATTACTTGAGTCACTACTGATAAAGCGGTATTAAAAGTTGCAGAAGTTGTCCCCGATCAACTTCATTTTTTAAGTTCAACTGTTTTTCTCTCTAGAACATGCTGCAAATGATATTTTATAGCCAACCTAAAAACCCTTTGTTCAGTAAATACTAGTTTTGTTCCATATCAAAAGTCCAGAGTAGAATTTGGTAGTTCTAAATAGAACTGAGGTATAAAAGTATTGTTTATTCAGAGGTGTGGGGTGGTAGGAGAGGAGAACTTAAATGCAGTAATATTGATGTTTATGCTAGAAAGCATGATTTAATAATTTAAACTGTATATATATTAAAGAAACGTGATTTGAAGGTTTAGTGCTGATATTTGTACAGTTGTATACATGCTACAATTCTGTCAACGAGTTTGCAAAAAAAAAAAGGAAAACTGCTTAAATTTTGGCACCGTGAGGCAAATTCTTCTACAACATTTGCCTGATTGTGCAGATACAGGGTTTTGAGTAGTTGCTTGTGTAGCTTTGAGTATTAGTGGCTCGGCCTTTTTGCTCCACTAGGAACTGAGAGTTCTGAGCATTTCTGAAAGTCAGTCTGCACTCCTCTAGCTACTCAAATAAGTATGTAAAATCTTGAGTGGCTTTCCAGGCTTAGCTTAGCATCTGCATGGATCCAGTGTGCTAAGTACTTGTACACAACACGTGATTAAAATAGGAAAATGCATGGTTCAATACAATGTCTTTTAGGCTTTGATTCTTTCTCCTCTCATGTAGAGAAGCAGAAGTACAATGATTTCTTTTTCTTCCAGCTGTATTTCCCAGACAACACTGTTATGTTCCGGAACAGGTAAAAGCAGATAGTCAGGGCTATGGAGACTGCTCTCGCTGTGAGAGCATGACGTGACATTTCAGTATAACCCCGCTGCAGCTTTCTGTTTACACAGCCATACCGTCCTGGGACACAGAGTCGCACGGATTGCAAGCATTCTTGCTACGAGGAATCTGGCTCTGACAGGAATAGCCAATTCCCAAAGCTCAGCTCTGCTTAGAAAACTGGCTCTATTATCTGAGATTATGGCAGAGAGCAAACACTCCTCTGGTTTACCATGGCTTTACCATCAAAAGAAGCTTTCTTTTAGGAGTTTGAGTTACCAAACAGAGCATATTTTCCCAGGAATGAGCGTTTACTTCCAAGGTGACAGGCAGGATCACACTAAGGGTGCAACACCGTTTAAGTTGGTGTCACTCAAGATAAACATGGAGCGGGAAGCCGTGCAGTTTGTGGCACGGGGACATCTCACCAGACCACAGGAGCTCGCTTGCATGGAGAAAGAGGCTGGTTCCATACATTTCCAGTGGCATCCTGGCTAATAACTCCTGCTGAGAGGATTTTTTTGGCATGTGGACTTCCAGTAGTATTGGTTTGGCACTGGGCTACATCTTGGTGTAGACCAAACCCACATGTAAAGGTACCCTCAGAGCCATTGGCTTGCACATGCTTTAGGGGACATGATACCACACAAGTAACCGGAAAACTGTTGACTTAAAAATATATATTTTATTGTAAAACATATTCTTTCAAAACAAAAGACTTCCCTTATTTATATAGTCAAGTGCACCATCTTTGCTGTATGAGGGGAGATTGCTGTATATCATCTCACTCCACATTTAAAGTATTGACCTTCAGCCATAGTTCTGCTATAGAGTGATTACTTTGTTAGAATCATAGCTCTATGAAAATATGGTTCCTCTTAGTGAATGCTCAACCCCTAAATAGCAATTACTGTCTAAGGTTTATTTTGCAGTGGTTACTGAGAGCTGTTGAGTCACTGACATCTTGGTTAAGAGTCCTGTTTGGTTGTTTTTTTGTAATAGTGCCATTTGATGAAGCCAAAATCTGATTCTCACTGTCTATTGTTTTTCCTGAGCTTTTAGAAAACTCTACTAAAAAAGGCATTATTAACTGATTAGGGGCCAGTTAGCATGGCCAGAGAAACACCAGAAGGTGAGTGAATTCTGAGCATCATCTTCATACACACAAAGGTCAAGACATTGACACAGCATATGCAGATAGGAGGCCTCAAATATGTGCCAGGAGTGCAAGTGTATTTGCAGCATGATCCTTGTTGGTAATTTTTGAAGATGAACAGAGGATTAAATGAATTAAGAACCTACGTTTCATTGTTTTAATGCAGTGTTATGCCAAGATGCTCTGAAAAGGTGGTTTAGGATCCTAACTCAATTAGCTCTTGCTGGACACCTCAACCACTGTGCCAAGGGAAGAATAATACTTCTAAGGTCAAGCAATCTGTTTATACTTTTCTACTGTCACAGGGACTCTGTTCTCCCTTGAATAAGTCATGCAGAGATTGCTTGAGAAAAGAATGTGGACATCTGACCGACACCCACATTTTCAGTATTAGATTTTTGAAAATCCACATTTATTGGTCACGTAAGCCTGAAGGTGTCTCTATTTCTGCTGATGATTTTCCCCAAACGAGTAACTAGATATCTGGCCATGGTCAGCACTGCTTGGCTCTTAATGTCACCACCAACTTAAGAAGCTTCCCTGCTTGTCCCTTGCATGGACAGGAGCTCCCCTCAAAGGCAGGAGAGAGACGGCTGGTTGGATTCAGGGATCAGTCTGCTGGTACCTCTGAGCATTTCTCTAATGGAAATAAGTTGTAAGTAAATGATGTAGTGGGTATAAGATGGTTACTCATATGGTTCTTTCCGTTTCTTACCCTGGAGTCCCTAATGTGCATTCTTGTGTCAAGAACTACTGTTGATGCAGCACCACAATACCGCAGTTTAAAAAAAAAAAAAGGGAAAAGAATCAATTAGATGCAATTATAATTAGAGTCTACTGACTGCAAGTTTGTTCTGGCTGATTAGACAAGCTGAATGAGAAATTTCTTGATCGTGAAATTTTGTGTCATACCACCCTATGTACAATCCTCTGTTTACACAGAAACCTCCATATTATGCTTTGTTTATTTTAAAAATCAAGTACTATTTTTAAATATAATGACATGGCAGTAAAACCAAAAGGAGCACAGGCATATTCATTCACTCGGAGCCTCCTTTTGTTACCATCTTTCCCCTTGGCAAACAAAACAGAAACTCATCCCTTCTAATAGGTTCATTTGTGAAACCAGCGGATGTGGGCGAACAAGGGGCAAGTGAGGCAGCTGCGTGATCAGGATTCCTGACTTGTGAAAGCAGTTTTTTGGCAGTGGCGACCAAGTCTTTGGTTTGTTTTGCTTTGGCTGGTCTCTAATAAGTCCCCCAATTTCCTCCTTGTTCTGGCTGCTGCTGAATTGCTGATGAATCTGTAAGGGCATTTCAGGGTCATCTGGCCAAGGGTTTGTGGGAGCTTGGACTGTTGTACAGCCCCAAAAGCACTGATTTCATTGGTTTTTACCTGGTTCCTCTGAACACTTCCAGGCATGAATTCTGTCAGATGCTGTTTTCCAATAACTCTTAGACACTTTTGGAGACTTGCAAATGAAATCGACTGCTGGATTCCCCACTGTGGTTTCATCCAGTCTTCTGTATTCCGGGCAAGATGTGGTGTCTTTCTCAAACGGACACTTGGCTGAGCCGGGAGCTGCGGGATTGATGTCTGAGTCACTGGGTGAAACTCTTCCACAGTGATATGATTTAGGTTCCTTTAGTGCCAAATACGAGAGGGCTTGATGTTATTTTTAGGAATTGCTGGGGACTCAATGCTAAGAGGTCTAAGCTCAGCACTCCAGAAAACCTCCAGCAGGACTTTATCAGTGACTATCAGTGCAAGTTTGGATTACCCTGGGCTTTAATGTGCCTTAACAAGGATTAACCTCTAAAAGCTAATGCCCAACAAATCTGCATTTGTGCATTCTTAGTTGCTTTAAAAATAAAAAATAAAGTCAGAGTTTCTCTGTTAGACTGAAGTGATTGTGTGCTTGCCCAGCTCCAGGTAGTGTGGGCACTTGCCTTGTGAAACAACCACACATTTGGGGGCCTGGCACAATATGATCGCTGTATTCAGCAGCCCAGGCTTCTTGGAGTTGCAAAGGACCATCCATTGAAAAAGTAACAAGAGATCATGAGAAAGTTTGTGGGTGTTTAGAGGAATTTGCAAATTTCCCATTCATTTTCTATGAGAGACTCACAAGGGCTGGCATTTCCTGACCAAAAGAAGAAAAAATAAGAAGGATGGGGGTGCTGGGAGGAAAAATGCACTTGTCTACATCATATTGCTAATCATGTATTCAAAGTTGCAGGAGGTATAGAAACTGAAAAGGTCCATATGGATAATGGGGCAGATAATCATGCACGTAAGCCAGGCTGAGAACTGTGAGATTTTGTGACATGCAGATGAACTGTGTTGTTGTGGGCAACAGCCTCAACTCGGCCTTTTCAGAGATTAGGTGGTCTGTGGTGTTGGCTCTTTCTGCACATTACTAGGCTTGGATGTCGAGATTACATTCGCAGTTCCCGAGTTCAAACCTCAGCATACTACACACCCACGGATTCCCACAGTTTTGTCCTACAAAACGACTCCTCTGTCGGAAATCTCCTAGTCCTTGTGTGCTTTCTTTTTTCACTGCTGCAATGAACAGCTTTGTTCTCAACACAAGACTGATGGGGGCATGTTTTCCCACCTATAAGTGAGTTGTATCATGTGCTAAACCTGCAGAAATCGAGGATTACTGGATCCCACCCCCTCCACTCTTGGTCACTGCGGGACATTTACTGCACCTCGGAATTCCACAGTAAATGTTTCAGCCCTTTTTCGTCCGCCTGACTCAGTTGTTCTTGTGAAAATGGGTGTGGGAGGTTTTGCTCACGTTGCTGCTGGAGGAGAAACTTCATGTGAATAACTCAATTAGTACAACAAAAAAATTAAATGACGCCTATTCTCTCATCTTTACTGCTTCTTTTGGTTTACTTTTCCCCATTAAAACAGTGGCATATATTTAGTGACCAGGCACAAGCTATAAATAATTAATAATATGTAATTTGGGAACTATCAGTAAAAGATTACAGCTCATCAAGGCTCCTTTGCCGTAGGTGAAATATAGATGCAGGAGGAAGACCATATTGCTCTAAAGAGCTGGAAATAGGAAATAAAGTAGCAAAAGGCTGGTGTGGGAAGCCAAGTCACAGACTAGTGGCCAATGCTATGGAAGAATTGACAGTAGCCATCTAAATCTTGTTTGTGAAACTGCTGCCTCTGTGTCTTTCTCATGTGACTTCTTTGCTCATGTGTTTAGCCGGGTGGATCTTGCTCTTTGTGAAATATAACCTTCTGCTCACTTTAAGTGTATATATAGTCCCACTGGGGCTAAAGAAACTTCTCATGTGGCTACAGTTAAGAACCATATGTATGTGCTTTGTTGGGCTGGGGTTTGTAATACATATTACAGCAGCAATTAGACTTGCTCACAATCAAAATCAGGAAAGAATACTTAGTTTATCCCCAGCAAATAATTCAGCAAGTCTGTCACCAGTGCACTTCTGGCCTGTGTAGATATAGCGCACAGTAATTCATCTCTATAGAAAGAGCCCATCAATAAAGGCCACCCATTCTTTCCCAGTGAAGACCACCAATCCTTCAGTTGTCATGACTTCTCTGAGCCCATTGTTCCTCACTTCCTTTCTCATATAATAATTCTGACTTCCATGACCTTTCTGTCTGCTCCTCCAACATGGATTTTAGAGCACCTACCACAGACACAAAGCTAAATCCAACTGATTATTGGTCTCCATTCCTTTCACCCTAGATGGAGCTGTATTTTCCTTTCACTCCATTTCCGTTTAGACTTTCTTTTCCAATTCCTTTAAACTGTTTGTCTCGGCTGCAAAGGCTTCTTCTGCTGTTACTGTGTTTTTCTCACACCGCTCTGAAAGCCACAAGGTCAAAACAATGCTTCTAATCTCATTTGAAATCCCTTGTGTACTTTGTTTAGTTATGTTTTTGTACCAGTTTTTCTGGACAGATTTTTGCATTTAAATGGGGGTTGCAGTTTCTTCTGGGGGGTTGAAGAAATCGATAAAAAGCTTCTTTTCCTTTAAGTCAGGCCAGGATTTTGTTCAGAGTCCCGAAAGAAGAAAGATTGTTCTTGTTTCTTGTTCCCACATCTCTAGAGTTTAGTGGACCATCTAGAAGTTTAAGAAATACGAAAAGCATACTAGATAAGAGTACAAGTAAGAGCAAAATTTCTTTTAGGCTGTTGCAGAACCACAATATTTTGTTTTTTAGCTTTAAATAGTGCATTTGTGTGTTTTCTGCCATCCGTATTTACACTGAGCATGTTCCAAACCCTTCTGAAGTTAGTGGAAACATTCCCATTGAACTCGGCCAACTTGTATCAGAAACGTGTTAGTGTTTCCCGATTCTATCTGAAGTTGAAAGGAAATTAGAAAGGCTACCTGTGGCATAAAAGATTGCTTATGCAAGAGATAGAGAAGCCTTCATTTATTCTTTATCTCATTTGAGGGAATAACTGGTTTCTAAGGATGTAACAGTGCGCTGCCTGCTTGTGCTTCACTATCTGCGTGAGCCCTCTGTCTTAATTTTTGCACTGAAGTCAGACAATTAAATACACATTTTTCTGCTCCTTGCAAAATTGCAGAAGGTGTTAAAAACCCAAATACCTTCAGTTTTCATTTACTGCATTTTAGCGCTTTTTTGTCTAATAATTCCATATAGAATATGTCGATTACAGTCAAGTTTACATCTCCATCTGAACTCTATGGAAGAAATTTGAGAGGTGATGTTTTGAGTGCAGGCAGAGGTTGGGAACAGCAGTACAAACCAGCTCTGTATTTTTTCCAACATACCATAGAATTCTGAGTTTGGACACTTGGCAAAAATTACATTGTGGAAAAATAGGCATAATCATTGTGAGCTTTGCCAGTAACCGTGGACAAGAACAGGTGAGGGATTAAAGAATAAAAGAAATAACACAGCTATTCAGCAGGACTGTTCTTTTGTAACGGGAAACTTTTTCCTAACTAGGGCTGTGTATGAGACACCAGGCACTCAAAGTCGAATTTGTTGCACTAACTGTGCCCCAGGGGTTTGCTGACCAGTTAGAAGCATCAACAGAAGAAACAATAAAGCATTTTTATGAGACTGGAAGCCAGACCAGTGGGAATTTTTCAGGGAAGGGCCTATCCTAGGTCTTTTTCATCAGCTAACTTCCTCCAAACTATTTGATAACAAGAGAAATAAAAACAATCAAAAGAAGGGCAGGATGGACAAAACTACCATTTGTGAATTACACTGTCACATGCTTTGGAAACGTCAAAATGTGGCAGCTCCATCCCATTTCTGTCAACCATTGGGTGCAAGTGGTTGCAGACATGTTGTCTCCATAGCAGGAAACTTCAAGAGCAGGATGAAGTTTTTGTGCACACCTTAATTTCAGTGGGAAATAAATACATAAACACCTTTAAAGGTTTGATTTAATACTGCATCTAATATGCACTGAAATTAGTAGCACAATCTGAATTGATTCTGCTAAACATAGGCTCAGATCCTTTGATACTAATGTCACAGATGGAGCTTTAGGCGCTGCAGAAATGTGATTCTAACCTGGGGTTCTCAAGCTATGTCACCTGCTTTTCAGTGTCGTCTTAATTCTCTTGAATTCAAAGCTGAAGCTACTTTCTTTTTTTAACTATGCAAGAGTTTCTCAGGTGCTTAAAAGTAGCATCAAGGATCTCATAAACTTTTCTTGCAACTGTTGACTTACTTGAGTTTTGAGTGATTTTTTTCTGTATCACAGTGAGAAACTTTGCTTACGGGTACCTCTGTATAATTTCTTGGCATTTATTTTTAAGGATGACCATCAGGATTTCAAGGCAATAAAGCTGATCTAACTGTATGTCACTAGTCTCTCCAGTGCCTTTGCACACTTAAAATAAACCAAAATTATTTCTCACTAAATATGCTGTTCAAAAAACTGGCAATACCATAGTTGATGAACTAATGACAGGTTGGGCCAACTTTTCTTTTTTCTCATAATTACCAGTCATTGATTTTCTTATTGACAAGGTCACCAGGAAGCTACGGAAAACCTTCTCCCCAAATGCTGAGATTACTGGCATTTGGTGCTATTTCTTGAAGAAAAAAAAATGCAAAAAACGTGAAGAACTTGCAGAGTCTCTGCCCTCAAGTCTCTTTACAAGAAACTATTTTTTATTATTAGATACGGGACCAAGCTGCTCTGCAGTTTTTCCACTGCTATTAACTGTAAATAACTTCCAGCTTGTATTAACCCTTTTTGCTCACGAGGAGCAAAACTGTTTTGTATCTGCTGGGTGTAATGAGAGAAACAGATGAGCTGAGAATGTGAGGCCGAAGCAGAGCTCTTTTGTGTTGGGGACTGTGTTTATGAACTCCTCTGCTAACATTCTCATTCCTGACTCCCCTTAGAGAGCAGAAATATTTTTATCGGGTAGAACATTTTGGGAAATACATGCACAGTAATGCTAGATTTGATCTTGTGCCCGCTGAAGTAAATGACAACATTCTTGTTAGCCTTTGGGAGATGGCGATGCTCCGCAAAGACGGTCCCCAAAAGGCATTAGTATTTATCTGATAGCTATCCCAAGCTGGAAAGCTGTACATCTAAATTGAATTCCTCAATCTCTCTGGTTGTCTAAATGTAGCAAGCAGCAGGACCTCAGATATAACTGAGGCCTGTACATGCTATTTAATAAAAAAGTGCTAATACAAATAAAAATATAAATACAAGTTGAGTTAAGGAGGGAAGCGGCTCTTCTTGATCAGCTCTGGAGGGGGAAATTCTCCAGCCATGTGTATTCCCTTCTGGAATGCCCATGTAATGCTGAGATCGTGTCCCAGTCTTGACTCCTAATTCCTCTGCTGTGTCTTAATTACAGAGTGGGAATCTGGGCGAGAATTTTCACATGCCATATCAGACACCAAAGACATTGGAAACGCAGGGGAAAAGTACATGCGTCAAAGTGTTTGATGATTTGGAATCTGAAGATTCCAAGATGAAAGATGCTGAGATACTGAGTGCAAGAAATCCCGTGTACCTGTCAGGCTGCAGATGGTCGGAGCTGATCTGTGTTTTAAATGCTCAGCTCATGCATACGAATCTGAAGAGGGACTGTAATGGAGATAGAAGATGCAGACTTCCATTTACAGGGCAGGTTTTTATCTGTTTTTCTTTATACGGAACAGTATAAGCATCTCTTCTATGAAACTTAGAAATTTATTTTCACATTGATTAAGAACTCCTACGAGAGAAATATAATATAAAGTGGATTCATTTAAAATCAGTCTTGTCCACATTGATGCCACATTGTGTAGATGAGGAAAGTTTGATACCTACTCTTGCTTTGCCACAAAAGAGGTGGGGGAAGGTGATTGCTATGACCATTTAAAAATCCTTGTACTAAAAACATTCCCAGGTACTATTGCATTTTTTAATGGGAATTATGGCACAGAGGCACCGGCCTATAAAGTTCATTAGGTGTTTAAAATAAATCTGAGCTTCTTGGCCAGACAAAATCAACAGTTGGCAGGAGGTCACACAGGAACCTTTTGACAGAGCCGAAAAGTGGTTCCAGGCTCCCCGTGGTCCCTGGAGAAGGATTCCAGCTTTGCACCTTCTCTTCTGGGTGTTGAGCAAAGTTCTCTATTTCAGCATCTGCTGAAGCCACCAGAATCTTACCGCTGCCTTGAATGAAAATTAGGTCAGGTATCAAAAGGATGAGTAATTATATTTATCACAGAAGTTATCTAAACTCTACCTCCTTATTCTGGAGGGAAAGGTAGTCCTTAGATTCATATATATGACTTTTTATTCTCATTCAGGTTGTGCATATCCTTGGTGGACTTTCTTCTGGTTTCTTTTGTGACTAAGTAATCACTTTAATTGCATAGTTTTTCTTTTTTGCAACAAAATCTGTTGGCTTTCTATCTCCAACATGAGGAGAGAATCGAGGCCTCTTCAGTCTGTCTTCTGTGCCTCTCCCAGTTGTTCTTCTCCCATGGTGTCCCAACCCTCAAAAATAATAATGACATCCAAAATAACTAGTGTCTGTTGGAAGTTATGACTGAAAAGAAATATTACTAAGTCAATATATTTATTGCTTAATTTTTTTCAGGACTCTGTTCCATGGGCTTCAGGTCACTAGCCAAGAGGCTACTATGGTTGCAGATGCAAGAGCCTGATGGATCAATCCCCCACCCCACCCCATTGGCTTAATCTGGAGTTCTGAAACACGTTCACAGATGAGAAAAGGTAAATGTAATGTTCTTTGTGTTTTCATCCACCACTTTGGCTGTGCTGCTAAAAAGAAGGAGTCTGCAAGGTTTGGGGACCCAATTAGACGCCCGGGATTCTGAGATGGGACTTGTTGCTTGATTCTGCTGAGCCTGATGCACCAGAAGGGATCTCGTTACAGGTTTGGGGCCCAGGTCACGAGAGAAACCAAGGGATGGATGAAATGCACGTAAAGAGCAAGGAAGATAAAAGGAGCAGAACTGGGAAAGGTTTAAGCTGGTCAGAGGAGGGGGAAGGCTTAGTCTATCTAGTCCAGTCCCAAGGTGATGTTTTGCATTTCTGTTTTCCATGGAGGCAAACTAAGGAATAAACAGGAAATAAAAGAAAAGCACGATTGGGGAGGAAGTATGCTAAATAAATAACCACCAAGTTATACTATTGATGTGGGAACTCTGAACACGTACATAGCCCAGAACTATACTGAAATTATCACAATTTTGCCTCTGATAAACAAGGTAACTGTGCAGCCAAATTGTAACGCAAGTGTCTAGAAGCAAATATTTTGTTTTCAAAATGAAGCTAGAAGAATAAGATTTAGTGCTGGAAGGCTACGCTGTGTGCTACGCTTTCTTCCTGATGAGTTTGCAAACCTTCCTCAAATTAATTCATCCTGTTCATTTGAAATCTGAAAGACAGCAGGTTTTATCGTACTCCTTACCTATGCATAGATATCCAGATGAAAAAGGCAAAAGAAGGAAGCAAGGCATGGGGATGGACTCTGATGTGTTGTATCTTGCTTTAAAGACATATGTTTAAAATAATCTCTTCGCACTCAACTGTAGAAACAGTGTCAGAAACCACAGGGGGCTGTTGTGTTTGAACAAGACTGCTCAATTTGTTTTTCATTAAGCATAATTATTTATTGCAAGACATGCAAGTATGGGTAATATCATCTGGTTCCTGGGAGGGTGTGTGTGTTTTGTTTTGGTTTTTTGTTGCTTCTCTTTGTGTCTTGGTTTAAATTTATCTTAATCACTCAATTTTTTACAGCAAAAAGGAGTGTATTTGGGATACATCTTAAAAAGCTTTATTTATCCCAACCAAAAGAACAGTAAAAAGAGCAATCTTGAAAGATTTCGATAATGGAAATGAAACAATCAACACAGAAATATGAGGAAGAAATTACACCCATTAAATACATCTAGACTGATGAATGATATGATGGCTGCCTATTCAAGTTGGAAATTTTACACATGATTGAAGCTTTATTTAGTCTAATGAAATGTGCTTCCTGAATGCTGCATCTGAGTGACGGCGTGACCTAGAGCACAAAAGAAAGTATTATGTGATTAGACTGAGATCATTCTCATTTAAAGTCATTGTGATATAATTTTAAGTTTTTAATTAGCAGCATATACTTTTGTGTTCATTGCCTCTTTTATTGCGAATACCTTTTCAGGTCTTGTCCTTCCACAGGCTTGTTTGAAACTCAGCACGGATTAACAGCAAAGGGCTTTGGAGTTCATTGATCCTCTTCTTTTTATTTTTCTCATCCCCGCAAAGTGGTGAATGGTGGGGAGGGAGAAAACTGATCTTTTCGAATACGCTCATCTCATGCTGAATTCTTCATATGGTCCACAGTACATTCTTTAAATTTTCTTAGCTTGGATTCCAACTTAAATAACTTGTTTGACCTATGAAAACATTGATAGTCACATCCTTTAAATTAGTGGAATTAGAGTTATTGTTGAAGCTGGTGAATCTAGACGTACTCCCTTCACCTCCTTAGTGCTATGGCTTTACACCAGGTAGGAATTTGTGCCTAGATCTTCTACACCACATATTTCTTACCTCATTTCACCTTTATGACTTGGCTCTTTACTTTGAAGCTGGTTTGTGTACCAGGCTGGAAGGCAACTACCCACACAGAAAACACCAGTGTTTTCATTAAAAGCTCTTAAATCGCATTTGACTTGTGCAAAATTTAACATGGTTCATAATACAATTTTATGAGCTATTGAGATTCCTGGCACCGTAAAATGATTTTGTTAATGGGTTTCAGCAGTTGTTACTTAAAGCGATGTTAAAAAGTAATGAAGGGGGAAGTAAACGCATGGGGTGAGCTTGCTTCTCAAGTCCACAGTTCTTTCCTTTCCTAGCTGGAGAGCATTAGTGGGGTAAGCAAGCATTAAACAGATTCAACATGCTCTCTTTGTGTGAAAGTGCTCACTGCAGACCCCATATTTTCAGATGAATATGAATCTGCTGACCACAATCCTGACTTTTAGCTTGTTAGTTGGGTTGACTGATGAACACCCAGGACCAGACAGATAAGCCAGACACTTAATCTATCTACTGTATGTGCTCAGTCAGACTAAAGCTTTATCAATCATTTCAAACTGCATTTCAAGAGCATATTGTATAGTTTCCCATTACCATAAATCACTGAATATGGAGCCTGTGGCAATTTAATCACCTCCTTCATGAGGCAACTGAAGGTACCCATGTACCTGAAGATACCTTATTTTGTGCCTGTATGCAAGAACCATATCTCATGCCTTAGCACTTGTTTTTTAATTGCAGCCCTTAGTTATAATTTGTCAGGACAAAAGAAGAAAGTCAGGAACAGCTTCTCAGTCAGAGTTTTAAAAATATCTTAATTTGAAATTTAGGATAACTTTCTCAAGTCACTTTTTAACTCACGGCATGGGTATCTTCTGGATCAGCCTTTTATTTCCTGTTACAGTGAAAAGTATAAAGCTAAAAAAAGGGTATTGAAAATGCATGTGTGATTTGCAGAATAAATGCCAATGTTGAGAGGGGCAAAAGAAACAATAATTCCTAAAGGGGACTTTTTTGGTCTGTTTTTACACATCTAGTTGTGCAAACTAATCATGCATGTGTTTCACAAGCATCAAGCAGTGTACTTAGAGGTAAGGAGGGTAATTCACCCCATCATTTGTGATACCATATGCATAGTGTGGGATTCAGATGTGCTCAGACCCCCCCCCTTTTTTTTTTCCAGAGCTCTACAGATACAAGAACTACATCACACTGAAGTTTCACATAGTCCTGTAACTTTTTTCTACTAATAACCAAATGTTGCAGTAGAAGATCCCAAGGTTCAGGATAGCAAAATGTGGGATAATCTGTTTCTTAGTGTTACATCACCTTGAAGTTTCCCTGCAATTACCGTCAGGCTTAAGCTTCAAGATGTGTGATTTTATAACCATTCCAATAGTCAGGTTAGAATTCAGGATTATGACACATTTAAAGGTGCGCAGCAATTGCCTAAGTTGCAGCTTATCAGTAGCAAGTTCTTTCATTAGTTTCTTGTCAAATTGTATTTTGTGGTTTATTAAGCATTATTTCTTAATAATCGATGATGTCTGAGTACCGTCTCTGTAGTAAATGGCTGGTTTAGATTTGGATCAGCATTTGTGCATTATAAAACTGTCAACAAATACTATTTTTAGTTGTGTTGTAGTGGTTCACACTGAAGAGCAGTTGAGAAGGAGGCATGATAACGTCTACGGGACAAATTGCGCATGACAAAGAAATTAATTATATGTGATGCTTGGCACAACAAACATGAATTTTGGGCATGACCATAATACACGATTTTACTGCCAACATTTATCATCTGCTTAAGTCACGTCTTGGATGAAAAGTGGATCTTGTGATGTTATGGTAAATGCACAGAATATGACTAAGTGGACATCGATGGTTTTAAGCTATATATATGGAGATTAAGTACTTGACTGTGGATATACTTCAGGTGTGTTCAGAGAGGTTTGGTTTCCCATGCAAACTGCAGTGAATGAGTGGGATTATTTCCATGGGTTTCAGGGGACTTTTGGATTGAGTCCTGGAGCCTGATCTCATCCTTTGCCTAGAGGAGATTTCTGAGAACACGCAGACCTGAGCATCCAAGGGGGCTGGCGATGTAAAGCAAGGGCCTTTATTTACAAGTTAAATAACTTCCCCAGTGTTTTCTGGTGAACTTTTGGCAGCTGGCGGTTTCTTTCCCTTCATTAAAATCACACTGAGGAAGTGGTAAGGCCACATCATTTGATCGACAACAGATCGGCTGATTATAAACGTTGATCAGCCAAATAAAAGTGGAAGGTGAGAGTACACTAAGATTTAAGTTTTGGATTCGTGGACTGTGGGAAAACTAGTAACACAGCCTTTTAGGTTTCCTCTGCTGAAATGCAACTCTTGATCACTGTAATTTTGAACGATGCTGAAGTGGTTTCTCGGACTACACGAACCACAGACTGACCCGAGCTTTGCCAAAGAATGAAGAAGAGTTGCTGAGCTTCTTCACGGCGTGTTTCTGAGATTTGTCAGTTCTGCTCACACTCCTCAGGCCTGGGGAAATGAGTGGAAGGTGGTTTCCAGGGATGTTCCCCTGATAATTATGAAGGAACTCACAGCCACACCACACACAAAAAAAGAGTTGTGCTTACAAATGAGCGACAGGGAGAAGGATGTAGTTTAAAAATACAACAGTCTTTTTGTTGTTGTTGTTGTAAAGCTTGTTTTAGGATATCCTGCATTTTAGTGCAAATCTTTCACCTTTGAAAAATCGTGCATTTTAAGAATTTATCATGATGTATTATCTTTTCCTAAAGTATGAATTTTGGGCCTGATTTGTGTCATGTAAAGTGAAATTCAGTCTGTAAAGATACATATTTCCTGAGCATTTTTATTACATAGCTAGGTAAATAGTCTTATGCAAATACAGGCAATAATCATTGCTTAAAGCTATATACATTACAAGTAGGGAATTCCTCACACATTTAAATACATATTTTAGAAGCAGATCTGGATCTAATTTAAAAATCTACCAGCTTACATCATCAGTATCTGGTCTTTTGAAATTTGGAAATCTCATTCAAAAACATTTAGGGGACACACACACAATCGTGTTATATCGTATAGCAAGTGAGCACAGGAATGACTGGCAAGGGAATGGTATGCTGCAGATGAACTGCATGGTGGACAGATTTGCAGTGTTGTAAAACACATGGGAAAAGTCCCTTCTGTTTATTTTTTTTTCACCCTCCTTATTAATTTAGCGCAACCACAGGCCATGTGGTGCAGTTCCTGTCTGGGAAAAGAGGCTGGTTAGGCCATGTCATGACGTAGTCGAACCAGTGAACTAAAAGCAGCTGGAAAACCCCAAGAAATTCTGAGTTGCTCATAAAAGAGCCAAGAAAGGTTCATTGTAAACCGCTCAGTATAGGGACAGTCCATCCTGGTCATATCATTGGGCTCCCTGTTGTCTATTAACAGCTTTCAGGAGGAACAACAGCAGTTCAAGATCAAGTAGATAAAATATTTTCAATGAAAGCTTATGCCTTAAAATTATTGGGTTCATAGTCCACCCAGAAGTTCATGTTCAATGTTAGCACAGCAGTGACTTGTATGAACTATCCCAACCAGCACACTTGTCAAAGTTTGTAGTAGATGTGCTCTCTATATACAAGCTTGATGTTTGCCCTTTCTACCATAGCAGCTGTGACCTGTTGAGATTCACAGTATTTTCACTAAGTCTTTATCACACGGATCGTTGTCTCCCTTTTCTTGGAATTGTGCAATTCTTTGGCATGACTTTTGAAAGAGATGCCCATCTAAGTAGAAAATACCAATTCTTAAGAAAACGTTGGTCACAGCTACCTTGTGCCCAGGCTGGAAGCAGCAGCCAACCTCAACCATCCTGCCCCAGGGCCAATCCAGAAAACAGCTCCTCCTTCCCCTTCTTGCTTTCAACGGGAGTGAAGAGAAGCATGTTCCTGTCACATAATTTCCTATTCTACGTGAAGAATGTATGACAGACATCCTCTGGTCTTTCCTCTTCTCCACCCACTCCCAGGTCAAGCCTCTTGCTGCCCTTGGCAATGACCTTGGCTGCAGTGGCACTAGGTAGATATGGGGGCGTTTTGCTGTCCCTTTGCCAACAGGTATGAAGAGTAACAGTTTTCCATGGAACAAGGAAAAGGGAGAAATGAAAATTTAGAAAGAAAGAGGTTGATAGTCTTAATTGTTCAAGGAAAGTTTCTTATTTGAGGTGTCTATTTTGAAAAGGGAGGAGCTGGGCTGAAGTAGGTAGCATGGAGGAATAATGATCATGTACATGTTTTGGTGTTGGGGGTTTTGTTGTTGTTGTTTTTTCTTCGATTCAAGTTTGTCATGCATCTCTTGTGCTTTCCCACACTGCTTAATAGCATACCACTTTTTATTATGCGTATCTTGGTGGTTAGTAGTAGAGAAGTGACTAAAAATGAGCATTATCAAGTATTAGTTTGGAAGGCCTAAAGTCTAGTAGATTGATTTTTTTATTTTCTTCTTTTTATTTTATAAGATATTAAATTCCCACAGAAATCAAGGTAAATTTTGGCTATTGAAGGAGTTGTAGGTGAGCTTACTGTCCTCCCTGACTTCAGAAGACTAAGCACATAGAAAGAATTGAGTATGGTATATACAAGAGCACAGTCAGGCAAAGTGAGTGAGTGTAATCTTACCTTCTGTAACTGGTGAGGTAGCAATGCACGTATACCTTACTGATAGGATTGATAGGGATGGTTGTTGCATACTTTCAGACTTCTATTGTAGCTTAAAACATTCGTTTTACTCTAAGTTTTAATGTTCAACTCTAAATTTATTATTATTTTTTTTAAATCAATGTTATGTTTTTGAAAATCTGGCCTTTTTCTTTTTTTTCTGAGTGCACATTATTTTGCTACCGGTTGAGAATGTAAAAGAAATGTTTGCCTTTTGGATTTTTCTATCTGAGGCTTAATCCTGCCCAGCGACCCAAATGAGATCAAGGTCAGATTTTGTTGTCAGGATGGAGAGGGCACATACCTTTCCCCGGGTACCTCAGCCACACAAGTCTGCTGTGGTTTGATGAGTGTGAAAGGCTGGAGGGATTTAGTAACTTGGGTGTACAGGAGGAACTCTTATGTTAGGATCGACCACTTGAAGTTGTATGAGCTCAAATATTTAGAATAAGGGGTCACTAACATGTGTGGTGAAGACAGACCCATTCAACAAAGAGCTTTACCGTTTAATATACTGTTTACCAGAACAACTTCTGTTGAAATATATTTAAACTTTGAATTACACATGGCATAGAATTGTATCCATAGTGACTATATCAAATACACATTTCTGTAGTGTTATTTTTAATAATATTCCGTGTGGCAGGATGCAAGCCCCCCCTCCCTCCTTCATCATGGGAAGAGCAGGCACATCTCCCTCTCTCTCTGCTACTTGAGGCTGACAGCTGCTTTTGTTTGGCCCCAGAGCCCCCGGCCAGGGCCGTTAGGAGAAGGGAGTGCCCGGGATGGTCAGAGGCTTCAGGGGCACCCACACCCAGTGGGGGCGGGCAGAGAAGCTTCTGGAATGCCCAGTCAGATCTGATCAGCCAATAGAAAACGGGACTCTCGTCGAGACTCCGCCCCTTGTCGCGAGTCTGTGGGAGCACGAGCCAGATGCTGCAGCCGGGAGCCCCCCCGGGATGGAGACTCCGCTCGCCTTCCCGCCACGGGTGTGAGTAACATTTCTCCTCACGGGATTGCGAGTGTATTTACTTTCCGTGCACATATGAACGCGTACTTTCCGTGCTCAATACGAGCACGTGTAAAACTAATCCTCGCATCATCGCGGGTGTGTTTTCCTCTCGTCCCAGACTCAGGGGCTGCTCTGGCATGGTTTTGGTGAAGCCATGTGCATGCACTCTGTGGGACTCCTGTTGTATTAGTTGCTGCCCCTTAATAGTTTCCCTCAACCGATATCCGAACCTGTATTCAAGTCACTTTTGGAGTGCTAAAACCCTGTTTCTCACCGCTTTAATAAAAGTTGTTTTGGACCCTGTTGTCCCTTAAACTAACCTCGGGGTGCCTCCGTGACATTCTGGAACTAAGACTAAAACACTTATAAATTTGGTGGCTTTGATAGCACAGAGGAGGGAATTTTTATTAACACAAATATGAAATTCTGTTAAGTAATTTCCTCGAGGGTAACATTTTTATTTTGCAAGTGTCAGCGTAAATGCCAAAATAGAAGAGGGTTATTGTACTGTGCACAGCACTCCTGGCCTAGGTGACTGGTGAAGTGTGGTATAAATTGGTATCTAGACCTAGACATGTATGTATTGTACCTTTTCCTCTTCTTTTTCTTGTTTAAGAAATGGCTGAATTTTGAGGGGATGTTATGTTCCCTTTTCTCACACAGATTTGTACTGGTACGGTAAACACACCACTGAGTTGGGCAGCTTATTAAGATGCTGTTTGTTAGGCAGCTTTCACCCATTTTTACCTGTGTCTGTGCGCCTGAAGGAAGAATGATTCCCACATGTGAAAAATTACCTTAATTTGAAAACTCTGTTTGTGGAGACTTTGCAGTTCAGAATTATTCAGGTTGTCGGTCTGTTTGAACTGAGGTACGTGACGGAGCTGGTCACTGTGCCCGCCAGAACCGTGGGCCATATATGTCCTGTATTGTACAGCCTAAAATTCAAAGGCTCAGCCTACAAATACTGGGCTCATGGGAAAGTCCTCCTGTGGTGCAAAAATAGGAGGAACAGCCTTCTGACAAGAGCTGGCACCTTCCTGACAGGCATATCCTTTCACACTGTGCTATAATGCAGTTCAGCGTGCTTTGAAGGCCCAAATTGGTGGTGGTCCGGGCTTATCTTTCAGTAGATACTGATCTTTATCACAGAGTCATAACAAACTGTTCGGTGGAGCTGGAGGGGCCGAGAGAAGCCTTTGGCTTCGTTTAGAACAAGTCTGACGTGAATATTGAGATATTCTGTACTTTGAGTGGCTGGCTTTTTTTTTAATGTCAAATTTTAAGATGTATAAGAAATTCGGTGTTATATTAGACCTAGTCCACTGGATAAAATAAAGAGCACATTTCAATGAGGTGTTCAAAATGTCAGGCGTAGAATTCTTGTACTTGAGGACATTCTGTTTAATTGTTTTTGTAACTGCAATGGAATGATATGAAGTAAAATAGTGTCCATTTTAGTATAATTTCTCAGGCACATACGACTTTGCCTTGGTAACTTGTGATCCCCTTGATTCGGAGTTTGAGGAGGGAAAATACAAAATTATTCAGTGTTCGGAGGAAAGTGGGGCAAAGTGTTATCTCAGAGCTGTGATATTTGGCTTCCCGTGGACACAGAAACTTGACACAAATCAAATGTCAAACTGGCCGATAGTCGACAGGAAGGATTAGTGTTAACACAGCAGAGCTGACCCCTGCCAGCGGCGCAGCCGTGTTTAAATACAGCCACGTCTATCTGAAATCACAAGCGGTAGAAACTGTAGGTGAAGATATCGGAAGCGGGGTGCGTTAGGACATTCTCCTGCCTAATTGGGCTGACAGCTCAGTCTGGATGGAGGACAGTGTTTATTTACTCATTGTTGTGTGATGAGCAACTCGAAAGATATGCCTGCTTTAGCTGATACTGGTCCTAACGCTGTCTGGCTCCAGCTGCAGTAAGCCAGGACAATACAACACAAAAACTTCCTATTCACCATCACTTCTAAGTCTGTCCTGGCACAGATATGCAATGACCTCAGACCACGGTTGGGGCTAATAAGGAATTTATCTTCATGGAAATGTGACCTCTTGCTACCAGAAGGCTACGAAAATACAAGTAACAATGGGTAAATGAAGATAAAGGTTTATCCTGGCCAACTGTTGCGTTTTCAAAACAGTTCAGCCCTGCCATGAAAAAACTACAGT
The DNA here is from genome assembly GCF_964273445.1 of Streptopelia decaocto. Taxonomy (NCBI): domain Eukaryota; kingdom Metazoa; phylum Chordata; class Aves; order Columbiformes; family Columbidae; genus Streptopelia; species Streptopelia decaocto. The sequence goes on from NC_138656.1 coordinate 5,744,677, forward strand.
TTGACATACGGTGCTGTCTGAAGCTCTTAAAAAAGTTATCAAGGTCATGGTTGAAAGAACATGCTATTGTTATTGTTTTTATAAGTGAAAATTGCTGGATTGATTCTCGCTTCTTTTGAGCGATGCAGACATTCAATATCAGTTTTCAAATCCTAGAATCCACTTTGGCTACAGGAGCAGAGATTTCAGGAATTTCAGTTTTTCACTGAGGAATTAGTTTTTTTCCTCTTTAAACCTCCACCCTCCATACTAGGAGTTCATACTCTGTATGTACTTGTAATCTTGACTTCAATATCTTTTACTGTGGCTAGTTTTTAGTTACAGTTTAATAACTTCAGCCTTATTTTGCCTCAGGCTGTATTATAATGAATAAAAAGCTTTTCCTGTGATTTAGTTGAATTTATACAGCTGCCCTTGAAACAGCTGTATAACTTTTCCTACTGACTAGGAAGGACGGCAGTTTACTCAGCATGGGCTGATCAGCTGAATTCTACTTCCAAATTCAGTTTTGCCAAAAAAGGATGTGGAAACAGATCCATGAGTGTGTTTCCAGATATTAATATTTTGTGTGATGTTATTTCTTAATTTAAAATTGTCCTGGCCCCTAAAAGTAATTTCAGCTGAATAAGGATCATATTTTTATATGGTTCTGTATGGCAACTCATGCAATGAAATTTTTGATCTGATGAGGGCCTCTGGTACAGCAACAATAGGTGTTATACTTCCCAGTTTCCAGACTTATAAAGGAAATGATAAGTAGATTTGGGAAGAAGGTTACACAAACCATTGGGTTGATATAACCTACCTACAAATTGAAGGACAGCAGATAGGATGGAAGAGGCAAGAGGTAAATAGCACAAAGCTTAGGGGAGCACATGGTTTGAATGCAAGTGTGAAACCTAAGACACCTCGTCAATTTGTGAGACTTCTTTAATAAGTGTCCAGCTTCATCTTAAAGCAGGGAATCCTCTCCAGAATTCAAGACACATGAAAGACATTAACTCATAATTCCTAGTAGTCTCCTGAGTACCTGTTAGTAATTATGGCCGGCCTTTTTGGCCTCAGAAGCTTTGAGTTACCTGGTGTTAAACCTTTTAGAGTAAACTAGAAACCAGTGTAGGATACTGATTGTGAAAAGGTATATTTATTAATGCTTCTGCGTATTGACAAGTACATGTTTGGGATTAGCAAATATCAAATTGAAACAAAGAACATCTATTTACATATACTTAAAATAACAGGTTTAAAAGAAATCTCGTAAAGAAAAGAAAAAAGTGCGGCAATAAACTCTAGTCTGAGATCATACTATTAAACAGAAATATTATTAAAGGAACAATTTTTAGAAAAAATGAGAATGATCAGTTTGCCCAGCTGTTCTAGTAGCAAGGAAAATGTTAATTAAAAGAAAAACAAAAGAAGTGCACTGATAGTATTCCTCTCAGTATTAAATAGGTAAGGAAAGAGTAAGACAGACTAGATCCTGGAGTGGAGTGTATGCTCTACATTTAAAGATTATAATATATGTAATAAAGTGAAACACCCAACCAAACATAGTGTGGTGCATTGAGCCATGTAGTGAACCTTTTATTCATAATAGCTCTGAAGAATTTGGGATTAGTTCTCCATTCCAATATATAGGAGACTTTAAGTGCAGTGGTTTTGCAATATATGTTGAGTTAAAAGCCCTTCTCCCAGCTTTCCACTGCCAGAATGAGGTAAAGAATCTGGAGGTTTTAGAACTAAGAAGCCAAGCAGTGAAATGGTGCACACTTGTATCTCACCCGATGGAACAGGGGAACGTGACCCAGAGAAGGTTTGACTTCTGTACAGGTGCTGATGGGTTGACACACTAGGACTTCATTCAGTGAATCACTGTGTCTCAAACCTTGGCAAATGCTATCCATGAAAATTCAACTAGAAAAAAAAAAGGCAAGAAGAACCTGACTCCAGTTGTTGTAGGAAACCACTGCACAGAATGACAGCTGGGCAACCCATCCATCCGCCTGCAAACTGACAACAGCTGAACGTTAGGAAATTGGGAAGGAAGAACTGGAGAAATCTTTGAAACCTGTGCTGAAATACCTAAACATCCCTGACCTTCACTGGTGTGGGAGAAAAGACTTGAAAAGCCTCTGTCTCTGGGCAGAGAAAAGGCTGTGTAATTATAGACTAACATCACCCTACACTTAACAGAAAAGCTCAGTGAGACGGTTCCCACCAAATATTCCAGCTCGGAGTGGTCTGGAAGCCTCTGCAGCTGAGAGAGATGAGACAGACCCTTCACATCCCATCCTGGACAACAGCCCAGGCCTTTGCAGTGGGATGGGATCAGAAAGTTAATTATTCAGATACAAAGATCTTGGACCTGTTCAGAACCCCTATATGCTTCATTACTGAAAAGATTTTGATAATAATGAGCATCCTTTAAACATTCCGAATGTTGTTGTTGTACACACTGGCTTAGAAAAATTGAAAGTAATAAGGCAGGAAAAAAACCTCTTCCATTTTTCATGTGGTAGAATATATAGCCTTTCCTGTCAGATTGAATTCTTGCTACGAATGTCCACTCTGCGTTTGTGGTATTTTTTAAAAGCCTGGATAGAATCGCACTGAAGTGAGTGTTTGTGAAGTTAATATAAAATTCTGGACCTTCAACTCTGATAAATGTAACTCTTGAGTGCTATGAAAAATTTCATTTTCAAGGAAGCATTGACTTTTTATGGGAAATTTTTCCAGCTGAAACATTTTACTGGCTCTGTTCTTCGTTCCCCACTATGGACCAGATTTGGAAATACCTGTGCAAAACAATAGATTTGGTTTCAAGGAAATAGCTGGGAATGCATGGATGAAAGCGTTGTAATTGAGGACATCCAGATCTGTTCTTGCAAAAATGCTTTATATTTACATGGTCTGTTACCTACATGTGCTGAAGAGGATTGAAAACATAGAAAATAAAACTCCAAGAGGGTGAGAATTGGCCAAGAAAGCCAACTGCTTATGACTTAGAGTTTTATCCCAAACACTTGGAATGCATCTGTATGGCCCATCAAGATGCGCTGTATTTGCAATGTGACAGGATTGGTCCTAGAACTGCTGAGACATAGCCGTGGAGGCACATAAAACCAGTGCAGTCACAGAAAAAGGCAATTTCTGTATCTTTGTGCACAAAATTGTTTGTGTTTGGAATTAGCAAGATGAGTTGCAGATGTACTTTAGAAAAACAAGGCAGCTCTCTTGATCTTTTGCAGAGCATTTGCTTAAAAATTCTTTACAATGCTTTAAAAAGATGAGGTGGGCCCACAAGGAGGAAATACATATATTCCTGAGAATTACTGTAATCCTCAAGCCATGTGAGTAGTTTGTTCATTTGGAGTAACTTACATGTAATCATTAAGATATTTTAGGGCCAATGGGAAGTTAGGCTGGGCAGGAGGTTGAGGGGTTTAAATTCAAGGCCAACTTTGGGGACACGCTTCCCACACAACCATCAACCTCTCATTTAGACCTGTGTTTACCTACACAATGGACATACAGTGTGTTTTACCCACACCCTGGACTTAATCTCAACCCCAGACCATTTCTCTGTCTTGTCTTAATTGGGAAAAGGATACTTCATTACATTGTCGTCATGTGAGGTGTAACTCATTAAGTTTTTTAAATTTTATTGAAATACTTGAGCTTTCAAAACGCCTGAATGTTGAACAACAGTTACTGATTAAAGGAATCTTTGATTGTAATCTTGTAGTTCTCAAACAGATAATTCTGAAAGGAAAATGATGCCAAGTCACTCTTGAATTCAGAGCATCTCTTCTCATTGGAAGAACCACAGGCATTCTTACTTATTTCTACAGAAGGAATAACGCATACTAGTTCTAAACCAGAAATAACACCTCCGCCCTCTTCCTGTATCTTTGCTAGGTGGATTGCAGTCCCAGCTTTTGAGTCTGGCTTAGCGTAGTATTTTCTTCACGCAGCTCTCATTGTACGTTCTATTGAAATACGACTTGGTTGAGTAATGCAAGCCCTTGCTAAGGGCGTGACCACATCCTCATGCTGCTGGAGCTGGCGGTTCCCAATGAGATGGTGTTACCTTCACAGTTCCGTGCAAATGCCCTGCATATGGCTTTCAGAAGAAGAAAATTCATGTTAACGTGATGCTTTGGATCTGTGTCTTATCATAGGTATTTACTGTGTTAGAAATATCGCACTGATATAAAGATATACCACTTCTGGCTCTATAGCCATTATTTCAGGCTAGCTTGAATGTTTCCATGTGAATGTGGTGTTGCGCAGGGGCTTAGGTACCTCATCCTTTGTGTGAGTTTAAAGAAAATTAGATCATTTTTCTCTACATTGAGTCCCTTTTAGCAGTGTGTGAAGAGATTGTAGGACTAAGCCCTACTTTAGTATAATGTCCTCTCTGGATCTTCTAGGTCCGTATTTATCCCATCCAGCTTTAGGCACCTAACTTGTGTCAAATGTAGGGACCTAATTACATAGGTAGCCTGGTGAAGTGGTCTTATGTGAACAGATGTGTCCTATGGAACTGACTGTTGTGTTATCTTGACCATAGAGACAATCACCCTTCTAATATAAGGGTATGAGTGAGTCATTGATCCAGTCCTCTTCTTCCAGAATATGTTTGACTTAGTTTAAGCTATTTCCACTGCAGCAAAAAATAATCTGAAAATAGGGTAGAATAAATGTTTACATATGTGCAACTATACCAGTGTATCTGCAGTGTAACCATTTTCCCATTCTACCTTCATATTCATATAACACTTTACACACGCAAGTCCTATTGTAAGTGATTTAGTCCTTAGCAGTGTGTCTTTGATTAAATGTGGCACAAAAGTTGCCAGATCTTAGTTTGATCTTGAAATATGGGTCCATTTGAGGCCTCTTCTTCAAATATCAGTTCTTCAGCTTTAGTGGACTTCCTAGTTGAAGTCACTATCCGATTGCAGTTCTGTGGAAAAAGCACTTGTTATAAATCTCACATAGTCAGTAATTGATCGCAGCCTGGAATTGTAAAACTCTAAGTGCCTGAAATAGCAGACGTTTGTGGTATGGTATGTGGTTTCAGTCCAGGTCAAGAAAATGGGGGGCCTTGGAGAATACAAAGTTTTAAGAAGCTTTCCACTAATAGAACGAGTCAAGGGACAGCATAGTCAAAGCATCCCCTCGTTAGTGCTGTGTGCTGAAATAAACTGCTTTTGACCCTCAGTGTTTCAGCTATTTGTCTCAGAGGACAGACACTCCTTATGTTCAGATCACTGACAAAATTCTTTGACTCACTGTGCTTTTTTTTTCTTTCCATAGGGTGATAGTTACTGAGCGTAACTGCGATTGACAGAAGTGACCAGATACAGGATCATTTCTACTGGCAAAAATCAGCACAGCATCCTTGCTCTCCACTGCAACCTCCATCCTGGTAAGAGAGTCAAGGAGTTGGAGACCTCATGGATGCCTGCAGTAGCTATTGCAGTACAGGTAGTGTAGTAAAGATTTAGAGGGCTTGGCCAGTTCGGGAACTAAATCTTGACATGGGAAGTTAAAATAAGGTTTCTAGCTTTTTTTCTTAAAAAAAACCACAACAGTTTGGACTCTACTTTCTGTTTTTAACAAGCTTTCAATGGGATCATCCTCTGGCTTTTCATGTATTGTAAACATATTTTCATGTTAAGATCTCGATCATTTTGCTCTGTAAGACAGTTTGAGGCCACTGGTACTCAATGCTTTCACAGCTTTAAGAGGATAAAACATTTTTCATTTGGAGAATTGACCACTATGGTAACAAGTATTTTTTGGAAGAAGGAAAAATGAAGTAAGATCTCTCTGTTGTGATGCTGAACTTGGTCACCCTCACTACCTTTCCTTTGTGACTTAGTAGGGATATCTGAATCACCTAATGTTTTTTTTTGACTTGACACACCATAGTAACTGTGGCAAGTAACTTGGGCACCCACAGTTGGATTTTTAAAGCGGCGTAATGCAGGATATGGTTTCCTAAGGCTTAGGTGAGCACCTAAAACCTGGGTCGTTCTTTCTGTTAGGCCAAACTGGGACTTTTGTCACAGCACTAAGTGTGTGCGTAGCACCGACACAGTAATTGTGTCCAGGATTGCTGTGTGCTTGAGACTTGCCTGTGAATTATAGGCTTCCTTTTTACAGTGCTGGGTTAGTAAATGATCGCCTCTGGTGTGCATTGTGTGTTACTAACTACTCCCAGACCATGGTGCTCAGAAACTTGGGGGTGGAGGAGAAGAAAGCAAGCTTTTCCCATCCAAATCTCTACAGCTGGAAAGAACAAATCCATGAGCAAGACTGCGTGCCTTTTGTTTTTCTTTCGCCTATATTCAAGAGCTCGAGTAAGGCATGCGAGAAGGAACTAAAACTTCATCTAACATGGGAAAAAACCCCTCCAAAATAAAATAATGACTATAAATGCTTCTCTATGTTGCTGCGCTAATGTGTGCAATTCTCAGTCAGGAAACAAGGTCAGCTCTTTCATGCCCAGAAAGATCACAGTCTGTCAGTCAAGACAGGTGACAGTCTGCCTATCAGTCAAGATGCAGTGGGTGAAAGAAGGTAGATGATGGTGAAAACAGGCAATACAGTAATTCAGACAAAAGCGTATGTTCCGAAATGACTATTCATGTGGTCATCTCAGTCACAGATGGCCACAATTTCAACCAAAGGGAAAGCTTCAGAATTTGCATGATAAAGTGACTTGACAACTTTCTTCTGGTGCTGAGAGTGAGTGCAAAGTGATTCTTTCATAGAGCTGCTCTTGAACAACCACAGACATTTTAATATTTTGCTTTCTATAGGGCTGTTATCAAAAATTTTTTACTTAGTATGTATTTTGTAATAAAACAGTTTGAGAAGATTAATCAAGATCCTAATATTAAAAATTTACTGACTCTTCGTAATTAATTAGCCTTTGTATCCAGCTAGATTCTAAAAGGTGTTACAGAAGTAAAGCAGTAGCAGGATGCCACAAATCCTTTTAAATCAAATACCCCACTCTTTGCTTGAGGCAAGTCTCTGTTCTTTGGAGAGAGACATTCAGATGGAGCATTCCAGATATTCATGGCAGGTTTTATGTAGCTTGTTAAAGGTTTTAAAATAAGAAATTGAGTTTTAAATATCTATGGTTCTTAACTTTGAGAATGAAAATTTAGCTGGGGTGAGGGGAAAAAATTCTTAAATATGAATTAATAATCAGCTAAACTGATGTTTCAGCTCAACAATTCAGTTCCCTTTTTCCTTGTACTTTCTTTGCAGTACTATGGCATATTTGCAGAGGAACATGTATTTAAGCACCAGCTGGAGTGGCTTACAGAGCATGTGCATAAACTCTTCTGCCTTGCTTAAAAGAGATACGTATTTCTTCACTGGTGGAGCAGTAGAGCTGCTTAGCACAGCTCAAACAGGGTACATGGCTAAATGCATTAATGGGGCCTATGTCCGAAGAGCTGTGTTTATTTACTGTGGATATATTTAGAGCTATTCTGTCTGAAAGGGCTTCTAGGAAGTTCCCCCGATTCATTGCAGAAATGTGACCCTTTATTAGCACAGCAGGCAATGGTCAGGCTTTGAAAGCTACCAGTAAAACTTGAATAAATTCAAGTTTTAAGAATTCCCTGTTGTTCTCTGTTTTTTTTCCCAGCTGCTGCAAAATTAAAACAAAAATGCTCAGCTGAAGAACTGACAAGCACTAAAGAACTTGCAGTTGGTGGTGGCCCTGATATCCACCTCGGTGTAGCAGTCTGCCAAGCAGATGAAGAGGAGGGTGGTCTAACTGTAGAAGAGTTAGAGTCAAGGGAAGCAGAGCAACATGTATGACTGACTCCAGCCTTTAGCTTGTTTGGGAGGGGGAGATATCATTGTTATTGTTAATGCCAATTAGGGACAAACCTCTTTCTTGGCAGTAAACAGTGGAGGATGCCTACAGAGAGCTCCAGCTGCTGGAATGCCACCAAGTATCTGGTGGAGCACCTGCATTCCAGATGGTGTATCTGTACCACTCCATCTGCTGAGTGCTCCATATGCTACTGGTGGCTTAGGAAAGGGTACAGAAAGTTACGATGATTACAGCATTAGACCATCTCAGCCTCCTTTGACCTACAGGCAAAGTCTGAAATAGTCTTGAATTCCTCTGGCTTCAGTTTACTGACAATACTCCACTGGCAAGGAAAGGAGGGTCAGGTTTTCTCTTAGGCCATGGTAAATCAGTGTAAATCAATGGAGTTATGCTTCAGAAAACAGTGGGGTAAAATCAGTCAGACCTTGATTGAGGACCAGCGTAATTCTGATGTAGCAATGTTCTGCTCTCAAAAGTTGAGATGCTTTAAACAGAAAGCTCCCTGTTTTTCCTATAAGTCTTTCCTAGTTCAGTTAAAGAGAGGGTGGGTGAAAGGTAGAACAAGAGAAATCCTTAACATGGCAACTGACGATTAATAAAAGCAGCTTATGGGGACTAAAACCACAGCCTTTTTACTTTGGAGGCCTCACGTCTCCTTCGCTGTGTCTACTCCTCTAAATACAGGGGATGCTGAGAGCAATTCCTGTGCCTAAAGCCAAGTGGCACCGATGGGTTCATGCCTGCTCCTTATTAGAACAGGATCATGTTCCTCCTTTGTGGCATTTTGAACCCCAATTAATCTGACCCCAGTGGGGTGCCCAGGGAATCCTACAGAATTAGCATTCGACTGGGTTTTTTTTCTAGTATCAAGTGCCTGAAATATAGCGATGGCTTATTCACATGGGAGCTACTTTTAGTCTCATCTCTCTGCTTTCTTTTTACCTCTATTATTTCCACGTAGTTGTTCTGGCTGCAGTGTTGCTGCTTGTGAGACACTGGGTGATCTCATCAAAGGAAATCCCATAATGGTTATTATTAATCTTGGATACCAAACACTCACTTTGTCCTTTTACTTTTCCGTTGACATATTGAGAGACCAGTCAGTATACGACTCCTTATGAAAGGAACAGTGCTTTTGATGGAACAGGGATTGATTTAATACAAATGGAGTAGGAAACTGTGGCTCTCATAAGCTTTGGTGATGTCTGAAGGAAATTTGTCGTGATTCATCCACAGCTGTTAATATGACAAGGCCCAGATCTATACAAAAGAACACCTGGCCTGCTGTTGACTGTATCTCTCGAGAACAGCATTTTCCCAATTTTGTTACTTTAGCAACAGACTTGAACGTGGATCAGTACTTTTTTAAAACAACACAAGAAATAACAGATTCTTCTATGGGAACTTTTCTGTCATGAAAGAAATTATATTTGTTCTACAAACACTGAGTTCTCCCACTTTTTGAGGACTGGCTGCCACTCTCTGAATCATTAAAAAACAAAGAGGCCCGTTTTTTGACTCTTGAGAATCTAAGGATGTGCCAAAACATACACAGAATTCATATTTTCCAGTAGCTACAAATCAGACCCTTTCTCTCAAGAAGATCCCATTTTAGAACAGTCTTCTAGGTCACTGTACAAGCTCAAAGTCACCAACTTTAGAAAGTAAAATAATTTGCCTTATAGGGTGAATTTCATCCTTTCACTTAAAGCTTTTGCGTAATCTCTCCTTTAAGGGCAGATTTCAGATGGTGACTCCTTTCTCTTTCAAAATGCTGCCCTCCCTGGTCCGTGTGCGTGTTTGTGCACCAGCATATGTATATGAACATATAGAAGTGTTAATGTGGGGATACTACACTAGTCACTCTGCCCCCCAACTTTGAAAAACTTGTATATACGTGGACGTGTATGTATGCATACATATGCACATAAAGGCTGAAAGAAGCTTGGATGCCCAATGAAACACCTGTATTACAAGATGCTTCATAAGCTATTCATATATTCTAATATTTCTGCTGCCTGGGTTCCTATTTTGTAGACAGACCAGCTTCGTTATTTTTCTCTTTCTCTGTTCTGATTATTGGTTTTACATTTCTCCCCCTGGTAATGCTCAGTCAGTACAATAAGGAGGTTTTTTTAAGGTTGGACAACAAGGAGAATAAAAATGGAGAGAGATACTTTGAATCCCAGAGGTTACTCATTTCTGTCTGGACTGAATAAATGACTGCATATAAATGTGTTCCTTTTGCTTTCAAAAAAACGATTTGCTTTTTTCTTACTGACCCTGGGTGAGTCTGGAGTTACCTGAAACTGTTTGTAGCTGATCAGAAATAACAAGCTTTCCCACCTGAACCCCTCCCATGTCAGCTGGAAGGGGCTTTCAGGTGGGTGTTTGTTTCATTGGCTCTCAAAAGGATCCGTTCCCTTGCTGAAAGACAAGCCCAAGACAATGATTTACAGAGCAGAAGATATTGTGAGGGACCAATTATCACGTAAGTGGTTCTCACGGCTGGGGCTGGTACTGTGTGCCAGGTTGCACATTAACTTCTTTCACTGCTTTTTTTACCCAGTTTACTCAACATTCTCAAGTGGTGGCTTTGTCAATTGTTTCTCCTGCTGATATTTTGACAGATGATAGCCCCTTGATGCCAGCTTAACCCAGCTAATAAGAAATAGGCCAACGTGAAACTCTAGACCAAGTGCCTGCTCTCATGGTGCAGAGGAGCAGTAGGATTGGTTCTGTTTTAGACTCGTTACTAATTTTCATCTGACAAATAGGTCTCCCAACCCTGCCCTTGCAATATTCTCTGTATATATATTTTTTTTTTCTCTGCAACACCGTGCTTAAGTATCTGCTAATGAATGTCAGGGTGCATATAGGGAGTATGTCTTGAATCATGTGAGCATAAATGTATTCAAAGATTTATATTGCTTCATTGATTCCAAAGGAATGTCTAATGACCAGGCAATTTTCAGTTTAGTTTCCCTATATAAATCTTCCCAAAATTGCTGACGTTGTGTTATTAACACTAGGGGCTGGTATTGCTGCAAAGTGAAGAGATTTATGTGGAGGATAAAGCAGGGATCCTGTGAAAGCGAAGTTTGCTCATTCACCTAGCTGTTGGTTGGTTTAGGAGCTTTCTGTAGTTTGTGTATTGCACTTATGGATTTTTCTTCTGATTAGAGATGCTATAATTAAGGTTAAAAAAAAAAAAAAATCCCTTTAAAATTTTCCTGGTAGTTGGAGCTGAATTTTAACTATTTTCTAATGTATTTTCCTTTAGCTTAATCCTGTTAGATGCTGAATGCTTTCCATGGTTTCAAACTAATGTAGGAGCTGAACTCGGTGAGGGCTTATTGTCATCGGACCTTTCTTTGTCATCCTTTAGTGTTTGGGTTTGTTTCTTTTTTTTTGGTGAGTGACAAAGAAGAGCCGAATGATGTTTAGAACTGAAACCATTCTTGATAAGAGCATATCACACAAATACGTGTGTAAATATGTACCACGTGTGTGTTTCCCTGTGCTGTTATTAACCTTTATAATACTTAAACAGCAAAGATTTTAGAAAAGATAGTTTACCTTTTATTACTTATACTGTTGCCTTCACTTTTTTTAAACACAGCTGAGAAGATTAATGTAGATGAAATGCTTTCATTTTTGGTTTTTTCTCTTTACTTAGTTTCCCTTTCTAAGCTGAAGGAAGCATTTACTGACATACAGAGAGCTCTGTTTTCAGTAAAATTTAAAAGCTATCAATGATAATGAGGAAGTTTTTGTTTAACTTCCAGATTTTGTTTGCAGAAGCCAATTTCTTTCTTAAGCAGACCTGAAAATGTCAGGGGAGCGGGGACAAGCTTGTGAAGTGATACTGGGAGCTTTCTCTTCTCTGGTGCATATGTGTTCGTGGCTGTGTGTGTCTTTGGGGTCTTCATTGCAAGCAACAGTTTGCAAAAGTAGTTGTCCTATTAGGATGACTGGTCATTTCTCTTTTATGAAAGTGTGATAGGAATTGTTGTCTGTTTTGAAGCTCCCGGTGTGTGTTCCCTGCAGACAAACAGACCTGAGAAGAGGGGGATTTAACGTGCAAACACTTCAGTATGACTGCAAGGCCTGACTGCACCTCTGCTGTCTGTCTGGTTGTGGCTGTTGCCATTAAATGCAGCTCCAGTTCTAGAAAATTTTACGTATGCTTGAGTTTCAGCACATGTGTCCTGTTACTGGCTATGGGGTGCTGGGAGTTCAACACTTCAGGATGAGATCTCAGGTGCATAGGTTACTACACATCATCTATTAAATTATTAAAGTCAGTTGAGCATACATTTGCCAAAATTAAGTATGTACCTGAAATCAGGCACATCTTGGAGTCAGGGCTTGTATTCCGAAGCAATAAGCTCCACAGGCTTGGTGCTGGTCAGTTGGGAGAGTGTTCAAGGTTGCACAAACTTGGGATCCTGAGGCTGAGCTCCTCATTTAGTTCATTGGGAGGTGACGCAGCTTTACATTGTTCAGGATCAGGCTTTGAATGTCTAGAGAGCAGCAAGATATATCAGCAGGAGAGTCTATTTATGGAACGCTGATTTCATTTTTAATTGTGACCGTAATGGTGTCTGGAGGAATATTTTGTGCGATGTGGTTGGCTGGTGGACATGAGAGGTCCTGCTCCAGGGGGCTCATAATCACAACCAAAGAGAAAACATACTGAAAAACCTCCAGCAAGATGGACTTTTAAAAATCTCTTTTCTCACATATTTAGCCTGAACTAGCAATAACAGCCTCGATGCAGGGCATTTCCTGAGGATTAATGACTGTCTGGGGTCATCATCTCCTCCCAGTTAGTTATTAATCCCCAGGAAATACTCTGTGCCTTGATCATTATTGCTTAATTAGCATTGAGAATGTGGGGGGTTTAGGTTTCTTTTCATGCATCCTGTGAATTGCTGGGATGGGGGTTTCTTTCATTAACTTGCCCTTTTCAGCCTGATGGGAGCATGGGCTTTGCTTACACTTTGCAGGCTTGAGAATTTAGTCACAGGGTTAAACCTTGTCAAGGAATTGGAGTTCCATGTGAAAGCACCTCTAACAGCCCACATCTGCAGCGCATCAAGAGGTGTCCCACCCCTCGGGTCTGCCGAAAAACATCGGGTGGCACAGGGGCAGGAGTCTGAGAGCAGAGGATGCTGAGAAAGGGCAGGGGGGGACATGGAGGGTGGAGAAGGGAGAGGAAAGGGGAGCGGAGAAGTGAGGTGCTTCCAATCTCAGCCAACAACTTCAGCCACTGAAGTTCTCACGTCCTATAAAATTTTGAAACTTGGGGAAGTTTTTGCACTACAAGCACTCTTAAAGGAAATGCTACCTAATTCAAAGGGCCCCCATTGCAGTTAACCAAACTTATTTAATTAAAAGAGAGAGAAGCATCACTTCAGACTGTAGCCTTTCTTTCCCACCCTTAGAGGAGAGGAAGATGATGGACAGAGTTCCCTTTCGAGCGTTGTGCGGCGGGACTGAGCTCAGGAGGGCTGTCCCCACCAGCCTTCCCATTCCTGAGTTACTATTCCCCCTATAGATTGCTTTATTTATTATGTATGTAGACTTCAAGTATATTTTGAAAAGAAAATTAATTTTAAAAAGGAAATATCAAATTTTTTGCTCCAAACAAAGACATAATATGATGTTTTTCAATACTTTTGTTTTTGAAAGATTTTGTGGGACTCCATTGGGGAGGCCAATTGGAGCTGTTTCAGTGACATTTTCCTAGCTCGTTCTGCTTCAGATCTCATTACTCACTTCTGCTGTTGTGGAAACATCTGCCCAAGTCTCCTTTGGAGATCTTGCTTGCTCCTGTACTTTTAAGTGAAAGTTGTAGCAATCTGGGCATTAGGTTTAAGACAAGTAGGTGCAAATCAGTTTCATGCCTTGCAGTAAAAAATCGTTATCCTAAATAAATATCTGGCCTCACCAGTATTTGTGTGACTTCTGTGAAAACAGACAAACATTCACTATGTGTACTTCGGTCCTCAAAGTGTTACGCTTTTTCCTTTCCTACCTAAATATCACATTTAATTCTTTCACACTGCAGAGACACAATGTTCTAAAAGAGTGAATTTTTTCTTTTCAGAACACATTTCTGGCAGAATTGAGGGCTGCATTTTGTTTGCAAACTCTACTCTTACTAGTGGATAACTTAAAAAAGTACAAACCCAAAACAACCCAAGCTTGGGTGTTTGGGGTGCCACGTTTCTCTTGGCTTTGGAGAAACGATTTGTTTCAGGAAATGTGATATTATAAAAGGAATACCTGCTTATTTGTTAATTCGAAGAGTATGTGATTTAGAACAAAAATGTTATTTGCCTTTTTTAAAAATCAGCTATCAGAGTAGTTATGCTCTTTGAATTTTGCCTGAAAAAGATAGATACACACAATCTCACACATAAATCAATACAAATAATTATTTCCAGTTATTTTGAAAATAGATTTGCAAAGGCATTGAACCCACTGTAACGGAAATAACTCCACCTAACCAGATACAGTATTTATAATTAATTCAATAGTTATAAAAATACATGGCTAGTTTTGATCTTAACCCTAATCAACATAAATCTAATCCTCATTTCAACTATTTCCTTTAATATGGAAAAAAGCTTTTGACAGAGTCAATGGCAACTATATATCTTAGATTCTATGTAGCGTGTGCTACAATGTTCTCATCCAAATCTTGGTCTGACCTCCAACAGCCAATGTATGGCCAATGTCAAATTATAAAAGACATAAAAAGGGGAGAGGGAATAGCAAAAGGGTCATTATACAGATGATATATAAATGAGGCACATTCTTCTGTACATTCAAGTTCATAGCAATTTCCATACTGAATAGGTCTCAGGGGTTTTCAGGCTTCATCACACACATTTTTGCATGGTTGTATTCTTACTAAAGAACAAAAATAAGAGACCTGCATAAAACAAAGGGCCTACAGCCCTTAATAGATAAGATCAGAACAAAACTTATGGGAAAAACCTTCTTTGCTTGCTTGGGAGACAAAACAACTTCATAAATATTTGGGGGGTTGTATTTTGCTGTAATAAGGCCAGTCTGAATAGAAACTTGAAACTACAATGTCACCAGAATAATTTCTGAAAAACCAAAAGGTAAAACGTCAGAGGGTAAGCTGAGCGGTCATGAACCTGTGGTAATGTCTGACACTGACTTTGTGCACACCTAAGCCCAGCTGTCTCTCTGGTATGACTGGGAAAGCCAGAACTGGTGGGAGCTCTGGGTACGCATCACTGGGAGCCCCACACCGAGAGGTCCAGCGATCTTCATGTCTCTGTCCTCCTGGCCACTGGCCTTCTTAGTGTCCTCTCTTTGCCCCATCTTACCTCTTAGTCTGTAAAACCGAGCTCTTCAGAAATATTTAGGCACCTCTCTTAAAAATCGGTCTACATCTCCCTCAAGCCCTGATGACATAAATTGCTTTTATGTGTTTAGAAAAGATGTAGTCCAGTAGCGCCCTGACTTGCTTGAGCCTTTGGGTACAGGAAAATCAATGAGTCAATAAAAATAAGTGTAGGGGAAGGCAAGTCTTTGAGGTTTTAACATGCATAATGTCATGGGCAGGAGCTGTGCCTCTCCATTGGACTTCCAATAGCGTTGAAGCTCCCAGCACACCTGCTGGCAGCTGGGTCTAAATTTGCTGAGATGAGTTAGTGCACAATCAGTCAGAGCGGTTATGCAGGAAATAAGAACAGACAGTAGCTTCATTTCTCAATTTTGCAAAACAATCTGGATCCTGGTTAAAGCCTAATGTGAAAAGACTGTGGGAACAAAGATTTATGGTTTTAGCCATATTGGATAACTACTCTGTCTCCCAGTTGCAGTGAGATGAGATTTCCTTGGGGTTTTGCAAGTCTATGAGCCAAAATGTGGAATTATCCTGGAGTTTACCGAAGAGGATACAGATTGTAATTCACTTCGACTAACATCATTCCCATTTTAAAAACTGCATAATGGTCAGGAAATCTGTGCCCAAATTCAGATAGTGGCAGTTTGGTTTGAAGAAGAATCTGAACTCCCAGTATTATGCCCCTGAGTTGTGATGATACTAAGCTGCAGAGCAGAAAGCACTGTGTGAAATCCTGCACCCACTGAGCCCAATGGAAGACTTGCATTCAACTCAAGTGAGGCTACAGTTTTATTTTCTATCTAATATAGCAGATTATGTTGTTTTTAATCCACTCACACCTGGAGAAAAGTTCCATTCTGCTTCTGGAGATCACTAATATGTCTCTTGCTCAAGCATGATAGAGACGATGTGGCTATTTGACCTAGTTAGTGAAAGGACAGTAATGCAGAGAGAATGATATGAATTGGGTCTTCTCGTTTTCATTCTCACTTCTGCTGGTGGCAAAGCCAGGTCTAAGTTGTGAGGTAGATTTCCCATAACCATTGTCCTCTACCTGTCTGGACCAGGGATGTACTGGAGAAGGTCTGTGGCTCTGGTCTCTTCCCAACAAGCTATTGAGATGTGGTCTGGCCATGCAAAGTGTTATTCCTGAGCTAGAAAAAACAGAAAACACAAGACTCTGGTTCTCCCGCAGTGGTAAAAAATGCATCTGAGAGATGAAATGGGGTTATGGGGACCTGAAGTCACCATAGCAGGCCTGTTTTAAGAAAAGGAAGCAATGGAATCTGAAACCGTTCATCTCAGGCTTCTGTTTCCTCATCTTTCTTGTAAAAGAAACACGTAATGTCTTAGCGCACACATCGTCCCTTTGAACCTAGATGTTTCGGAGACGCACACAATTTCTGGATCGGTGTTAAGCGTAGTGGCTGAAGCAATAGTAAACAGGAGTGGTGAAACCCTTATTTGTCTTTGAAAATCTGCCCCTGCTTATTCAGTAGTGGTCAAAACGCCAGATTTGGGACTACTCTTTTTCCTGTTTTATTGTTTTGGAGAAAAAAAGCTATCTTTCTGATCTGTACATGGTCTGAAAAACAGATGTTATCATGACTTGGTTATAGCTCTGCTGGTACAGCATGTTTTGTTTATTAGAGAAAAGACATGGTTGAAATTAGATCTGTGCGATACATGTAATCAAGCTTTATGTATTTGCAAATAATAAACAGTTTGCAAAGGGTGACTTGAGCTTGTGGGTTGCAACTTAGTGTCATTTTAATACAGGTTTTGGAATAGAGATATGATGTAGTGTGTGTGTCCTTAAGTTGAAAGCACCTTTGAAAAGTGTTGTTACAAAAGGCATATTTCATATGCTGCTTTCCTTTGTTAGGAAAGATGGACTCTGTCTTGTGGCAGTTGTAGTTTAAGTAAACATAAACTCTGGCCCAAATTTCATAACCATCATTTCCTCAAAGCTAGCAGCACTAAACCAAAATATAGTTTTATTTGGCTAAGGCCAAAGTAGGATGTGGTTGCCAGCCTCTGAAGCCCCATGATCAAGTTTCAAGTAGACGCCACCAGAGCTGTCCCGTTGTCTTAATCAGGAAAGTCATGAATGTGTTACTCCCAACGCCATCCTTATGTTTAACAAACAAATGTAACCATAACAACAGGTACGCTAAAACTAAAGCCTGCTCCCTCCTTTTTATGCTGCACCGGGACAGTCCGGGAGTGTCCACGACACTGCTGGACTCGGAAGATAAAGGATGTTAAGAAGTCATCATTGCCAAGGGAAAAGGCTCACTCATTTTCAACATACTGCTGCCCATCGTGGTTACAAGCCCAAGACAGCTGCTATCTGAGGGACTTTCACCTGAGCCCAGGCAGAAAGTTTCTTTTCCCAAAGAAAATGACTGAAACATAAAAATCAGTGGCACGTGGCTGCTGTGTGCCTGCTTGCTCCCCTTTTTCTGCACACGCAAAGTGTGAATGTTCAGATCCCTTTGCCTGACCTCCCGCCAGCTGGTTCATACAGGTGACGGGCAGGAGCTTTAGGACAGGGCAAATGCCAGATCCTCCTGCTATAAACAGCTGTTGCTTCGTTGGTTTTGGTGAAAACAAGCTGATTTTGGAGAACATGGCTCCTTAGGCTTTTCTGTTCTCACTTTCTCGCCACCCGCTTCGCTTTTCCTTTTATATTGCAAACACCTCAATGAGACGAAGGGATGAACAGATGATAGAGTCAGTGCCCCTAGTTAATGACCAGCACTATATTCACAACCTCGTTTGGTTTTGTTCCTATACACTGCTTCAATGGTGCCAATGAGAAGGAATTAATTTTATTGAGGACAACTCAATGAATTAAATGAAAAACTGCTCACTTGGCTGGAAAGGCTTTGACAGACGGCACAGCAGCCGGTCACATTTGAAAAACTTTACATCTCCTGGACTTGGGGAGAGAAGAAGTCGAGAGAAAAGAGGGGAGGGAAGGTCATTGCAGATAAGCTGCAAGGCGACTATTTCAAGGCGTCTGAAAAACAACAGAGCAAGCTGCAGTCTCTTATTTTGATTCATGGGTCTCCCCTCCCTTTTGTTCTTTGATGCACTAAATCTGTTCCTTAGCTCCCCTCATTTCAATAAACACCCAATAAGAAACTAATCGTCGTATGGTGAATTAGAGAAGAAGAAAAGGTGCTCAGAAGAAAAGTTATGGTCATGGAAGACTCTTATGCATTGTAACCATCTGGTGCACCGCAATTGCTATGAATGGGATAATTGAGTTCCAAATAACTTCTTTGGGGTACAAATAATAGCCGTCACCCTGATTTGTATTCTCCACAACAGCATCACCCCATCATTTCACATCACATCTGCACATTGCATTGATTGGGCACTGTGCTACCAATAAGTTACTACACTTAATTAAGCCCACATAATTCTCTTCAAATGAGCAGAAAAGTTTGTGTATAGGCCAAAAAGAAAAGGGGCTGCAAATGAGACTTTAGTGACTCCACTTTGTATGAGGTATTGAGATTGATGGTGATCCCATGCCACCAAGGTTTTCCTTCAACATAGGAAAACTGTGAAAGCATTAGGCAGCTCAACAGCTGTGTATAATCTGGGGAAGGCCTGATTTCAGACAAACGTTCTCCCAGAGGTGATTGAAACCCTATTGTGGCATAATCTGGCTTTTCAGAAAGTGTTACAATTCATTTGATTTGATTTCTCGGGTGCCTGGCTTTCACGGCATCATTAAAAAGTCTGTAAGAAACCGAGAAGTGGAGTCCTCTGCAAAGCAGCATTGTCTGCTCTTCAGGCGTGTTGGGAGAAAGAATTGACAGGAAACAGGCAAACGTAAGCCTCGGAGTAAATACTACTGAAAATAAAACCTAAAAGATCAGCTTTCCCATTGGGAAGCAATGAGAATGTCAAATCTTTAAAGATTTTCTTTTTCCTCTGTAGTACTTTGGTTTTCTATTTATTAGCTGAAGCAGGGAAGAGCACATTCCTTCAGTTACGTCACTATGAAGTGTTATCATTTTACACGGGTTATTAGTTGTATTTGAACTTTTCACACCACCGAGTGACAGGCCACCGAGCCTGTCCTGGCAGATAAGCCACCAGGAATGTGCTGGCGAGTCCAGTTGCTCAGGATCAAGCCCAAGAAGCCTTACTGGAATGTTGGGGTCTATGGCAAGCACAATAGTAAACAAAGAATGAGGTTACAAAGAGAGAAACATCTTAAAAGAAAATGAGAGTAAACCTTCATCTTGCTCAAAGAGATTGTTTTTTAAATCAATGTTTTCTCATTCCACCCAAGCAAATCTAGAGCGGCTTGAATACATTTTTTCAGAACAAGTGGCAAAATACCCCATGAATGCCGCAGAGGTCACTTCACACACTCGGTGTGCCCCTCATTTGTTTATCTAAATGCTGACAAATTGCAGCATTTTAACAACATATCTCTGGTACTGAACTTGATGTGCACGCCTTGCCCTCTATCATTGAGCTGATAATGAGGCTAAGCATAAAGCCTTCATTCACTGCTAGAAAGGCTTGTGACAGTGATGAATACCAAGTAGAAGAATTAGGTGGTTTGTAGGAGAATATGCTTTTGTGTAAAACCTCTATGCCTTTTATCAGCCCTTCTGCTCATTTTCAGTTCCTTCACGTAAGCCGTCTCTGCAAGCACTCCACTAAGCTTTCCTCTTCTGACTTTTACTTTTAATGGGGCTATCTTCTGGAAAGTGCCAGCTAAGATGTTGTGTCAGCAATTATTCCTGGCTATCCCCTCGGAAATGCCAGAGAGCTCCTTTCATTTCACCAACTGATGATAAACACTCAAAATACTGGTGCCTAAGATGTTTGGCTGCGAGGTAATTCGTATGTGCAGCCTTGTGCGTGGCACGGCGCAGCAGCTGTCTGTCACCGGGAGATCTTTCATATAACAAAAGCAGCCTTGTCTTAGCGCTTCTTTGCAAAAGCATCAACTAATATCCCTTTTAGATGGGTATGTTTGTAGAAGAGGTGACTTCTGGGATTTTTTTTTTTTAATTGCTGACTGCAATGGATCAGATTAACATTTCATTGTCCACATCTGAGCTCTGGACTGATTCTGGGAGCTGAGGGAAATGTGGGGAAAGGATGTTGACAGACCCTGATAGAATATCTAATTTGACTGGACTAAGGACATCCCTCCAGTGTTTTTATCCACATTTTACTTGTGAGATCAGCTCCTGTTCCTGTCTGTTCCAATATACCCCATCCACAAACACAACCGTGAAGCATTTTACCTTTGAGTAGGATCTGGGTGTTTTCTGAATTTGTGCTGGTGATACTTAATGGTCCTGTAAAGATTTGCACTGAGCTTCATCGGTGCCAGAAGGACACAAGGGAGGGATGGATGAAGGAGGGATTGCTGAGCTGTGTTTCACATGAGGTGTAAGATGCCTCAGTGTGTGCTCAGGGCTGTCCTGGGCTCCTCGCTGCTTCTTCCAAGAGTAGAAGGTAGCAGCTGGGTTACCAGCGGAAACGTCCTTCCAGTTTCAGAGGCAGATGAAATAACTCTGGGTGTTTTCAAAGGTTCTTGTTGCCTTTGAAGAGGTGGAAGTGCTCAGGGACTTGTGTGCTTGCTGCCTGCCACTTCTTCTGGTTCTTTTGGAAACTTCTGATTATTAACTTTAAACACTTCTGAATTCCTTTTCCTTTCCCTGATAGGAATATTCCTATCACTTTAATATACATCTTCCCTTTGGAAAAAAAAAAAAAAAAAGTGGAGACAGAGAGGGGGAATAGCATTTTATTAAATGTACACGACACTGAGGATACAAAAACACCAGCATGGGATGAATTTACTAATCAAATGCAGACCTGGTCTACATTGTAGTATGACACTGGAAAGGAAATCTCTCTTCAAAAGGTTTATTTTAAATCCAAAAGCAAATGAGGAGAGAGAATGTTGAAATACGGAGAAGTCCAGGGGGTGGCAGGGAGGGAAGCTGGAGAATAATTGATGCAAGGAGGGAAGCGGAGCCTCAGCCCAAGGCAGAGGGTCCGTGCTGTGCACAGAGTGATTCAGTGGAATGAATGGCAAAGCAATGGTTCGAGCTGGGTGAAGCTGGGCCATTTCTCTTCCTGCTTCCACTGGAGAAATTTTACCGGTTTTGCACTGCAGATCCTTCATTCCTTAGTCCAAATGTCAGCAGGAAACCCAGCCCACCAGCCTGTAGTTGTGGCAGCAAATAGTGGTGTAAGGAGCTTCCCTTTCAGGTGCTGAGCACCTCAACATTGTCCCGACAGCCATTCATGTGGCCTTACCAAAATCAGATCAGCGACTTGATCTGGGTTCATTATTTTCCAGGTTTGTTTTTAAACCCGGATCAGCTCACTATCATGGTTTTACAGCCTGGCCCCACAAACCACCAGCTTGTCCCAGCCAAGGAGAACCTCCACGCTGTGCTTGGTGCTGGGAACCAGCCTGTGGGGTGGGCACAAGCTCCATCAGCTGGTGCGGCTGCTGCCCCCCCATGCTGCGCTCCCATTCCTCACATAGAACCCTTTCTGTTTTGGTTTTGTTTTTCACAGACTTTGATGGGAAGTTCAATTCTTATTGTTCATCCTTGCTCTGCCTTTCATTATGAGGGGTGTTGGGTCCCCTCATTGCTGTAATGAGAACCAAGAAAAACATAATAATTCAAAGGGAAATATGAAAATGCTCTTCAAAATCAGATGTGTGAAACTCTATAGCTAAAAGATATTTGTGAAGTGCTGGTTGGAGGACGCTGGAGCAAAGGCAGCTTAGAAGTTGTTTTTTCTCTCCCTATTATTCTCCAGAAGGATAAACTCTCATATTTGTTTCATGCAGAGTCTCTGGGTGCTTAGAGCAGTAGTTTTGTCTGCTGTGAAGTTGAAGAGAACTGTTTTAACTTTAAAACCTTATTTCTTGCAGCCTTTTTTTCTTTGACTCATGAGACATGGGATTTGGGTAGGGAAATGGCTTTCACCCTGTATTTCTTCCTGTCTTCAGGCAGAAAAATCAGATGTTTACAAGTGGGAAAATCGACACAAACTACATGGGGCAAATGCATTAATTCCCTCTTCTCTTCAGAAGACTTTTCTTTTTCTCCTCAGAAAGTGTTGCAATATGCCACATAGCACATAAACTTTGCCATACAGGCCTCAGTCCCCAAAAATGCTTATAAGCAGATATCCTACTTCTTTGCTTTTGCCCCCTTCAAACCAGTTTTCTCTCCAGCATCTTTGCATGTGTTCTGAATATAACCCCCTGAAAATGAATGTCATGAGGGCCCGTTTGGTTGTGTTATGGGAGAGGAAACTGTGTGTGCCACATTTTCACAGGGGAGGGATGCCTTCTGAACAGGGCAGGGGGGGTTCTGTGGATCACAGCGGGGCAACCGTGTGTGCAAAACCAGCCATTCTTGCTGACTTCTTATAAGCTGCCCACAGAGTACAAACAATGCCAGACGCATGATGTATGGATTTGATTCATTAAAAAAAAAAAAAAAAAGAAGTAATAAACCCCCTTCAAATTGTAAACTAGGTTACATTTTTCAGACATGGTTCCTGCAACAAATTCCCTTCAGTGTTATTTATGAGAAACTAGTGACTTCTGTAAATGCACATGGCTGAGTCCCAAGTCCTCGAGGTTTGCTGGGAGAAAGAGCTTTCAACAAAGTTGCAGTGGCAACGGGTTGTCCCTTATCCCAATTAATCATGGAGGAAATCTGCCACACATCTGTCAAAGCAGGTTCCTTTCTCAGTCGCTGCCCCCAGCACTTGAAGACAGCCGGGCCGATGGCAGAGTGGCGGCTGGAATAACAACAACGCGGGTGCCACCGCTCTGGCTGGGGTTTTTTCCCCGGGGACAGGCTGGCGCTGCCACCGGCATCTCGCTCTGCTGCTTCTGGCGTCTCCCTCCAGATGGGCAAGATCTTTGGTGCCAGCGGTGAGGTGGAGTTGAGCAACAGTTTGGCTCAGTCTTGGGCCTGAATCCCACTCCGCTGCTGCCATTTGTACCAGCAGAATCAGGCCCCATCCACGACTTATTCTTCTCTTGTTCTTTGCTCCTTTTGCGGCTTTGCAGGGCAGCCCAAAAGTTTATAAGGCAGGCGAGTCTCCCTGCACTCCTCCCCCTTGCTCTCGGCAACATAGATGTGTTGTAACAGAGACGATTTCAAAGGGATTTAATCAATCAGGGTGCCAAAGTACTTCATGCAAGAGAGTTCTGTGTAATGGGAAAGCCTTTTAATGAGGAGGATGTGTGCAGCAGCGAACAGCTTCAGATTTCACTGCTAGATGTGCGGGAGAGCAAACCTTGGCGCTGAGCAGCGGGTGACTTCACATCCCCGTGCAGCACTTAAGGATGTTTAAACTTCAGCAGGTAGTTGGACTCGCACAATGTTTTAAAACAAGGAGACAACTAGATCATGTATAACGGGCTGTCAGTCAGCAGAAAGGCTCAGACGTGTCTTTTTAGTCTGTTTTGGTAAGGGAAGGTCAGGAAGGAGATTTGAACCACAAGCTGATTCAAAAATGTTTTATTTTTTGTAAACAACTCCATCTGGAACTAGTAAACTTTCAAAGTCTGAGCCAGCCCTTCACCACCTCCACACACCCCAGCCTGCCTGAAACGGATCCAGCAGCAACCATTGATTTCCATTGCCTTGCAGAGCTGGGATATGATCACACCACCTCTGGGCCAGAAGAGAATACAATCACTCACTCTGAGTCATTACATAAGCTCAAGTATGTGATTTATTAAACCACAAAAAATAGGTTGTACTAACATTGAGAGTCTGACTTGAAACCACAGAAAGAACGACATGTGGACTTAAGGCTGGGACTCCCTCCTTAACCCATCTTGTGGTGCCTGGGCATTGTGTGTGACCTGTGAAGTCACCCCGACTTTGGAGACTCCCTGAAAGGCAGCAGACAGAGGCAAAGGATGGCATTTGAGCCTTAATGCTGCATATTCTTGCTTTTGTGGGCTTGAGTCATGTTTAGCAAAGTGACGATTTAATTTTCTTTTCTGGTTTGGTTGGATCCTGTTCTAGTCTTCCTAGACTTGGCCCATTACCTTGGAATTCAAAAGAGCAAATATATAAAATGATAAATAATAGGAAACATTTGGAAATCTAAAATGTTTTAGTGAAATACACAGGCAACTCTCCCAAATAGTCTGTGTTTTATTTCTCATTTTCAGTCTCAGTGGAGCTATATGAGACACCACCTATTAATGAGTTCTTAGGGATTCCTTACTCTGTAGGTCACTGCACCAACAGCGCATAAAGTTTCCAAAGTGCAAATAGCAAACAGCGGTGTCAGTTTTCTCTGTCTACCTAAAGGCTGTATATGTCAAGCAGAGCTTCTTATTGCTAGACTGTACGCAGGTTATCACCCTATTTTTCATCCTCTGTCCCTAGGTCTGTGCTACTGGTTGTTGTTGGAGACAGAAGCAGTTCTGGGGGTGGGTGGGATCCTGCCCCACTGTGGCTGTCCCTGTGTTCTTAAAAAGACTCTTTTCCAAAGAGGTCGTGTACTTAGCAGTGTGTGCGTTTAAGGTAGAAGGGGTTGCAGTTACGGATTTCTGTTCATTAATGGTTAGTGCAATGCAAGGAGGTTCCTAAGTGCATCAATTGGTGGCTTCTGGTCCACGTTAATGAGCAAGAAAGATTTGTTACAGACACTCAATGTTTTACACTCTTCTGTTCTGCTTAGACAAGCAGATTTGCACAAAAAAAACATCAAGGATTTCTGTGTATGTGAGTTAGAGCACAAAATCTGCCAGAGTATCGAGTGATGACCTAAGGGAAGGCAATCACCGGCTTCTGATGTTGGCCATGGAAATGACTCTGACAGCACAGACCATCATTTCAAACCTGAGCACATCAGGGATGTATTCCCACTTCACCATGAGCCTGATATTGCTGCACAAACCCATTTTGTAGTAACTCTGTTTCTTCTGTTGAATACGGGGCTCTGAATAAGCAACGGATGCGATATTTAAGACTTTAGTAGAATTTGGGGGGATGTAACAGCTGTTTTACCCATTCGTGTTTCTCATGTTTGGTTGTGCTATATGGGACTGCTCTGGATGAAAAGACAGTATCCTAAGCCAGGCAGTACTGAATATGCTACAAGAAATGGAATAACCCTAGACTCTGTCTGCATTAGAAATGTTTTGGAGGTTAATCATCATGTAGTTTCTTCTGGCTCATCTGTACGACATGGCCTGGAGGCATTCTGAAATGGTCCCCATTGATGTGCAGGGTCTGAAACCACCATTTCCATGAGACCAGTTTTCACTAAGTCTGAGCTCATCACACCCTGGGACTATGTTAGATCTGGTGGATGCAGCTTTAGTGCCAGAAGGAGAGTCGTATTAGAAAGCTTCTCCTTTTGTGAGTGAAATGCCTGTGAGCTTATCTTTGTGACTGACAGAGACACAGAAGACATCTTGGTGTTCATCTAATCCTTCCTCCATCATCTGGCTCCTTACTGCCCAACATCCTACCACCTTCTAAATAAGAAGAGGAAAAATACATATTTGTGTCTGTGTGTTTCCCTAGCTCAGGAGTCTCACTCTACAAAGCAAAATACCCAAATACATATTTTCAAGTTACAGTGACCACTGCATCACCATAAGTCTGAAGACCCAGTTGCTGCAGCATCTTCCATTTTCATGGGCTCTGCAGAAAAGTAAAAGCAGAACAGTGCTAAAATTTAAAGTATAGGTGGCAAATTTACTCTCACCCTGCCCATAAATCAATCCTTTGTAATCCCTGCTGCTTTATTCCCCATTTGTACATCTACACTGCAGTCCAAAATCCACACCATCTGCCATCTTCTAGGAACAGTGTATTGCTCAGGATTTACCCTTCAGTTTGTATCAGAAGAGCCACATGGAGGTGGCAAAAGGAATATGGTACAGCTGAACATCTGAAATTCCAGTCTGTGGGTGTGCAATTTTATCCAAGTAGGTCTTTTTTCAGGTGGTTTGTTTTTTGGGAAAAAGCTCTTAGGAGGTGTTTGCAGCAGAACATCACAATCAAGCTTGACTTTGACCCAGAGCTCTGGTCCCAAGAGTGGCAGATAAAAGAAAACACAAAGCAGAAAGAAATGAAATAATCAACCAGCAAGCCTCTTGACAGCTCAGGTTCCTCCGCCCTTCCTGGGTATTGCAAGCGCAGGACTGAGTCTCCAAGTGTGGCATTTGGAAGAAGGGTGTGACAGGCTGCAGGGAGGCTCCTTGTGCAGCCTCCTGCCATGAAATGGAAGAGACCAAATGTGTTAAGCGGATGCAATCAGACACTCTGGGACATGGCAGTATCTGTGCCATGTTGCAGAGCTCCTGGACAAGTTCTTTGCATTGGTAACGTGTGTGTGGGGAGTAAACCTCGTTATCACGATGCTGTCTCTGCCTGGCTGCTCCAAACCGTGGCAGAAGCTTTCTTACAAGACTAGGTTGAGTTCCAAACAGTATCTACTGCAGAGAGAGGGCTCTGGGGACACATCCTCCCAATTTTCAGCAGGCAGAGGTGATTTGTGATCCCTGGATCTTGTCATGCCCATCTGGACCTTTCCCTCCTGCATTCCCACCACCTTCTATCAGGAGGTCCTAAGCATCACCTGAGCCCTTTGCATAAACAAGGTTGCATTGTACATTGATGATTCCCATGAAAGAGCACAACAGCTCCTTTGAAGTCATCACAACCTGCTGTTCAAAGGACTTGACTTCTCTCCTCAGCAGAGGTCTTACACCCAGGTGGGTCTGCTGCTTCTGGGAGAGCGACCTGCATTTGCATCAATACAAGAGCAGCGCTGCAACAAAACTCCCAGTTTGTTTACTGTGCCAAGCCCTTGTCTGCAGTCTGTTGTATTAATTGTGCATTGTAAAATTACTCTTGGAAAAGAAGTCGCTGCACGTGGGAAGCAGTTACTTTCCCAGACAAAAACGCTTAATAGCTTTTGACATTCTCCCCCCATGTATTTGAGAGCAGAAGTCTGTGTTTAGAATTTACAGAAAAAGCTTATGCAGCATTTATTAGTCTTTAAAACATATCATTTGCTACTATTTAACATTTGTGTATTTGTTTGTGTACTTACAGAAAAGAAGGGAGAAAAATTTCTACCTCTCCCTTTCTCTGCCCTGGACCAAGGCCCTGTATGCCAAGTCTCATCCGGTACAGAGTTTTTCTATAAATGGGTAATAATAAAGCCCTGAAAATAGGTTTGATATTTTTAATGGAAATGCTGACTTGACCTTAACTGTAGAAGGCCATGGAAGGTGCTGCTGTAATAAAGGAATGACTTCATCAGGAAACCAGGAAATCCTCATTCAAACCTCTAAATATATAAATATATCCATTTATTCCATTGTGAATCAAATGATGCCATGTCCTGTAATTAATGATGCTGGCAGCCAAGTTGTATCATACGCTTATTTCCATCACAGTACGTTAGTGGCTCAGCAGCTTCGGTTTCTTGGTCACCTGCTTCAGCAAGCGTCCTTGGAGCTTTGTTTCACAGCCTATTTGGTGGTGACAGATCCTTTATTTATTCCCTACCTGAGTGGCAGGGATTCCACTAATTGCCTCAGGCCAACTGCTCAGAGATGATTATATGCACCGCAGGGCAGCTCCAGTACAATAAAAGAAAGCAGTCAAACAGCTGAATGAGTTCCCAATGTGTCGATGGCAGGTGAACCGTCACCTCGCCTACAGTACGCCTAGATGGGAAAAACAGTCATCAAAAATGGGCTTCACTGGCACCTGTTTTAAAAATAACGTGAGCTTTTTTCCTTTCTCAGAAAAGCAGTTGTAAGAGTATTAGTCGGTGGAACATGGCAAACAACTTCAGCAGGATCCCAGTAACGTCAATGACAAAATCTGAGGATGTCCCAACTAGCCAAACTCCATCTTACGAGTGATCTTGGGCCTGACAAAAGCTTATCTGGACTAGCTGGGAAGTCTTTCCAGTGATTTACTGGACAAGTAAGTGATCACTGCCTGTTTGTGTGCATTCAACAAACTATCTGGGATCCCTGTGTCATGATATTCTTGAGTAAAACTGAAGCTGTAGAGCCAAATTCTGACCTCACTGAGACTGACACTACTCAGAGCAACACCTGAAGTATTATTCCTCTCTTCTATTTCTGGATCTCAACCCTTTCTTTCCTTCCCCCAGGCCTAAACACAAGCCACTGCCTTGATTACTCATCAGCAAATGGGCTAAAGGAGATACCTTAAAGCAGGAGAGAGCAAACTTATTTTAAAAGTTAGTGAATGGAAGAGATTTCACAGCCTTTGAAATGTCCATACAAAGTCCTGCTTCACTTTGATCACACTTGATTTTTTTTTTTGCCCAGTACAGTAGCTAATGTGATTGTGATATACACTGACTACTGACATAATACTTGAATTTCCAGAGCTGGATCATGAAAACCATTAGCCTAAAAGTCAGTACAAAGTAGGGAAGAAGGCTTTCAAACACAAAATAGGGCCCGGTATCAAGGAAGAGGCCAATGTCTGCTCATTGTTTGCATGTGTATTAGACCCTGAGATCACCACAAGAGCCCTGGACAAATAAACCTGAGAGGCAGCAGAGGGAGAAAGCTGGTCCGTCTGCTCTTAATCCTTATTTCTCTCTCCTTGTTGAGGGTTGTGAATACCAGTGGTATTTGACACTCTTCCTGTGTAGAAAAATGACAACCTGTGAGCTCTAAAAATAGGCTTTTCAATGGCTCGGGATTCAACAGGTCTTGTGTGGGTGACGTTATCAGAGTGGACCATTGTTATAAGCAACGGGTTGCTGTCAGAATCAGTCCCTTAGTTATTATGCTCTAGAACTACACGCAGTTGTACACACCTCAGTACAGGTTTTATGTGCAAGATCTGGATGTGGGTATCTCTTTGGTTCCACCAACTGGAACCTTCCTGTCCTCACTGTGTCACTGAATCCCCCCTCCTTGCCAGTCTTAATTACACCTCTGGTGACTATTGCTCCACAGCGCCTGATGCAGACGTCTACACGCGTCTCTTCCTGGCCTGCCTTCCCATGGTGGGACTCCAAAGGTAACACTTTTCTTGAGGGCTTTGCAGTGCCCTAGAGTAAAGGATAGGTTAGAATTTGTCCTTTCATGTCTTCATCCAGCACTTTGCAGATGGACGTGAGAGGATGTATTATGTGTGGACATACTGTAACTGTTGAAAGTCTCATAAGGATCTCTACTGGGACTATTTTTCTGTGGAACTGCATGTGCCTTGGTTACAAGACCCTGGGGAGGGGATGCAGTCAGCTTCCATAGCCCGATTATGATTTAACCATCTGGCCAGCCAAGAGCTGGCTCCCCAAAAGATGTGGACACATTGTGCCGGGGCTCATCTACTGGATGTCACTTGTACCTGCCACAAGACAGGACTGAGGTGTGGGCATAGCCAGGGAGAGAGCCCGGGGCAGCCTTCTCACCATTTTCATGGCTTTTACTCCTTCACAAATGATTTTCAAAGCCTTTTATTTTAGCAGTCATCAGATTTGTAATCATACATTGCTGGTTTTATTTGAAGAATTTTGAAGAATTTTCATATTTCTAGAATAACTATAGTGCTGTTTCATATTTCTAGAATAACTATAGTGCTGTTATTTCTGTTGGTGATTATGTAGCTAGAAAATGAACGTCACAGAGCTGCCCATGTCATCTTGGAGCTGATCAGAAGCTGTAGCCTGCAGTGTTGCATTAGATATTAGATAAAACCTCTGAAACATTTTTAGTAATACTCAAACAGGATTTAATTTACTGAAGAATTTATTCTGCTCCACTGCTCTCTTTCGATTTTGCACACTGCTGAAACTGAAATGATTTTATTGCCCAGCTGAGGTGATCGGCTGCCACAGGAAACTCAATTACTTTCTGAACTGAGTCATGGCAGAGTGGAGCTGGTGTGGAAGGGAGTAGAATATGTCAGATGCTGACTGTCCGTAGTGGAGTAAAATGTATTATTCAAATGACTGCTAAGAAGAAGAAAGGCTATCTAGTTTGGGATGTTGAATAGGATGAGCATTGCAAAAAGTCACTAGTGAATTGTGCTAAAAAGTGTCCTGCGAAGTATGTGAAACAGTTTGTCTGGGGGGGTCTGGTTAAGCCTTGAATAGGCACTGTGGAGTTTTCTCTCTCCAGCAAAAGTTTATAGAGATCTTTTTTTAAAAAAAAATAAAACTATGCAATATCTAGAGATAGAGACAGATGAAAGGTGGGCCCTATCACTTGTATTTTGACATAAATAAATGGATGGCAATGGTTCATCCTAGTCAGCAATCTGGCACCCTATGGCTGGGCAAGTAATGCACAAATATTGGTATTATGTAGGAATTTCTACGTTAATGCCCTTTGCAGTGGCTGCTTCTTGTTCATGTTCTCTCTGCATACTCAATATTTCAAATTAGTTGTGTATAAGTACATCTTGAAAGCAAATGTCACTATCACATGCACAAATGTTTTTGTAGACCACATTGTAAATTTCCGTGTATTTGCAGGAAGCTGGGAATGCTCAGACACTCCTCCAGTCATAGGACGGAGATATTACCAATATTTTGCTTAGTGCAAACAAAATGAAAATTTAGATTTTATCATTAGGAATTTTCTGTTTGAAGAGAAGACACTATATTTTCCTGCAGTTTTTCTATCCCTTGTGTGCCTCAATTCTAGTCATTTACCAAAGCCAGTATAATAGCGTAAGTACCTCTTAGAGTAAAGGATGTGGACCTACAAAATGGTCCTTTATTCTTCTTACGTTGAGTGGATGCTGAGGATCAAGATAATTTAATCTACCTTTGCCATTCAGCGTGTTTCCCACACTTGAGCCTATCTTGAAGTCATAAAGAACTATTTGAAAATGTATCATCTCTTATACACAAAAATAAAGTCAGTGGTTTATAGAGCTTCCTATCTGAAATTGTTAAAGAGAATTTTAACAAGCTCTAGTAAATCTGGATGAATGGGAAATCATCTATGAACATAGAACCAAATAAAACCTGCTCGCCAAATTCCTAACTGATGTAAATCAGAAGTCTCTGGAGTAGTGTTGTTTTACAACAGCTAATGTCTATCCCTGTGCGTTCACTTTAATTCCTTGTGTGACTCGTGTAATTTAATATCTGTGAATGTTTAAGTAAATGAATGTTGTCCAAAAGGAAGTTTGCCAAAAAGTAAAAATCACACAGCTATTTTCAAGTATCTTGTAATGAGAAATTGGTGCAGCTGTCTTGAAATCACTTTGATTTTCACTTTCCTGTTCTTATTGCTTCAGTCTCCAGTCAGAGAGCACACAAAATATGCAACTTAGTCGAAAATCTCACAAGATACAGAAAAGTCACTGTTTGAAAGACATTTATGACATTGCCAAATGCTTCCTTATGTGCATATGGACAATTGATATGAATCTATCTGTTGCTGGGTAATTTATTAAGGGTAAAGGGCTTCAGTGACACAGTACAATAGATGGGTCATAAGCTGGTTTTCTCTTTAGGCTGAGCTTTAGTCTTATGTTTTAGCAGGGTGAATCCCAGTCACTGGCTACCTGTGCATGGAGGGGATGGACTCACTTGTGAGAGCATCCGAGCCCGAGAGGCTGCACTTTAGTTCAGTTATAATTGTCATTAACTCAGGCTGCAATTTAGGCTTTGGCTGCACACTGGAAGCAGTAGCTCATGGGAAG
Organism: Streptopelia decaocto; assembly: GCF_964273445.1. Classification (NCBI taxonomy): domain Eukaryota; kingdom Metazoa; phylum Chordata; class Aves; order Columbiformes; family Columbidae; genus Streptopelia; species Streptopelia decaocto. The sequence goes on from NC_138656.1 coordinate 5,776,670, forward strand.
GTGTCCTTTAAACCCAGCCTGGTCGGCCCATTGTGGGCCATCTCCTCTGCCTGTCGACTTTGAGCTGGAATATACTGAAGTGTCTCGTTAATCGAAGTTTCAATTAAAAAAAAAAAAAAAGGAATTATTCCTCAAGCCAGTTGCGAAACCTCTGCTGCGAAAGTGAATAAACCTGGTTTTGCTCCAAAATGAGGTGACAACTGAAAAGGATGGAAGTCAGGCTGACAGAGGTGACAGCCGCACAGCGATGCTCCGAGTGATGTTAGTTCTTCCCATGTACTCCAGCCATCGGTGCCCGGATTGCCCAGGGTCCCAGACACACACTTGTGTGTACAGTGACATCTAGTGACAAAGAAAATATAAGTGAAAAACTGTGCGTGGGACATTTTACCCAGCACAGTCATCTAAACACCTGTAGTTGCAGCTACAGGACAAGTGGTCTTGCCTTTGGCAGTTCCCTGGGACTACTGTTTTTTGCTTGTTTGTTTTCAAAGGCACAGAGATTCCTACCATGGCAGGTTAATGTTTAACCTTCTAGCAGCTGGCTGCAAATATAAGGACTAACTTTACACTTTTACCTTGATGTGGTGCAACAGGTATTTTTTTTATTCCGGGTGACATTTGTGGCAGCATTTGTTTGGCTTTATTTTTTTTTTATCCCAAAATATTATTTCTAATGGTACTTTACACCCAGTAGCAGGATAACTAGGTGTAGAGAATTATTGTTTGAGCTATGATGCAGCTAAAAGGAAGTCTTTCCAAATGCAGATTGATGAGGAAACTCTTTTAAAAAAGCTAATGCTTTTAAAATGCTTATTAAGCATGAAGGTTTTAAAATGGAAATTAAAACCCACACTTTTTGTATATATATATATTTACTCTTTGCTTCCTTAGCTGTGGCTGGGAAACCCATGTATTCCAGGATGGATACAACTCTGCAGCAAACCTGTTCAGATGAATGATACTCCATTCATGGCCATTAGATGCTTTTCACGTGTTTTTTTACTTTCACCATGCAAACATCTCATTTTCCATGAACGGTTCCCTAACTGAACCAGGTCTGGAGTGCAATTGTGGATGTCACTGGCCCTGAGAATATGTGGAGAAAAGGAAATGTAAAGAGATAACCCAAAGCATAGAAAATTCAATAGGATCAGTCAAGAGGGTTTTTCCTTTCTCAGTGGAGCCACCCTGGGTTTTCATGGCAGCCAGACCGAGATCAGGGTTTTTCCCTTTCGTTTCAAGATATACATGGGTGGTTTTCATGCCTTGTTTCTCAAATGTCAAGTCTGAGATACAGAGCTGCCAAACCTCCACCACCCCTTGCAAATCAGAAATCTCCTATTGTCTTGAATTTGAAAATCCTGGCTAATTTTAACTTAGAGTGAAAATTTATTGGCTTACATAAACAATGGAAAGTAGAGGCCCCCAGAAGAAAATTGCCTGAGAACACGCTTTATTTTAGGTCTAAATGTAGTTCCATTGAGTTTAATGTGATCACTTAACTGTTTAAAGTAAAGTATGTGGTCAAGTGTTGTTCTGCATCAGAGCCATAAGTGCCTAAAGGGGCATGGTTAGAGCACTTATTTACCAATGTCATTCATTTTGTCAGCATAGAAGAAATTCATAGAGGAGATCTTTAAAACTCAGTTTAGATATTCACACACATTTTATTAATTTCTCCTGAAGGCATAACTGTAGAGGGATGTGTTTTTCTTTGCATGCACATGAAGTGCTGCTTAAATTCTTGGCTCTACATGAGTGATTTTATTAAAATCAAGTATAATGCAGCTTAGCAAAATTGTTTCTTAATTATTAAAGTAATTAGAGGGATCTAAGAAAGAACTTATTCCCACTAGGCTAAAGCCTGCATATAAAGCCTCCCTCTCAGCTTCCTATTTCAGTTGTTCCACATTCTTATAAAACGCCTACTAATCACCCTCTAAGCTCAAGCAAACATAAAAAGGGTGAAGTGCTATCAGAGAAAAGTATTGAAACACCACCAGCATGTCATTAGGCTGGCGATATGTTCTTACAGCCGCTCTAAGCTGAAACAAATACAGAAAAGGCCTTTTTTCCACCCACACAGGAGGTCTGTAGGGGGAATGGATCCAGCTGAAAGCAAACCAGGAACACCAAGTAATACACTTTTTAGCCAGGTAGTTTTTCTGGCTGTACCAGGTTGTTGCAGGAGATGGACAGAAGAGCCAAAGTACAGTTGCAAGATCTAACACCTCCTTTTATCGGCTGCGTGTTCTTCTCTTGACTAAAGGCATCACTGGAGCCCCACCACAAGGATTTGCCCAAGTTCAGTTCTTCTTTAGCATGTCCAAAACCTATTTCAGGTGTTAACCTTGTAGACTTTACAGAGAAATCATGCTGGCCCTCTCCATCTCTGACAATAAATGTTTTCTGATTTGCTTCATGCTTTTTAAATGAGTGTTTGCTAAAAACTGGCATCCAAATTGTAGACTTTAGCAAAATCAGTTGATTTCGTAGCTCTCTTTAATAAGTGCATCCAACACACCTGCTCTGCCACAGAAGCACTTCAGTTGCCCAGACACGGTGGGGCTGTGGAATAGTTGTAGTTGTGATAAAGCCCCCAAAGGGCCCTATAAAACTAATGGGGTCAAGAGAGTGTCACCCTGCACAGGTACCACCATTCCCAGCGTTGTCATTTGTTTCTGTTTAAGTATTATGTTTAGACTGGTAGCAAGTGCTGTAGTTCAATCACTAAACTGTACCTGTGATTAATAATTGCTATAATATAAGATGTGTAAAGTTTTACCACTATGTCCTAGAGGGCTTGTAACGAGAATGACCAGTTTAAAGCTGAAGCCAGGAATGTGGTAATGAGTGCATATAATAGAAATGTTAATTAAAACACTCTAAAGAGAGAGAAGGGAGGGGAAAGCTCTGTGCTCATGTGTTATGTGATAACCCTGTGCCCATTCACAGAAAATGAGAGCCAGAGAAGCAGGAAAAAAGAGGTGGTTGTGCTTAAGCTAAAGCCAGCGGCTCTAGGCTCGTTTAAAAGCCCTCTTTAATGATCGCAACCTGATGAGCTCCCAGTGTGTCTGTCCACACAAGTCTAAGAAACACACCGTGCTATGAACGCCCCAGGGAAAGCCAGCCCCAAGTGACAGGAGGGGGCAATTACACAAACTCACACCATGAGATGCAGGAACTAGAGGATCATTACTGTTAAGGATCTAAATGATGCATACGGTTTCTTCTCTAACTTGATCCTATTATCACAGATCTAAATAAGTACATTTTTTTTATGGCTAAGACTTCTCTAGCAACAGACGCTGGGCACTATGTCCCTTTCAGCCTGGGTGACCAACTTGTCTTAGTGCGCCCCAACACCCTAGTGCATTTCTCAAAAATGTATTAGATGCACCTCCCTGAGCTGCACTGGCCAGCTTAGGAGTTTGTAAGGAGGGATCGCTACAAAAAAAGGGGATTGTGGTTGTCTGGCATTCATCAGGAAAGCCCTTTGGATTATAGGGGAAGTGCCCTAAGCCCAGGGAGCCTGAGGAAGCTTGTAAATGCTGCCAGGAGCTCCTTGCTCCAGTATGAGAGGCACTGAGAGAAGGGAAAAAAATGACTCCAGCCGCCGGAGGAGGCCAGAATCAATCACTGCAATTTTTAATAACCTACAGAGGTGCAAAGTATCTTCCAAGATAGGAGGGCACAGAAGAATCTTCTGTTTGACTGGAGAGATCACCTCTGAACTTCAGTTGCCAGAATTCAAAGAATTCAAGGCCTTTGCAAACATACTGGCTTCTCAGGTTGTAGACCTGCCCTCACCAGGGAGTGGAGGTGCTTGGAAAAACACTGAAGTTGATGTTTAATTTTGAACATGTCCTGATTTTTTTTCCTTTTTCTTTTTTTATTGTTCTTCTATTTTTTTTTTAATTTTGTGTTTTTCCGTGGAGAAAAAAATTGCTTCCTTTAACCATATTTCATAGAAATGCTTTTCTTAAGTGGGCTCACAGATACTTCAACTTAGTATTGGTGCAGTTTTTTCAAACCTAATTTAAATCCCAGAGCATGAGAGCACATGGGCTCAGGCTCACGGTCCAGCAGCTGTCTATACGTCACAGATGTGTTTTCTCCTTCACATGGTAGGCACCGATCCCACAAAATTATGAAACATGAGTTAATTTAACATGTGTGCAGTTGATTTCACTATGTGCTTAAATTTAACTGTGTAGTTAAATGCTTGGCTGAATCATGACCTGTATAAATTATCCATTTAATTATTCTCCGGTTAAAAGAACTCTTCAGTTTTTCATGATTGCTTGCAGTTCTGTCAGAAAGTAACTGTTATGAATCCAGCTCTTAAAGAGAATTGTCTAAACCAGTTAGAGGCTACTTATCTTCTGCCTCTCTCTGTAACATCTGGATCTGTTTCTGGTAATATCGTGCTAAACGAGGGTGAGAAACCTGAAGAATTAAAGTCAGGGGAAGTTATAGAAGTTTCCTGGACTGAGGTTCATTGCCAGATGGTGACTCATGTTGGTGAGAAACAACAACAACAAGAGTAATTATAGATGCATCCCTGGCCAGGAATTAAAATCTATGCAAGCAGATTTACATTCTCAGATGAGCTTTTGCTAAATGATTTGAAACAGAAGATGAGCTACTCCAAAGGAAGAGCAGAAAGTATTTCAAAATTCCTTCCTGAGAAGCACAGCAGGGCACATGAAATGCATTTTTCCTGCACCCTAAAATGACATAATGGGATGTAAGACTTACAGCTCTGGTTATGGGGTTCAGTCCTGTGTTCTCTTCCTTCCCCTAGCATTTTGTAAGCCAGTAACTCAAAAACTCTGAAAGCATTTCCTAGGATAAACACTGTTCATGACGTGCATGCTGTACAAATGAATGGCGCAATGGGGCTGGATTATCATTCTGCATTCACATGTTCATTCTTGAAAATGAGGAAATTGCATTAGATTAAAATTTCATCTTGATTTTTGGCAGAGACCGATGCTGTAGATAACCAGCAGGAATAGAGGTAACAGGCAAGTTGGGGCCTGTAACACAGGGGGGTTTCCTCTTCATTTCCCAGTCTGCTGGCCGTGTAGTAATTACATGCTGATTTATCTTCAGGGAAGAGAATGTATATGTGCCTTCTCTGTATAACTACTAAACCTTGGCCAAACATCTTCATTAAGCCTTCATTTGGCCTTGAAGACTTGGGAATTAACTTTACAGTGTCCTTCCCTTAACACTTTTTTGGTGATGCTAGTGATTTCTTTCAGTTCATCACAGTTTTTGCAGTATTTCAGCTTTATTTGCTCCGGGCATGTGCGTTGTGTAGTGATGCATTGTGGGCCAGATCACGGTCCGGCTTAAGTCTGTGATAGATTTGGCTCAATGAGTAACATTTTAGCTCAGTTATATAAGGAGAAAAACTGAAGAGCATTAAGAGGGAAATAATTGAGGAAAAAATAATACACTAATGGAAGTGAAATGTTGCCAAGCTGAAGGGGGCTGGCTGACTTTGCTTTTACTATCTTTAAAAACCAGGAAAATTTGCAGAGCTATATACAGTTAGAAGTATATTATTTTGCTTCACTTATGCTTTCAAATGTTCTGACAGAGCGCTTCTCCATTTTGCTTTTTAAAATGTATTTTTTAATCCATGCCATGACAGTCCATTGACTGAAATGAATGGAAAAGAGAACAACCAGGCCAAAATTTGCACTGGAGAAAATGTAGTACCATGTGTATACAATGATCTTGTAAAAATGCTCTCTGGCTTCACTGAAATATTTTTCGTACGTTTCAACACGAAATCACAGGATTTACAAAGATGCCATTAACACAAAATAAAAAGCCTTTGTTAATTAAAAAGAGGCCATCTCTTAAATGACTGGGTTAAAGCTGAGGATTTTTGTGGTCTGCATTCCAGGTGATAAACCTTTGCACTTCACATAATTTTGGCGATACAGAGCAACACGTATTTGATGTTATAAACTGTCACCTCAACCTCGGCATGCCAACAAGTTCGATAAGTGTCATATTTCAAGCTTTAACAGTATGTTAATCTTTAAACTTACTGCTTCGACCAAAGACTTTTAAAGCTTTGCATTGCAATATACCGATTGCAATTTGACTAGTGTGAATGTTTAAGTGACCAAGCCTGAATTTCTTCCTGACATAGGCTTTGCTGACATGTGTCATGTTTAATTTCCCTATATGAAAGAGTTTGGACTAGTCCTATGGCCTTAATTTTAGTACAGATATGGAACTAGGTGGCTCAGTGTCAAGTTGCTCAGTAGTTCCTGAATTCTGATCCTGCCTATAGCAGGGAGTGCCAGACAGCTTTGGAAAATTAATTTTAAACTAATTTATGCTTTCTTTAAATGAACAACCTCATTTAATAATATCGGTCTGATTGCAAGAATAAGTGTTAGCAGAATTTCCTGATGAAACAGAAAAGTTAAGTTTTCTTATCTTTAAGATGTAAGCACTAATAGTGGTCAAGAGCAGCACTGCGATGATTCAGGTACTCTTGTGTAGGTCATTTGTTAATGTGTATCATTTTAGTACCGCTTAAAGTGAGGTTTCAATTAAAAACAAATCAACAAAACCAAACAGAACACCAAAACAAACAACAAAACAGACCCCTGTGAACTGTATTTACCTTAGATGGGGTCTTGCTTGCTAGAACCTGTACAATTGTTGTCTGATTGCTCTGATACATACACATAATATCTAACTGCTACTGACCTGCTGAAGAAAACACAGCTTTACAAATCCTGCACTAAGAATCTTCTTGTATCGCCTCCCCAGTAATGCAAGTATTAGAAGCACCCCTAACAGCATTCAACTTAGGTTTTAGAGTTTTATTTATAAATTCTCCCACATGATATCAGTAAGACATAGAAAGTTGAAATGTTTCATACTAAGAAATAAAAATGTATAGCGCAGTGGTTTTGGCTTTGAGAGTAATGGTGTTACACCTTGTTACTGAACTATAACCTCAAAGAGCTTCCAGAACAATTCACAGCAAATTTTTACTGTAAAAGATGGGTCAGGCTTGATATATTAGTATTCCCTGGACTGTGTAAAGTGTTGGCTGTGAGGAAGGGTTAGAAACTCTGTTGTAGTTCTGTAGACCTTGACATCATGGCTCAGCACCCCAGGGAGGTGTCCATTGAGAGAAGGAGGTGGGTGTGGAACCAGATCAGGTCAGGGACCACCAGCACATTTGCTGATGACTCTGTGATAGTACAAGGGTGGGAAAACGAACCTTTTAGGACCTTCACAAGGAGTTGGAAAGCAGGGTGATGACTTGAGCATCACTCAAATGATAGTAGAGAGAAGCAGAAGAGACTTAAAGTGTAGGGAAGAGAAGAGGAAACATTTCAAGTTTTAAAAAAGCATTTCAGGCTGTGGCACAAGTAGCCAACAGGACACAGAGGATCAGGATCTCAGCTAATAATTCCTGATGCCTCCTTTCCAGTCTGTTTCCACTGGCATTTTTGGTTGTTGGATATAAGCCAAATTCCACTGTGCCAAATTTATATCCTTGGACCTGCTTTAATGAATAATGAAGCTGTCTTTAGCGCTATGCTGTTGTGGCTGTCAGCAGCTGTGGTGTTGTTTTCCCCCTCATCTGGCTGAATTTCAGATCACGTGGAGGAAACATATTAAGTCTTTCCTGTTCTCTGCATATTTGATTTGCCATATGGCAAATGGCAAATCAAGTGCAGATGGTGGCTCACAAATGGAGATACATCCATTAATGGTATTTCTTTAAGGCTGTTTCATGTACTGATGATTTGCTCTTCAGCATTGTCTCACTGTAACTGCCCTTAAGGTGTGCAAGGGCTTCTGGACCAAATTTTCCTGCCTTCAGTGATGTGCAAACAGTTTCCAGTTATCCTCCAGGCCACTGAGAAGAGCACATGAAAAGAGAACAATCTCTATATGTATTTAAAGAATCGCACTCGCATGTCCAGAGCATCAGATTCTGGATGGTTGTGCCATGGTTTATGCCAGGACACAGGGCTGCCTGGCAGACTAAGCTGCTGCAACAAAAAATGGGCTGTGACTTCTGCGACTGGTAACGTCAGAGGCAGGGTCATGGCCAGGACACCAGGTAATTGTGCTGCTCTTACCTCAAGAACTCCAACAAATTGGGAATTGTCTGTAAACAGGAGTGGAAGGTAAACCCGGCACTGCCTGCCCTGACTGTGGGGTGACTGCACCTCCCAGGCAAGTAGCCAAACCCAGACATGGTGTTTCACTTCAGTAATTTGGTGTAGTCATAAAGTGGATCATTAAATTGTAAGTATCTGCTTCTTAGCATGGTAGAAGGAATAAGCAACAGTTAGTCGAGAACTTCATAAAATGCATTTTGCAGGAAGGGGAAAAAGGCCCAGCAAAGTTCCTTCATTCTTGCCAGAGCTTCCAGCGACTCTTGCACTTGAAGGTGTCTTATGTTCCATTCCTAATACAAGTCTGGCAGTTCAACCTCCTTACTAGATGCAACCCGAACTTATAAATATATCAGCCATACACCATCAAGGGAAAATAGTGTTATACATCTTGTAACCTTTTTGATATTATAGTTATCTAATATGCCAGATTAGTAAATTCCACAGGAAGGAAGGCTGATGCAAATGAAATCCAGCAAGCCACTTCTTAGCAGACGATGCTGTAGGGAATAGCGTTCTCATAAAAAATGCAGCTAAGTGTTGAATAATGCACCTGTAAACAATGAGCAATTAGTAAATATCTGATCATGGATAATCAACGATAAAACAGGACTGCATTGTTTGACTAAATTCTTCAGAGAATCACTCAGCTCTGGCTTTTCAAAAACGCCTGAATGTATTTCAGTTTGACAATATGATTCCATTTGAAGTTAGAACCCTTGACATCTTTTGAAGAGGCTAAAAAGCGTGTGGATATGAGTGGTTCAAATAATATACTCAGCATGGATTTCCAGATTGTTCTTGGTAATGTTATTCACAAAAGGTTTTTAAGAGAAATGAAGCATGAAAGGGATGCTGCTGGCATGGATATATAATTGGCTGAAAAAGGAGAAACAGTATGCTGGTGTAAATGGGTGTTCCTGTAGATAAGGTCTGTAGTGAGCTTCTGGCTGCTTGGCTGCACTCAGAAAAGCAAATCAAATTAAAGGAAGGGAGTACAAACCAGGAAACATTGGTGTGCCATCAGTTTAGCTACATCTGAAATATGGCATGTATGTCCAGGCTTCCTAGCTTTTAACAAGAGTACAGAAGAATGAACAAGACTAGAGAATGACAGCAAGTATGATGAATGTTTTGGAACAGTTTCTATGTAAGGAAGGATTGAATAAACTAGTGCTCCTCAGCCTGGAAGTCAGGCATTTTGGAGGTGGATTGCAGTCTGGGGAGCTCCTTGCCAAAGGATGCTGTAAATGCAAAAAGTTTACTTGAATTCAAGAGCAGATTGAACAAGTGTTTGTAAGACAGATCCTTTGGGGATTCCTACATTGAAAAATAACAACAGGCCCAGAAAATCACCTGAGGCGAAAATAGTGGAAAGGAGGAATAGAGTTTCAGGTTTTTACGAAGCACAGAAAGGTTTTCTCATTACAATTAAACTGGGAAAAATTGCTGTAAGGCAAATACAATGTTTTCTCCTGCCTGAAGTCTTTGCTTTTCTTTTAGTTTTGCTTACATTTTAAAACTTAGAGATAAATAGAACTGATTTTGTTATGAGAAACACTCTCCATTTTGAAAATGGACAGAGCTGATTTCTCCCTCAAAAGCTAGACATTGCCCAGGAGTTGAAAGGCATCAGGAAATCATTAAAATGGAAGCAAAACCTTGCAGAGCGTTCCGAAAGTGCGGTTTGGTAACATCTTTTTGTTTGAGTGATGGAAATGGATGCTAGAAATTCCACAACGTGCCTGCGGGTGTCCTCATTGCTGACCAGGACCTGGTTGAACTGGGAACATGTTCTCACTCCATCTCATTCTTGGACAGAAAGTTCATGGCTACCCATTCTTTTCTTCTGAACGCTTCTTTTACAAAGGTTATGCTTTCATCAGGGGTTGTGTGTGAGGCCCATGGATGAGGAGGAATGGTGCTGCCCCATCCCATCAGTGGATGTGGTGCAGGACCCCCATCTCTGCCACTCACATACTGGGCAACCTTGGGGACATCATTTTGCTCCTGTATGGGTCTCTGACCACAGTCCTAGCAGGGTCTGGGCTCGACTGCAATTTGTACATGTTAGGATGACAGCGATAAAGTTATTATAATAGTGACTGTGTGGATAATCACAGGCTACTTGAACTTATGCAGCAAGGCTGGCTCGCAAAAAGCTGGGAAACCTCTTCCCTGCCAAGTTAGTCCTGTCCCTTAGTTTTGTCAATCACAGCAAGCAGTCTTGGGGCATTTTGCCTTAGGATTCATCCCAGCAGGAAGGACGTCTTTGGAAGTGCTAATAAAACAAGGGGCAAAGGTGATGCCTTTTAGAGTCAAGTATTTCATAGCAATAATGTTATTTTTCCTTCTAAAAATTGATTTCAAAGCATGGGAGCCCAGAGATATGTGTGTGAATGACTAGACCTACCCCATATTTTTGGAGCATGTGTGGCCCCCACAGCCTGAATTTGAGAGGCAAGAGGAGGAATTGGAAGCCTGATCTAACTGTCAGCTGCACCACAGCTCCCTTGCATGATTTGGGTACCTCAGTTTCCCCATGTGCAGCTGAATGATGATTAAACTGCCTTTCTTCAACGTCTTGCCTCATGGGTTTAGCCTGTGATCTGTTCAGGGTAATGACTGTCTCAATATGTCCTTTTTCACTCCTGACTGGGAACTTGGGGCGTAACAGTTAATATAACATTATGTAAATAGTAGAGTCGGGAAGAAGCCTTTATTGCATTCATGATTCGACCCTAGAGGCTTTTTCTTTGGCTGAGATTTGATGAAAGCATTATCATCTGCATTACACAGACCTCCAGAGCTTTACAGTAGCTGAATCTAGTGGGGAAATATATTTTTTTAAAAAATAATAAATCCTGACTCTGCAGCACTAATAGAGGCAAAGCCATTGGTAGTGTTGGTAGGAGTTTTTCAGTGTGTCTGTGGCTCAGAGCAGAGTTAAAATTGCCTGATGTTAGCGGTCTCCTTTCGGAGCTCTGTAAAATAACAGCAAATTACCTGTGAATCATGCCTGGCATTCAGATCTCCGCATCCTGGCCCAAAAGGCTGCAACGTTCACTGTCAAGGGAAATACCTGGCTTCTGAAGTTACAGCAATGCGGTAATTTAGAAGGAAAACTGAGCTCACAAAAGCTAAAGCTAATTTTCAAGCCTGGCTGTCATTCATCAAGAGCGCGTTCCCACACAAAGCCCAGCCAACAAAGGGATCCTTGCACCGCTGTGCAATGCGTTCCTCCACCTCCCCCTTCTCCCCGTGGAAAAGATGCCTCTTTGTGCTGGAGATAAGTGAAGAAGAAGGATTTACAGGACAACAGTAAGCTATACCAGGGACATCTCAATTGTAATTAAATCCTTTATTCACTTTTTCTCCCAGTGCGGGCCATATTAGTAGCTGAACGGCACATACTGTTAAATGGTAGAAAAAAATATTTGAACAGTAGTCGGGTTTAAATGCAAATCTACTGAATCCAGGGAGCTTGGGTTGATTTCTTTCCCGTGCAGAAAAAGAAGCAACGTTGTGGCTGAGGTTAAAGGAAGGTCGGCTTAACTAGTCAGGATTGCAGCGGGAGAAGACTTTTCAGCTCTGCCTGGAAACATCTCCTGACTTAAAAACCCTCAGCTTCAGGGTGCAAATGTTCTTGCCCACACACTGAGCACTGAGGGGTCGAAGGGATTCCCTGATGACTGGGGACAGGCTTTTTAGCAGGGCCTGTTGTGACAGGACAAGGGGCAATGGTTGTAACCTAAAGATTCAGGCCAGACACGAGGAAGAATTTTTTTATGGTGAGGGTGGTGAAACCCTGGCCCAGGTTGCCCAGAGAGGTTGTGGATGCCTGATCCTTGGAGACATCCCAGGCCAGGCTGAACAGGGCTCTGAGCAACCCGATCTGGTGAAGATGTCCCTGCTCATGGCAGGGGGGGCACTGGATGAGCTTTGAAGGTCCTTCCAACCCAAACTGTTCTGTGGTTCTGTGATTCTATGATGAGAGAGGTTGGAGGGGTCCCCTGCTGAGGGTTTCAGCCTCTCATCGTCGAGGGGCTGGTGGGTTTTGCCATGTGGCTTGTCCAAGCAAAGAGGATGATGGTTTTGTGACCAGCCGGTGTTTCCGCTTACTGCCAAGTTGCCATCCCATGAATTCTCTAAACTGGTATTTCAACGTCTTTTTCAAACACCTTGTTTAGCTTGCCTGCAGTGTACTGGAGTCTGTGTGGGGATCCAGGTGGACTCCATGGATTCCATTGGGAAGATGAACTTAAAAATCTTGAGAATACCCTCCTGGTCTTTGAATCTATGACTCCAGTAATAATTCACGAACAGTTTTCCTGTGGAGTCGGTGGTTTATTCTGGGAGGGGCTGTGGCTTTTGGTGAACAGTAGGTTCCCTTTCTACCTTTTCTAAATTGCCTTTAATTACAAAACTCACTAAGTAGCCAGCAACAGTGAAATCCCCAGGAGTTCCAAATAGCTGCCATGTGTCTTTTTCTCACGCTTGCAGAGATTTAGAACGTCTGCCAAACAGCAACAAAGAAGCTTAAATATATTAAATGAAACAAAATTCCATCAAAGCTTTACCGTACCCTCTTCCTCTAGTCCTACAGCTTTCTCTATTTTTCTCCCTGTCCTGACTCACTCTATCTTTGTAATTATCTGTTCTTTATTTTGTCTCATTTCTTTTTTGTAATTCTTTTGAGAGCAGAAATAGGCAAGCTGAGGGAGCCCAGTCTGCTATCTGCACGGTGTTCTTTGATGTTGCTCTGTCTTTCCGTAAATGCACGTGTATCTTTTAGCTTTCATTTCATCTTTTCCATATATTCTTGCGCTGCATCTCCATCTTCCATGCTTCACTTCTGCAAATTGTATATCGCCCTCTCTGTTTCGTCTTCTAGTCGTTTTGAACTGCTAAAATCGATGTTGGCGGCATATAGGGTATATAATAGTGTGGTTAATAGGTTTGCGCATGCATTTATTTGAGGCATCTATTTGAAAACCATGTGTACGTTTATGCATGTGTTGAGTTGTAATTGATTGGCCTTGGCTTCTAGGTCTTGCTATGCCCTTGGTACTCCCATCCATGCTTTGTTACATGCAATTACTATGATTGCATGGGCAGTTGTGGTAATTGTGCAGTATACAGATGACTCATTAGTTCTGCGTTGGTGTGTTTTCCTTGAGTTGCTGTGGATGCTGGTCTGATAACTGGCAATCTTCAATCTGACCTTTGCTTCTTTAGCATTTTACTATGAGGAGCTTGAAAATGAAGGCAAATTGGTTCATTTCAGCACTGAAAATGAAGCATTTTTGCTCAGCCTGAGGCTCAGGCCTCCAGCAGTGGTTCCAGCTGCCCTGCAGAGCATCTTCATGTGGGCACACAGATAAGAGCAGCCCCGGCTCAGGAAGGTATGTGTGCCTTGCTCAGAGCACTTGAGCTGTCCCATTGAAGTCAATGGAGCTATTTCTGTTATTGAAGGTCAGGAGTGACTCAAGTACCTTACTGAATGGTGGCACATGACGGGGGTGACAGATTTTCTTCCTGAAACAGTAGGCGTTCTTATGCTACAGCTGTTGCTGGATATGAAAACTCACTTTTTCTAACATGTCCTTTCAGGAAAAGATTAGGAGGTGCCTGTATTCCCCTTCCCAACTGTTACTTTACACGAGTTGTTTGGTGGAAAAAAAGCTCAGCACAAAGGATTTCTGAGCTTTGTCATCCAGGTTTCCCGAAACACCTTCCCAGCTCCTGTGTGAGAGCAGGAGGGGAGACATTTGTCAGGTCACGCTGGCTGTGAAGTGAAGAACAGACCTGCACAAAGATGCTTCTTGATCAAAAGGATGCAGCGATAAGATAGGAGGCGCTGAAGTCTGGAGGGATGCTGCAGGCAGCTGTAGCCAGATGGGAACAGAGCTAAATATCCCACTTGATGCAAGTGTTTGTTGTTCAGCTGATAAGCAGGGAAAATAGAAAACAACTGCATGCCATAATTTGCAGGCACAATTGACCTGTAATGTCATTAAGGAGCTTGAGCCAGTTTTGTCCAGACTGTGATTTCAAACTGCGGAGTTCAAACACAGGAACCTGAGTGGGGAAGTGGCAAATCAAGTTTGTGAGTTGTATCTGATTGACAGATAAGCTAAAAACTAGGTCATTTTTCACAACTTTTCTTTAATCTGAAATGGAGAGGTGAGAACATTATAAAGGCTCGTTTTGAGCAAGTCTCTGTTTTATATGAAAGTTCAGGATTAAGGGAAGATTACTGCTTTCTCTGAGCTGGGACTGATGTTTTCGGAATACTGTGCCCAACATTTACAGTTCTGACAATTTCTGGGCAGGTTTGTTGGAAGAGTTTGGAAGGTTTGTCTACTTATTTTGAGTGCATGCAGTGATTTGATGTTGGCTTTGGTTGTAGATTTCAATCTCTATTTTGTGATGAAGGGTCAATCTATTAATGGTATAACCCTATTCTAAAAATAATAGAACAAAAAACATGTTTTTCTTCCTGTTTTTGAAGGTTAAAGGAGCACATTTAGGGAACCTGAACAGCTACCTACACTGTGTTCTTTAATGGTGCTATGTCTTTACAAATGTTTTCCCGTGTGTGTTAAATAAGGGTATACTGTTTTTCTTTACAAGTTAACCTAAGATATTCCATACCAGAGCATGAAAAATAAGATATTTTGACATTATCAGAATCCCCTGCAATCCATACTTTGGGACAAAGTTTCATTAGCATGATGTATTTCAAAATAAAATCAATTTAATCTTCTGCTGGAATGCTTATTAAGCTTTTCTGACCAGCTTTTCTTAAATTATATCCATTAAAAAATGATCATGCTACAGTTTTCCATGTTAGAAAGCTTGCAGCAAGTGGCGGCAATGAAGTATTACTCCAGATTATAACTGTATGAAGGGAATTGAAGGAAAACAGAACCTTGAAAATAATTTGCACAGAGGAAACATTTGGCACACCAAACCCAGGTTAATTTTTTGAGTAAAGGGTTGGTTGTTTTATTATTATTTGTTTGTATATTAGCAGTATATAGAAACCTGAATCCGGGCCTTTGGCAAAGCCGTCTTGTGGTTGCTGCTCCATACCAGCCATGGTGTCCTTCCAGCATAAGTCCCGTTAGAAAGCTGGAGGAGAAAAAATACGTGATCCAGAGAAATTAGGGCATCAGCAATCGCTGGCAATTATGTTAAGTGAGATATTGGACTATTTTTCCCATTAGCCTCTTTTCCAGCTGCCAGCGGAACGTCAGAAATAGCTTTACAAGTCATTAGAAGTGAAAAGAATAACCTGTGAACGTATTTAAGGAAATATTCTTGACTATTTCTCCGTTTCGAATAGTCATTACTAGAAATTACTATTAGTATTTCCTTAAGCTGCAGAAAGGCTTCTCTGTATTCAGTATGTTGTACTCACATGGGGAAAGTAAACTGAAACTTTAGATCTTCCTCTGTGCAAATAAGTGTGAATGGTGATCCTTTGACCTCAGTTTTCCATTTCTGGTCATCTAGTTTTTGCTTCCAGGTTGGGTTCTGTATTTGGACAAGGAAAAGTGATTTTAAGCAAATTCTCTCTATCCTTTGGGAAAATGATTCCTCCGTAATTTCTCCATGGCTATCCAACTGGAATGATTTTTTAATGCTTCTAAGTTTTCTTTATTAGAATTTCTGAACAACGAGTTAATCTAGTTTTATGAACATTTTACAATTCCCTATGTACAAACGTGAGCAATCAGGAGCTGATCCCGAAGGTCGTCTGTTGCTTCTCTCATTACTTCTTGGCTTTATAAGTCTTTCCTGTCTTCTTAGCCTTTTCTCCATGACTTTGACCCCATGCCTCAGTGAGTTTGGACCAGAAATATGGATCTTTTCCTTATTTGCTTATTTGGGGGTGGGGGGTCCTATAACCCCCCACTATTTCTGTGCGATACCCCAACTCTTGCCAGATACCTGACTGTCTTTCTGGCACCTCTTTAATAAAAGGTCTGCCCAGATCTGCCAGCTGTGATGGTATTTAAAAGAACTGAACATTTTGCTCATTTCCTAAAAATTGTTCACTTTTTCCAGTCTTTTTGCCCCAGTGTACATTCCCTCTTCATAATAATTAATTGTTTTGGTGAAAGCAGTGTAGGATACTTTGTGAAATGAAAAGTTATTGCCTTGCATCTGGCTTAAGCCTGTCTGTGAATCACAAGTTACCGAGACATTTTCATGGCAGACATATCTTCTCTGCCATCTTTATCCCTATGGATATGTACTAATCATTTGGTTGTTGAAGCCCCGACTTTTCGGCTCCCCCGGTATCAACTGACAAAAGACACACATTAGTGTTATCCCAGATTGTGTCTGTCACCCAAGGTCACGCAAGATAAGCCGCCAGCTGTCCGCTCCACCAAGGCACGGTACATTGGACATTAATTAAACTGTATTCAATACGGTTCAGATTGATTCCGAATGCCAAGATGCCTCGGCTGAGTCGGGCAAAATGTATTCGCACAAATCGCTCTGCCAGTACAAAATGCATTACAGCAGCATCCAAATATTTTCAGAATCTGGGACGTGGGGTTTAATAAATTAGAGGATAACCAGATAATTGATTTCTGACAAGCCAGAGAAGGGATCCAAGTGCCTAAAGGGATAGGTATTTAACCAAGGGAATGCACTTTTTTTTTGGTGGGTGAAAAAACCTGGTTCATAACAGCCAAAAACTGGGTATGTCTGGATCATGAGAAGTCGCTTAGTAATGTAGAATTCTGCAAATTAATTTCAATTTTCATTTTTGTTAGTGAAAAAACAAAAGCAAACTGCTGCCCTGTTTATTTATTTTTTAATTCTCACAAAAGTATCGAATTATTTTTCGGCCTCTAAATGAACGGCAGACATGGTAAGGGAAAAAATATTTTTGCCAGGAAATGTCATCTTTGCTGTGGAAATGCTTGAGTTTCTCCATGAAAATGGAATTTCCCTTCAGAAGTAATTTAGCAAAGAAAAATAATAGTTTTGTCCAGTGGCTGGAATTATACCACCTTCCATGAAAAAAAGGGTTTTGGCATCAAATCTTCACCACAGAAAGCTGAACAGAGCCCTAAGTAAAACTCAGAGTTGTCCATAACATAAAACCAACTTCCCAGTTCAAGGAGGGTTTAAGTGCCTGATCGCATTAATCTATGTCATGAATTGTTCAGGAATTTAGCTTTTTCGAAAGCATGAAAGAAAGGTAAATGTTGAGCAGGTAAAGTGTCTGTGCTCATCATGTACTAACAAACAATGTGTCAATGGGAATGTGCCGGGGTCCTACATGGGGCTTCAGCCCCAGAAGGATGTACCTTTCTGGACCCTTCCTCTGCCAATTATTAATGCCGTTACGGCTGGCCCTAAATGCTCCAAGCAGTAATAGGTAACATACAAATGGTCCTTGTCCCCTGGCAGACTAACAAGGCAGGTTAAAAAAAATAATTAAAAAAAAGAAAATATTGCTGTAATCAGTGTGTAGGTGGGAGGGAAAGGGGAGCACTGAGAGCTTCATTGGTTTGTCCTGAAGGCCGAACTGGCTGTGGTACCTGGATTATCAAGGTGCCACCGAATTCTAAGTTCAGACTCTGTGTACTTGACTCTGGATTTTCTACTACTATCAGTTCACCTTCCTTAAGGATTGGCCTGAATGTCTACAATACACTCTGCATTTTTTTTCTGCAACTTATAAACACACCACCTATCCCTGCTATGCTGTTAGTCCTAGTTCTCTTCACCTTTCTGTGTCCCTCAGAGGAAAAACCGCCAGCCGAAGGAATGAGCGTTTTGGATGTTTCCACACTAAAAAGCTGTCCTGAAACCAAGCACCCTTAGGATAACAGTGTGATCTGCACATCCTGATGGCTTTTCTCCCTGCCTCTTTCCCTGGCCTGTCCAGATGCCTCTACTTTCTGCTATAAACGAAGGTTATTACTTCCACATTGACATTAGCCGCTGATTGAAGTGCGTTTTTTCAAGCTGGAGGGAGGAGGAAATAGCAGAGAGCAATAAAGCCGCAGTTCGTTGTGTTAAAGCAGTGCAGCATTTCACTAAGAACCAGGCGTAAGCTGAATGGGCTGAATAATAGGCTCTAGTTAGCACTTTGTGAGCAGCTCTGCGTAATGAAGTTAAGGCAGGAGGCTGGCAGTCAGCACCACACATTCATCTCAGAAAATCTGGAATGGAAGCATCAATAATGTGTCCAGAGTTAAATGCACAAAAACCCTTCAGTCCAAACTTGTCTTTCACCCTTCCAGTTTTTTTCAAAGCAGTAAGATTTTCTTCTGGTTCTAATTGCGCTGCAGGAGAAAAAAGAAATCTGGATATTTTTTTTTCCTCCAAAATAATCTTATCTACACTTTTCAAATTACAGGAGTTTTCTTACATGCAAAAGTAGTTTCCTGAGTCTTTGGCACCCTCTTCATTCAGGAAATTCAATGGGAACTTCAGCATTCACATAGAAATAGATGTGCGTAAGCATACAGTAACTCTGACTTTTTTCCACCCTAAACCACAAAGATATTAACACTTTTCACCACTTCAGACCAAGTTTCAAATGCTGATTCTGCTGTGGAAACAGTGAAGAGCCCAAAAAACCTTCAGAACTTTGCAGCTCTGCAGTTTAGCATTTCAGTCCTTAAAATTTTATCTTTACATTAAGCTTGAAGGATGGAAGCTTTAAACTGGCTGAGGTCTCAGCTATTTTATTAATAATCACAAAATATCCCTGCCTTAGTCCAGCCTGTGTAGCCCCTGCTGATGAGGACAGGTCCTGAAGTTCAGACCACTCACAAGAGCCTACTTTACAATTTCAGTTGTTCTGTGTTTTCTCATCTTCTTTCTCAGCATTCGTGCTCCATAATTCCACATGAGATCTGCTTCTGTGTGACAACAAACTTAACTCTGACCCACACTCTCAAACTCCACAATTTTAATGCTGGAATCTGGTTTCTCTTTTTGCTCAAGATAAGTATGAATTTGCTAATATTTTGGGAATATTGCAGAGAAAGGAATTTTCATAGGGGTTTTGGCAAGGACTGGAGTTATGCTCCATGGGTGCAGTGAAGATGTCAAAGAGTTTCTGTAGGTCTCTGTATGGCTCAGTTCTGGCCCAGACAATTTATTCAGCACTGTTGCTATTTATTGTTTTAAATATGGTATGGTTGTCTTTTTTCATCTAATATTTAAATGCAAGTAAGGAAAAAGAGAAAGTTGCACCTCCCCTATTCTACTTCTCTACGATTAGGGATGAATCAGGTTCCACGTGAGCTCTGCAAGTCCCTGGTGACTCGTGTCAACCCTTTCTCTGTGTTATTATAGGTTTACACATCTGTAAGCGCCTGATACTGCTGTTTGCTCACTCTGATCATAAACACACAGAGAGTCTTAAATCTTTGCCCGGTGCTTTGACTCTCTGGTTCTTCATGAGTTATCCAGAGGGAGTCACCTTTCAGAGCAAGAAATGACCGTGTTGTGTTTTAAAGTGTCAAGTAATCATTTGCAGATTGCCACAGAAGGAGCATCCTGGGGCAGGGACTAAGTTTGGTATTTATTTTTACCTAGGGCTGTCTGTAGCACAGAGCTGCCCAGGGGGCAAAGCCTCTGGTTAGTAAGAAATAGGCTGTTATGAGCAGAAATTGGGTGGTTGTTCGTGGGTCAGAAGTACGGGAGAGGAAAGGTCAGAGTTAGTTCATATGTCCTTTGTCCTGGAACTAAGCAGGAACATTCATTGTCCTCTGCTCGATGCTTCTGGCCACGGACTGTGGGATTTGCCGCTGGTGTCACAGTATCACTTGGGCACTAATTCCATTGTCACCTGAGCATATGCGGCCTCACCAAGGAACGCAAAGCTGGTGCACCAGCTGGTAGCCAAAACGTAGCTCTCCTTTGGAAACACAGGCCCCATTTTGGCTTTTCATTGTCCCCAGCACTATACACTGAAGAAATCAAATCATAAGAATCAAAGGATAAAAGTATAGGTGGAGTGTACGTCTGCTATGCAACTGGGACAGGTATGCATCTTAACTTTCTTCTGAACTTCATACCATCGGCACAAGAGATAATAACGCATCCCCTGTGCCGAAACTGCATCAAATGGGAAACATAACATGCTCTGTTATGCAATCACTCCTTTATAGACAGCGATTTCCAAGCACTGCAGCTGTCAGTAATGAAATCTGATCATCCAACATTAACCTCAGCACCTCAGTACTTGTATTTTACAGCCTCGCTACTCCTTGTCCCTTCAATAGCACCTACTCCCCTACTCCATACATGTGTACACCACACCTATCACCCAAGATATTCAAGTCAGTCTTGGACAACTTCACACGTATTTGTATCTTACAACATATTGTAGCAATTCTCCTGACACTTGTTTCTTTATCCAGCAATGCATGTACATATTCTCCAATACATACCTGCCAAACCAGCCAGGACCACACACCTGCCTCTTCACAACCCCTTTGCTCAGTGTTTGTAACTTCTGCACCCACTGATCCACCCACACGGCGCACAAATTATCTGAAGTAGCAACTCCTGTTACATAAATCTTGAAGCAGTAATCCACTCTGGTTAATTAACAAAGGTGGAAGATTATTATTTAATTTTTACTTCTGAGGACAACTCTTTTACATACAATTGTATTTATACAACTACACAATTCCTCTTCCTCAAGTATCAGCATTCAGTTTTTCCTCAAAAGCCTGGCCAATGCAAAATGACATTACCTTCTCTTTTTACAATGCGCTTGATCACAGTGTGCCAGCGTACCAAGAGGACTTTGTTCCAAGGAATGGGGCTTTTTTCCAAGGAAGTCTGTCTAGTTTTACTTTTTTACAAGCTGGCACAGTTCAATGTTAGCATCTAGCAGGCTTTCTCACTAATATGTCTTTGGGCAACAGCACTTGATTTGCAATTGTATTTTTTAAAAACATTTTGAAGCAAACCCCTGATTTCCACGGACCTCATCTCCAATTTCTAATGGTCAGAGATCCATTATGTGGGCAGCTGCAGAGGTAGGGAAGCTCCCATCAGCTCCTAGTGTCAAACTTGCCACTTTTAGGTGTGGAAAAAATCTAGGCTGGATTTTCTCTGTGTAGCGTGCAAGCAGTTTCCAAAGCAACCAGTTGACAGACATACAGGCACATCCGTGAACATCTGTTTTCTAAATTACACCTGCTCTTGTGCCACCACTCAAACACTTTACCTTCTTCAAATCCATGGGAAAACTCCTTGAGGTTTCAGCAAGAGATGGATTAAACCCTTGAATAAACATTGGGAATAGCTTCCCATTTCTAGTATAGGCACATTTCTTGATTTCAGTGACTGGATTTGGACTGAGATAGTTCTTGAGATAAAGGTGTCAGAATTGATAGCTTTGTACTAGGCTGAACTGGATGCCTTAAGCTGTAAGGATCTTGTAAGGAACAGGGTCGATGTAGGAAGACCTTAAGTGGACAGAATAATAGAATAGTTAGGGTTGGAAGGGACCTTCAAAGGTCAACTGCAATGAGCATGGATGTGGCTATCAGTTCTGAATGGCGTAAGTACAGATCGACTACTGTTTTGAAGACAAATAATAGCCACATGGCAACCAACCCAGTTGCCAGAGCTGTACCTCTTAAAATTGCCCCAAAGCTTAGGAGCTTAGGAGTTCTGAAATTTATCCTGATGTTTTTCAGAAAACAGCAGCTCAAGTCAAAGAAGACCTGCATGTTCTGTAATTTCTTTTCAAATTCATCCTTCTCAGGGGTCTCTTAGGAAAAATCATTATTCTGGTTTCTCTTCACTGACTTCTGTAGCGTTTCTTGGGGTGTGCATGATCTCCATCTCTGTACATTGGAGGGACTTCTGGAGCAGCGACTGATCTATTACTCTCTTGCAAGGTTTGGAAGAGGTGCTATAGTGGGTCAGTCTCACCTGGAGTCTTTTCTTCAATGATGGCAAACAAGTATAGAGTAAATAATCTGTTATAGATCCTCATGGCATCTTCTAGTTGGCAGATCAGGGGATTGCTGAGAAAGAGGTTGCATCTTAATAGTTATTTTCTGCGAATTTTCCACCTGAATCCTTTTGGAAACTATCAAGTGTTTACCAAGTTTTCCAGTGTCACGTAGGAAGGTGGTGACAGAGATGTTAATTGAAGCTCTACATTATTTCTCCCTGACTGCTCTGAGAGATTCATGTGAGCATGGTCAGCAGTCCTGGAGTGATGTCTTTGCTTTTTATTTCAAAGTGTGCGTCTTACGGACACGTTACTGGAAATCTTTTTTTTTTACTAGTCACAAGACTGTATCTGGACTATTGTGTGTACTCAAAAAAGCGTCATTGCTTGCTGTGGTGCTAAACAAATCAGGGATATGTCCTAAGTTTCCACGGGTTCCAGTATTGTAATTTGTGGGTCGAGCAGCAGGTGCAGAGCAAGAGCGGTGATTAAATGGTTAAAACAGTCCTTTAAAACCAGAAAAATTCTAAAAGACATTACTGCTTAGTTTCAAGTTTAAGCAAGTGTTTGAAGGCAAGCACTGTGACTGGTAGGAGAAAAAATAACAGAAAGAAAAAGAAACAATAAGATTAGTTATTGAAAAAAACAACCAAATCATTAAAATACAAGGCTAACTGTATAAAAGAAATTATGTGTTCTGCCTTGGAGTTAAATGGTTCATTTCCTGATTCATTAAAACCTTCCTTCCTCAAGAATAACTGGCAACTGCAAAGTTCTGCCCTAGAGGGATGTTCAGGTAACAAAGGAGAAAGGATCCAGAGGCAAGTGAAGAAGAGTTACAAGAGAGTCCTCCAAAGCTACTTTGCTCACTTACACATTCAAAAAGGAGGTTGATCACTTTGCATTCACAACTCTGCACACACACATGGAAGATACCATATCAGATAATATTTAGGACTGTGTAGAGTTTAGAAAGTAGTTAGGCTAAATTTAATAGGAAACAAAAAATATATATATATATTTGGCCTCAAAGAGAATAAAAGAGCGTAATGATGGTGCATTGTCTCTGAAGGGATGCCCTCACACTGCTCTTCGCTGGTCCAGTATCACTACAGTTAAGTGTCTGCTATAAAAATATATATATATATACACAGCTCTTCTCCTGTGGAAGTTTAGCCAAGTAAATTATTACTGTTATTCTGCTTGTGCCTACAGGGCAAGCTGAGGAGTAGGGCCATGCAGCTAAAGCAGATTCAGGAATATAAGGGGTTACAATACACGTGGGTATATGTTAGTAGTAAAAAGAGTTATACTTTACATGACTTAACCACCGCTAAGATATCTCATTATAAACAAGAATTAGGTCTTTCTTCACCAAAAGCAACACTGCTCGCCAGTGATTATTCCATGTTAACAGCTTGGGGTAATCCATACCTTTTCCTTGTAGTGTGTCTAGATTATTAGAGGGATTTAGGCAGCTAGAGTAAAACTAATCAGAGATTATTGTTTAAAAGCAGACAAAGTCTTGGCCTGACTTCTTTTATTAGGCATTAGAAGTCAACTTCTGGGCTTAAGTAGCCCTCTTGGACCACATGGATCAATAACGTCAGCTCTTAGACTTGGATCACCCTGTTTTTTGTTCAGCTTTAACTCTCAACTTCTGTCAGTGTTCATAAGGGCCATCCTGGAAATGCAGATAACAGCAGAGGAGAACAGGGGAATTAATCTGCTTTTTTGCAGTGGGCTTTGGCTCTGGCGTATGAATATTTGCAGAAAACGTTACTGCACTAGTCACCCAGCTCCAAGGAGGGAGGGTTAAACAGATCACACTGGGTTTCTCAAGGTTCCCGGATTCTTCAGTTTGTCAGAAAACAAACCTTGAGGCCTCTTATGTGAGCAATCATTGTGTGCATGGAATGTGAAACATTTCTAATTTGTGAAGGCAAGCTCGGTCGCATATACTGTACAAACACACACAGAACACCATGTGGAAATAATAAATGTGTTTATGGTGGAGAACTTTCCTTCCTTTGTTATTTTAGGATTTTGTCTGGATTTGAAACTATTGTTAAGAGCATTAGCTTCAGTCTTTCATTACTAACATACTCACAATGCTGACTTCACCTAATAAGGCAGTACTCCTCCTTCCTAACGAATCTTCAATTATTTTTAAACATACAAGTTGCTCACACACAAATATGCAAGATGTAGAAAGCTAAGCAGCCAAACTGAGATTACCTAGTGCTCTTGAGTATCCTCCAGTGCTTTTAAACATCTACTCTTGTATTCAAATATTGATTCAAATAAATTCATAGGCTGGAATTTCTGAGTGGGAAAGTTGTCTGGTTTGTAAAGTTCTTAGTCATACAGGTAGTGATGGTTTCTGAGAAAATACTTCTAGTTTTGAAACTTAGGTTCAAATGGAGTGTTTTAGCTGCAAAGGTACATCTGTAATGTTCTGCCTGCTGGGCTGGGGCTGCACAAGCTCCTGCAGCAGAACGGGAGATGTGTTGCCCATGACCTCAGCTCAATGAAAAGTGATTCTTTCTAGTGCTGGAAAAAAGTAGTTTCCTGTATCTTTTGCCTATTTGAACCTAAGGAGCGACTAATATCTTTAACTAAACCTGGCTAATGTATTTAAATAAAATGTATTTTCCAGAAAAAACGCATTACAGTTTTCTCAACTGGATTTTAAAAATTTCTTTGTAAAACAATTCTAAAATATAGTACTTCACTTAGGGTTGACTACCACATTCAATTTGTTCTGAAATGAATGTCTTCCTTCTATTTTCTTTTTTTGACTCAAAACCCAAAACCAACCAAACAACAAAAACAAATAAACAAAAACAACCCAAAACCCACAAAACTGTATTTCTGTTTCAGGTTTAACTCAAAATAGTTTGTAAGTTGTCAGTGAATGAAAAGAATCAGTTACTTGCCCAGCAACAATAGTTGCCTGTTCTTTAAATGCTTCAATAATGTTATGAGTGTGGAGGCCTTCACAAAGCGCCAAGGTTTCTATGATGAAAGATGTACTGATTTTTCCCGCTAATTGAGATGTTTTCACTAGCGCAGATGAGAACAATGTGGGCTTTTAGATATAAAATCATCCTCGTTTTATGGACAGTGTAGCACCCTCCTTCTGTTTCCTGCCCAAACTCACCTGGGTCGTGGGATATGGGAACAACAGAGACCTGAATCTGGTTTTCCTACAGGAATAAATGTGAAATAGATGGTACAGTGGAACCACAAGCCATTTGAAAAGTACCATGAGTGATGCACGTGAGGTATAAATCAGTTGTATACCTTCTGTAAACATGGTATACAATACTCACGTATAATCTCTACCTTTTGTACTTGGAAAGCCTTGCAGAGCCTTGAAGACAGAAGACACCAAGTGCTCTTAACTGAGTGCTGCTTTCCATCCACACACTCAGCATCCCTTAAAGAAACTCCATACAAGGACTGGGGAGAAGGATGGAGCCCGTTTTTAGGATGGGTTTATTTTTATCTTTTTTTGGAAGGGTTTATCATCCTATTTTTTATATCTCCCACCAATGAAAGTTCAGAATGACTGAAATAGCACAGTGTGTTGGAGTGAATGCTTCCCCAGGAGACTGATTTTCTTTTATTAGTGCTGAAGAGAGTAGGAATTTATTAAGCCTAGAAAAGTGGAGGAATTGGAACTTTCCTGCCAAGGTAGATGAATTCCCAAGCTGTTCCAGTCACTCCTGAGAAGCTCTTTTACTGACCTTCCCGTGCATGGGAGAGGCACTATTTTGTCCATATTATCAGCTGAGAAATAAAACAACCAAACTCAGAAAGGAGGAGGAGAGGGAAAATTTGCTCAAAAATATATTTAAAGACATGAGCTTTCCTTAGAGGAGTTTGTTTGGTGAGAAATGGATCTCCTGCTGCAGGCTCCAATTCAAACTGGCTGACCTAGAAGGAAGAAAGTGCCTGGGAAAGAAGTAAAAGCAAATAAATAAAAAGTAAAAAGCAAGTAGAAATAGGATTTGTCTTTCCCCCTTTTCAGAACTGTGTGGGTACGATGGGACTTTTCTCTCTTACCTATTAGGGAGCCAACAGGAATCTTTTACACAGCGGAGTGTGTGCTCCTTCTCCCTGGCTGATGCATGCTAATGAGAGAAAAGTTAATTAAATCAGACAGTCAGTGTTGACTGCTGGTTCAGAGGATGGAAATATCTAAGGTTTGGTGGCCCTTGGTCAGATGGCAGCTGTCTAGCTGGGTTTCCAATGTCAGAGCTACAGTTCGCTCCTCCACTTCCATGTCTTGCTCTCCAGATCCCCATCACCTGTGCGATTCTCCTCCTCCTCTTTCTTTTCCGTCCTTGGCCACTGCCCCATCCATCTGTCTCTGATCACTCAAGTTCTTACGCTTGTCTCCCACAGTTCCTGTTGAAACAACGTGCAGCCCTAGTCGTGGTGATGATGGTTCTGAGGAAGGCAGAGCGAGATAAGCCAAGGCTGAGTGAAATATCCCCTCTTTGTAACACACAGGATTGAGGGATTTGTTTGACTCTTAAAATGTGTTCGTCTTGACCTTAAACCAGAAGTTTCTTCTAGATTTGAAATACCACAGAATTAAGCCATTTCCTCTTTCTTTACTGTCTGGCTCTTCTGTTTTGTCAAAAACACCTAAAAAAACTATTCAGTCATATTAAGATCTCGTGAATTTTAAAGTTTATCAGAGCAGATGGATGCTGGGAATGCTTTGCACTGCAGTCAAGAGGTTGGCAGGTGTTAGCGTTGCTGCATTGGCTTTAAATTGCCTTCCTTGGATGCCGTGATGGGGAAATTGAGTTTCGGGAGAGGTTCACTGGGAGCTGCAGAGTTTTTTGGCTAAATACCACTAACCCATGCACAGGGAACCACATTGACATGGTCACCTCTGAACAAGCTGGATGGGGGATATCTGTCTGACATGCAGTCATGCCTTTGAGTTGCAGCGATCTGCAGAGTTCACAAAGTCAATGTCTGACTAGAAAGGCTGATGAGCATCCTACTCATTGGACCACTTCATTTCCATCTGTACCATGACGAAGTAACTACTGAGGCAGTAACAAATACGTGGATGTGGGAATAACAGCAATGGGGGTGGGAATAGGAGTTCTGCATTTCTTCAGAAACTAAATTTCAGCCAGGAGGAGGCAGTTAATACACTGAAAGCTTGTAGAAATTGGAAACTTAGTTTCTTTATTTGAAGTTCTTTAAGTCACACAGTTTTGCTTGTTTGGATGAGCAGGAGTGAGAGATCACGCACAGGTGATGGATGTGATCATGGCTGACTTCGCTGTGATTTCAGGAGGTGCTGCTAGGCCAGTAGTATCAAGAAAACTAATCTCAAAGGCAGAGGGAATTTGGGGGTGAAGAGGAGCACCCAGACTTGCCTTCCCTCTCTGGGTTCCTGTTGGTGTCACCTCTTTGCAGGACTGAGCTGTGAGAGTGGATTCCAGCACAGAGAACATTTACCATCTCGTTCTTACCGTGTGTGCAGATTTTGGAGGGGGGAAAGCATTGCTATAAGTTTTCACTGCCTTACAGTTTACTAGGAAGCTTTGGTTCTCTGCCCAGGGGATATAACTGTTCCATACAAAAACTTATTACAGAAACAAAAGGGAGTTGATAGCGATTATTGCTTGGGGTTTCAGTGGTCCTTCACTTCCCTGTAACTGAGCGGTGACTAATGTATAGAAATTGTCTGGAAGCTAGGCAACCTTCTACCAAATAATATATGAGGCACCGTTCAGCAAGGTGGTTCAGGAGTATATATTAATACATATCCTACCTTGTGGCTGAGATGGGAAATAAAATTGCAACATCTGCTTAGGTCCAGAATTTTTTCCTATACTCTGCAGCCTCAAACCAGAAGAGCCCTTTTTTCCTTCTGGAAGTGATGTAAGATAAAAGAGAGGAGATAATAGACCACATGCTCACTGTGTTTTTTTGTTTATTTTTTAATAGAAATGCTTGAAAATTATCAGAAGAGCAACTAAAAATCCAATTAACGTGAAGACAAAAAAGACTTGACAAGCATTTGCAATGAGATCCAAACACCCAGTGAACGTTGCTTTTCCATGGGGACAGTGATGTCACCAGACAGAAACTTCAACCCAGGAATGGCTCATTTATGAAGGGTAGTACAGGGGGGGAAGAAAGGTTTCCAGCCGTAAGGATGTGCATACAAGGATCAGTCCAGTCTTTGAGATGGGATGTCAAAATAGTGATGAGTGATTGTCATGGAAACTGTTAATTGTTTTCACTTTTTCAGCTATTGCAAAATAATCCAAGCAATATTTTTGTTTATTGCTAGGAGGAGCCTTGGTAAGGGGCTGCAGTAATTCTTAATTCATTTTTAGAAGGAGCTTGCTTTAAGATAGAGATCACCAAAGTATAGATGGGACCAAACTGGAGTTTCCTATCTTCTCGACTCCCAGAATGAAGGGTGGTTTTGTTTTAGCATGTCTGCCTGGATTTGAACTTGTCTAGAACCCACAATGGGTTTATTCAAATAATAATAATAATAATAAAGATATCCAGGGGCCTCTTTTTGCTTACTTTTTGGATGCTGCCCAAAATGGCAGAGCTCTTGCAAGACCAGACTGCCTCCAAATGAACTTAGAAGATTTTCACTGCTGGGGCTGAATATTGGCTCAGTTGTTCAGGGGATGCTTGTGCTGACAGACTCAAACCATAGTCTGGCTCCAGTCTCAGACCTGAACCTCTGAATTTTAACATAATCCTATTCCAGACAGACACTGGATTATGATGGGTTTGGCCCATTTTTAACATTTAAAAGTCCTGCTTCATTTTCAATGTAAGGATGCCATAAGCCTTCATTTAGCAGACACTGAGAGACATGATTCAGCTGTATTAATTCAGAAAGACTTTCAAGCAGACCCTTATATCCAGGTTTCGGTATTTGTATTTTCTGATCTGTGTGCTTGATGAAACACCTGTGAAAAACAGCGTATGAAGATGACAGGGGACAGAAAATGATACCTTGCATTTGTCCTTGGCTAGAGGTAATATGGGAGCCCACAGGACCTTTGCTTTGATTTCATAATAAATGCCAGAAATTCATTTTGGTTTGCATGCGGGTGCGTGTCTTTCTTTGCCCTTCTCCCATTATTCCTTTTCCTTCCAGTTCTGCACAAGGAAGTGTCGAGATGAGCGTTTCTGCAGCGGTTGTCCGGACTTGCCTCTGCTGCAGAGCCCCAAAACTGCTCCCAGCTCTCGGACGCAAGGACGAGGTTGCCCACTGCAGCATCAGCACCAGCAGAACAGATTTGATGTCAGCATAAGCATCCTTTCACCCACAAGGTGAATATATACACTTCTGCTTTAGCTGTACATTAATAGCCCTTTCTCATGCCTACCATCTTTTTCCTTTCTCCATGTAAGACCTAGAAAAAAGAAGGCAAAGTTCATGTTGTTAAAGAATGAATGTGATTATTACACATGAAGAAAACCGCTTTCTGATGGTGTTCAACTAGGTAGTGTATTGCCCACGAGCAGAAGCACCTTTACTAATAGACGAAATACCTCCTGGATAAATAATGCATTTTTTAAAGTTGCTTTTATTTGTATTGCATGTTCCTAACACTCATAACAGAGATTCTATAATTTCAGGAATTAGTCCAGACATGTAGTAAGACCTAGCTCTTCTGTGATAGATTTATGGGGAATAAAAAAAAGGCCTTAGCAGTCTTTGGGTGAAGCAATTTGGATATATACGTACAGTTATTCACTTAGTGTTGCTGTGGTCTCTCATTAATAGTTTGTTATACGTAACATTTATTTTTCTAGATTTGGGAGTACATGACATCAGAATAGCTTTGCTGGTAAAATCAGACATAGCTGTGGTATTAGGAATTCTTCTAGACACAGTTAATTCTTGTTGTAGTTGTACTTGCTGCAGTCCACAGAGGGTGAACAAGAACAGCTTTTCCTTAAAACGAGTACGGAGAGACTCCCATAGGAAATGTTATTGTTTTGATTTTTGAAATCTGTGTGTGGCATAGGAAAGGAATGGGTGGAAGAATGATAACAAGAGAGAGCATGTCTGTGAGAGAGATAAGACTGAAAAGGGCTGGTAAGCGAAAGTGCTCAAAGTTGAGCCCATGTTTGCAAAATCGTGCAGCCATTAGAAAAGCTGATGCTCCTTTTGTTGCGTAACTGATACTGAGATCCTGGAAAATCCAGCCCTCAAAATTAGCAAGATAAGAAGCTCGGTTTTAAAAATCCTTTAATAAGGATTCACCTTTCTCTGTGTAAAAAGCTATAAAGACAAACACAATCTTGCTGGGTGTGGATTTTGAGGGTTTGTTTCCTTTTTATAAAGAAACAAATTCTGACTCTGCTTTTCCAGCATTTATACATGAGCCCCATCTTGTGTGTTCCCTCCAAAATGTCTCACTGGCTCTGACAGCGAAGGGTTCAAACGCTTCACCTGGAAAAAGCTTCTTTTCCATTAACAGCCCAGATAAAACCAGAATGGGTGACGGTGACTGGTTGAATGACCAGCCGGCTTTTGAAGTACCATATATACATACGTATGTCGGTGTGTGTTTATGTATATGTGTGTATTAAATATATATACATCTGCTTTATGATTGCATAGGCATCTTCAGCTCTGCTTTCTATGATTAACCTCTATTAGCATTGTAATTATAAATACCAGGTAAATGCATGCCTTTGATCTAACACGCCTGTCACTCAGTAGTCTTTTAAAGTCCAGATTTCCTCTCTCTTCCTTGACGTTTGTCATTGTGTTCCTTCTGAATGCCTTCCTTGCTGTTCTCAAAAGCTGGCCAAAAAAAGGCTAGGAAGGTAGATTGTGGTATCAGGTACCACGCTGGAGGCTCAGAGGCAGCTGCCATGTTCTAAAAGGTCTCTTTATTCTTTGCAGCCACAGCTTTGCAATTGCCCGAATAACAAATATTCACTTCCCTCCCCTTTATCTTTTCATGGAAAAAAATCCCCCAGAATAACAATAGGTTCTTCCCTCTTTCCAGCCTAGCCCAGTGTACATTAATACACCTTGTAATTGCTTGTCTCTGTTGGTTTTAGTCCTTTGCCCTTTTTTGCTCCTTCTTTTTGTACTTCAGCTTCATCATTGATCCTATTCACTCTATTCCCAGTGCTGAAATCCAAGTCCCAAGTGCCAGCAAGAAATACTCGGCCATTCATGACAAATTGAATGGCTCAATTTAAAGGGGAAGATAGCACCTCATCTACTGTTACTATTCACTACAATAATCTCCATCACTCGTTCTCAGCAGAAAGCAGCGTGTCCTGGGTTCAAGTACAGACTACGCCGATGATCTGTGGCTTGAAAGGACTAGAAGGAGCATTGCATATGACAGGGAGTCACCTTTCTGCCTTTGAAGGTTTTTCTGCATTCACATCAATACAATGGCCAACACTACTAAGAGCCCAGGAATGTTGTTCCGTTCACCCCCGTGCTGGCACGATCCCAACACGCTTGCAGCAACACGCCAAAAAAATAAGTCAAGAAGGCTAAAATAGGGCCAGATCCTCAGCTGAGAATGTGCTGTCAGTGTAAACACCTCTACGAGAGGATGAGTTGAAGATTCAGGAGACAAAAAGCAAAGTCTCTCTGTTTAGAGGTTGGTCTACACAAAGAAGCCGTCCACAGGGCAAGACCCACCAATGGTGCATCTTTTACACATGGGATGCCAGTCTTTCCTTGGCTTATCAAAACTTCTTTGTCAGCAGTTACTCTTGTCAGAAAACAGAGTTTTCAACCGAAAACTATTGTTTTTCATGAGATAACTGAAAATCTCAAAAGTTTTTCTGTGAAAACTGAAAAAAATCCATGTATTTTTTCCACAGGGAGACAATTTTGGTTTTTCTCCACTGAAAACGTTCTTCTGGCAGAATTTAACTGAATATTTTCCAGTCCGTGAGAACGTTATTCCATTTTTTTCTTAACAAAAGTTAAAACATGCCAATTTTTTTTCCAGGTGGCATTTGCACAGCTGCATGACCCAAACAGTTATAACAGAGGATTTGGGGTTGGTTCTGTTTTTCCCTGTTAATTTCATTAGCTGTAGCATAGTGGACATAAATCCCCATTTCCCTGCATTTTGTCAACAATGCGACTATTTTGCATTACCAGAAAGTGGGCACAGAGTGGAGATAAAATTATATTGGTTACAAATAGCAATACAGCAGGCTGATTTCCTGAACTGCAAACAGTTGCAAGAACTATTCAGGTTTGACTTCTCATTATGATGTTATGTCTTGGTGGGGTAAATTCCAGCCCTTCTCCAGAGCCAGCTGTCTACAGTTATCCAGCTCACAGATGCTTTGTTCTACCAAGGAATATTAGGAAGAATGGAAATAAATTCTAGATCATATCTGTGTTTTCTGGGTGATAGTGTCTCTCCAGGTCTTGGGATAGATCTTGGGTAGCCAGAAGACTTTTGGCTACCTGAGATTTTTCTTGCTTTTCCCAAAAGAAGAGCAGATTATTACAATCCACATCTGCCAATTACCTGGTCATCATTCCCACTTGAGTGTAGTTCTGGTTATTTCAAGGTGCAACGGAGCAGGGCAGAAATAAATGCTAATGCAGACCAGGGCTCATCCCCACTAAGGTCCAGCTCCCAGAGCTGCAGGGCTCGAGCTTAAGTCTAGACAGTCTGACCAGGGAGAACCTCTGTTGTGGTCCATAGTGCTCAGAGATGCTGCAGTGGAAACCCATTTTATGAAGATTTATTTTAAATTTTTTTTAATGCTATGTACATGACTCTCCCGATTTCACAAAGGACCAGGTTTCAGTTCTTACCTTTCCAAATGAGAAAATGAGTTTGAAAACAACTTTGAAGTATAGTGATTGATTTTATTTAGCTTTCTAACCCCATGCTGAATGATACTTTGGGGGAAAAATATATAAACATATATTAACTAAATTTTTTAAAGATGCGGGAGTTTGTCTTTTGGATTTTGACCAGTTTGTGTTTTCTCTACACCAGTCTTCTCCTCTATGTCTCAGCACAGTTATTCTCTGTTCTGTGTAACTCAAAAGGTTATTTGAAATGTCATAAAGAGATGTATGAGTCTACATAGGTCTCACCACTGCAAGCCTTAACTTTTGATTAAAAATCCGGTCTGGATGAGAATCACAAAATCATGGCGCTATTCAAGAATGCTGCTTTCTTGTTGTTTTTTCTTATTTTCAAGCTCTTGGGGTAGATAGGCACTGGTCACATTTGACAGCATTATTCTACCATCATGAGGGCTGGAAATGTATTTGTTTCTTTCAATCATTAGCTAAGGTTTTTAAATAATCTTGTGTCTCTGTTTAGTCATAATAAAATCTTGATATATAATACCATTGATGCATTAGCAGCTACCGTGAGGCTTAACATTTTAATTTTTCCTTAGTACAAACCCACTACTTCTTTCTTTCTTAGTTTAGAACTGAGA
This sequence comes from Streptopelia decaocto, assembly GCF_964273445.1. Taxonomy (NCBI): domain Eukaryota; kingdom Metazoa; phylum Chordata; class Aves; order Columbiformes; family Columbidae; genus Streptopelia; species Streptopelia decaocto. The sequence goes on from NC_138656.1 coordinate 5,810,294, forward strand.
TTAAATTAGTTTAGGTCCCTTGAAGATAGTTACCTTGCTATTCTCATCCAAAAAACTGAGTGAAAGCATTTATGTATTTCTATGAACTACAGAAGATGTTCCTCAGTGCTAAGGACTGTTTCATGTTCCAGCTCTGTGAAAAAGGGGAGGAGAACGGCTGCCTTTTGAAGGAGATGACCCAGTTTCTTTTGATCTGTCTTTAAGAGTACTGAACTTGGTCTAAAGGCCGTCCCCAGGCATCACAGACATGACCAACAAAATACTGCTTCAAAGGGTGTAGAAGTTGGAATTACAGCATTACTTCATTTCTCTGCACACTGAGTTATGCAGGAACAGTTTGCTACAACTTGCTTTATGCCATCTTTAAATTAAAAATAAATACAAAGAAAGGATTATTTAGCCAGCTAATTGAGGGATGTTCTTGTGGGCAATTCCTGTGTATTCTGTACTTTCTCTTTAGCTCTTTTTGAACTTTAGACAGAGAATTATAGATTCTTGAATACAGAGCTTGGAATGACTCTCATCTAATCTGCAGGGCCGGCTTCAAGGCCTCCTCAAAACACCCTGCACAGCTCTTGCACTGAACCCGTGGACATGTGGTGGACCCGATTCCTGTCTTTTAGGATACACATCTTGAGGGGTAGAGTTCAACTGATAGAGATTCCAAAGCAACCCTGATAATCTGGTTCTAATTTGGTGATAAATAAGGCTGTTGATATCCAGCTGCACTGTCTATTGTAGCATTAAGATGTATTATCTTTGTACCTAAATAATCTGTTCATATTACAGTGCTGCTAAGCTACCAAGACTTACCCCTTCACAGAGAAGAAAGTTTGTACCTGAAAGGTGCCACTAATCTGAGTATTGAAAGCCAGTCCAGACATAAAAACATGAGGAAGAATTTCCATGATTTGTAATGAAAGTCTCCTTGCAGTCCCATAGTTGAAGTTACAGCATTCTCCACATACCACAATCGGCTTTATCCCAGATCACTGGGAGATGATTTTTCTTGGAAATATTTACATATCTTCTTCTGAAGTAGACTGAACATGGATTGAAACAGCTGCTTTGACAATTTCAGTTTCAGAAAATTCTGATATTTCTCACCTGCAAAATCTTCCCAGTTATTGTTGCCATCCTCTTCGTCACAGCCGTTCATTCTAATATTAATAACTGCTAATGTGTAGTACTCATTAGGCCTCGAGGAGCTGCGAGCAAGCTGCTTTAACACACTGTGCCTTTTGTTGGGCAAAAGCTGGGGTCTCAGCTGGTGTCTACCAAATTAGAAACAATTAGAAATGCTTTAATTGAAGTCAACAGAGCTACCTAAACTTAATACATTTGAAAAGCCAACACAGACAGAGCAGCACTTGCAGTTAACAGGGCTCAACTGCTGATTATGACTCATGAGCAGACTGGGAAAAGAGCGATTTTTTTAAACAATATCCCTTTTTGTGTTGCAAGCAGGTCAAATGCTGTCCTGTTTTTACGATCCAACAGGGAGATGGAGTTTAGGAACACACAAAAGCTCTAGAAAAAGAGTTACTGTTGAGGTCACATTTTCATACACACGTTATTCAACTATACCTTTGAAAGACAAAAGAGCAGGCGATGTCCTAACATGCAGTTGTTGCTTAATGATTGTGTTGTCGGTCTGGAGAGGGCGGAGTGGTAGGTTGCTTAACAGTTTTACATTTTCCCATGGTATAATACCGGTGATATGGTTAGCTATAATTAAAGGGTTATATAAATAAGCCATTGGGAAACAAATTAATTTATTTCCTTGGTGGGGCTAGTAATGTAATTTGGGGCTTACACGTTGATCTCCTTTCCCTTTGAAGCACTTGTCCCATCCTTCCCCCCCTCAACCCTGGTTCTTCTCTCCCAATTGTTTTAAAATAATTTCAAAACACGTCAAAGGAATGCAGATGTTAAATGTGCTGCAGCTTGAACTTCCTTGAAGCAGCAATGCCCTTAATGAGAAAAAGCTGGAAAGCGGAGTGAGACCTGGCTTGTAAAACAGTTTTATGGTATGTTTATGACTTTATCAGAAAAGGGCTTCGAACAGAGAGAGCGGAGCAGCACATAACGCCAGGGAGGCATTGGTCACCAGTGGGTGACGTCCACTCAACAGCAGCGCCCACCCGCTGCCCCCTGCCCTGCAGGTGGGGGAAGAGTCGGTCACCCACATCTCACTGGGGCAGCTTTACTGGGTTTGGTGATGCACAAGCTTTTTGTATTTACTCAGGATCTGTCCCAGTCTCGGGGATGGCAGATTTACCTGGTCAGGAAAATGACTCTTTTCTGAGGAAATAATAAGATAACATTGTAAGCCCAGCTTAAAAAAAAAAAAAACAAAGCATAACACCACGTTTTCCTCTTATGCCCATGTTTCTTTTATGAGCTTATAGCTGACATCTTTAAGCCACTTGCCATTCTCTGAGGATATCTTTATTTAATCATGTATTTTTTCACATTCTCTTCCCTAGAAATATAAAGCTTCAAGAAATAGAAATTTTAAAACAAATTTCTAAAGTATAATTTTGCATACCAACCTGTAGTGCAGAAACCAAACAATTTCCATGAATTCTATTTGTACTAACAGCTATATGCTAGTTTCCTGTAATAGACACCATTAATATGTCTTGACATAAAGGCCGTGGCTACACTTCAGACAACTCTTCCAGGCCCCAGCTGTGAGATTCAAACAAGCTTCACCAAGCTAAGAGAAGTTTACTTCTGTAATATTTCTGGTGTTGAATGAAAAGACACAAAGCATTAAATTTGTTATGGAATGTGCTTTCATACCTTTCCTCCACTGACATACATGCCTTGTTATAAAAGATCTCAAACCCAAACTCTTGGACTTGCCTTTGTGCAAGACCCTGCTGGCAGAGGTGGAAAGGTAAGGCTGGTTTCTCTTCATTTTAGATGTTAAGATTTCGAGGGTCAGGATAATTCCAAGTCCCAGTTGGCTACAATAATTTCCTTTTAAGCTTTTGCTTAATGTAGTGCAGTAACTTCACAGCATGTGCCTTAGGAATGAACACCAACCCAAACTGCTGATCATGTTTATCTTACACTACAGGGAAGCCACTGATCAAAGCAATGTATATTTTATATTTTAATCACAACTCTTCCCGAAGTGGCAGCTTCCACTGCCAGCACAGTGCCAGTTTGCCTCTGCTAACACTGCAGAAAGAATAAAGAAAACCAGTCCTCCCAATTAGCAAAGGTCTGGAGGCAAATCTGAAGCCATCCAGCAGAGCTTCCCATCACTGAAATGGATATCAAGTTGAAGACTAGGATCAAGTTGGGCTGGGTCCCAGAGCGTGTTTTTGTCTCTCTCTGGTGGATTTTGAAGGCAGTGAAACTGGATGCTTATAGAATGTTTGTCATTTTAGCATTTTGAAGATCAATGGCTTTGATTTTCAAATCCTAATCACAGACTGCAAAGGAGAGGAAGAAATTATTGTGAACCGATTAATAGGACCACATTGGGCTGGTCTCTTCTCTGGGGGTTTTTTTAGTTGTTATGGGACCTTCCTACTGTTTGCAGTCAGCACTGAGTTAGGCGCTGTGTATGCAGAATAAGAGGTACAAAGGTTCAGTCTCTGCTTCTCTTATGACACAACTTCGGTGTCTAACTTGCCAGTGTCCAGGAATTTAGATGAGGTTCTTAGGGACATGGTTTAGTGCCAGAGTTAGGTTATGGTTGGACCTGATGATCTTGAGGGTCTCTTCCAACCAAAATGCTTTTATGATTCTGTGAAATCACCTTGAACGACTGTTCTCAATAAAGGAGTTTTTGGCCAATTCAGCCCAACAACTGTCTTGAAATACTAATCCTATGCTCTTTGTTTCCATTCTTGAAACTTAAAATTACTTTAATGTTTTTACTGAAAAATCTGGACGATAAAACTGCTCTTTGTCTTAGACCTTATGGGTTAGGTTTCAGCACAGACCGAATCTTCCTGCTGACTTTTGAACCTCTGAAGATGCTGCTGTGTTTGGACTCCGCATGACTCTCCTCTTATGAGAGGAGTAGCATTGGAAATCATATATATAGTGTGATTTTCTATTCACTGTTAAGAATCTGCTTGCAAAGGAAGGGCCAAAAATATTTTGAGCAAGGCTCTATTAGTTTACATATCTGATTAAAACTCGAGGCACTCTGTTGAAATAGTATCCTCTATCCATCACAACGGCCCATCTAAGCCGTAGGGTAAATCACCCTTTTGGCAGCCATATTTAAAACTGAGCCTCATACTGAGGTGAGAAAATAAACTGAAGACTCTTTGAGGAAATTTTTGAAGACTGTATGTAAATTCAATGTCTTTATTATTTCTTGCTACAGCTGTCTGGGTCTCCGGTGTTATATGTCTGTTGAAACAACAGCACCAGCAAGTTCGCTGCTGCTGATTCCTTGCTATCGCGCACAAGGAGCCTGCTGGAGCAGTGAGCAGCAGCGAGGGCTCTTCTGGCAATTCCCAATGAAATGTGAACTTTTGATCTTCTGACCTTTGAAAGGGGGACGGTTTTTAAATTCACAGCAAATACCGCGCACCTATTAGCCATGGGCAGATGTGACAGGGACACAGATGAGCCCTTGCCTTCCTAGGAGGTAATTATCATGTGCATCTCGTCGTGCAGGCAGCAGGCAACATGAGAGGATGCACCCTCAGGAAATATTAGGTTATTGGCCAGCAGCAGTAAGCAAGACACCCTCTGTGGAGTGCAGGTAGGACAAAGCTGCAACAAGGCAAGAAGAAAAGCAGCTATAATGATTATTCAATCTGTCGCAAAGAATTCTTTCTAATCTGCAACACACCAGGGAACAAACGGATACCAATTAAGTCAAAGTCTTTTGATTCCTGCAGTGCTTGCCATTTCTTAATATGTACTGATGGCTTTGAATTGCTGTCCTTCATTGCCGCATCAAAAAGTAAATGGGCTGAATGTTGCAAGATTGGGTCATTTGAACGTCATCGTTTTTAACGTGCCTGTCTCCCTTTCTTGCTCTGATCATGTTTTGCTGTTGGATGCTGCACCAGCACAAGTCCACAAACGAATACGTTCACTATAGAGTCACATCAGCCTCAGCAGGACCCATATGGGGTCAGCTGCATGTCACTGGTGATCACCAGAGTTGCATGACCTTGTGCAAGTGAGAAGTGGACTCTGTACAGGGAGATCAGTAGAAGCAAATGTTGTACTCATATATCACAGGGAAGAAGAGTTCAGCATCTAGTGAGCATTATTGCAGCGGAGACATGACAGACATTGTCATAGCTCATAGATGACATCTTCATGTGGTGGGCTCAGGTAAAAGACTAGGACTCAAGTCTTCAGTTGTTCTGAATGCTGTAATGTTTTGAAAACAATTTGCTGGGTGTGGTGAGCGACACAAAGCTGAAATAACCTTTCCTCTGTATTTCCTTGAATATATTACAGATCCTCTCTCTTTGTTTTCTTGAATCTTCCAAGAGTTCCAGCCTGACCACACTGGTTTTGTGCTAAGGGTTACCTAGAAAAAGATAGATGCACTAAGTAAGTATGAAACATTTCTTGTTTCTTACATGAAGCATATTTTCAAGTGACAGGTTTTCATATTTGTTCCATTTTTCCCTGTCCTACATTTCCAGGGGAATCCCACACCAATTAAATCATTGATTTATTTAAAATACAAATAATGAGCTTTCTTTGTCCTCTCTCTAATGCTGGAAAATCCCACCTGATCCCTAATTAACAAATTGATTTATTAAAAGTATAACTAATGACCTCCTTTTGTCCTGCAGAATCCCACCTGATCCCAGTTTATCACATTGATTTCTTTAAAATTAAAATACATGCATAGCATAGTTTCTCTGTCATGCCTCTCAGTGAATGCCTCAGGCATATGTGTCAAGTAGATTGCTCAGGCTCTGATGTTGCCACTCTCAGATCAAATACCTTAAGAAATAAACAGTTGTTTAAAATGCCATGTTGTACCCTTAGGTGTTCAAGTATTTGAGTGTTCCTGCTATTAAGGTCAGTATGAAGTCACTGGTAGTAACTTAGAGGATCAGCCTTGCAGATCACGTTCCAACGCATCACTTGAGCAATTGTTTGTCTTCAAATACTTGGGTCAGCCCACTGGTGTGGGTGGATTCCTGCAGGTCACTGTCCATAGATCCTGTGCATTCAGTCTTTTGCTAGATAATGGGGTTTTTTTGCTGCAAAACACTGCTGATGTCCAGTGGTTCCTGCCTCACACAGAACCGCCAGGCAAGAAGCACCAGCCAGAACAGCGGGAGCAGAGCAGGACTTGTGTGCCAGGGCTGATCCACCAAGGGCTCAGGCTCTTGTAAACAGCTTGTGGCAAGTCTAGCAGAGTTTGGAAGTGTGTGTTTGTATAACAAGAGCTCAGAAATACCACTCATCAACACGATTTGACCTTGGACTTGCACTGATATGAATATATCTGCAGGCAACACGAGGCCATTGCATCCCGGGTATGTAAACACTGAGGTATGCTTGGCCCTCTTCCCTGCGGTGTTCTGCAAAAACAAGCAGTGGGTCACTCGCTGTAGACAATGCCTTCAGAGAGGAACTGGAAAGTAATGGGCTGTTTTAGATGAAGCAAGGCTCTCGCAATAAAGACGAGTGATCACAGGTTGCGTGAATTTCTCTGAGCTGGCCCTTCAGCCTTACTGCTTCTCTGGAAAAGAAAAGAAAATCAGATGGAATCCAAAAGGAAAGTAAGTACCCAGGGGCTACTCATCCCTTCCCCTCACAGACCCTGTTCCCAAGACTGATAAGGCCTTTACATGATCACTGGTAACCCTACAAGCTCTTGAAGCTCTTTCTGAGTAGCGTGGTGTAGGCCCACCACACCAGCACTGTGCAAAACAGTCATGCTCAAAAAGGGATCTGAACAAGACCCAGCACCTCTGCAAAAGAAAAATTTGAAGTGGTGTCTGAGATAAAAGACCTGAGGTCTCTCAACCTTTGGCATGTAGGCCCATGTTGAAGTTCTAAATTACTCTAGTGTTCCTTGAGGAGGGTTGGGGGTCTCTCTAGGGTAGTAATAGTCTTGCATTTGTCTCCCAGTTCCTGACTCAGGTTTCCAGAACAAAGCTGTACTATGTCTGCCTCCATAACTTAACTGAATGGTAAGCCCTTTATTTCACTTGGCCAACTTCTCTTCTGGCTGCCATCCTAACAGTGAGATTTCTTAGTTAATGCTATCGACCTTCTGCATGTCTCCCTTCCAGCCTCCTAGACCCTCACAGGTTTATTTCTTTAACAATTGTATCTGCATCATATACAGTTGTGGCTGCATACAAGAGTACACCTACACTCATCAGGCAAAAATGCCACAGTTTAAATATAGGTTAATTAAAGAAAAGAAAGGAGCTGAAGTGTCTTATTTTCACTCTATCTGCCATGTTGCTTAGCGCAGTTTGGAGCAGATAAGGCATCTCGTTTTAATTCTAAGCATGCAGAATAGTGGCATCTAGTTGCCTAACGTTTAAAATGTATTTTTCCTACTCCCTTCCTGAAAACAATGTGCACACGTCATAGATCAGATAGGAAAGGGGAATTCCTCTTTTCGTATGAGGAATTTAGACACCTGAATTCCCATCACTTTTCTCTTACGACACAGGGCTTCACGTCCATCCGCCGGCGTGCATCCCGCAAGGCTCCCAGCGAGCCCTTCAGGCAGGCAGCCTTTTCAGTGGAAAAAATGGTGAAATTAAGTGTCACTTTTTGGGTGTAATAACATGCTGGTGAGCCAGCTCGGAGACCTAGGGGCCCCGGATCCACTGCTTCCTTGCCTCAGGGTTTCAAACCCACAGCTCGTACCAGGGCTAGGTTGGATGTTTTTCCCAGCTCCATCGTGAACTCTGCCATTGTGCTGAAAGAGATGAACAAAGCCGAAAGGGGAGAGTAATCATGGGTGATGAGGGATGCTGTCTGGGAAAGGAGGCGCAGGAGACGCCTTGTTTTGGTTTCTTCTCTCAGACTGTTTCCGTATTTTGTCTGGAGATTATTATGTTTGAAATTCATAATCATTTTCTGGAGAGGGGACCTTTCCTTTCTAGCATTCCTGGATTCCCTTTCTCTCTCCATGAGACCCTCTTCCTTCCTTGTGCAGCCCAAAAACCTCAGGAAGAAGATCCCAGGTGCCACCAACAGAGACTACCCGTATGTAGCCAAAAAAAGGACCCTCTCGGATGCTTGACTTTTCATCCCAATCTCTTTTACTGGGTGTGGGATACTTGTCTGTTATCGTGACTAACAAATAATAAGTTACTGTTGATTAAAAGAAGCCCCAAAAGCATGAAAGAGACTGTTTATATGAAAATTTCTGTTTCATCATTCGTCCCCTCTTAACTTGCATCGCTGCATTCATCTCAGAAATGAATTACGCAGAAAACGCTAAATGAAATGCATGACTGCCAAGCCAATCACTCCAGGTATTATCTTATTAATCTTAATTGACGTTTCCTTGTTTGTCTCTCTTGTTTTGCGTCGCTGCAGCTTTGCATAGGCTTTTTCTAAATTCCAGGTGATAAGTCCAGAGAAAGGCAGTGTTTATTATCCAATGAGGGACATCTTAGTGGATGACTGCTTTGGGGGTATTGATACTGTAATATTGAAGTGTCCAAAGGAAACCACAAGTAATAACCAGTAGCTTTAGAGTAATGAAACCTTGAATTTCTTTTTACCTTTGTTTCTAGCAACCCAGCTCCAAGACTGTGTTGTCTTAATCAGATGTTAGTTCTTTAAGACCAACCTCTTTTGTTCAGCAATGGTCATTTTCTGATGCTTTTCAGGTGAGTGTATCCCTGCCCTCCTGGCAGTGTGTACCCAGGTGTTGCTGCAAATCTCAGCAGTGGCAAAAAAAACCCTGCTCTTCTCAATGCCATGTTTTACAACAGAAAGCTGTTTCTTTTCCTCTTTTTGCCTAACCAGCCCTAGAGTTAGATGATACATTGAGACAGAGAAAAATTGCTTATTGAAACTGATTGTAACTTATTTCTTGGTTTTATATATTAAAAAAAAGAGGAAACAAAATTATAATTAGAAATTGTGCCTTGGTACCTGAACCATTACACTATTAAATGGACCAAACCTCTACCCTCTTTCACAAGAAATGCAGACTTTCACAGTTTACATAAGGTGCATATTTCGGTTCTTCTTCGTTCAACCCCCTTGGAAATCAAAGAAATAAAAGCATCTTTCAGCCAGTTTATTTAGCCCAAACAAAACTGCCACAACGATGTAGAAAGCACACAATTATTCCCAGCCCTCAAAGCTTGTTCACTGTGAGACAGACACACTTCCAGTCCAGAAACTAAAATTGCTCAAAAGCCTGGAGACATTTGGAAGAGGGAGTTCACTTATGCTGAACAAATCCCTTGTTTTCCCACATCAGCGGTGATGGAAGCACGTAGGCAAAGCCATGCTGAGCAAATTACTATGTCATACAGCTTACCTTTTTTGGTTCCACCATGTTTAAGGAGGCAGCATATTCTTCTTGTCTTTGGAAGATCCAAAAATAGAAGTTCTTTACTCCACTCTTAACACTTTCTTTGAGCTCAATATTTGGAATATGAAGGATATTCTCCTCTGTAGTAATTTAATATTGTTGCAAACAGCTGCATCTGAATACCATGGGTGAAAATAAGTTTCACACACCTACTGGAAACAGGGATAAGGAAATGCTGTTTGAATTGGTAGAAGAAGTAATTTGTACAACTTCAAAGCTTGCAAAATGCCTGCTTGTTTTTATAAATTGGCTATACTTAGAAACAGGTGTGTCAAAGCTGAAAAAGGTACCTTTGAGAAACAAACCACAAGATGTACTCAGTAACAGTTTCCTGGGATGGTTAACCCTTGTGATCTGTGTTCAGGGCTTGCTTCGAGGTCAGCTTTCTCTTTCACATGTTTTTCTTCTACTGCACGTGCTCTATCTCTGTGGTATCTGAATGCTTAACTATATTTTTAGGAAATATGCTCCTTTTCCAAGTGGAGAAACAGACACAATAGTCTAGATACCTTGCCCATGGTTGGTCAGGAGATGTGTGGTGCAAACAAGAACTGAACTCTTAATTTCTGGCAGAACAGCCTTCGTAGTGTCAAGGTAATGGAAGAGAGAAATTGCTGCTTTGCCATGTTTAAGAGATGTTAGGAAATTATGGGAAAGCAGTAAGTACGCATGCAGAAGACTTTATTTTCCATGCTCGGAACCATGAGGACTGCAGGCACACAAAATGCCTGTATCTATCTGCACTGCTCCTTTGGAATGATGGTTGTTTCACAGGCATAACTATTTATATTCCCAGAGGCCACATGTCAGTCAAGTAGTTCAAGATCCTCAAGTACAAATTATTTTTTATGAATAAGCTTCTCTAGTACAAAGGATGTTATGTTTCACTAAACTAACTGGACGAACTGGTCTGTTTTCATCAATATACTAAAGAGGGGTACATCCCAGTTTGTTTCCAAAGCTACATATTTTTATGGAGTTCTCTGGAAAAACAACTAAATGCAGAGTAATAATTCTTAAGCCAACGCCTTCCTGGTGGCATCTTCCCTAAGAACCAGTAAATCTGCTTGGCCCTCGTGGAGACGCTTCAGCTTTGTGAGGTAAAAATTAGGATTTAGTCGTTCATGAGCCTTGACACTGGGATCCCTGTATCTCAGTAAGCAAAGAAACTTTCTTCCCCAGCAAACTTTGTAACTGAACCCAAGAAAGCTATGCAGTGTCTTTTATGGGAGGGTAAAGACCCTCTTAACAGGGTTTATTAGGGCCTCCTCAGACACTCAAGAGCAAGCAAATCATGTCTCTCTTCAGGGAACAACAGGGACATTTCCATGTGGTAGATGTGCTGGCAAAGAACTGTTCTACCATACTTACGCCTGAGGGATGTCAAGGAGCAAGTAGGAAACTTGTGCTCTATCAGCAGGAAAATATGTTTTTTCATAATCACAGGGTAGAAACCCAGTTCCATGATATTCTCTTCCCATGTTTTGAGCAGAGCTTAGGCAAAGGAGTGAATTTGCCCCAGAGCAGTTAAAACAAAACCAAAAACCCAAGAGGTCTATTCCACAGGCATTTTCCTGGCATCCTCTGAGGTGCAGATGACTGATAATATCACCATAACAGCTGTTATCTCAAATGTCTGCCTCCAGGCAAATTAAAAGTAAAGAAAAGCCAAAATACTTGAAGAGATTTGTATAGAAGGCATTTGCCAGTCATTTACTGGCCCCGGATTGCCTGCTGTCAGAGGCGAAATGAAGTGTGTTTGCTTTATAAGAAAATTACAGAGCTGTCAGCCTTGCAGCTCACACGCCATGTAGAGCAATGAAGAGCAAAACCATTGCCAGGACTGAAGGCAAAAGGGTTGTTGTTTTAACCAGAATCTGAAAGATCTTTCCTCAGGGATGTTGTCGAGCCTTGCTGCCACGCAAGCAGGACAAAAGCACGGCTGTTGCAGACATGGCAATGGATAAAGGGGGTCAAACCTGCAGGGACCAGCAGGAGACGGGGCTGGGGACAAGTGTGGATCTAAGTTCAGGTAGGCTTCAGCCATCATCTCTGGAGTCTTGGCCATGCTCCTTTGATGCAAAAGTTCTCAACTGGGAGATGCCGATTGCACAGATTCCTCCCAACTAGTTCCCGCCGTGGCACACTGGTTCTACAGCCACATAGCTAGGTTGTGTACCCTACAGTGCCAGAATACACGTGGTGTTTCAAGAAGATGGACGTGACTTCAAATTCGGTCCATCTTTTTGAAACACCCGGTATATGCCTCAGCATCAGGTGCAGGACTGAGCTAACACTCATGTGCAGTTTACATGCAGGATAACTTGGAAGGCAGGTAGAGAAACTTGAGTCTACACGGATCATAGAATCATTTTCGTTGGAAAAGACCCTTAAGTTCATCGAGTCCAACTGTAACCTAAATCTTCGCAGTAAACCACCTCCCTAAGAACCTCATCTACACATTTTTTAAACCCCACCAAGGATGGTGACCCCGCCACTTCCCTGGGCAGCCTGTTACAGTGCTTCACAACCCTTTCCATGAAGAAATGTTTCCTAATATCCTAATGATCCTTCCCTGGCACAACTTGAGGCCATTTTCTCTCATCCTATCACTTGCTACTTGGGAGAAGAGACCAACACCCTCCATGCTACAACCTCCTTTCAGTTAGTTGTAGAGAGTGATCTCTGCTAGTAAAGGATGATCATTTTTCTGATAATGTGGGGGAAAAAATGATTCATCTGACAGGGACCAAGAAGCTTCTGAAATGATGCATCAGCTTGTGCAGGTGGGTTTTTCACTCCAATTAGGTAACACCAAGCCTGCACTTGTTTGCTGAAGCCACAGATCCTTGAAACGTCCAGTGTGTGAAATGTGCAAAAGATCATTTGAAGAAAGTTTTCTGGACCAGACGGAAGTCAAAGCCACTAAATGCTCTTGTCAGAGCTGTCAACAAGGGAATTTAAATGCAGCTATCAATTGCTGAGCTATTAGAGACAGGGTGAGAGATTAAGGGCTGTTACTTTTGGTGTCCTAAGAACATACTGACCTCCACAAGAGAAAACCCACAGGTTTGTAGGAGTTTCCAATTCTGGACCATAACTTATCTCAGTAAAACTCTGCCTTTATAAAAAAATAACTCCTTACTGGATTGTTATCCATTTAAATTGTGTCCACATGTAACAAGCCTGGGTTTTGCATACTTCTGACAACTCTGGAAGTAGAATTACCACAGAAATCTGCACTATTTTAGTGGGATGGGGTACTACTAACCATAAAGCTCATATTGAAAATCCATCTGTCTCCTGATTTGAGGCTAAGGCAGGCCAAGAAAGCCACATGGGCCTCGGGAAGAGAAGTACCAGGGGAAGGGGAAGAGAAGGTCATCTTGGTTTAGTTAGAGACAGAAAATGAAAGCTTTACAGGTGTTCAGGGAATAGGAACTTCACCATTTCACTGATGTCAGATAACTGTCTTGTAACTGGGATGTTTATTTTAATCTTCAAACCTTTAGCATTACAGAGGGCTGACCATGGGATAAAAGACATCCAGGAAAGGCTATGAATTGTCAAGATTTAAGATTAAATGCAAGAATCAGTGGTATAGATAAGACAATGGAGAGGAAGTTAGTAAATTCTGGTTCTGCTCCTGCTTCTGCCCATGGTTTGGAAAATGTCACTTTTCTTCTTTGTATACTTATTTCTCAAGTATTTAGCATCTGGTTTGCATTTGTAGCAGATCTTCCCGCTAAGGGTTGCATCTCCACGAGCGTTTTTTTAGTCTCACAGAGTGGATTAGGTCAGATCAGGAGTGTGCTTTGGAAGTGAACCTCCCATCGCAGCACCAGGGTTTGCTGGCAGAGCAGGACAGAGCCTTGTCCCACCACCCCAGGCATTGGGTACCTCTGTGGGGACAGGAACAAGCCAACGTGGGGTTGGAGAAGTTGAGTAAATACCCAGAGAATGTCAAGTGTAGCCTGATGATGTGTCCCACTTTTAAATGGCTTTTGTGTCACTGAAGCCTTTTCAGGAACCAGAAGGGACCCATGTGGTTTGTAGCAGCAGCCAGAGGACCTGCCCTTGGAGCTGCCTGCTAAGCATCACCTCATAGAACAGTTTGGGTTGGAAGGGACCTTCAAAGCCCATCGAGTGCCACCCCTGCCATGAGCAGGGACATCTTCACCAGATCAGGTTGCTCAGAGCCCCGTCCAGCCTGGCCTGGGATGTCTCCAGGGATGGGGCATCAACCACCTCTCTGGGCAACCTGGGACAGGGTCTCACCACCCTCATCTCCATCCTTCCTGTGACTGGTCCCCAGGGACTCACTGGAAAGGAGAGCTTCAGTGAAAGGCATTTCCAGGAATGACATTTTCCAAATACAAAGCCCCTTCTCTGCTCCAAGAGTTAAACTCCTTCATTATAATTCCTGGAAAGTGACCCAGTCTTAAAAATCCTGGAGGTGCTTAAAGGGGTAAGAAAACAATCATGGTGAACGTTGTGTAAAACAAACAAAAATCTTGGAAAAGCTTTGAATGCGGGAGTATGAAATTCTGGACGTTACCAGCATTTTGTAAAAATGCCCTGACACGGTTTCTTGCAAAAGTGTTTGTGAAACTTCGGGTAAACTTAGGCCATTTGACTCTTTTGGTTGGAAATAATACAAAACTCAGTGGTTCTTACTTTTCATCTGCCAAAATTAAGGAAGCAATTGTATTGCGTTCCTTCTAAGTGTTAGGAATTGCACATTACTAAGTAAGCCTCAAGTAAGATTTAAGTAGAACTAGAAAAATATTTACTCACTGTTTTTATGACTTTTGAAATGTGTACAGATTCAGCCTGTATGTCTCTGCTGTATTCTTGTGTGACTTCTGGTAAATGTTTAGATCGATGGGTCTGCAATCTGAATGAATAGGGAATTTTAAAACATATATTGCTGGCTATTATGAGAAGCAGTTACTATAGGTTTGCTCAAACTCTAGTCTTCCTGGTGTTTTTGCTGGGAGCCTTACATAATATTGAAAGTACTAACTAATTGTATCTCACAAAATTACAAGCAGGATGCTGTTCCAGGTTAAGGTAATTTGGGAACAAAGCCATTGGCATAATTCATTGTAGCATGTATAAAACCGTAACAGGGAGAGTAAAAGAAAGCTTTCTTCTCATCATCTTCTGTATTTTTCTGGTATTATACATAACACCTGTGCAGAGCTGTAAGGGCTTGCACAACTTGTAATGTATTGATCAAGAATCTCTGCTGGCCTAAGGGAAAGTGGATCCACTGCAGTCCATGGATCTGTACCTGTTCACACTACGTTTTCTCCGAAATGAAGCAAGAAGTGCCAGAAAGTAGAAATTGCCCTAAAAAGTTACTTCTTTTCAGTAACAACAGTATTCACTAATCAACAACAGCCAGTTCCCTTTTTGCTTACCCCCAAGCCCTTGTCCTTACTGTCTCTGTGAGACTATAAATTGATCTTTGTAACATGTCCAGAAGATAAAAAATAATCCAGGCTCTCATAGAACACAGAAACACATCGCTCCTTCCAGAACTGAAAGGTCCTCAGGGAGGTGCTGCTTTAAAGTTAAACCAAGATAACTTTAACATGAATGTCGCACCAGTCTTAACTGCACTGTGTCCAGGATTTCTTGAGAATCAGTCTCCTAAGGTTTCCAAAATATTGCCAAAGAGAGTTTTTAAAAATGAACCAAAGTAGACTTAGCAATAAAGACCTTTCTTTGCGTTGAAGTATTCCCAGTAACTTGCTGGGTGGAACGAGTAGAGGCCACATCAACTGTAGAAGTAGAAATTCTGTTTAATATCAGTTTTGCATGCCGCAGTGTAACATCTCCACACTCTCCAAGGAGGATCTGTAAATATCATGTAACGGTTCGTGTGCCAGAATATCAGTGCCAACTGGATTTTCAAGTCTGACATTTACTTTTGTCTCTTCAGACAGGACAGATCAACATCCATCAAGTGATTTACAGACATACCAGTAACTATCAGCCATACCATGGGCCTTTAGGATTCAAACAGCACAAAAGAGTCAACCTGCTGAGTCCCACAGCATCTGCCAGCTTCCTCAGGTGAGGTTCATGGTGCAGCCTTGCTGGCCAACAAATGGGCACTTACTGGGCACAAAGAAGCTGCCCTGGGCACCTGAGACTTTTGATGCTTCCCTTGGCAGGGGATCCTTTTAATTTATTCAGATCTTCTTGCCACCTCTGTCACAGAAGATTTTGGGGTCTGAATAGCTTGTTGCTGTCTTTGAACCCACTTTCTGTCCACAGCTAAGAGCAGGAGATAGTGATCACCAATTGTTTAATAAAATAAGCAAGAATTTGAAGCACTACTCCTGGGTTACAGGGAAAGATTTGATTTTATTAGAAAAGTAAATTCCACCTCTCCTCTGGAAACCGTTTCCAAAAATGTACATGCACAAATCCAGCTAGCACAATCATCCATTTGCACAGCAAGCCCTTAGACACTGTTTTCCTTCTTCCAGATGACTTTCATAGGCCACCTGGGAAATAAATTACTGGGAAGTGCTAGAGTTAGTAAACATACATACACTCATAAAAGTTCAAACTGAAGTGTGATCATCAAGTACTTACAGGTCAGTAATCGCACCCTTAATTTTCAGAAATAATTTAGAGGAGATGGTATTATCTGGAGGAAAAGGTCCTTCCTTTTCCTTTCCAAATATCCCATTATAAGGTACTAATAAATATAAAAATGAAGACCTGGCTGAATGTTTGCTGAAGCCAATGGAAAGTCTTTACTTAATCCCAGGGCATTTTGGTGGGAGCCCTCCAAACCTTTCCATTCAGAAAAGCACCTATGTCATAAGCACTTTATAAGGCCCCAGTTATATTGCCCATATTGTAGGACATAGCTACAGCCTTGAAGTTAATAATATGCTTAAATACTTTGCCGTATATGGATGCACTTAGAGCCAAGTATAGGCATAAGGTCTCTGTCAAACGGGGCCTTAATATTTAGCAGACCATGCTGTTTGCTGCTTATGGATCTTTTGCCATTTAAAATATGGGTGTTGGTCTTCCAGCATGTTCTTCAAAAAATTATATCTAAGAACACTAGCTAGAGGTAGTATGACGGACTCTTTGAAAAGCAGGATTTTGTAGAAAGCAATGTGGTTGTGTAGTTCTCCCAGTTTACTCTCAGGTCACGCTGCTGCTGTGCAGCTGAGTCCCAAACTTACAAATATAAGAAGGTTGCGCTGGTTACATGTGTTGTGACAAAACAAGCATAGGGCTGTACTCTGCTCCTGACAGCTTTTCTTTACACCATCTTTTTTTCTTTCCAGTTGAAGAATCTAAGCATATCTGCAGCAGCCAGAGTCAACTCAAAGTCTCTCACAGGTTGGCTTTGAACAGGGAGTTTCTCACAGCACGATCAACCGTCTTTCCAGCAAATCACAGGTGTTCTCCACATGGCGTGAGCAGGTGAGAGCATGACTTTTGCCAAACCATGATGAAGTTTGGTAGCTGAAATAACAAAATCCAAGTTTGGCCTGAGATCTGAATCTGGCACTCCTGCTTTATCCTCTGCTCCGAGCCAAATCAAACTGCAGCACGTCATGAAAACCAAACACCGCTGTGCTCTGGGTCGTTTGAGATCTGGATCCAGCTATAAACTCCAATGAGGAAACTCCTCTCCATGCACATTACAGTGGTGCTGATGAGCAACGTGTTCCCTTATTAGCTAGGGGTGGTAACACTGAGAGAAATGCAAACAAGTGAAAGTCTGCACCTTAGACCCTATGGGGAAGAAGCTAAAATGCTGAGAAAGCATTGGGGGTGCCATTGTCGCTTCATGGAGCTTTAAGAAACAAAACAAAGCAAAACAAAGCAAAGCAAAACAAAAAATCACACAAAAGAAACATATGAGCAATATTTATGGGTGGTTGAAGTTCTGAGGCAAAGCACCCTCTCTGTCTTTTTGGCTCCTGAAATCTCTTATTATTAGTTTAAGAGCTACCAGGCTGACAGAGTAATTAATTTAGCCCACCTGTGCTTTTTTTGAAGGGGGTAAAAAAGCAAAGGATGTGTTCCATATTCTTCGGGAAGTGCTTCTCATTGTGGAGCCAGCTGTGCTGTGGCCTCACGAGCACTTACAGGACGTTTGCGGTGTGCCAGCCTGCCCTGGCCATCCTCCTGCCCAGGCAATCCCGCTCTCACATTCTCTCTTGTGCTTTTTTGTTTGGTTTTGTTTTAAAAGGGAAGGATTTGACTTTTTCTTCTAGAGTGTTTAGCACTTCTGGTAGAGCCTTTTTCGTGGAAAAGGGCTCATCTTTCAAATGCCTGTGGCATTCTCTGTGAAAGGTGATTCTTACAAAGCCATTTTATTTTGCTTCCTGGCAGTGATATCAAAGGAACAATCAGTGCCTGATTTAGAGCCAACAATTTATTTCCATTATAATAAACAGAAAACAATGGCATGCTGCCTTATTAGTTATTCACTTTCCAAGTCAACAAACTCGGAGGGTTGGGATGAGATCTAACCAGAGATACGCTTTGATGTTTTCAGTTTGGAGAATTGGTCTCCTAGCCAAAACGCTGAGCAATGCCAATTCTGGGGGAAGAAGGGAGGAAAGGGGAGCAGAGGGAAGGGAGACAGTCACTGGAAGCACCAAGAGACCTGGGTGTATTGTGGCATGAGAGTGGCTGGTTATAAGAAGACGTTGGAATGGGGATTGTGGTACTTGGGAGTTGATGGTGAGGCCACATCTCAAATCCTGTGTTCAGGTTTGGGCCCCTTACTACAGGAAAGACATTGAGGTGCTGGAGAGAGTTCAGAGAAGGACAACGAGGCTGGTGAGGCGTCTGGAGCACAAGTGTGATGCTGAGTGGCTGAGGGAGCTGGGGCTGTTCAGCCTGGAGAAAAGGAGGCTGAGGGGAGACCTTATCGCTGTCTGCAACTGCCTGAAAGGAGGTTGTAGTGTGGAGGGTGTTGGTGTCTTTTCCCAAGTAGCAAGTGATAGGATGAGAGGAAATGGCCTCAAGTTGTGCCAGAGGAGGTTTAGATTGGATATTAGAAAAAATGTCTTCATGGAAAGGGTTGTGAAGCACTGGAACAGGCTGCCCAGGGAAGTGGTGGAGTCACCATCCCTGGAGGTGTCTGAAAGACGTGTAGATGAGGTTCTTAGGGACATGGGTTAGTGCCAGAGTTAGGTTATGGTTGGACTCAATGATCTTGAAGATCTCTTCCAACCAAAATGATTCTGTGATTCTGTGAGTCTCACATCAGATGCAACATGTGTGCAAAGAGCAGCAGCTGCATTGATTTTGGTGTCGTTACTTTGATTTATACCCCTTGAGGATTTGGTCCAGTACATGCTCAAGCTCTGCTACTGCGCTTCAGACGAACAGAGCCTCTTCTGTGTCATTCGCAGTGTGTGTTGCAGAGGCTAATGGATCCAAACCAAACCAGATGTGCGCAGCAGCTCTGGGTACTCGTCCTTCTCTCCCAGGAGCAATCTCTCAGTCTTCTAGTCCTGTCACATAAATACTGCTTTGTAGGGAATGCTGCTGAGCAAAATGAGTTTCAGTATTTGTCTCTGTACTTTGTTGTTTTAGCACTGATTTCACATACATAGAACATTGAAGGAGGGGAAACTCCTCAGCAGAAACATGTAAGTTAAAATGCTTTGAAGTATTTTGTTGTTTATGTCTAATGGGACAGAGTAGCTATAGAAAACCATCTCACAAGAAGGTCTTGTAAGTGAAGATAAACATGAAAGGTCAATATCTGTTATTTTTCTGTATAGAAAATTGTGATCAACTTCTTTCTTGGCATTGTGATGCTAACAAATAGCAAAAAAAAGGTCAAAGACTTCCGCTTGCCTGGAATGCATTTCACCAACATTCCCAGAACAATCAAAATATCTGTATTATTTCACAGAGCGGAAAGCCTGAACGTGATGCAAAACAATTGATCATTCCTTGTTTATTAATCATGTCTCTCATGAACAAACCACCTCAGCTGTTTTGGATTCTTTCCTGATAAATATACAAACACATGAAAACCACTGTTTTTTATTTTTCCTCACAAAATTGATGCTATAAACCAGCCAAGTGTTTTGTAACGGTAACCAAATAATAGAGACAACATGAAGTAGATTGTTTCCTGTAGTGGAGAACTGCCCGTGCATTGTAAGGAGATATATACCTGCTGCCTAGGTGTAGATTTTTATTTTACAGGAATTTCTGTTAGGATTTTTTAAAATCCTGAGAAAATTGCAAAATTTTCCAAAGCCCAAAGAAAACTTGCTGTTCTTGAGAGAAGCAAAACAAGCTGCAACCCATTTCAGAAAGGTTTTGCATGGTTATCATAAACCTTTATCTATGAGGTAATTAAATACAGCAGAGAAAGACAAAAATACCTGTTAGGAAGAAATGTCTCCTCTGAGCAAAGATGTTTAGTAATAGTGTTGTGTGTTATTATCATGCTACCTTTAAATAGCCAAACCCATAGTTATCATGGGGGAGAGAAGCTGAAGCAGGTGATATTGCACAGATCACTTAGTGCTTCATGAGGCCAAAAGAACCTGCGTGGTGGTGGTGGTGATGATTTTCAAAGAGCGAAGTCATCACACTGGATCCGAACCTCAGAGAGTTTCTTGAGCTGGCACTTGTCAAAAATATCTGCTTGTAGAGACCAGCAGTGGCACAGTGGCTTGCACAGGTCAATTTGCAGAGCAGAACAGCACTTTCAAGTCCTGCTCAAGTGGTTTTCTCTCCTTTGAACCTTCTTTCTTATTGGTAGGTGCTCAGTCACACTCTGACCCTCATTCTTCCAGTCCTCCCATAAATGGCAGCAAATTTCCACCAAAAGCTTCTTTGGGGGTGTAAGGAAATTCGAGAAAGAATAGACCTGGTGTCCTCTCATGTAGCTAAAAGGCCTCCAGTCTTACATGGCAGCCAACTTCTCCTTCCTGTGCTCTGTTGCAACATGATCAGCCTCTTGTCTAGCCTAGAAATTCTGGCTCCTTGCTTTATTCCAGCCAATCTCCCTTCACCAGAGGCATGTGATACGTGGCCTTGATCCTCCTAACCATGGTAACACAAGCATCCCACAAAAAGGGCTGCTCTTCTTGCCCTTCTGCATTTTCATGGCTGCCTTCTGGACAGTAATAGATGATGCTGAGATTCTTTTGAGATACAAGCTTATCCTCCCACCTTCAAATGCTGGTTTTCTCTCTCCCATCCTTTCAATTTTACCTCATCAGCTCAGTCTGTCTGCTGGCCCTCACTTACTTCTCAAGTCAAAATTCTGTGTTCGTGGTCCTGAAGTCCCAGAGCACAATGTGTTCCAGCGTGAAGCGATTTCAGGTTGGCGATGGCGGAGGCCAGCCTGGATGCTGCCACCCTTCTTACTAAATGAGTAAAAGCATTACACAGTAAACAGTTGCAGTGAGGAAGCTGCAGCTGGAGCCATCCCACGGCATAAAAGGAGAAAATACCTAGCCAAATTAATTCCAGTAATTAATAAGGTTGGTGTTTCATAGGGCAATAGGAACCATCTGTGACGTATTCGTCTTTTTATTTGTCCTTACCATGAGTTTAGTAAATATTCTTTTTAATGTATGGAGCGCAAAGGTCTTCACTGAGGTAGGTACCTTGATTTACTGGTGCCTTGCCTCTGAAATCTTGCAAAACAGATGAAGGCAGGCAAAGGAGGAATATTGTTCCTTCCATCCCACTGGTGTGGAGGGCCAGGCAGCAGAGCTTCTGCATGAGATCCTCAGCATTACACAGGGAGAGGATCTGCTGAGAAAATAGGAACTGAGAACAGGTATCATGGATCTTTATCTCCTCTACATCCTTTTGCCGCAGAGTGAAATCATACTCCTGTGAAAGCCCTTGGAAGGCAAAGTAACTACCCATGAGCAGATGAGAGAGATGTTGCCTGTTCTTTTTTCAGTAATGTCAGATTTCCTTGAAATCTGTTTTATCGAACTGCCAGACGGAGCTTCTCAAATCTGCAGCCAGCGTCATTTGGTCAGGGCATGAAGGTGAAAAGACCAGCATTCAACAGAGGTTCCTTGGAGTATCTTTAAGATCTTGGACCACATAAAACAGTCCCTCTCATAAAACAAAAAAAAATAGCACACAAACTTACAATTGTTGAGTGTTTCTTTAATAGAATCAGAAACAAATTTGTGACCTTGTGGCCCAGAGGTGGGAACACCATCTATAAACTTGCCCAGACATAGAAATGCATTCTGCTTGTCAGTAGGAGTTTGCCATTGAACATGTATATAAAAAAAAGCTGGTGTTACATTAGACCAACATTTTTTGAATGCCACAGCTCACTTTATATGCCGTAAACCTTGTTAATGTTGCTAACAAGAAAGTTAAAAACTCAAAGCTATAAAAATAGGAATGCCACTGCTAACTAAATAAATACACGTGAGAACCAAATATTCAGATACAAGTTCTGGAATGGCTCATGTGTCTAGGGAAAGAAAAAAAAGCCCAAAACTAACCTGAGCTGTTGCCGATGTTATAAAAGCTGCCTATAGTCAGCAAAATTGTTTCCCCTTGAGTGTTTGACTTAATTGCAAATAGTTCTTGAGAATTAAGCACTATAGTGTGGACAAAGCGGTTGGTCATTTCAGGCAGGCAGCAAAAGGACCACACCAGCATGGATAGATCAGCCCAGGAGATGGGATAAGATGAGGAGGGAGGGAGATTTCTTTCTACCCGACCCAACAGCAGATGGTTAATGTGGCAGCAGTGGGGAAAACGTTTCCTTCAATACAGGCCACCTACGTATTCTGGCCTCTGCTGCTGGCTCTGGATCCAAGTTAATAGACCCAGTTTGTGCCTGTTCTCCACAATCTGGGATGTATTGTGAATCTTTTTGACAGCCTGCGCTTTGTAGAGGTTCAGAGGCTGGAACTTCCAGGGATTATTTTTGGCATTTGTGTGCTAACTACATATATTCATCGATACAACTTTTTAACTCGATAAAGTAAGAATTGAGACCTACACCTCATGCTGAGCTTTCTGACATCAGAGTTGCTTCATCTCCCCTCTCTATTTAGCACTGGCAGTTAATTTGAAGCAAACTCCTATTTACTTAAGCATTAGTTTCCTCATCCAAATACCAACTTCTGTTTATGGAAGCCTTACAGACTGTAGATCAGCTGCTAAGAGACAAAGCGATGTCTTAATCCCATAAACAACAAACACACTCTCCTCCCCAAAGGGATCCGCAGAAATAGGGACAATTTGTCAGGGCCCTGAGTGCATTAAGAGACCTTGATTGCCCTGACCCATTGGTGTAAATAACCGTGGTGATCTGTTTTGCTGGGAGTCTCACAGGGCTTGCAGCAGTGATAGGTGCGTGCAGTACTCTTAATCAGAGCAAAAAAGCCGCAGAAGAAACAGAAGGGTCCCGCTGAGGATCTACTATAGGCTAATACGCTCATCAACCCACTCCTTGAGTGGGAAAGTTGTTGAGGGGGTGGCTGAGCTGAAAGACAGTTTGAAATTTTTCAAAGACCTTTTTCCACCTCTGACATGACAAACATTATCATGTTATTACGAATATCCCAAAGGTATTTAGGATGAGAAGCATTTGTGGTCAGCTCCATAGCTGTAAATAGCGTTGCTGGCAGAGTTTGATGTGCAAATGCGCAGTTAATATGGGCACGAGAACAAGGTGCCGCAGCTACAGGCTCCTGTGTGAGTCTGGAGAACGCTTACAGAGGCACGAGCTCAGAGCTGTTAAAAGCCAGACTGGTTGCTTGGCTTCTCTGTGGACTTTTATATAAGCAAACCTTGGAAAAGCTCCGTAAAGACTCTTCTTCACACGTTTCCTCCCTTTTCAGTTCTGATGTTGGAAAGGCCATTTCTGGGATAACTAGAATCCGTCGAGCTCTAGGAGTTGCTTCATAAAAAAGGCCAGCTTTGAAGATGGAATTTGAGGATTTCCACCAGAGTGCAAACCAAAAAGCACTGCAAGCAATACATGTGATTTCTGAGAGTACGTATACACGTGTGCTTGCTGTGTGAAGGCAGTTATTTCTATGTAGGTCACTTCTTGACAGTATAAAACACTCACTTAAGGACAAGTCCTGAAAAGACCGCAGCTTTCAGCATCTTCCAGCAGTTCAGCAAGATCTGCGGTAGCTCAGCAGCTTGTAGGGTAAAAGTCTTGTTGGTTATTACATGTTCAGGTTCTCAAATATCATTATTATAAGCTTATCTGGGCTGACTTTATGTGCATTGTGAGTGCTTGGATTCTTGTCTGTCTTCAGCAGCTAATCATAAGGGCTTTTTTTCCTCTAAGTTCCCTTCTCTTCCTGCCCTGCCATGTTCCTTTTAAGTGATTTTTTTTGGGGGGGTGAGGGTTAGCAGTTTACCTATTCTGTGCTTGGATGTTTTTGCTTTTCTCCCTCACCCAGACCGTTTTCATCCAGACCATCTGCCATAATTCACTATTTTTGCTCAGACACAGCAGTCATTGAAAGCTGTAGAGCCGATGTTCTTCCAGCATGGCATGACTAAGGGAAAGAGCGTTTTGGGCTTTGAGGAGGATTTGGCACTAGCTCTTAGCTATGATTAAAAACAAGAATTCTCCTGATACAGATTAATATATTTCACTCTCAAGCATTGATTGTCGTAGCCACCTATGGGTCAGAAATGAGTTATTGCTGGATGACAGGAAACTGTGCAGGAAGCTCCATGTTCTCTTCAACTTAAGCGTAGCCAAAGGAGTACATTTTTACACATTTGTGGATTTATTTAACTGCCACAATGACAGAAAAGTTACTCGGACTATGCTGCTTCTTGTGAGGGGAGGGGGGAAAAAAAGTACACTTTTCCAGGGCTGTGGTAAAGCCAAAACTGTTTCAGAAGATGTTTCTCCATATAGAGATTATGTGCATGATTAACAACCAATCCATGATCAAATTAATTAATTATTTGAATTAAATATAAGCAGTAAGTGAGAATGATATATTAGGACTATATTGTTGAGTGAGAACAGTAGGTAATCCATCTGAGAAATCTACTCTTCTTGTTGTATGGCTATTAAAAAAACAGCCGTTTTATTTACCTCTACAGAACTTAAACCAAATTTTATGCAACTTTTTGGTATATTTGAAGTAATGACTCAGTTGTCTACAAGACTCAATATAGTATGCTCACAGGAGAAAAACTGGTGAGATTTTAGCAAAAATATTTCATTTTCAAGGGCTACTGGTTACAAGTTGGTGAGAAGCTTTCCCTCTTTCCCCCCCTTTTAATCTCAGCACTGACTGCGATTTATTAAGCTGTATTTCCAGGATAACATGCTGAGATGATGATTTGGTTGGAAGACCGCACTCAAAATTGCACTGAAATTGGATGCGGCACGGGAGCCATGGTAATCAGGACTTCACCACCGAATCCTAGGAACAATTTCGTGGAGGGTCATGTTGCGTCTTGTCTGGGGCTTTCACAAATTAAAAATCTATTTATATATGAATTTCAAATCAAAGCACAACCATTCCGTGCTTTGATTTAAAGCACTTACATTTTTCTCTTCGCCTCAAACATGGATTGTGCTCAGCGTTCTCATTTGAATGTGCACGAGCATAAGTCCTGGGAAAGATGTTTTCTTCAGCAATCAAACTCTCTACTAATGCTGCTGAATTTCTGACACGAGAGACTAGATAAGACATAAGGATGACAGACTGTTAAATTGTTCTCGTTGTAAGCCCTCTCAGAACCAAGGCAGGGTGAGACCTGAATTTTCTACTGTTATAGATAGTCTTTTCACCTGGTTTCCCTCTTTCCTTTGCCTCAGGAATTCTACATTTGGGTTAGGCATGTCCCAGTGTTGATGAAAATGTTTATAATGGAGTAATAGTTGCTATTAAATATCAAGGGAAAAAAAGAAAACCTAGAGAAGGAGAAAACGGAGGAAAGAAATAATTTGCTTCTAATCGATTTGTATGTCAGGAACATTAACAACGCCTGTAACTTTTCAGGTAAATAACATTCCAGTTCCAGAAACAGTGGTTTGCAAGCAAATTGGATAAGTGGGATTTTCTTCTGCATTGCAAGAGAACCTGTGACATTTCTTTGGTTATAAAGCCAAGGTACATAATCTCATTTGGAAATTCTGATCAGTGGCACATTGCATGTTCTCCAGGTGTTGCAGTCTGAGTAACAATTCCATTAACTGCTAATTTATAGTGCTCTTGAGTCTGGAGGTAGCAGGGGAAAGGGCAGAGTCTGTGATAGTCTCTAGCTCAGTAGCCTTGTTTTGGCATTTATATGTACAACAGCTTGGATCCTACTCAGTCCTTACAACTCTGCAGTTCCTGAGTCCATATTTGTTCAATAAAAATGAAATTAGGATGATCCCTAGATCCCTAGATTGTTTCTGGAGAGTTTTAGAAACATTAGTCAAAATTTACAGATATGGACACCTTCAATGTGCTTTATCCCCAGCAACAAATGAATTATTATTCTGGAATCTCCAGAAATTTGTTCTCCTACCTTGATTCCTTTATTCAAATACTTAACACCTTATATTATTTGGTGGCAAACTCTTTCTTCTCCTGGTTATAATTTAGGAACTTATCTGGACTAATCACCCCTATAGACAGAGGCATCCCCTTTCAATGCCTTCTTCATTCTGAAACAGTTCTGAGAAATGTGAAGAACTTACTTGGCCCTGGGACCAAATTCAAGATCTGTAGGCAAAGGAACAGTGAGAGACGACAGATTTCTTCAGTCATCCATCAGCAGGGTCCAGTGCAGAGTTTAGCACTTAGGAAAGAAGTAATTTCCATATAGACCGAGTCAGAAGTCACCCATGAGAACAAAAATAATAGGTAAAATTTTTAAATGTTGAGTACACCCACTGATGTGGCCTTTTTTTAATCTCGTGGAACTCAGACTCTTCACAGCATGCTGAGCAGTAGATGCAAAACACTAGTTAATGTTTAACTGCTTTTCTGATGCTGGGGATGTTAGGTTACTGAAATTCAATTATACGTTATATTAGCAGCAATATATATTTGTATGTGAATGTGTAGAGACATTGTGCTTGGCAGAAGGGTTATTTGGGTAGAAAGAGAAGAAAGCATACTCATTTTATGCCTCTGGCAGACTTCCACGAGTGGCTCACCCTGACTGGATAAGATTTGTTGTTTGTAGAGCAATGACTGCCTGGAGAGATGCTGTGGCAGAGAGCTCAGCCCCTCTATCTAGCAGCAGCCTTTATTAATTGCAGCAGTGGGTGGAAAATGCATTAACCTCATATATTACTGTTGGGGGGCTGGCGGTATCCATTCTCCCAGGGTGGTTACATGCATCTAAAACTATATCTGTGTGGAGTTTGCTCTTCATCCTCTCCTTCTTTTACCTTTCTCTGTCTTGAGACATTGAGCATTGCCTGTGTTTCCGCTGTTTCTTGCGTCCTTTGCTAGCAAAGATGGGGAACGGCGGAACCCTGATACCAACCTGAGGTCCTTCATGATGCAACGAAGCAGAGGAGGTAGTTTTCCAGTAGTCATTCAGCTACCTTTTAATCTGTTGAATAAATAAATAAAAGAAAGGAAATTAGAATTACTAGTAAAAGGAGATAATTTTTCTTCATTACAGTATTCTCAAAACTTTCTATTTTTCTTCACCTTAGCTTCTATTGTGTGGAAACATCTGTGTTCTAGTGCTGCCCAAGCACTTCTGCAGAGATGTGTGCTTGCAGTAGATACAGGAGAGAGCATAACCTGCCAGTGCCTTATTTCTAATATATAGCTGCCTATATCTGCCCTCACCAGAAATACTGGTGGTCAATGTGTGTTATTAGAGCATTTTCCCAGCAGCTGCCTATGCGGCTGTGCAGGTGATGTCGTGATGGGGAGGGAGGGCTGGCACAAAGAATAATTTAATTTAATTTAAAGAATTAATTCAGGCAGCCCCAGCTGGTGGTGTCATGGAATCTGCCACCCCAGCACAGCTCAGCTGGATGGATGGGAACCAGCCTTGTGAGAGCAAAGCTCAGCACTGACTTCTCGAGGGAAAAGCTGTTCGTGCCGCGTACCTGCCAGGCATTTATATAGCGTTATTCTGTGCATAGTCCATCCTCCCGCTGACTGGCGTTACTAGAAACAGAAATATTGACATGGATATACCATGGGTAAGATCATAGCCTACTGGTTTTGATGGTATTTTTACCCCCTGTCTGGTGGGAGCCTACAGATGCAGGGTGTTGATAACTCTATGTGAGGTCATATTGCCTTTGAGGACACTGGCCCATGTTTTTATTCGTTATCTCCGAAAACCTCCAGGGAAACACCAGAACTCACAAAATGTGCGAAGCTGAAGAAACTTTCCCGTGTTTTTGGCAGCTCTTCAGACTGTATCACAAACTTGTGTCTACCAGCAGTTTTCCTGCAAGTGTAGGTGAGAATCGTGCTTTTGAGGGGCAAATATAAACTTTTGTCGCCAAACAAATTAAAAAGGCTTCTGGTTTTCCTTATTTGAGAGAAAAACCTGAAAACTAGAAGTTCTAAATTACGGGAGAGGACTCCCAAGCTATTGAATCTTATAATTTCCAGATCTATCCCAAGGGATCCAATAAACGGGGTGGTGAGAGTGGCAGTAAAAATTTCAGATCAAATATGTGCAAATTGTGGTTAATTTGAAAACAAATCCTTGCACTTCAGGTCTTGGACTCTGACATAAACTGATATGATAACGGTGGTAAAGAAACCTGAATTTGTTTTGGCCAACACGTGGAAAGGTTTGAAAAACACTAGTTTTTGGCTTGACACCCCAAGTGATATTTAGCCTTTCTACTTCCAGTGGTGCTATGTGCCACTTTTTAACATGAGAAATAGCTTAATTTGGCTCTTATCTTCAGAGGCTTAAATAGGAATTTGGCCTGAGAGAAGACTCTGCAGGTTCCCTTGCCAGTGTTCATTGCTCTGTTTTATAAGTGCATGTGATGACCTGTGTGTCATCAAATGGGCTGTTTACAGCGTGATTACAGAGATAAATGAGACGTGGTTAAAGCTGTTAAATTCCAGTATCCCATCGTTGCACAGTAAGTCATGAACTCTACTGAACAAAACACATTTGGAAAGAAAAGTGATCTCAAGTGCATCTCTTCTAATAAAGGCATGTTGTAATTTCAATAAATACTTTCCATTTTGAGTTCTTATGGCATTGCATCTGTATGAATATTGTACTCAAATTGTGAAACATTCTACAAACGCTAATCAAATCAAGATGGCTGAGTTTTAAATATGTGTGCCTCTTGGTTTCAGATCATCAAAAACTTCATTTGATGGAATTCAGAATGAAAGTTTGTTGTGTGGGTTGTTTTCGTTTGGTTGGTTGTGGGATTTGTTATTGTTGTTGTTTTAAACCTAACGAATCGACAATAAAGCGAGACCCTACTCTAATTTGTTTGTTTGTTTGTTTTTTTATCATCTGTCATCCAGTTCTGGAAGAGGAAATTTTGCAAACCAACCCTGAACTCGGGAAAGGGAGATGACAGCAAATGTGCTGTACTGAAGGAAAACACAAAAGGCAAAATATCGTGTTACCCAGAAGCCTCCGTGCTCAATCACGTAACTTCTTTGAAAGCTGCAGCTCTCATCCAGCTCACAACCATGCAACTGAAAGCAGAACACGTTTACCAAGGAGCAGAAATTGGTAAGGGCTAACACAGACGACCATTTAAAAACTGCTAATATGAAATGCTTTCTTTGTATCAAAGCATTAGTGGGTGGAGTGTTTCCTTTGCCTTTTCACAGATAAAATATTTGTTTCATATTGTGACTCACCCGGATTACTGTTTCAAGAACCGAGCAAAGGTGAAAAGGTTTGTTCTGCCTTCTCTAATTCATCTGCTGGGCATGTTTATTTCTAGACAACTTGCACATTTGGTAGCGTTTACTGTACTTTCTTTACTGTATTCTGCTTGTTGTTTTTTTTGCAGCTCAGCCCCTGCTATGTGATTAAAAGTTTTAAGTGACACCTAATGCCCTGTAAAGTTGAGAAGTCCTACAATAGCATCTTGAAATGGTATCTGTCTCTTTAGGTGGATTCTTGGAAAAGAATTCACTTCAACTGTAATTCCCCATTTACCTTTCTTCCCAGCCTTATCTTCCCTCCTTCGGGAGCTGACAAGGAAAAACAAAGACAAGTTATGAGACAATTGGTATAAAACCTGTGTACATATAAATCTAAGTTACTGCATATAAAAGGAAGGAAAAGCAACATCAGAACAGTACCAGGAGATATGTGAGGGGAAATCTGGAAGATTTTTGTTTGGTCTTGCATATGAAGCATAGAACAAGAAAATTGCTGATGATGGGAAACTTGATCCAGGTAATGAAAACCAGGGATGCACAGCTCTGTTCTAGAGGTGAGAAGAGCCAGACTGAAAAATGGGTGAATAATTCAGTTTCTCTGAAAGGAATTAACCTGCTTAATGTTATACAGACAAAGGTTATTACAGCTAGCATGGATCAGTCTGTAGACAAAAGCTTCAGAAGGAGCTAACGTTATATAAAAAACATGCATGAATCTTTGCATCAAAATAACACTTCCATGTTTATACTTCAGAGCGAGTCATTAAAGTTTGCCAGCGTGTTTTGTGTAAGTTGGGAGTAACAATTTCTGTGAGACTGTTATGGCCTAGTTGGGAAAAATAATGCTTCTCATATTAGTTTTGTCACTGTAAAATTTATGCAACTGAAACTGCCCAGGGAAATTATTGGTTGTAGATAGCTCTGTTTGGTGATTTGGGCTGGTTAAGAAAAGGTTTAATAATTCACATTCTCTTTATAATATATTATTGACTATACATTAAACCCACACAAAGGTAGAACAGCAGACATGGCTGGAAGCCATTTGGATCCCACCTCTGAAATTGAGGTAAGGATTTATATCTAATCCCCTGCATTTGCAACAGAAAATATACGACTTCAAATGAGGAGTTGGGGCAGCAGCTCTCTGGTCTTGGTGGAGGAGGCTGGGGCATAATAGTGCTTGAGTATTTTATTATGGTGCTACAGGGAATGGTGCCAGGCTGGTTTTTGACTTCTCACTTTATCTAAGTTGTTGATCAGTGTTATGACCTGCATTGTCTTGGTACAGGGGTAGTAAAATCCCAAACTTACAGGCCCTAGTATTAGCATAGCCAAGCTCCATGTAAAAACTCACAGTAAATCAGCCTCACTGCAGCCAAACCACATGTAAAAGCAAGCTGTGAAACAGACTCCACATCGCCAAACCACATGTAAAAGCATGCTGAAAACCACCCTCCGCATAGCCAAATTACACACAAATCTGTGATGGAGAACAGTCCAGGTTTGTGTGTTTATTCCAATAACTCAAGGCTGCGAAGAATCCCCTTGCACAGTCACCTTCTCTCCCACCTGATGTCTGAGCAAGTCATCCAACAACGCCTCAGACAGATCCACTCCCTGGTTTTAAGTCATCAGATAGGAAAAGTGGCTCCAGCAGGAATAAATACAGCACGGTGGATTTGGGGTCAACCTGCTCCCTGTTTGAAAGTATCAAGTGAGCAAAAGAATCAAGCTCAGAAAGAGCAAAGGGACTGATCTTGTCTTGTCTGTTTCAGACAGAACTGATATTGCTGAGTTATTCCCACTAATACATCCTATTAACGTCTGACCACATAGAATAACTTGGCCAAGGGCCAGGAAGAAAAAAATCTGGCTCCCATGATTAATCTTTCCAGTTAGAAATGAGTGAGATGTAATTAGTAATCCCATTTTCAATTGTCCTGACTTCAGAAAGTCATCTCAGAAATTTTATTAGAAGGGAAGGAAAACAGAATTGAGCTTCCAGTTCACTGATGTTTCGTAACTTGAAGTGCACCAAGCTTTTAAATGGCTTTTTTTTTGTGACACACTTCATGTATTATCATCATTGCAATTAGTTACTCAGGAAATATTTTGGGAGTTGACAGCCTTTTTCTCACAGTAGGTCTCAAAGCACTTTACAAAAGAGGTTGGTATCATCATCTCCATTATACAGCTGTGGAAACTCTTAAGAGGCAGCATGAAGGGACTTGCCCAGTGTTGTGCGGGAGGTCAATGGCAGAGTGCTGTGTGGAACCCGCATCTTTTGAGCCCACATTTCTAGCTACTGAATATTATTCTTGGTTATCTGCTGTAATGGGAAGTCACAGTAATGGCTGTTGTTTCGTGCTAGTTTAACAGAAATCTGGCAAAAAAAAGGCTCTTTGTGGCAGCAGGTTTCTTATATCAGTATGAAATATCCAATTCTCTGGGAGCCAAAGGAGGCTTGTGTTGGAAAAGGCTGCTCACAAAAGCTGGTAGAAACGCATTTAAGGGTGTGCTCAACCAACGAGAGTAGCTTTTGCTTTTCTCTTACGCTGTTTTGTTCGAACATGTTGCTGTTTAATATGCCAGTAGGGAGTTTGGGAACTGAGTTCTGTAAATTTGCCCAGGATTCCCGGCCTTTGACACGCAGTGTGGTTGTTGAAATTGGGGGTCACAGCCTCCCCCTGTGTAAAACAGAAAGGCTTGACTGGCTTAGGTGGAGAAATTTCAGTGTATGTCTAAGTTAAGGATTTGCCTAGGAGAACAAAATTGGATTCAGTATAAGGGGCTATTAATCTATTAAAATCACTTTCACATTTAAAAACTAATTTATTTGATCAATAGACTTATTTCATTTCCAGTCCCCTGGCTGAGCAGTGTGTCAGGATATCAATACCATAATGAATTTACATGCTTTGCTAAGTTCTCTAAACGCAGTATTTGACAACTCGTTTTTCTCTTACTCATTCCAGGCTCATTTTTGCAATCATGCCTGATGGAACATTACCAGTAAATACAGAGTTGTGGAGCCAGACTGGTACCGAGCAGTACAAGGATAAGGTAGGGCGTATGGCTGCTTGCCCGCTGCATGGTCCTGGCTAATACTCGCACCATTCTAGCCCAAATGTTGGCTATTGCCAGGTGAAAAAAGAATTTGGGCAAGCCTCTAAGCATGTTTTGCTGTCATCTACTCCTTTTCTACTGCTGTGGAGAAAGGCCACAGGTTCAGGCCTGTGAGCAGCTGACAGGATAACAATGCCTGTGTTTTCCCAGCTTATGCTTTTCAGCTCATTAAGTCCCTTTTTCAGTCCTTAATGCATGGACCAAAATAGTAGCGATCACAGTATCATCCTGTGTCACCTGGGCATCTCCCCCCAGGGCAATGCCATCCAAAATGGGGAGGAGGAGGACACAGGTATGGCATCTTTCTAGCTCTGGCAGAAGTTGGTACATGTGGTAGAGGCCTGAGTATCTCATTATCATTAACAGACAAATCATGGAGCATTAGATATTTTAAAAGCAGAACAGAAATTCTTTGTAATATACTAAAGCTCAGTATTGTCTCTAAGAAGCACCGGCTAGTGAATTTGCCATTAAGACGTGACATGCTGAATACTTTCTCAGGACAACACTGATGATTAAAGTAAAAATGCTCAAAGTAATGTATGAAATAAAACAACCCCATGTCTCAAAAGTCATCTTATAAAGCCCAGTGACACTATAATTGTCTAGCACAGCAATGACTCAAAAGAAAGAGAAGCAGGACAGCAAGTGCGGGAGTGGAAATACTGCTATACAGCATGGGGATCCAGGGTAAAATCCCAAATGCCAGTTTTGCTATTGATTTGAATTGGTTTTAATTGTTTTAAGAACCAAGAGTAAGCAAGTAGAAGGGAAAATACATGAAAGTGTTTAAATGCAGTATGTGGAAGACTTGCTTTTGCTGTCTGCTATCATGCATTTATATTCTGTTCATTGCTTCTATGCTGTTTTGCTCCCTGTTATATCTGTATGTATGCTTTTACATCGCATTATCTGATGTACTTTAACAAAATATGTGAACTTAAGAACAAAAAGCCAAACAAAGCCCACATTTGCTTGTGCCAAATCTTATCTCTTTAATACAGGCTAATAATGAACACAGCCACAGTGTGGTTAAAAATATTCTTTTTGTCTCTGTCAGAATTATACTTTATAATTGGCTTTTAACTACTTCCACCACCACCAAATCAACATGTGTATGTGTATTCTTCTGCTTTATGAAACTAGAGGCTCTGCAGATCATGGGGTAGATTCATATCTCCCAAAATGCTTGTCACTTCGATACTTCATCAAATCACTGTGGATAGAATTAGTTTTTCCCACTTGCAATTCAGTGGGAAAATCTTTCCTGGATCTCAGCAAACGCCCCAAGCCAGGGACTGATTTGGCGAGGTCAGACTGAAAACATCTCTCCACACTTACTTAAAGCAAGGCACGGCTCAAACCCCGCTTTGTCCAGCTGTCAAAAGCCTGAAGTGGGAAGTTAGTTCAGGCACAAAGATACAGAGATTGATCAACTAGAAATACATCCATCGGAACCAAGGAGCTGAGGTGTCTCAGGATCCTTCTCTCTAGGCTTTTCAGCAACCATCCCTGCCAGAAATACAACAAACACCTATTCTTTTATTAGCCCCTTCGGTATCCAATAAGACTCAAGTTGACAGCTACGGCTTCTGGATTCCTGCCGCAGCAGCCTGCTTCTTCAGATAGGAGTCCGTGGGGGCAGAACCCATCAAATACAGAGACACCGGGAGAAATGGGTTCAGAAATGTTTCCTCTTCAGCAGGAGCTGTGGAAGAAAATGTAATTGAACTACTCTCCCCCTCTCATGACTCCAGCAGAGAAAACCCATGAGGATTACTTAGGACTTCAGGGACAGGTCATTTAGGATTTCAGAGCCATTGTGTATGTGAAAGAGCAAGACCATGCCCCGCTCACCTTGAACAGACTCAGAAATTAAGCCTATATCCGCCCCAAATTCTCCATGATGGGAACGAAATCTAGAGGAGGAGGAGCACAGCTTGATCTTCTGTTCTCAGGCAAGAGCTGTAGAGCCAGTGCTGAGGGACTTGTGTCTCCTGATGTGGGAGCTGAAAAGATGAAGTGGGGATGAAATAAATAGGAAGATCCATGAAAATACATATGCAGGGAATTTTCTGACTAGCTGCAAGGGAATATCAGTATGGGAGCAAATTTCTACTTCCATTTTACCTTTCTTAAAGCCTACAAGTGCTAGCATAATTCAGAACGTTATTTGGATCAGTGGAAAAATTCACTGAACTTCTCCAGCTTTGATTCAGGCGCAAGAAAACAAAAACACCTCAAGTATAAAAATACGTGGTATGGGGTTTCTTCTCCATTTTAAAAATCTCCTAAGCTCATCAGTGACCTTGGTACAGAGAACATCCTTCACCTCAAGCTCTCCAATTTTTCAGCCAGTCTTCAATCCTTAGGATGTGCCCTTTGCCTTCATCCTTATTTCTTGGACAACCAGACCTATTTCTTGCCTGCCTTTGGGGCAGATAACCTTAAAATATTAGCACTCAGGAAAACTGGATGGATTTGTTTCCAGAAAGGAAGATACTCATATAGAAAAAGTAGAGCTTTTGGTGTACTGACTAATTATCCCTGCGTCTTTGTAATATCTCTTCCATTGTTTCATGCAGAATTATCAGATTTCGAGAGATATTTAACGACCCCATTCTTGTTCTTGAATGGTTTTATCT
Organism: Streptopelia decaocto; assembly: GCF_964273445.1. Classification (NCBI taxonomy): domain Eukaryota; kingdom Metazoa; phylum Chordata; class Aves; order Columbiformes; family Columbidae; genus Streptopelia; species Streptopelia decaocto. The sequence continues at coordinate 5,845,450 of NC_138656.1, forward strand.
CCAAGTCTGTAACTTGTATTCTGAATACTCCTAAAAACAATTGAACCCTAGACTATCCGCTCCTTGGAGACTGCTTTATTTTGTGTGCCTCACCAAGATGCTTTCTGGAAAGATGACCACCAGATCCATCAGAGATGAAGGAAAGACTGAAAGTGCTACTTCGCAGCAGTATTCTTTATAGTGTTCCCCAGTGGTATACTTGCAGCAGTGTAAGAGAAGGGAAAAATAAAGTAATTAAGAAATTTACATCAATCAAAGCAGCTAATCAGAACAGAAAGATGATTTTTGTCTCCTGTTCTGTTTCCTTTTGGATGGAGTATAGTTGCTGATCTGTATGCTGGTCTCCTAATCCTTTAATGGGGGCACAGGCTTTTGAAGACTCCCTCTCAGAGGTGCTATTACCAAATATATGCTTCTAATTTAACTTCTCATGCCATATTACAGTAGCCTGAAGCAATTTTAGGTGTTGGGTTTGTGAGAAAAGCCTAATGTTGATGTTTATCAGATGACCTTTTAAAGGGTAATGTGGGGGTTATCCATTGCCATGATTAAGACCATATGTAGGTCACTTTTCCCAGGCATTTCTTACTGCTTTTCGAAATCCCGTCTATTTTTACCCAAATTTAACCAGGTACCTTTCATCTCTGGTATGTTTATGGGCATTGCAAAATGAGACTAAAGTGAAGTGTTTGCTCCTATGGAGTAATTTCTACTTCAAAAGTCAAGAAAGCTTGTATGCATAAATACATAGTGTCAACACAATACTATTATGGATAAGCTTATACTTTCTTGCATGTTTGAACATTTCAGATGTTTACAGAAATTTTTCCTTTTCTCTCTCCCCTCTGTTGTCTGTTCTTGCAAAGGCTTCTTCAGACACTATGGAAAGGAAGTCACTTTTCTCTGTGAGATTCAGCTTTTAGTGCTGAATCTGAACTGACACCAAAATCCAGGGTGAGGTGAACCTATGTATTCCTTATGCTCAACCTCAGCTCCCTTCTCCATGGTATGACACCTGGGTTTGGTCCCCAGTTGTTCAAGCAATGACCTTGTGGTGATGTCCTCTTATGGAGCTGTTAGAGCTGGGGTTTTTGGAGAATCCATTGTCTCTGTTACAGAAGAGAAGGGCAGAAAACAAACCTGCCTCAATGTTCTACTCGTGAGAGTATAATTTTTGCTGTCCTGGAAGTTCAGTATTTAGAATCATAGAATCATGTTGGTTGGAAGAGACCCTAAAGTTCATAAAGTCTGGCCATTAACCTCTGGCACTAAACCATGTCCTCAAGGACCTCATCTACATGTCTTTTAAACCCCTCCAGGGATGGTGACTCCACCACTTCCCTGGGCAGCCTGTTCCGGTGCCTGACAACCCTTTCTATGAAGAAATTTCTCCTGATATCCAATCTAAACCTCATCTGGTGTAACTCGAGGCCGTTTCCTCTCATCCTATCACTTTCCCTGGTGGTTCATCGTCTTGGTAGAGTTGTTGCTAAAGACCAGCTTCTGGTGTTCTTTAAGTCTTTGAAAAGATTCATAAATACTGTGCGTCGATTCTTTTCAGGCACAAGATCTTTGTGTTGCTGGGTCTCTGCACCGTCAGCTGGGATTAAACAAAGAGACATCAGGGTAAGATTTACTGCGAAGCAGAATTCAATACAGGCAGAGATATAAAGGCCAGTATAGTGTACTTAGACTGTCAGTCCCCTGTCTCATAACCATGTGCCATTTTAGTGCCATCTAACAGGCTGCCCAGGGAAGTGGTGGAGTCACCATCACTGGAGGTGTTTAAAAGATGTATAGCTGAGGTTCTTAAGGACATGGGTTAGTGCCAGAGTTAGGTTATAGTTGGACTCAATGATCCTGAGGGTCTCTTCCAAACAAAATGATTCTATGATACCATCAAGTATCCGCTCCAGGTCACTGAGGGCTCAGTCACAATCAAACTACTGTGCATCAGACGTGCTGGGCTAGCTGATCCTACAAGCCCTCCACATGGAAAATGCAAAAAAGGACCACTTTACCTCTTTTTCCCTTGCGGGTAAAGCAAGTGGCATTGCCGGCGTGTCCTGCAGGCTGAGAAATCTGCACATGAGCAGTCACCACCGTGCAGCCGACATGCTCTTACATGTTAAGCCACAGGAATGTGATTATGAGGCAGAGCTTTTGATCGGCTTATACTACAAAGGCAAAAACGTTGCCCTCGCTGAAGCTGGTGGCAAAACTTCCCTTGGCTTTGACACCGCCAACATTTCACCCTTCTGATCGCCGCCTCTGAGCCTGCGAGCCTGGCTGCAGAAGGCACAGTTCGCGACTCATCTGCTTCAAAGGGTTGGGGAGGTTAGAGGTCTTGGAGGAGTTTGTGGCAGTGCAATAACCACAGAGGCCAGCCATCAGGTTTTGCATTTTCCATTGCAATCACAATAGCAGCTTATCTTAGAAAGCATTACACAGGTAGGGGCTTTACTGGAGAGCATTTATGGATCTGCGTTTAGTACAAGTGGATGAATTATGTTCAAATAGCACGGGAATGGCTCGTCCATAAATTCTAGTAATAACAGCCGTGAATAAAACTATCTCACCAGTTGTACTCTTCTCCCTGTTTTTGTTCCCCAGTAGCTTGTAAAAGCAATCAACATCAAATTTAGGGTGGGAATTAGCATGGGGATTTGGGCTTCTTAATGTGAAAAAAGGCTTTGAAAAAAATCAGTCTTTGCAAACAGCAGCTAATAATAATGATAACAATAACAGAGATAAGCCGATTCATATCTCCCCACCCAAAATATTTACCTAATGAATTAGTTAATTGTATTTTATCTTCTTCTGATGGGTGGGTTGCTAGCCTTTGCATTGCAGCCGACCCAAGGGAGCTCTTGTGCAGCCTGATGCCAAGAATATGTGTTATTTCATATTCTGCTATTTGCTTTGGGTTTAAGGTGGTGAGAGCAAATTCCCCTGCAATTGGCCATAAGTGGTTTTGCAGTGAGCAAGTCTCTCAGTGCTCGAACATCTCTTATTAAGGGGAGTAAAGGAGTGGAAGTTGCTTTATCTGCTTTTTGTTATTCAGATTTTTACCATATGTCTAGATAGAAGCATTTAAAACAAGGGGAAAAACAAGCCTAAACATTAGAGTAGAAAAAATAATTCTGGTGTCATTTTATCTGCCTAATTGGGCCTAAAAATAGCCTGTGGGAAGGAGGACCAGCAGCTTTGAGTGTCTGAGGCAATTTGTATCAATTATTTCCCAATGTACCAGTCAGAAGTGAAAGCCCTTGCCTGAGTGCCTCCATTAGCCAGGTGTCAGAGCTCTCTGTTTTCATTTCAGGCTTTTCTCTGCGAACAGGGGGTGTGTGTGTGTGCACCAAAAAGCACCGAGGAGGAACGGAGGCCCCGGTCGATGCTGAGGGTGCCCAGAGCAGCTCTGCACAGCGAGGCTGGTGCCTTCGCTCCTCTGTCATCACCAGTCCCTGAGAGCAATCACCACCCACCAACAGTTCCTCCAGATAAGAGCGAGCCAGCTGGGAGAAGAAAGCCTTTGATATTTCCCTGCCTTGCTGAGTAAGTATGCCATAACAATAATACTTTGAACTTTTATGACACCTTTTCATACCAGGGTCTGAGTGCTCCACAAACATTCATTCCCCAAGCCTCATACCACCCATTTGAGGAAAAGAGCTCAGCACCCATTTTTGCCATTATTTTCTTTGCGTGCAGGAACTGTAGTAGCTGGGTTACCACTCCAGATACCCATGGCCAGTATCAGTAACGTCTACCCTACTCCTGCCCCCAAATTCTTACACCCTGCACATTGCAGGAGTGCACATATAAAGCTCAAACACTTGTAAAGTGCTTGTCTCCTGCTTAGAACCCACGGGAACCCTCATGAGCCTCCCAATGAGGATTTTTCTGACAAAGCAAAATTTCAACATTTCAAAATCAAAACCACCCTAGTTTTAGTCAGGCCTTTATGTTGTCTGTAGTCTGTTTTTTTTTAGCTAATGGAAAACATTACACAAAAAGTAGATATATTTGTTCTTTTAATCAGAACTATTTTCTGTGATGCTGTTGTATTTGAGAACAGAGCAAGAGCATACTTGTCACAGTCATATGCAAGCATACAGTAGATAAATAAAAAGAGAGATGCTCCATCCCAGATAGGCATTGTATTTTACTTTGGTAAAGCATGCAATGGGATTAAACTTAGATTTTCATCTCCTGTCTGCTCTGTCAGTGAGAAAACACAGTCAAGGCCAATTCTGGAGTTGATCTATCTCTATGGAAAGTTGATTTTAAAGCGGTGCCAAATGTCAGTGAAGAATCACAGTTAAGGGTTTCCACACTAAGAATAACACTGTCTCGTAGGGAGGGTGAGCTAAGAGTGCACTCTGCAGCCCGGAGGATAATATACATACAGTTCCTGGTCCATTCGGGGAGTATATACATTTTCATTTCTGCAAGGACACTGTATAGCACCCACAGTCTCCAGCTCTACCCCATGTCTGGCCAGAGCATCCAAAGGGTAAAGCCTTTCAGTTTTACATGAGATACACCATTTGAGTCCTGTTCCAAAGCAGAAAAATCCACTGATGCCTTCAGTTCTAATTTCTTCCTGATGCTACTGAAAAATCAATGAATCCCCTTGGCCTGTTTAATTTTTGGGCTCTGTAACTATGTTGGTTGCTTCTGGGAAACACAATTGTTAGTTGTTCCTCTTCCTAAAGTTTGCCAAAGTCTTTGGTCATTCAGATCCCACCAATTCGAGGCATATAATTGATTCTGTTGTTGCTGTGACCCTGATCTCTTAAAACCGAAATGTAAATTTCAAACATACAGTTTCTTCTCCAAGCCAAACTTCTAATCTTCTGAGATTTACCCATCACAAATCATAAGCACAGAGTGAAAAAAGAGGGAAATGCAGAGTGATAGAGCCAAGCTGAAATCTGTCAAATATATCATGTCTTCAAGTAAGGCTGAGCTAACATGGCAAACGGGAGACAGCCCGATGATTGCTTGAACTTCCTTTAATGGGTACTCCTGGGAAAAGAGAAAGACACTAAAGACAAAACCTAAAAAAAATGCAGACACAGAAGAAACATTATTAAAACCATTTGAACAGTCTTTGAACTGCTGGAAATATGTGCCCTCCAAATTACTTTCTTAACTTTTCCTGTAATCCAACAGCTGCATTTCTCACAGCTCACATCTCAAAGTGGACGAGCAGAGATGACCAGGCATATATTATAACACTGATGGAAGGTGTATATGGAAGGTGCTAATCTTTTGCCATGTGTATATGTATGTCATCACTTAGCAGATAATCTTGAATTTTGAAAAGATGGTCATTCACTTTAAAACAAGGACCAAACTTACTGTTGCCCTCAAGCTCTGACCAGTTCATAGCTTAGTTTTAGCTTGCAAAAAAATCCTTATCATTAAGGTGAAAGATGTTCAACTCAAGTGAATCAGCATAACCCCAACTTCATTGCAACTCAGCCTGCAGCTGAATAAATGGTAATTGTCCTCCCTCTAGACAGTCGCTGCATCAATAAGGCAACCGCAGGTGAAATGATAGAAATCAATCTGCCTCTCATTAGTGAGACGAATAGAAGCGTGCTGGGGAGAGAGGGATCCATGAAAAGGTGAGAAGATGTGTTAAGAATTGGTTAGAGGAAGGATGGAAGAAGAAGTGAATACTTTTTCAGATAAGTCAGAATAAACTTTGGAGTACTTTTGGATAAGTGTCCCACATGAACTGTGTTACAAACATTCTGAGTGTACACACTTCCAGATAAAAGAAGTTCAGGGAAGACATCTTGTGTCACTCTCTGAAGTGAGGCAGGTGCTTTTAGGTTTTCAGAGATTTCATAGAGTTTTAAAAATAAGAAACACACATTTTTCATATAATGAGCATCAGAGTATATAGGTGTACTGAAAGTGAGCCACTGAACACACAGACATTCTGTAGATGTAAGATATGTGTGTGCATTTGTCTACACTCAGACAAATAGCATGTGTACAACTGCATGAGAACCACTTATATTTATTTCCCTTCTTACTTCTAGGTAGCATATTCTGCATTTGTAGCCCAAATTACTTGCAAGGAGCAAAAAAAGTAATTTGTCTATAAGCAGAAATAGAGAGGAGGAAATTTTTCACTCCAGACGCGATGACAAGTATATTATTGAAGTAGTTCTGGAACAGCTCGTGTGGACACGAGGCGGTGTGGCTGTGCTGCTGGAAAGCCACTTTTCTCAGGCCAAGCACCTTGCATTTTTCACGACACAAATACGGAATTGCTGCCTCTGGGACACGGGCCAGCTCATTTAAATGCGGCGCTCGAGAGATGGAGGAAAGGCAATTTGCCACGACACCTTTTCCATCTTGCTGCCTAGCTCACTGCTGCAGTTACAGATGGCCAACATTTGTGTCTTAAACATTTATCTTGCAAAGTATAGACTTTTGTATAAAAAGTATTTAGCGCTGCAAAATATTTCCCTTAAATTTAAATTTTCATCTTGTTTCGATTTTTAGAAAACATTTTGAAATTTCAGATGTTGTTTTTTCTCCTTTTTGTCACCTTCCTTCTGTCTCACACTGTTTCTGAATGCAGTAGATATTTGCCAAGGTTGGAGAGTCCCGCAGGAGGGTTCATTTTCTCTTTCTTTTCCATGTTGTAATTATTTAAAGTTTTACTTATACTGGTAGTGAAGTGCATTCAGAGTTTGACTAGCACAGATTCTCAGCATCCCACCTCACCTCCCCATGGAGTAAGTTCAAGGCAATTAAAAGGTTGTATTAGAATCATCTTTGTTTCTCCTTTACCTGCTCTGTCAGTTTTCTGAAGCTTGCAAAATTACAAAATGGATGTAAAAATCCGTAGGCATTTTTTAAAATTTGGACATTGGAATTTTTCTTGCAGTCAGTGGCAGATGGAAACTATTATTGGGAAAGAAAGAGAAGTGAAAAATTTTACAAATGTTTTGGGTGAAAGAATGCACTGCTGGAGAGAGTCCAGCGCAGGGCAACAAAGATGATGAAGGGAATGGAGCATCTCCCTTATGAGGAATGGCTGAGGAGCTGGGGCTCTTTAGCTTGGAGGAGACTGAGGGGTGACCTCATCAATGTTTACAGATATCTAAAGGGTGAGTGTCAGGAGGATGGAGCCAGGCTCTTCTCGGTGACAGCCAATGATAGGACAAGGGGTAATGGGTACAAACTGGAACACAAAAGGTTCCACGTAAATTTGAGAAGAAACTTCTTCTCAGTGAGGGTGACAGACACTGGAACAGGCTGCCCAGGGGGGTTGTGGAGTCCCCTACTCTGGAGACATTCAAACCCACTTGGGCACCATCCTGTGTAACCTCATCTGGGTGTTCCTGCTCCGGCAGGGGGATTGGACTGGATGAGCTTTCGAGGTCCCTTCCAATCCCTGACATTCTGTGATTCTGTGATTTGTCCCAATTTGAACTCTGAAATACAAACGACTTCAAAATGAAACGAGTCTTTAAAAGACTCCACTGATTATCTCTGCGCCTTGTACACACGAGTTGAGAGCAGGGTCTTGACAGGCTTTGGCTGAAAAGCAGGGTTTCAAGTTCACAAGAAACCTTGTCTCTTCACAGTTGGGCTACATCCTGATTCAGACTGAAATGAGTAGCTTGCAAATTCCTGGTGAATTGGAATTTCTGAAAATATTTTCTTATGAATGCACCAGAACATGTTGCTTCTAAAATAAAGCCTGTTTCCTCAGAGCTCCAGATTCCTAGGCCTGCAGCAGTCCTCAAGGAATCAAGATGTACATGTTTTGCTGCTAAGTTGTATTGGAGATGTACCAGTTTATTTTTTGACAGAATTTGTTGCCAAGCTTCATGGCAGCATGTAGAATTCAAGATGAACTCATTCAGCACAGTAACTCTGTATTTTACAACTTCACTTCGCTTTCTCAAAAAAATGGAGGGGCTGAACTTTACTCGCGTCTGTTAAAAGTGGTCAAGATATTTGTTTAAGGATTATTTTAGAAATTTTGACTAATTTCGAGGCTTGCACTGAAGCTTACATGCATCTCATGCTTTTGCTTTTTGTGTGTGGGTTCACTGTTTTATAGTGACACAAAGTAGCTCAGGTACTGTGCGAAAAGGGATGGATTCTGCATGTCCTTCCAAAAGGTTTGTAATATTAATGAAAAGCCTCGTTAAGAGAAAGAAAATATATCTGATGACAAGTATTTATTCCCATCAGGTGAGGTGCAGAGAAGTGTATCAGCTGTTCAGGCGCCCGAGTTAAGATCAGGCTTTTATGTGGGTCTTGCTATGATGCTCATGGATGAAGCTCTTTGAGAGCAGTTCCAGAAAAGCTGCTCTCGCATTTCTTAGCATCTGAGAGATGGTCACACACTACGTGTACAAGGTGGCTAACAGCAGCTTTTGCCAGATCTTTTATAATTTGTGGCTATTGCGAGCAACCGGCGTTTTAAGATCGGAAAGTCTGACTCTTCCCATGGCGACACGCAGCAACCCGAGTGCGCCCGGGCTTTGTGCTCGGTGGGGTGATGAGCGCAGGGTGGTCACCCCACCGGGACCGGCAGCGCGGGAGGAAACGCAGAACAATCGGCAGGGAAATCCAACCCAAAATAACGAGCTGGCCTCCACGAAAAGAAAGGTCACCGCTTGAAAGCCACTGTTTGAGAGCGGGGGGGGGGTGGCGAAAAAAGAGTGAGTGAAGGAAACTCAATGCCTCTGCGGTTCCAAAGAATTCCTTTTTGTAAGGAAAACAATGCAGGAGAACAATGCAAATACTTGCAGTGCTTTTGAGGCAGTAGATTAATTTTTTATTTTCTTTTTCTTCTAGCAAGTAAATTGGAACTGCTTCCATAAACAATAGGCATTGGCTACAGAAGAAAGTGTGAGCTTTTGCAGAGATTTAAAAATAACCAAAAGTAAGGAGCGTATTGGCAAAGCAAAGCCTTGTGTTTTCTCAGAATAGTAGGGAAAATGCGATGCAGCCTCAACATTTGAGGAAGAGGAAAGGCTAAGAAAGCAGATTGGGAGACATAATGTGGTAAACTTCAAATCTGCCAGATTTTGTTTTAGAAGCCAGTGTTTGACGATAGGTTACCTCATGATGGGAAGAGTGAAGTGGATTGCAGACTTTGCCAGCTCTTTCCCCAAACATTTCAAATCTTTCATAATATTGTTCTCTGGTAGACCAGTTTATTCCAACAAATTATACTGCCATGTACTGTGTCCCAGTTGAGTTCGGTGCTTAAAGCTGCCCATAACTGAATATTCATGAATTCCAGACAAAAATCGCAGTTTGCTGTGTTCATGCAGTACCTGGCACAGGGTGCAACCAAATAAAAAAACACTGCAAACCCCAGTGCATTAACCTCAGCAGCTTTAACTTTTTAAAGGCATGTACTTTTGTTTTATCTGACACTAATAAAAATGTTGGTAGTGTTACCTGATTCCTGACCTCTCTAATTACACTAGAGCTGGCATTAAGGCAGCTGCAATTCTGCTGCTGAAGAGCACTCTTGTACTGGGAAAGCTTATTTGATTTCTCTCAATGAAAGATGCTGCCCAGTATGCACCGATCTATAGCAGTAAAACAGTGGCTGCATAAAGAGGATTTGGTGCTAAAAAATCAGCGTTTTTATATTTTGATGTAGGCAAATCTCCAATGAGGTAATAGTCAGAAAAATGTCAATATTACAGCCAAAAGGCCTTTATCAGATAGATGTTGAGAAATAAAGAGGCAGTGATATTTTTGTGCTGGCTATCTGTGTGGATAAATACAAGTTTAATTACTCTGTATAGCTTTCGTTTGGACTGAGTGGCTGTACACTTTATTTCCTTCTCCCAGAAGAAATATAACATTGCTGAGAAACAGCTGAAGTTTATAGACATTTAAATATTAGCATCCACCTTTCCCGTCCCTTGCGGTTGTGCATCAGTCTGTACGTTTTTGTTTTCCTTTGACTTTTGCAATCGAACTTTCCTGAAGTTCAGAATCACTTAAAATGGCTTTTGGGATGTATGTTTTGTCTTGTTAAGTTTCCTGGCAAACTCTAGTCTGCACCAGTGAAAGCTCACAGCAACTGGCCATCTGAACCTCTTCCATCAAGCTTTAAGTGGAGTATATATGACTGTAGCTCAGTTTGTTTAGGATAAACCTCAGGGAACTCAGTACATAAAGGGATTCAGAACCTTCTTCCCCTGAGGGGATGTTGAATCCTGACCCTGACTGGTCCTCTGGGGACAGCAGCCCTTAAATTTAGGATCAGATCCTTTGGTCCCCTCAACTCAGCACCGAGGGCTCCCCCAGAGTCCCTCTCTTGGGTCTCCATGGATGGACACACATCTGCAGCCTTCCTCCTTGGGAAACAGCAGAGAAGCAGGACTGTACAGCTGTTAGCAGAAAATTGGGGTGGAACTGCTCTGTCAAAATTTGGGATTCAAACCCAGGCTTCAGTAGCAATGCTAACACAGCCTAAATGGCTTTCTCAAATCTCTTCCAGGCTGGTACAGCATCAAAGACTACTCATGCTGATGGGTGGATGTGTGCAAGCCCCTGTTGACCAGGCCAGCGGTATCAACCCAGGACCAGATGAACACCTTCTCACAGCATGGATGGAGACTGAAGCAACCCCAACACATGGGAATGGTTCTCTGCAGCTTAACCGGCAGGTAAATTATCCAGAGGTGGAGTGTGTGGTCAACATAATCAGAAGGCCTTCAAACCATTGGGATAATGGTCTGGCACCTTCAAAGCTACGATACCACTCAGCTTTTTTCTCAGGCATATGTTGGTCTCTCAAAAAGACCATATACCTCTTGGAGGTCCTTGGCCACCATGCCATGTGCATTAGAAAACCTGTCAGGTCACACAGTCGATGTGAAGAGGGCTGCAAGTAGGTAGCCATCAGGAAAATAAGAGGGTTTCTGTAGTTTCTGAAGCCTGAGGAAGAGGAGGGGGTCCCTGAACTAAGCAAGAATGAACACAGTAGTACAGAGGCCTGGCTGTTATGATTTAAGGTAGCTTTGGTGATTCATTGTAGAAGTAGGATAAAGAGCACTGCACAGGAGACAAATAGCTCTTTATGTAAGACATGACCCAGGGCACCGTGCCAGGCTATCGCTGCCAGATTTGGAAGTATTTAGTGTTTTGTGTATCACGATGGAAACTTCTGAGAAGGTTTCCTCCCCAGTACCCGTGAGGGACACCTGGCAGCCTGTGGGCGGCTGTCGTGCTAACCTGTGCTCCTCTCCTTTCCTGCCTCATTCCGTAGGCACAACATGGGAGCAGCAGCAGCTGATTTGTCCCAGAGGGTTGTGACAGGCAGCACGGCTTGGGTAGATATCTCAGCAAAGAGCCTCCAGGCTCTAGCAGGACCCAAGGTCTGTGTGCACCAGGGCTGCTGGACAGGAGCTCTCAGAAATGTGGGCTGCAATGATTGAGACCGAAGGAACTGTCAGTGTCAGCTTTGAGAACAGAAATGATTTCCAACCATTTCTCCTGTCTAGGCTTCCAACACTCAATCAGTCTAATTACTGCTGGGCCTTTGCCCATCATATTATGAAATGCTTCAGAGGTTAAAGAAAAAAAAAACAAGAAAAAGATCAAACTGTGGTCTGAACCTCAGGAGGAAGAAGGCATCTGTCAGGACAAGCTCTTACCAGAAATGGTGTAAAGAATCCTTGTTTACTAAATCTTTCAAGTCTGTAGCCAGTTCAAAGACACCTCACAGTCCTCCTCGTTAGAAGAGCAAAAGAACAACTGAAAAGCCCTCAGCTTAACTAATTAAAAGCAGTGGGTTTGTGTGCTGTGGTGTGGCAGACATTTGTATGCTGGATTTTTTTCTTTGGCGTCTACCAACGGTAGAGGAAAGTTCTTTCTGAGGTGATAATTCTGGCCTGTGTTGAAATGTGAGCAAAGGGAAACTTTCTCCATTGGATTTGGGTTTATTCCCATAATTTGTAAACAGTGTTAACTAAAAGATAACGCAGCAAGTGTGTCGTGAGTTTCCATGAGTGATAAAAGATCTTAAGGCAGTTAGAAGGCAGTTGGCTCTTCAACCTACTGTTTTTTCTTCCAGATGTTTCCTTGTAGAAGTATGTGAGAGCAGAAGAGAGTTAAAATAGCATTGCAGCTCCCTGCAGAGAAAATACATAGGGAAGTGAAGCACGGCTGAATTGTGACTTTCACCTGCAACACAACCGAGAGCATCGGTCAAGTGAAGAGGATGGAGCATTGCAGCAGCTCTTCCCTTTAGCAAACACGGTAATAATGACAACCAATATCACCTTTTCCTGAGAACTGAGATGGGGTTGGGGACCCACAGGGGCTTGACATTTCTTACAGCCAGGTCTCTTCCTGAGCCACAGCTGACGTGACGCCTGCCCAGGGATGGCCACCGATCACCGATTTCGGTGAAAACTGGATTGTGTACAGCCACACTGCAAAATCACTAGCTTAGATCTCACTGGAGCATGGGTTTGGCTCTCAGGCATTTCTCCCCCACCCCTTCCCATCTATGACTTCTTCAGGGGATTAATTATGAATTAATTCTTTCCACTTTTTATTTTTGAGGAATATCAGTTGACATTCATAGCCTCTCCAGTGGTCCCCAAGCTTCGTATTACACCTGAGTGGTCGTTTTCACTGCCTGAATCTGGCCTATACTTCAGCTTAAGGGAAAAGCTACATATTGCTTGAGTTTTGGAGAAAAAGACTGGAGCCTTCAGCTGTAACTTTATCTTGTGTTATGTGTCTTCGAGGTTCATTCACATTATACTTTGCAAATGACAAAACAACGTTACTATTTATTAAAAACAATACTGCTCTTGTAATTTTGATGGAAAAACAATGGTGCAGGGGTGATGATTACTAAATGTAACTCCCACATCTTCCCCAGGGCCTGGGCAGAGCGAGGTGGAGCTCAGTGGTGGAGTCTCCCTCATCATTCCACGGATATCAACATTTGCAGCACCTGCTGTCCACGGCAAAACTCCTTCCTCCAGAGGCCAAGAGCTGAGTCTACAGTTTCAAGCAGGGTAATCACCTTTCTGAGGAAATAACAAGCACTTCCTACAAGCAGCTGTTTAAGGTGGCTCAGAAGCAATGACAGGAATGTGGTCAAAAGTTTGGTCCATGAACCCAGCGTCTGCACATGGCGGACACTTTCTGCACGGTCAGACACTTTGTATTTTTTATTATTTAGGTTCATCTGTGTTCCCAACCTAATCACCCCTTGCACTATAATTTTGCAAAAAGATATATAGGAGATAAGTTACGCTCATTCAGGGAGAGCCATATTTTTAGACTGTTTAAAATTCAGAGGGTATGTTTTATGGCCTGTAAACACAACGAGGTCAAAAAACAAGAGCTCCGGAGTTTGTACTGCAGTTATCTGCAGCGCTCATTTCTTCTGCACTCTATATTAACTGTGCCTGCGGTACTAAGCGGGCACGATACAGGGAGTGGAAGAAGCAGATGTGGGAAAGGTGTGTTGGGTACAGCACAGCACAGAAAGCTTTTTTGCAGCCCACAAACGCTGGCCTTGCACTACAAACTGGTCTGCTGTTGCCATCTGCTGGAAAGATCCTCATGTAGTCAAACATGGTGAGGAGGAGTGTATCTGTTCTTATTACATATGTCTTTTTATGCTTTCTAAGACAGGCTTTTCCCCTGTAGGTTCTGTATGATATGCCAAAGACTTATATGTGCATCAGACATACGTACACATGCACGCTGAACACAGTGGGCAGAAACTGCACAGCTCTGGGGTCAGTGTGATTTCTTACATACTCTTAATGTACTCTGCACAGTAACACACCTTCAGCTAAGACCAAGGTAAGAGCAAATCCATCCCTCCCTGAAATACCTGCTACTAGAGCACCAAAAAAATTATCCTAATTATCCTTCCAAAGGAAATTATCCTTCCTCTCTCTTGCATTTCTCCTCATTGCTGTGCAGGTCAGCGCCTGAGCTGTGCAATGCCCATTCTGCATGTTCACAGAGAGAAGACACAAACTTTCACACAAGAAGGAGGCCTAAGAATCCTTTCCATCCCAGCACATTATATCTAGAATTTCTTTCTGTTTCTACACTATGTTTTCACTTATTTCTTTCTTAAACTATTGTGCTCAGAGAAATATTTCTGCAGTCCTCTTCTATGAGATTTTCAGAGGCATTGGATATAGTTTTCTTCTCCCTTAGGTAGCTTTTACAATAGGAGTCTTCCAAAATCCTTTCATTTTATTAAAGGTTCTGTGACTAATCATTCTGTAAGATGTAAGAGCACATAATGCTGTGGGACAGGCAAAATCTCTTCTGGCTTGCAAGCACCCTTAAGACAGACAGGTTGCTGGTTGCCACAGGCATTCTTAGCACCATGTCATCAGGCCCCTATCTAATCTACAAGGTGTAATTGCCATGGCGTTAAATCCGTTGCTGGTGGCTGATCACCTCCAGCTTGCAGGATTGCATGAATCTGAGCCTGTGTTAACAAAGGCAGGAAGGTTTTAGGGACCTCTCTGCTGTTGACAGGGTTTTAAAGTCTCATACTCAAAGTAGAAGTCAATGGGGTGTGAATCCACCCACACCAAAGCTGAGAATGACAGGACCCATGACTGCTCTGTCTCTAAGCTCCACTTACACTACATACAGACTGTCTTGTAATGTGCCTTTGAATTCCAGAACAAGTGATATTTAAAGCTGAGACCCCAGCCAAAGCTGCTATGGACTTTTTCAGGTAGCACAGGGAATTGTCACTGCTACTTGGCCAGGTGGAGAAGGTTTAAAGGCAAAACATGTTGTCCGAAACCCAAGACAGCACTGACTTCGTTGGCCTCTAGTTGCCACAACGTGGGGACTGAGACAACTTGCACCTTTGCAAGCCCATTATTTAAAGAACCTCTATTAGTATTAAACCTCACTGGCAGAGCTAAGCATCTTCAATTATGCTGATCCACTGATTTCAAACTAACATAAACAGACACCAAGCATCTACTGTGGCTTGTAGGACTTCTCGTATGAAGTAGCAGAGACTCTGCAACATCTCTGTGCCATGCCCTTCTTTTGATCCCCATTCCTTTTTTCTCTTTTATTGCTCCTTTTCCTGTAGATATCAAACATGGCATCAACACTTCTGTTATTTGATCCTGCCAAGAAAGCTAATGAATAGGTACTTGCTGCTCAGAAACAGAATCTGTGACCTGTTTTTACCCTCTACACAAGGACTATTTTAATCAATTATCCCAAGAGCTCTTGAAAATCTTCAGGGCATATATATATTTCTCCTCAGATGCCTATCTTGACATAGCGAAGATACGTAGGGAAGGCTCAGAAGTATTGGCCCGTCTGCTGTTTTCAAGCTTCTGCTTTGTGCTGGGATAACAGTGTGTTCAAATGGATTCTGTACGGCTTTCAGACACCATCTCTCCAAGCAGGTGTGTTCCTTCTGGTTAAAAGTGGCTTTCAAAAGTACTCCTAGGATGGAGGTACTTAAAAGTTTAAGTGGAAAGTCCCTCAGGAGTTGCTTGTACTGCTGTTAAGAACTCAGCTTTTAAACCTTGGTGCTGGCATGATTGCTGGATATGAATGGACAATCTAAAAATGTCCTCAGAGCTAATTGTGTGCCTGCTTTGTTACATGAGACCATCACTGCAAAGATGTCAGGTGGTGCAAATCTACAGAAGCAAACTAGACTGGGTAGGCTTTAGAATGAACAGTTGTTTCCCCAGTACTATTGTCTGCACTGATTTATCCAACTACATTTTTGTAATATATAGGACAAAATATTGACTAAATATATATATATGTATCTACTTCTAGCCCTGACTGGTTGTTTAGGCTGTCTCAGGATGACCTCTGGAAAAGATACCGTCTTTTTACATGGATGTAAGAGCTTCTTTCTCTACAAAAGACATCTATCATCTAAACGATGAGGATGGAAAAGGATAATCACAGATTGATTCCTCAAAAAATGTAGCCCAACACAATCCTACTATGATAAGTATCTTATTAATGTATATTAGGCATTTGGCAATGTCTGCTGTTTGCTTTAGTTGTGTCTTATTCTATTTAAGCTTTTGATTGCCATTGTGTAAGATCTGGATGATTTATCTGCTGTTTTGTGCAATGCTTTTTAAGGTTCCGCCCATACTATTTGCTTGATGTGGAGGTTGTATTGGCGATATTCTTAAGGCATGTCCTCAATGTGTCTCCTACTATCTTGCCATTCGTGATGCCCGAGGTTGGCTTGTCCTAGTTAGGTTTCTGATGCAGAGGAGCCGAATTGCCAACTGACATGGAAGTTTGCGCTCACTGTGAAGTGACTTATCAAATTCCTGTTGCAGGTTTCTATGGCTCTGCTCCATAAAGACTGACATGGCCTCACTGCTGGCAATTCTTATTTCTGCAATAGTGTAAAAACACTGCTTTTAAATCTACTTAATATTATTTTGAGTGACTATTTTTAAAACTTTAAAGGGTATCTAAAACGATGCCTGAAAGACAGAAAGAAAAGGCCGAGCTTATAAGATACTACTGGCTTCTTGTATAGTTATTTTTCATTCAAGAATTTCCTGATGGGGATGCAGTTTTATATTTTTAGCAATCCTTAGAGTATTTCTTCTCTACATGCTTTTGAGCCAATGTAAGCTGTTTGCATCCACGCCATCCTCCAGCAATGACTTCCATGGGCCCACAAGACATTTCATGAATAACAGTCTCTTTTTGTTGTTTTGGCTTTTGATGCCCTGACCACTCCTTGTTCTTATATTAGCAATGATGGTGAACCTCTTTGCTTTCCTCTTTCTTCCTTTTCTTAGCTGGTTACTTTTAGGACTAAATAACCACACATTTTGTCTCTTATTGATGGTGAAACCAATTTGTTACAGTCCATCTATGGAAAACTGAGCATCACCATGTTGAGCAGAGTAAATTCTTTCAACTGGATTTTATCACTTGTCCCTGAGATTTTCCAGTCCCCTTCTTTCGCTATATTCACGATGGCCTTCTTGATGTCCTGTGCAGCCACCGTGAGCTCGCCAAGGAACACTGGTTGGTGCCTACTCTACTTAAATTGTTGGCTGTGGTCGTCATAATTTTTGGCTGCACACTTAGCCAAGCATGCTTTTGGGGGCTCTGTTTCCCTGCACTGAAATTTTGTAGCATGCAGTTACAGTTGGAAAGCTCTTGCAATGAAAAGCTCTTCTTTCAGGTGTTTCCATCTCTGTAGAGCAAATGTATTTCAGACTGATGACCACTCATCCTTTACAGCATCAGAGGAACAAATCTGTGTGTATGACCAGCTCTGTCAGGTTCAGTGGGACCCAAGTGAGGGGCCTAAATATCGTTGGAAAATGATACGCAAGCTTCATGTGACCGTGATGGCTTCTCCCCAGCATGCGTGCAGCCACCAGCACCAAAAAGCTGGATTTCCTCAGGGACAGCTGGAAGAAGAAACCCCTGCCCAGCTGGAGCGATGCTGCTGCAGCTTGTGTAACCTGTGACATGGCGTGTGAGGCAAGGAGACCCTTTCCATCAAGGGCTAATGGCACCAAAAGATCTTCTGCAGGAAAACCAGCACAATGGAAAACCAAAGTAACATTGAGTTCTCCTGGCAGATTCAGGGATGAAGCAGAGGAAGAGCAGCACTGGCCTGGTGCCACAGCTCTGCATGCAGTGGGGATGGAGAAGCTGTGATAACGTGTCTCCTTGGCTGAGGCTTTAAAAATAAGACACTGTTTTGTTGGGGTTTTTTTTTTGAGCATTACATAAAAGTTCCCCTTAGAAGGCCAAAGGCAGCTGTTTTCTTAGGACAAGGAAGTCAGGAAAAGGCAAAGCAGGCAAAAACATCTGGATAAAAAACTTGGCTAACCTATTTTTCCCCCCACTTAAACAGCCAAGTTTGAAGCACTCTGCAGAGTTCTGTCTAGGAGGAAAAGCAGAGCCAACCACCAAAAAACCATGTCTGTGCTCTCCGGTGAGGACCACTGCCTCAGTGTGGGAAATCCTGAGGTCCTGTTCCTGTGGCTGGAGTTTTTCTGCTCTCATCCAGGCATCCCAGAGATCTTCTAAAAAGCCTCAGCCCCTGACACAACACCTGGATGTTGGCCAAACAGGGCTTGTGATAGACCTCGGGTGTGGGGAGAAGACAAGCCACTGTCACCCATAGAGAGGGTCCGGTCCCCAAACGTCACCCCAGTGACTTCATCCCTGCTTTGGGCTCTGTGAGAACCCTTGGGCGTGGACACCTGCCCTTGTGTTTCCTTCAGGGCATCCTGGAGGAGAACCAGGGCCATCCCAAAGCTCCAGGGCTTGCAGGCTTTGGGGTTTTGCAGTTGTAGCGGTTTGTCACAAGGTGGCAGGGACGTGACACTTTCTGGCAGGCTCCTGCTCAGCCTGCCACAGGCACCCTCTTCAAAGCCTCCCTGCTTTCCTCCTTGTTATCTAAAAATATATGGAGCTATCAGCAATCCTCAGTCATCTTCTTTGAAACTGTCCTTAGGAATATTTCAAAAGGAGAGTAATTAGTTATTTCAAAGCTTAAATATTTTACCTATTTGCACTAAATAAAAATGCATTTCGTGGGGATGTGAGGACGTGAGGAAGGGGCTGGCCCAGGTCAGGCTGTGCTGAGCTCTGGCTCCTGCAGCTTTCATGGAAAACCCAAAAGCTGTGAGGATTAGAAAGCAGGGAGCCCTTCTGTCCTGAGTCACAGGGAGGGTTTCCCCCTAAATGACTGAAGATGGGAAATCATTCTTGTAACTTAAAAGGAGGGGAAAAAAAAAAAAAATATATATATATATATATACAAACATATGTGCATGTGTATATGTATATGTATTTCCTTTCATGCAAAAGAATGCCTCAGGAATATTGTGTTAGCTCACGCTTCCTGGAGTGGATGCTCTGCTCTGGGCTTCTGGAAGCAAATGTCTGTGCATATATAGAACCGATTGCCTTCTTTACACGTGCTTCCCACAGTTCTCTTTTACCTTTTCACGTGTCAGGAGTTGTTGTGGTTTGACTGCTACGCTATCTCGAGGATGTTCCAGCTTACCACGGCAGGGAGTGAAACCTTGGTCATTGCTCATCAAACATTTTAGTACAAAATTCCACCTGCAATGATAAAATTAGATTTGTGTTAATAAGCTGCTAATAGCCATCAGGTAATTATTTAGTTTATCTCTATAGACCAAGCTGATTGGTATCTCCTTATGCTTGCTTGCCTGGCAGTCTTTAGAGACAGGAGATTTATTTTCTTTTAATCTGAGGTACATGCAGTGAGAGATTACTGAGCTGTGGCTCTGCAGAAAACATCCCTATCATGCAGCAGGAGGTAACAATAACAAATTGCTGACATCCAAATTCAGCTTTGCTCAAACAGCTTGCAAGGTGCCCGCTGCTCCCTCGGTCGTATCCAGACCACGGCAAATCAGAGGCATTGAAACAGCAGAAGGAAATGAGCAGAAAATGCACCCAAGTAGAGCGACTAACGATATAAAGTAATTATTTCTGAGCTGCTGTTCACTGGAAAATATTTAACTTTTTGGCACAATGCAGAAAACCCAATAAGGGGTTTTTGTTGGTCAGATGGATGCACTCCCTGCCTCATACTGAGGCTCTGAGATTGAGCTGGGGGTTAAATTTCAATTTATGCAAACAGAGAGTAATCAGAGGTTTTGCCAGCTGTCTAAAGCACAGACCCACAGAAACAAATAAATTTGAACTCTGACATGCTTATTATGCACCTTGAGCTAAATGATGAGCACAGATACTCCCTTGCAAGCTGACTCTGTTTAACTACACTGAGGAAACCAGCTTTGAAGTTCAAGGCAGGTTCTTGGAAGGGCAGAGAATCCTTTCTTAACTTGCATGCAATTCAGCTGTGGAACTCATTGCTGCTGGACAATATTAAGACTGAAAATGTCTAAACCAAAAGTCCACAAATGGCTTTTGCTGGTCTTGCTTTAAACCGAAAGTTTATGGAATTTGGGAATGAGATGGTGAAGGTCTTCTCCTCTTTTAAAATTAGACTGAGGTGAACCTCAAGGTGAAATGGTTTCAGAACAGCAATCAGTGTTTCATTTCAAGAATGTAGGGTCTCTCCCATCCGATTGTTGTGTGCCTTTCTCCTAACTAAAGAATTTGGTATGGGCTTGTGTGTTGTTTCAACCAAAGTAAATCAGCGTTTTCTAGTGAATGTAATATCAGACTGAAAAGTTCCATTCACCTTCAGTACAGCTTTATCATATTTAAGGGAAAACATACAAATTAGCAGGGCTGTTGGATTGTCCCAAGCTTTTACAGTTGGCCGATAGGGTAAACTGTGATGGGGATGTGTTTGCTTTGCCTTAGGAAAGTGTCTTTGATCATCCTCTGAAGCTGGTTATCTTCAAAAACAAGGAATTGGATGTAAAATACCCTTGTGTCCATTCCTGACTGTCAATTCCCACGTACCCCCAGGCTGTGCTGCAACACTCCTCTTGTGTCCCTCTATCCTGTGCCTTCTTTTGGCATATTTTGGTCACAGCTCACAAAATAGTCCCTTAGTTCAATTAAGGTGTTTTAATGTCAAAATGAACTTCCTTGAGAAAATCTACCCCAGCCCCGAATCTGCTGCCAGGGAACAGTCTCCAGATCTCAGACAGGGCTTGTGAAGGTGATTGAAGTTCCTGGCAAATGGACGTTTGGGCAGAATGGTCCAGCACACCTCCTGGAAGAACATCAAAGAAATTGTCATGAAAAAGCGAAAATCACTATCCTCTGTGACATTTTCTTTTATTTTTTAGTTTTGAGTATGATGACCATCTTAAATTGACGGCAGATTTCTCACCAGCCTCGACAGACTGAGGTAATCCTGAAGGAAAAACTTGCCTTTGACCAAATTCCAACTCTTTGCAGCCAAACTTGAAGTTTGACATCTGAACTTTATGTCAGAGCCTGTGCAATCTATTAGTCAGAACAGTTCCTTTGAAACACTATGCTAAGATATCACCAACCACATTTTAGTCTGGTTCCTGGGAACCCTGGTTCTCTGACTGCCCATGGCCATAGCAACTGGAAAGCAGACTCCATAGGTGAAAAAGCATCAAAAAGATCTAGTAAATGGCAGGAAAAAAGAAAAATATATATGTATCTCTGTGATACATAAGAGTGAGGAGCTATTCACGATCAGGCTGAAATCCAGGTTTTGGGGAGAGATTTTCCACTGGAGGACAGAGGTTGTCTAAGGTAAGAGGAACAGCAAAGTCAGACACATGATTTGCCTTAGTGCTTTCCGCCATAAACCTTTTTTTATAACATTTTTTGACACTTACCTCCTACCCAACCATTTCATGTGTCAGATTTGTGCAGGTACCATTGCAGCTGAGAATCCCGCTGCGAAGTTCAGTGCCCTGGACAGACAGACGGCTGCGCTGGGTGCGTGTAATTTCCGCAGAACAGCTTGTCATTTCAGCAAAGACAGTGCTGTAAAATCAGATTAAAAAAAAAAAAAATGTCATGTCTAGCCACCATGTGTATAAATCGAGGAGGGATTCATTGCTCTTTTCCTGTGACAGCATAGGTTTAGCCCGTAGCTCCATTTTCACACTCCTAAAGCTATGTTAAAATCATCAAAGGGTCAGCCATGAGCCTGCGCTACTAAGACAGTTCACCTTTAAATACTGGCTGTTGGCTCTTCTCCGTTACATAAGGATGGCAAAAATCATCTCTAACAGCAGACCAGTTTCTTTATGTGTGTGTATTACAAAAATAGGCACCAAAAAGAAAAGGTTCAGAAAATAAAAATGCACTTTTTGTTGGACATTGCGTTGCCAACTTCCAGCTATTTGCAGCTGACAAATAAAGCTCTAACTGTGCATTTTGTAATGAAAAAGAAATGACAGACCTTCAATTTTAGCCACTTTTGTTCACCATATATCGAACACATTAATATGTCTGGTCCATTTAGCAAAGGCATTGCCTACACTATTTTCTCTCACATGTTAACAGACAAGTGACTTTGCAGGGCCCAGCTCAGCAGACCCCAGACTTTATACAGCTGTAATTCAGCATTAGAGCAGCGCACAGCAGCAGCATGTTAAAACCCATCGGATGAGGCTGGAGTTTGGGCTTCAGAGGTGCAGGAAGCAGCAGAGCTATGACAGACCCACTGGGCAGCATTTTACAGAAAATCCTCACTCTCTTAACAGCTGCAATGGCCAAGAAGCAGCTCAGGCCTCTGTGTGAGGAGTGTGATGGAAATGGGGCCACTGGACCTTGGGCTTTTCAGAGGGAGTCACAAATTTTATTTAACATTTTGTCGTGCTAAGAGAGCACCTGTGAAGAAGTCGTAGTGATTAGCAGCATAAACACTGGAGAGTATCTATTACTTCTCTGCTCATGGACACCAGGAGAGGCCATGAGGACTGAAAAGCCTCAGGAGCAGCAGCTGCCTGTCTTTGTTAGGCTCCCATCATTTGGGGTTGAGCCCAGCTGGGTCCACATTGCAGGACAGGTACAGCAGGGATTTTGCCTGAGCATTTCTGGGTTGACTGTGTTACTGCATCTGAGCATCTTTTCTCCTTTCCTGCCTGGTTCTTCGCAACCCTTATGGGAGAAATGTTAGCTCTTTTTCACAGGTGGGGAAACTGAGGCACAGAGATTAACCTAATTGCCAATGACGAAGGCCTTCAGCAGCATGGTGAGCCCAGAGGAGCCAGCAGCACAAGTATGTACTCAGCGTTTCTTGTACGTGATAAGCATTGCATCTGTGATGTTCTGCTTTTGCTGAATTAGCCTTCTTTTTCCTTTAATTTTAATTAGAAAGTCTGGTGGGAAAAGCTCTGGTCAGGCACCTGGCTGGTGGGTTTGTAACCAGCTGAGGTCAATGCCCCAGCACGGGGCTGAAAGCAGTAGCTACTGAGATTTTGCTGAGGGATCTTTTCTGGGTGCTCTGCTCTTTTCCAGATGGCCAGCAAACGGAAGGTAAAATTCGTTATTTTGGTGCTTTGGGTGTTCTGGATGATCCATGGCCTTTAGATGAGAAAACTTCATATATTTAATAAAAAATAAAAACAAAACAAAGCTAATGCAATATCATCCCCTCCTTTAATGCATGTGGGGCAGTTAGCAAAGCTCTCTCCAGGTCATACAGGTGAATTTTGGGTGCTTTTATTCTGAGGAACATTCTGATACTCTGCATTTAGCGACGTGCCAACCATAATTAAAATGTTTATTGACCATCCTTCCATGATAAATGAATATTTGCCTAAGGAACTCTAAATTACACCAAACCTGCTGTGTCATTTCACCTCTGAGAGGTATTTCTCTTGCTAACAGGAGACTGGAACAAACACAGCAAAAGAGTGCTTGCCCTACCCAAATCTGCTGCAGAGCTACCAGCCCAGCAGTAAAGCAGCTGTGGATCTGCGTATCTTTTCCCTTCCACACAGCCAGAATGTTCTACAAACTACTTCCTTCAAAAAGAAATATGTATTTGATGTAAGGAAAATTATCTGAAGTTAGCAAAATATTTATTTCATAACTTGAAGTATACAGAAAGCCCAGTGATGTTACTTCGTTTTGAAGTCAGAATTCAATGCAGTCCTTACAGAAGGACCTCAGGCTCACTCACCTTGTTTTAACACTAGAAGAAGCGGAGAGGTGAAGCAGCTTGCCCCCAAAAAATCCCTCTCAATGGCCACAGAGAGGTTATCCCCATCCCCGTGGGCACAGTGGGGCCTGAGACTGTTTCCCCTCTGTTCAGGTGCTTTTTGTAGGAGGGAAAACTATCTAGTTAAAGGACACAAGGCTGTACCATGTCTTTTGACGCAGGTTTTGCATTTGCGTCGGGCTGCAAGAAATGTTTGCAGCAGAATTTGGTACAATAGTTGGAGCACCAACGTGGTTTGAGGTCTGCAACAAATTTGAAGTTCAGGTCTGTGGCTGCACAGCAGGTTTCGTGGGAAAGCATTTCTAAGTATTTTTTTTCCCATTTAAAATAATTCCTTACCTACTGCTAATTTTAGTAGGTGAATGTATTGCATGGTGTGTGACCAAGACGATTTCAGTTTTTTGAGTAGTACATATTTCATTTTCCAAACTGTAGTACCAAGTGGCACAAAAGCAATAAAATTAGTTATTGGGGAAATGCTGATATATTAATGTTTGCAAAAAGCAACTCTATGCAGTCACTGCTTTTTAAATGTTTTTTAATTCCCAAGTAGATCTAAACAAAGGAGAATTGTCTCCAGGTGTAGACTAAAGTTCACCAGCCTTCTGAGTACATCAGGGCTAGTCTGTACCTTTGTCTTCATAATTATGTATACTTTTGATATGGAAGATGAAGCTGAGCGGTTTGACTGAATTCAGCTTGGAGATTTGGGATTTGTTTGAACCGTTCACCCCAAGTTCAGCTTTGGAGCTGCACATCTTTGTGGATCTGGAGCAAACGCAGGGCGAGCGGTTAACAGCGAAACTCTGTGTTTATACCCTTGTGGTCAGCAGCTCGTCTGCCTGTAATCTATGCCGATACATCAAAAGGAAAATATTTTGAGCAACAACTCTCTGGAAAATAAAAGAGAGAAGAAACAGTGGAGCTGTTCTTCCAGTTTGTGTGAGTCTTGGTGTGGTTGCTGTGTGTGAAAAGATTCATGGTTTTCTTTGCGCTGTGTAGTACACTCAGGAGTCATCTTGTCTCCTCGTACCTTGGCAGGGGAAAAGACAGCACATTGCTCTTTTGCTAGTGGGAGGTACAGCTCCCTCCAGCAGACAGAATGCTTAGGGTTTAATTTTTCAAGAGCTTATTAAAAGCGACTGTGATTTACAGATGTGGTTTCAATGCCGTGATGGGTGGATACGCTCTGCGTGCACTTGGCTGTGTGACTCCCCATCTTCCAGCTGTCCCCAGTCCAAGCACAGTGAGAGCAAAACCTGGCCAGGCTTATCTGATAGCATGTGGAAAGATGTTTTGAAAGGAATAAGTTGGAGGGAGGGAGGTCAGGAGAAGCAGTCCTACGTGGCTAAGATGCTCTCTAATGCTTCAAGATATTTGGATACTGTCATCAACATCGAGTGAGCAAACAAGCACATGGAAAACAAGGAGCGAGGTTTTAACACTCGTGTCAGAGTTCATCGCACAAGTGACTTAATCTGTCACTGAAATAAGGGTCTGGAAGTGTTGTCCACATTAAAGGAAATGTACCTTTTGGGTTTTGGAGGGTATTTTTCTTTCAGAACGCAGCATGTGGTAAGTGAGTTACTGACATGCCAGTCATTCAAAGGAGAGTTTTGCATCCCTGCTGTGAGGCTGAATGACAATATTATACAGTTATTAAGGGGAAAAAAGAAGCTTCAGTCCTGGTTCTTTTATGCTTTATATTCTGTAAATACAAGCAATGGCAAAAAAAGACTCGTACATCAGGCAACCTTGAATTTCTACTGCAGTTCTCAGAGTGGAATGAAAGCAAATGAAAGATTTTTAGGTGCAAATTGGCTGGGTTTTGCCAGTCAAACTTCTGGAAATTAATTTGTTCCAGAAGAGCTTAAAAATAGCTGTACATTTATCGGTTTTCAATCCCATGAAAAAGAATACTTTATTTTCTAAACTTTTCAACCTACATTACCCAATAAAAAATGAGGTATGAATGCTTGATATGAAAATGAGACTTAAAAGTAGCACCTAAAGGCGTTGAGCCACACCGTCACCCAAGAGGTGAAGCTGAACTTCAGTCCATTGCTCTTGTTGTTAGTGAAAATGGAGAACGTGTTTTGGAGGAAGCGTAAGAAAAGTTCACACGCTTTCCCTGGGCACGGTGGAAGAGCTCAGGACCCCTGGTGTGAATTGATGGTCCATCATTTGGTTTTCAAAACACAATTTGCAAAGAAAAGGGAGGGATGTGATGTGAACCTCTTTGCTGAGGGTCAAGTATGTTGGGTTATATTCTGCCTCATACAGGTGAGAACCCAAAAATGAAAAATAACAATTTAACATCTTAAATAACAGTATCTCAGCTTTTGCTGTGAGTGCCTTAGTACAGGAGCAAGTTACCCTCCTAGTTTTTGTGTGTAATTCAAAAAGTCAAACACCAACCAAACAAAAATCTTTGAAAAAGCATCAACATCTACCGAATGGCAGAGCAACCCTCCATCTCCATGATTGCTACTGACACACGGTTTAGGACCTTCAGGTTTTCCCAGAGAACATGTTGTCTCATGGTATTTCTTGTCTAACCAGAGAGAGTAATGGAAACAGTGTGAGGAGAAGCTCTTCAGATAAGTGTTTGCCAGCCATCTAGTTTTATGGTTACTTGGAGAAATCTGCTACATATTCTTCCTCATGAATTATATTCTGCCTTTGAAGAGCGTTTGGTTATGACAAATGACTTTATATTCCATTGTCAGTCCTATTCATTCATGCCTGGAACAAGATGTCAGTTGTCTTTGAACAGGAGCAGGTCTAATTTCTTATCAGCTTTACTGAGATGATCTTTCTCTTATGTAGTTTCATCAGAGCTGAGTAATGGCTGTGTGTTAAGAAAAATAATAACCTAAATGACGACAGTGTATAGGGCTCCAAGCCACAACGATTTGTAGAAAATAATCCCAAACTGCTAACATCTGGAATTATGAGCATGTATATTCAGTTATACTAACCTCATAATTACATGTAATGACACCAGCCAGCAGCAAATCACCTCCCAGAAGTGAGCAGCCATGCAATCAACTGAACATGGAAATCACAGGTTCAGATGTCTCTGGTTACTACAGACGTAGACCTGGAGTTTAGCCTTGGATATCTGCTGCTCTCTCTGACTGCCAGTACCTGGGGAAATAACAAAACCTAAGTAGCATTTCACATTAACAAAAGGAAATTTTCTATCTCCATTAAGTGAAATGTCCTTTTATTTAAGAAATGACCTCTGTTTTAATTTAGCTCCCCTCCCTCCAAAGCAAAACATTTAGTTTGCACTCCAGTTTTGAAAGTTAATAATTGCAGAAACTAAGCTCTAGGTGAAGGATTAGGGAGACCTACAGTGGCATCTTCAGATTCAGTAGTAATTTCTATGATATTTTTCAATTTGGTTTTCATTTGCCTGCTTTCCTTTTAAGAAAAGCAATCATTACAGTTGCTCTCAAGGAAAGTGAAGTGAATTCCTTAATGTGGCTGGTGGCTCCTCCATCCTTTTGCGGCCGATCCATCAGCTGGTGTGGCCACACCTGGCCTCCCAAGTATGGATAATGTTGTTTGCAGCGTGAGAACAAATGTTCCCTTGTAGACATCTTTATTTTTGTTTCTCTCTTACGTAACCCTTGGAAAGAAGTTGTGGTAACTGATCTCCCCTCTGCTTCATTCCCAACACGTGGAACTGATTTTTGGGGAGCACAGTGTTTTCTTAGGACGTGATATCGTGCGCTGCCTGGTGCTCCTGAAGAAGGGCTCGCCTCCCTGTGTGCGGCTGCCTTTGTTCTGGGGTGGGCTTGTTGGCGTAACCCACGCTGCTTTGTGGCCTGGGTTACACAGGCTCCGTGCCACTGATTGAGATTTTTTTTGCCCTGAAAATGTCCCTGGTTTATCTTTATTAAATTCAGTGCATGCACAATATATAGGAATCTGCACTGTTGGTTCTATAAAATTTATTGCAGCGTTGCCTAGAGGTTTCTGGCAGGTTTTGGACTCCACCAGCCCATGAGGACTTACTGGTCTTATGAGGAGTGGTAGAAGGACCTGGGGTTGTTTAGCCTGGGGAAAAGGAGGCTGAGAGGAGACCTTATCACTGTCTACAATTACCTGAAAGGAGGTTGTAGCATGGAGGGGTTGGTCTCCCAAGTAAACAAGTGATAGGCCAAGAGGAAATGGCCTCATGTTGCACCAGGGGAGGTTCAGATTGGATATGCGGGAAAATTACTTCATGGAAAGGGTTGTCAGGCACTGCCCAGGGAAGTGGTGGAGTCACCATCCCTGGAGGGGTTTAAAAGACGTGTGGATTAAGTTCTTAGGGACATGGTTTAGTGGTGGACTTGGCAGTGTGAGGTTAACAGTTGCACTCAATGAACTTAAAAAGTCTTTTCCAACCTAAATGATGAATGATTCTATGCTTCTATCCTCTGCTCTAAGTCAGGCAGCTTCTAGGCAGCTCAAGCACAAGAAAATCTCAGAGTTTTGAAGGTCAGTCCCTAAAGTCACTCAGCAGACATTGGCATGTCAGCCAGCCCAAGAAATGCAACACTATTACTCTTTTTTTTTACACTTTTTTTTTCTCTTTTTGCTTCTTCAATTCTCAGAGATAACAATGGACATAGTGACTGGGTCAGTCTATAACAGCAAGTAAATGTCCCGTCACAAAAGTACCAGCTGCACAGGGAATTGCGTGGGCAGCGGCATGAAGGATGTGCAGTTTTGGACAGGAGACCTTTTTGCTTCCCTGACAGTTTAAATATTTTCTGTCTCTCCTTGCCTGCTGGTGTAGGCGCAGGAATCAGCACCTTGCTGGAAACAAGAGGGCAAAGCAGCCGTGAATAGCAGCTCAAGTTTTGGTGCTATTCCGACGAAGCCTGTGAGCGCGACCTGCCTGCTCTGGAGTGGTTTGGGCAGTCGGCCAGGCAGAGCTGCTGTTCTCAACTTTATTCTCTGTAATAAATGTGCTCTGGCAGCGCACCAACTACCTTATCTTCTTGCAAGGACAGGATCCCTTGGAGAGCCAGTCTCCAGGCCCAGCTCGGATTATGTGAGCTCCTCTAGGCAAACGGAGCTCGTTGCAATGCTCAACACACTACCTTTGCCTTTCTAAGTCTTGCTTACTTTGAAATAGAGAGGCTGTGAACAAGTTCAGGGGAAGAAATTAGCCAAGGGAAGTCTTCTTCTATCTGTCTTAATTAAACATTAATAAAATCTGTCATTGACTCTCGCCTGCAGTTATCAGTCAGTCGATAGTA
Source organism: Streptopelia decaocto (assembly GCF_964273445.1). Classification (NCBI taxonomy): domain Eukaryota; kingdom Metazoa; phylum Chordata; class Aves; order Columbiformes; family Columbidae; genus Streptopelia; species Streptopelia decaocto. Next base: position 5,874,376 of record NC_138656.1, read on the forward strand.
TATAGTATTCAGTCAGTCATCTTCCCTTCAGGGTCACCGAAGGACTGTCCCAGTCACACCGAATGCTGTGGGGACCAGTTCATCGATGTCAGTTGAGCTCTGTTTGGCTCTGTCTTCTTGTGTGCAAAATGCCTTATGATTTATGGAGGTAGAAGCGTTACCCAGCAGTAAATCCCCCCGTGTGCTAAAATAGATCAAAAGCTTTTTGTGCGTGTGGTCATTCACATACCCTCTGCCCAGAAACCAAATCACGAGACCCGTGCACATAGAACTTATATTTGGCTCATCTGGCTTGTACTTGGAAAGATTGTTCTACTCCCTAGGGGAAATAAGGCTAGGTAGGGGTTAAATGAAGTGTGAGCATATGTCCACAAGAGCCAGGGGAAAGCTTCTATCATGCCAATTTTGGCATCAGACAGTAAATGCAGACTTGAAGCTTAAGGTGGAGGGGGCAGATGGAATGAAAAATGGAAGTGAAATGTCCACAAACCTGGAGACTTGGGAATCTTTGGAATGAGAGTATTCAGGCTGCAGCTCCAGATCCAAAGGTGCAGACATGTAGACATTTCCAGGGCAGGTTTCTGTGTGTTACAGACCTCAGCCTATTCTGAACCAGGGGACTGGGATGGCACTGTTCTGTCTGGGCAGGTGCTGTTAACAATGGAAAAATACACTGGACTTTCCTTGTTAGGGAACTCAGCCAATATATACCCAAGTAAATAAATATGGAAAAGAAGGTGCAAGTTTTTGGTGCTGTGTGAAAACTGTTTTGTACACCATATGTTTTATGCAAATTAATTTTTGCACATCCCTTGCACCAGTTAGATAAGGACATTGTGTGAGCTCGCAAAATGAGGTATTGGTGTGTGCGTTCGCCACATACAGAACGTTTGCAAGACAGTAACTGGAACAGCATTTCTGGGTTTGGTTTCATGAAACAATGAGAGCCTGAAGAAGTTCAATCTCTTCAGTTTCCCACTCTCCGTCTATACTGTGAAACGCAGGAACAAGCAGCCTGGTCTTCAGGCCAGAGCAGAGGCAGACAGGGGCTGTCGCTTGTGTTTTAGCAGAGATTTTTCAAATATACACTCGCTTGCCAGCCGCAGGAGTGGGCACATAAATCAGCACAGCCTCTGCCTGCTCGTCACTGCTTCCCCAGCCTCTCTTTGTGCCGTACCTTGGGTAGCCCAAGCGCTGCCGATGATGGGACTGCGTGTGGTTCTGCAGGGTCAGCGTTCCTGGCAGATGATGCTACTGTACTTGTGATAAAAGACCTCCTTTCATTTTCTCAAAAGGGAGATTTCGTCCAGCAACCCAACGTAATTTGGTTCAAAAGTAAAGCTAAAACATCTTCCATTACTCTAAGCTGTTTGTTTAATTCTCCATATTACTTAATGTCCTGTTAAAAGTCTCTCTTCCTAAATGCTTATTGAAGCAAGCCAGAAGCGCATAAAACTCCTAACGTAATTAGCAATAAAAATAATTCCAAAACCCAATTACTTCATTAATATGGAAAGAAGCGCACATTGCACAGAAGTAAATTTGCTTACAGGTAAAAAGCTGGCGCAGCACCATTAATGGTAATGGACTGTTATGACCAGAGGTGGGGACTCTTCTTGCTCAAACAGGACCTGCTTCAGAAGGACGTTCCGCTTCTGGCAGCGGTTTTGTGCTGTTGTTTATCATTCTTTGTTGTTGTTGGGGACTGGTGACATTCACAGGGTGCAAAATTGTTTATTACTTTTTAACCAAAATCTAGAACGGCCGAAGTACCAGTATTATCTTTCCTTGATGTTACCCCATCCTTCCCACCACATTATTGCCTGCTTTGTTCCATCTGTGTCTCCAGGAGATAATTCCTCTCCCTTCTCCCCGTCAAGAAGCAATTCCTTCTTGTCAACACAGCAAGCAGCGCTTTTCAGCTGTGGCAGTATCCAGTAGCTAAGCAACAAATAGCATCCCCAAACAAGAAATCCAGGTGTATGGGAGAAAAAACCCTGCCGTGCACATTAGAGTGCGATCTGGCGAAAATTGCCGCATCAAAGTTACTTTTGCTTCATGATGAAAAGGAATCAGGCTGCCATATCTCAAAAATAACCCATTTTTTGAAGCATAAGGGTGCTTGCTGCCTCTTTTTGTGTTAGCCATCGGCAGAGTTTTGGCCCTGTTTTTTTTAGTTGTTTTTGCTTTCTGACACCAGTGCTTAAAAAAAGCTCTTCACGCTGCTTGGTTTAAGCCAAGAGACAATGACAATCTATGCAGCTGTGTCTTAAACATCCCCTTCTATATGTTTCTTTGTCCTGCTCCCATTTTCTTTTCCTTCTCCCACGTACACGGCCTTGATGGAATGGACTGAAGCACAATTTCCTTTTAATAGGCAACTGACTTCTAGCTGGTGCCTGAGTTATGGCCTAACATGTGTTTCATTATACAAGACATAATAACCTTTCCATATATTGTACATTTTAATTTTAACACACTTATTAATGAGAAAACAAAGCTCATCATGTTAACAGAGTAAAAGCACCTAATGAGCAAGAAACCCTTGCATAACTGACTGGATTGATAGCTCAGCAAGGCTACTATAACAAGCAAATAATAAATGTATAATGAGCTGTTTCTGATTCTCGAATCAGGCTTGTTTGACCTATTCTAGAGAAGGTATTCAGAATATTATTAGTATGAGCTTGGAGTAAGGCTGTGTAAGCAGAGAATTAGAGCTGAACAGTCTTCTATGGTGGTGTATTTAGAAATTCTCTACGAGTATATTATTTACTACAATCAATAAAGAGGACGACCGATACGTCATCATCAGCCAGGGATTACTTGTTCACTTGTGAACCTAAGTTTGAGAGCAAAAATCTTTGCTAAGAAACAAAAAAAAAGGGGGCAGAAAGCTTTTATTGACAGGAATACACATGCTCATACCTCCTAAAATATTGATGATGATGGTGATGTTGATGATAATCTGTGGCCTCATTGCAGAGCCACTAGAGCCATAGCAAAGGTAGACTGGCCTTCAGGGATGGAGATGATCTACACAGCTGGACAGTGTTGTCCATTGAATCCTGAAATTAATAATGATAGTAATAGTAGAGAAATGGTAACCTTACTGTGAGGATCCTACATCACATGTGAGACCTCTGAGCTGCCCTTCCTTCCCCAGGATGTTACACTGCGTTGAAATGAAGTTCAAAACATTTTGTTGCCTTAAGTTACAGGTGGAGGGGACTTATGTCTTTTTGGGTTCAGACTTGGCACCAGCCAGTTGACTAGTAGAGCTGGGCTGACTTATCCCAGTTTGTCATCTGGTTCATGTGGAGGAAACTCTTCAGAAGCAGCCAATTTATGTTCTTTACATCTTTACTTAACATTTTTTTCCTAGCTCTGGGAAGCTGCCTTTCCTGACTTTTCCTGGTCCTCACCAGAGAATCAAGCTCATCCCTCACTTGCCAAGGTGCTCCAGTAGTTTCTTACAGCAGTCCTGTGGGAATCCTAAATCCTGTATGCTGTCAGACCATTTGGAAGCCTATCTGGGGATGGGCTGAGCAGTGTGGATGGCTGCACTCTTGGTTTGATAAACTCACTCTGCCAACCTGAAGTTCTCCATGGCTTTTGCTGTACCACATCGCTGGCACCCCAGACCTGGCCACTGTGCTCTCACAGTGTTTTCCAGAAACTTTGGTGCTCGCACTTTGCAACTCCACGGTCAGGGGAACTGCTTGGAGTTTAAAAGAACAGGGTTAATCTGGAAAATCACAGTACAAAGATAAAACACACAAAACCAATGGTTGTTATTGTGCTTGTACAATAGCGAAGGAACATTCGCTTATTTATGTTTTTACTGTTACCTATAGCTTAAGTGAAACTGCTTTTGCTGTTCATGCCTGTACTGAGCCCTTTGATTTCTACAACCCTCTGATTTCATTGCTTTACCCCTCAGAAGTTTTTCCTTAATTGTTCCCTGCAGCTTAGCAACCTTGAAACCACCCATATAACATGAGTCGTTCTCAGGCATATAATTCTTTTCCCAATTCCCTTGCTCATTTTCAATTCACAGTGTATTATTTTTTCAAGTTTAAGTGCTGACCGCTCCGTTGGACTGGTCTGAAATATGTTATCAGGCAGCGAAGGAGCCCTGATGCCTTCAGTGTTGAAACACCTGGTTTCATGCCCTCACCGTGCCCTTGGTGGCAAAGCCAGAAGCAAAGTGGAGAGAGGTTTAGGCCAACAAGCTTCAACCTGCAGGTCTAAAATTACAGAACTGTGTATTTCTTCTTCAGAGAAGCTCCTGGACCTTCACAAGGGCTGCAGCAGCAGAGGGGCAGGTCTGGCACAACCAGCCATTGTGCCTGAGTGTGACCAAGGTGGAAAAGAGGGAGACTTACTGATGAGGGGGGAAGAAAAAAATTCTGCCTATCAATAAATGTCCACCACTTGTGCTTGGAAATTTGCTCTGCTGTTTCTAAAGTTTTCCCCCAAACAATCAGTCTGTTTTGACAATGGATGCTTTGAAAATGAGTTTCTTGAGGTTGGGGGAATGCTGGGCTGCGAGGGACTGACCTCATTTTGAGCACACATTGCCGCTCAGACTGGCAGAGCTTTCTGTAATATGTACAGCCATTTCCCTGGCTTTTATCAAAATAATAAGAGCATAACTTGCCTCTAATAGCGCCTGATGCAGCTGCATATGCTGCTCACCCCCAGGACTGCCCTGGCTCTCGAGAGCTGCTGTGGACAGGGTGACATATGGAGAAACTGTGCCAAGAACAGGTTTGTTTTTTGGTTGTTTTGTTTTTTTTTTCTATCTCTCCAGTCTTGTCTTGCTGACCATTTTGCTTCCTGCTGATGAGCATGTGCGTGAGGGCAGATGGAGGTTTGATGGAGCTGATCGGGCTGGAGAAGCTGCTGCTTCTCCTTTCACCATGGTAACAAGGAGGAATTTGTATGCAATGCGGATGGAGCGGTTTGTAGTATTCTATTAGGGCAGTTGGAGACTTTTTTTCTTGTGGAAACTCCTTGGGCAAGGGGAGCGGAGGAGGAAATTGCCTTTTGGGCAGATCCCTGCAATTCCTTGCTTGGAAGCAGAATCGTGTTTCCCTCAGCAGGTGCAGTGTCCTGTCAGTGCTAAAATAACAATGCAGAGAAAGTAGCTGCTTTGTGAGCTGGGGCAAATGCCCTCCCTCTTCTTAATTTGCTGTCTTGAGGTCTTCTGAAGAAGTGTACACAGGCATAGGACCAAGTGGTTGGACCCTATGTACTGCCTAGAGGAGTTTTCACCTAGTTTCCAGTCCATTCATTTTCATCATGCTATAATCTTTCACTATCCCTTTCTCATTTTCCTACATTATTTTGAAATCTGTTCTCCAGCATGGCCCCACACACCGCTGGAGCCAGATTTGCCTTCTCGAAGGCTGCCAAGACTGTGCGCCCATGGCAGCAGCTGGGGTTTGAGGCTGGGGCTGCGTGGTACGACAGGAGTCACAGAACAGTTGGGTTTGGAAGGGACCTCTGGAGATCATCTGGTCCAACCCACCTGCTAAAGCAGCCTCACCAGAGCAGATCACATAGGATCACGTCCAGGCGGGTTTCGAATGTCTCCAGAGAAGGAGACTCCACAACATCACTGGGCAGCCTGTTCCAGGCTCTGGCACCTCAAAGGAAAGAAGTTTCTCCTCATATTCAGATGGAACCTCCTGTTTTTCATTCTGTGCCCATTGCCCCTTATCCTGACACTGGCCACGACTGAAGAGAGTCTGGTCCATCCTCTTGACACCCACCCTTGAGATATTTATAAACATTGATGAGATCCCCCCTCAGCTTCTCTTCTCCAGGCTGAACAGACCCAGCTCTCTCAGTCTCTCCTCAAAAGAAAGGTGCTCGAGATGCCTCATCATCTGTGTAGCTCTCTACTGGATTCCGTCCAGTAAGTCCTTGTCCTTCTTAAACTGGGGAGCCCAGAACTGGGCCCAGGACTCTCATCCCAGGCACTTTCACCTTGGACGAGAGAGAGAGGTTGCTCCTAGCACCCCTGAACTGGGATAACTGGGAGCCCTGGGCATGAAGAGCTACAAGTGGGGCCAGGAAGGAGGCAGCAGGCGAGTTCACAGTGGGCGCAACTGCTTTGGCTTTGCTTTCAGGACTGAAAAACGGGGTGCCCCTGGGAGGGAGGGTTAAAGCAACATAACAAATGCTCTGGGGTGATCATCCCGTCCCGTAATTGTCCTTCAGACACTGGTGGCATCACCTGGGAGCTTTGTGGCTGAGGTTGGAGTGCTGCTGCCACCGGGTTTGTGCCAGACCAGCAATCCCAGGTGAGTTTATTGTGCAATAAATCACAGCTGCTTTTTCAAAGTATCTTCTCCCCCTGACCTTTACCTGTATTTTGCTCCCCCAAATTGCATCCTGCATGGTTCCCCTGAACTGGAGAAGGAGAGTATCCAGCTGCAAAGATTTACTAGTGCAAACACCTTTTCCCATTAAAAATGCTTCATTTACTGGGATAGGACTGTGTGCTCTGGGGAAAATGCTGCCAAGCAGTTAGACATGTTGTTTTACAAAAATCAGTGCTAAAATATGAAGCAGTTCAGGCTTTTACCACTCAGATGTAATCTCCACTTGATGCTATTTGTCCTTTGGAGCTGGATAGAAATCGACTCTCGCTCTGGTCTGCAGCCATTCTTTTGTGTTGGCAGCAGCTCTAATTATGCACCAATTAACCTTAATTAAACCAATTCCTGTGTATCTGCATGTGCAGACAATGCACTGAACAAACAGCCTGACAAATATTGTCACTTAAACACATAAAAACACATCAGATCCTTAATTGGTAAGTCAGATTGTAAATTGCTGTGCATTTGTAGCTCTCCGTTCTTAAAATGATCGAAGAGTGGTGGCCAAACACTCTGAGTGCTCCCAAAACTTCAGCTGAACTAATTTTCTCAGGGTGCTGAGGCCAAAACATATTTGTCTAGGAAAAGGGGGTGATGAAGCATCTGTAATTGTAGTAGCTGGCAGGGTGGTCTAAAGGGCATCAGGATGGTGACCCCTGGTAGAGAGGCACCAAGTTCCCCTTCTAGAGCCTGGGTGACTTTGGGCAAATTTCTGGCTAATTTGGTGATCCCTGCTGACCTCTGCCTGGCTGTTTGTCCAGACAGCGCTCCCTAAAGCTGGGATTGTCCCTCGTGTCATGCAGCAGAGCTGCGGTTTTGTTGGAAATGGGATGCAGTTTGCGGCCTGTAAGCAGTAACGCAGCCAACAGATGGTGCTCATACATACAGTTACTCTGTTTCTTCTGGAAATGCCATGCAAGCGTTCTTCATTTTACTCTGCAATGTTTTTTGAGGGAGCTGCAGCAAACAGCGCAGGATTTACTGTAATTTCCTTGAGCAGAACCAGCCGCCGAGGCTGCTGGTGTGTGGATAGAGTCCTTGCCAAAAGGGTTACATGCCTCCCGTTCGGCCCTTTTTCAAAGTTTGGTATAAGGGAAACAAGTTAGACTGAGGAAATGTCCAGGCTCTGTACCACTTATTATTCTCCAGTGGGAAAAAACCCAACATATAAACAAAACAACAGAAACCACAAGACCCAGAGATTGGTTTGTAGCAGAGCAGCAAAGAAAAAAAAAAGGTCATAACTAGTGCTGAATTCAGGATTTTGTCTTCCCTGCTGTTTGTAAAATGTGTTTAGTTGGGGGGGGAAGCACTTCAAATCCTTTAATATGTATTGACTTTCTGATGGTTTAGTTTTATGCTACTGAACACTTTCCTTTCTATAGTTAATCAAACAGGCTCTAGGCACAGCACTTGTGGTAAAATATTCTGCCTTGTGAATGCTGCAATTAAAAGCATAGCTAATTAAGCATGTAAATCGTGTCCATATAAATTAGTTACTAACGCGTTCACTCGGCCACTGGTGCTGATTGCGGTGGGAAGGGGGATTCGCTCGATCCACTTGCCTATGCAGAAAGGCTGTTGTAAGGAAGCGCTTGGGAGAGGAGGACATGTGGCCATGAACACACGTAGGGTGGTGGGATGATGGTGGTGGCTCAGTTGGACACAGCCCTGTTGATGGGGAGCTGAGGGTGGGATGGGTTGGTGGCCAACAACTACGTGAAAGGAGGTTGTGGTGTGGAGGGTGTTGGTCTCTTCTCCCAGGTAGCAAGTGACAGAACCAGAGGAAATGGCCTCAAGTTGCACCAGGGGAGGTTTAGATTGAATATTAGGAAATATTTATTGACAGAAAGGGTTGTTGGGCATCAGAACAGGCTGCCCAGGGAAGTAGTGGAGTCACCATCCCTGGAGGGGTTTAAAAGACATGTAGATGAGGTTCTTAGGGAGGTGGTTTAGTGCCAGAGTTAGGTTATGGATAGAATCAATGATCTTGAGTGTCTCCTGCAACCAAAATGATATATGAATGCTAAAGCAACTCAAGTCATGGATGGGGACAAAGATAAACCAGCCACTGTGCAGCATGAAGTGATGCAACCCCATCCATCACTTACTGAAATAGATGAAAGCGCTTCTCTGGACTGTAATAGAGCTTGGGATTCGGTCCAATAAAGGGATTTGGCTGTGGATTAAAACATGCTCCCAGGAGAAGTGAATGAAGTCCTGCTGGCTTCTTGCTGGCCGGGCTCAGCCCAGCAGCCACACTGCGGTGCCCAGCAGCGCTGGCTGGACCTCAAGAGTGTTTGATGCAGTTTTGTAGTTTTGTTAGTGGAGCATTTCATGGTAGGCATGAAAGCAAAGCTGCCTCGGAGCCTGGAGAAGACAACTGAAGTGTCATGTCTGGGAGCAGATCTAGGGGCAAATGGGCTGGTGTGAAGAAAAGAGAAAGAGGAATGAAAAACCTTTTGCAAATGAGGCAACAACAGAAAACATGTTTTGACAGCTGGGCAGGTGTGTGAAACCCCAGGCAAAATATAGCTGGGGGAAAAAATTGCTGCCAGCCTTGGGGACAGTGCTATTCCCAGATTTGCATGCTGAACCAAGCTTTTCCTCTAGAAACTTGGGGTTTTTTTCTTCCAAGGCACTCATCAGCCTGCACAAGGCAGTGAGGAATCCCTGCGGTCTGCAGGAGGGCACAGAGGATGTCCCATCACCTCCTCCATGGGTGGCTCTCCCTCTCCCCCCATGTTCACGGGCACCCTGCATGGACACAGCGAGGTCTTGGAAAGCACCCAAGGGCATCCAATTTGCTTTTCATTAAAGAGAAAAGAATGGGCACCTGGATGGCCGAAGAGATGGCGGCAGATGGTTGAGCAGGCTCAGGGGCCCAAGAGAAGGTGCTTGTGAGGAGCAAAGGAGAGAAACTGCCAGGCTGAGTGAGAAACCATGGACAGCTGGCCAAGTGCTGAGCTATTCCTGATGTATTATTTCTTAAATTAAATAAAAAATAAGAATTGCATGCACCTCCTGCAAGAGCTGAGGCTTTGAAATCAGTCTGCATGTTTTCTTATACCTGCAGGTGTCTTCTGGCACAGCTACAGCAGTTACTCGTCCTCCTGCTTGGAGCGGGACCAGTGAGCAACCACAAACAGGAGTAGCCACAAGATGAAGGAGGAGCAGGGTTGGGCCATTTCCTTGGCTGTTTTCAGTCTGTGCTGCCTGGACACTTAATTTCTTGTTTGACACTATGCTGGCATGGGATGAAAGCTGGTGGTTCCTACTGGGACATCAGTGTGTACATTGGGGACAAACTCTGCACTACAGCTGTGATTCTGAAAGTGAATTTTGTCTGTTGTCTGCCATAGTGATTTACTTTTCTCTGGCAAACCCTTGAGTACTAATGGACTGTCTCGTAGCAGTGGAAAGAGTAGCAACATAACTTCTAGTAGCTCACAGCAAATTAACTTACACTAAAATTAAATAGCCATGGGAGCTATTTCACCAATTTTTTGCCAGCTTAAGCTTAGAAAGCACAAGGAAGAGACTGCCCAGAGGCTTATTTTGACCACAGAGCCTGATGGGTGAGGATCCAGCTCTGCAGTGACAAGATCCATGTATCTTCATGGGATTCAGATGGAGTCAATTGCAAATCAAGTTGTCAGACAAGTCCCTGAGTATGTCTTTTCCTCCCACACCACAGTCTCAGCACTGTTGTTACTGCAGATGTCTCTAGCATGTGCATCTCCTGCTGCAGTCGTTAAAGGAGTCGTAAACATGTCACCCTCACCCTGAGCCTCTCCATGCCCCAAAAGAAATTCCTGGTACCTTCAGCAGAAGTCTATGGAGGAGCCTTGAGAAGACACTGGTGCTGGCTGTGGGCTGTCTGGTGGTGTGTCCCAGGTCAGGGATCCGCAGTCCACAATCACAAGCTGGAGGAAAAACCTGAGGAGCAAACACCTCCCCCAAATATACCCGCTGTTCACAGGCAGGCGGGAGTGATGGTCTCCTGGCTACACCGAGACCTGAAGTTCTGATCCAGAACAGATTTTCTGGGTCACCTTGAGGAAGATACTTTATCTCCTTGTGTTTTTATTCCCCAAGTGAAAGACAGAAATAGCAGCACTGCCTTCCTTCCAGCAGAGTAAGTGCATTAAAGATTGCGAGGTGATGGGAGCCCTGGAAGTGCCTTGACGGAGGAGATTCATTTGAATACATTTGTTGTGCATTACTCACTCAGCCCTGAGTTTTAATCTCCTCCTCTCCATCATTGTAATCTAAATTTCCTTCAGCTCTCTCACTGGAGCTCAGTCCCAGTTTAATCCTTGCCTCGTTTGAGTGATTTCTCCAATTTCTCCTTTAGCAAATGGTGAGGCTGATGTTAGCCCTCACCTCTCCTCCAAGTCTACCACAGGAGAGCTGCTAACGCTCCCTGTGCGGGGAGCACCAGCGGTTTATTTGGAAGCTCGCACAACTTCTCTGAATAATTTCTCTTCTGTTTTTCCAGTTCGGCGACTCGCGCTTCACAGTCTTTTCCAGATTTGCCAAACCACCTCGTGTTTGGAGGGGTGGGAAGTCCATGTTCCACCAAAGCGGAAGCAGCCTGACCTTCCTCTTCCCTCCCATGGGATATTGTGGTGGGGGCAGAGACATGCAGGGAACCCCTTGCTCACACTGGTATTTTGGATTTTGCTATATTTTGCAGAGGTGCAGCTGGCAAGCTCAGCGAGCAGCAGGACCGAGCCCCCGGGCCCCGCGTTGCACGTGATGCCAAAGCTGTTCTGCTTTCCACACCGCTGGGCTTTCAGCAGGGGTGAGTGCTCAGGGTGCTCCTGGGGTGCAGCAAGTCCACATCTTGTTTATGAGGGTTTCCTACCATCGTTGGTGCTGGGCAGAGGTTCTGCTTTGTAGCTGTCTTTGCAAAAGGTGATTTATTCTTTTTTTACATACCTTGAGTGTTGTTCTTGCATATTAAGCAACACTGCAAAATAATTTTTCTCCAAAGCAGATGCTAAGTTTGGCCTTTTTTTCTTTTGGTTTGTTAACTTCCAGCTTTGTTGTCTGTTTTTTCCAGCAGGATTATTTGTTACTCTATTAGCAAACAAGTCCTGGCTCACATAGGCAGAAATGTGCAGGAGGCATATAATTCCCAATTTGTTAGCTTGGTTCACATGATGTTATCAAGAATTGATGGTAATGCTTAGTGGCATTAGCAGTACCTTCATATCATAACAATGGTATTTACTGTCAGGAGCACTATTTGTGCAGCAGTTGTGTTACACCACAAATAATTATATTACTTACATTCAATTTGTATCATTACACGTAACGCAACTGTGCCTGCTGCATGGTATCATACTTCATTAACGCCCAAGGCAGAGCAATATCACATAAATACCCTCCTTGGCACTTTTCATTTGAAGTGATATTATACTAATTATTAAAATGTAGATCAAAAATGACATATCCCAACTATTAAAAATATAGAAAGCAAACCCCCCCCTGTATTAGTAGAGAAAGAACACCAATTAAAATTCATTGCTCTGAAAATGATTTCTCTACGAATTTAAGGAGATGCTGTCAAGTTGGGTAAACCCCAGAAATGACAAATCTGATTTTCCTCTGCAAATTTCCCACAATCCTGTGTGTCCTTGTCATGATAAAATGTTTAAGTGAGTTTGAGAAAGCAGTGAAAATTCAGTTATTTGTATGCAAATCTGTGATGTAAAGACAGCATCATTCTGGCCTTGATGGGCCAGTAGCTCTGTTCTCTTGTTAGCATGACCCTGACACAGCCTCCCATGTTTAAAAAGGACACATATAGCCTGTCTCCATATGTGACTAGAGGAGCTGACAGTAATAAATAGGTTTATGAGACATTTCACCATGTGAGCATTAAGAGTTTTTTCACTTTTGAAAGTTTTCTGCATGGGTTCTGCATAAGGTACCAGGAGCTGCGGTCAATTGTCACCTCAGCTCGTGGTGACAAACTGCTCTTAGTGTCAGCAAGTGAATGTGGGTATCAAAGCCAAACCTATGACAAAGGTTGAGGGCCAAGTCCATGTAGGATTGTGAGACAGCTGCGTCTGAAATGTTGGGGCAATTCATTGGGAAGTGAGACTTTAGTTAACTAAATTAAGAACTTGAGCATTTCCAGGGAACAGGAGAGTTTCCAGCTTTCAGTATCAGACGAGGTGAACTGGGCAGAATGCAGGTGGAAAATAATTGCACATTTACACACAAATTATCTTCTTTTGTAAGATAGGTACTAAGTACATAAAGACAAGACACGGCCTATCTTTAACTTACATAGAACATAGTTTAGAAATAATAGAGATTTTAACATATTCCTTGAAGAACTCACTAAAACTAATGGCAGTTGAAAGGCAGATGAAGCAGCTATTTTATCTGGCAAGCTTCCATGCAAAATTTCCTGCTGATGCTGGCTCAGACAGATGGAGATTTGGGGAGGGGAAGAACAAAGTGCCATAGGGCTTTATTGGATGAGCCTTGAAAGGCTTCTGCGAGCTTCTATCACAGGGTTTATGAACCTTGGGCTTGTTAACGTCAGTGCAGTTTTGTTCAGTGTTTTAACGCTACTTTATTTCCTGTGGTCCAGATGACACATTTATACGTCTTCAGAAAATGTAGTGGGATGCTCTTCAAACAACGTGTGACTCTGCACAAGTAAGGGCAGGAACTTGCTGGGTTATCTCAATATATACAAGTTTTTGAATGTTGCTAGATAAAGTGCTTTTCTCTTGAAATGTCTTCTTTGGTTAGGTCATGCTAATTTAGTGCTGGTTGTTGCTTCTGTAAGATGAAAAGTATGAATAACTCATGAATATTTCATCATTTGTTTCTGCACTGGTCCGAAATGGTAATTTGAGCTCCAGACTGTAGAGATTTAGCAAAAAGACTTGGACACTAAGAGTAAAAAGAAAGAAAAAAGCACTCTTGACAGGCTTTTTCTTTGCCAGTGCTGGTATGTAGACAAGTTGCCTGAAGGATATGAAGCTGGGATAGTCTATTGAGGGCACGGATTCGGGCTGTGCTACTGACGCAATTCTTGGTCTGCAATGCATTTATCACTATAGTATTTTCTTTATTTACCTTCTTTATTTTGTTTTCCTCCTCAGAGAACAACTGAAGGCAGCGTGCCACCCAAGATCACAGGCAAAGCATCATAGAGGAGAGAGCCTTGGACAGGGTCCTCACTCACCTCAGGCTTGGTGTGCACCAGCATCTCCTTCAGGACATGAGCACTGCCCTGGAAAGGCTGTGAAGGGGAAAGTATCAGCAAGGATTCTATAGCTAAAGGTGCATCAGCCTTGATTCTCCTCTTAAGACTTTACCTTTTGCTACCTTGCTCTCTTTTTATGCAACTGGTCATCCTGTGAGAGCCCCCAGGGACTAGAACTTAAAGCAAAGTTGTTCTTTGTAACCGGTGTGCACTGATATGCACTGATAATTTATATGCCAGCTTCAGCCTTCCCTGAATATTAAGGGATCTGGGTTCAGGCCACATTATTTTGGGAGTGGGAAATGTCATTGCCCCGTGTTCTGGCCCAGCACTAGCATCTGGCAAATTGTTTGTTTGTCCTGTTCTTTTTAGGAATACTGATGGGAATCCTGCCCCGCTGTTCACTCAACTCTGAAGCTTACAGAAACATTTTAAGTTCCCAACAAAAGGAATGGTTACAGGTTTTAAAATGACAATTTCTTCAAATTTCCAACTGGCTTCCTTTCTATGGTGTATTCCTCTAGCAAGAGGAAGCGGGGAGATTCTGCCATAAGGAGATGAAGCCTTTTTTTTGGTGGCTCAGATGCCGACTCTCCACCTCTTCAGCATCCCGCACAGGCTGTCTGCAGTGGACTGAAAGTTGTCTCATCAGACTTGCATTTCAGCGTTGCCACCTGACATGTTATGACAAGCTTTTAACTCTCGAGCAGCGGTGGATGGAAACGTGTCACTGCTTTGGGAACAGCGCAGCACAGGCTGCCAAACAGAGTTGATGCTGCAGTGGTGTCAGCCCCTCTGAGGCAGACACCCATCCCAGCCATGGTGCTCAATGGGCAAAGAAGCCAGGACTCTTCAGGTGGCCTAAACAGACCTGAGGCGAATAATTTTCTGCATGAACTACAACGAGGAAGAGTTTGGGCACTAAAGAGAGAAGCTGAGAGGCATTTTCTAAGAAATAGGTGTTTCTGGGTTTGCAGGAACAAGACTGTGCGAGAACCCTAAAAGTGGACATTGGAACTGGAAGCTTCCCATGGGGACCAGTTGATTAACAGGGGCTGTATATGCTCTGTTAGTTCATCTGCGCTTATTGCTACAGGTGGTGGAAATAAAACATTAATCTGAAAAAATTCCCAGAGGTGAGACTGTCCTTCAGAGGGCTCGGTCAGCAAGATCTGCAGAGCAGGAGCTGGTGCTCTTTTCTCAGTCTCGTCATGACTTGTTCTGTGTTTACTCCCTTGCTGCTCTTTATCCACATGGGCACACCTGAGTGACATAGCCAAGAAGGCCTTTTTATGACAAATTGTCCCTTCTTTGCCAGCTGACCAGTGCATTGCTGTGGGATTTTCTCTGCTGTGGTGCTGCAGTGTCTCTATCGTGCCTTCAGGAGATGGTCAGCTCTGAAAGAGCTGGATTCGGATGTAACCAAGCACCCCTCAGTGCCGAGCCCATCCCACTCGCTGTATTTGCCATTGCTTTGCTGAAAGAAGTGACGACAGCAGGTAAGCAGCCCCTTCACCAGTTTGGAGAGTTCAGGATGCACTTGAGAGTTGCCTTCCATGTTGATAGCAACCATGCAAGTGTTTAGATAACCAGTTTCTGGAGGCACTGAGCAGCTGAAGTTCTCACCATTTATCATCCCTGTAGACAGGAAAGCAGAGGCACAAAGAAGGCAAGAGACCTGTGCTGCAGAGCTGGAAAAGGATCACATCACTGATTATTAGAGTAGTAGTTTGATCACAAGTCCTTTAACTTTGAGGGTGGATTAGTTAATGATGCAGTTAGCAAGGAAAATACCCATATTGCCGCTTGCAATGTGCTGTGCTGATCTGTCGCTTATTTTGTTATACGTCAATCTGCCTACAGGAGGAATCAACACAGTTTAGAAAATCGTTTTTGTCTACTCATATCCTTTGAAGGTGAACTTCACTGACTGTTTCCCCAAGCCCAGTTGTTCAGGGCAGGGCAGGATGGTAGCGTTCAATAAATACATTAGGAAAACAGACACCTTTCAGTCTTGTTTCCTGAAATAAATCAATTGGCTTTTTTTACAAGGTTGTCATGCCTTTTTACCTGTCAGATCCTCCTTAAAAACTTCTGCATCCCTTGGCCAGTGCTAACCACACTTGCTGGAAGCATCAGTCCCTTGGCAGTAATTACATTGAAATGAGTTTTGTCTGGTTTAGATATGAAGAGAGGAGAGGCAGAAGACAGTTGCCTCCTGGAGGAGATGTAAGCAAGACTTGGAAAAAAAGCCTTTCAGAAATGTGGAGAAGTTGTTAAGGTCTAAAGAAAAAAAAAATACAAACTAACACCACTAAAAGACAGATGACCCCTTGAACCCAATATAGTGTCCATGGGTGGCTATGGTGTCCATAGTGTCCTTGCACATGGCTAAGAATGGCCCTCCTGAGGATGGCCTGGTCTACTGGTGAGACATGTCCATCTACCCTTCCAAACATACTAAATTCAAGAAACCATTAATATTAGAAATTACTCCAACTGAGGAAAAGACAAACAACAGTAAACCTTTTGTGTAATTCTAACAGTTCCAATTTCAGAGTTGGAAAAGGAGTTTTTATATAGGAATCCAAACACTTTCCAAAACCTCTGAGGCCAGAGGGTTCCTCCTCTGTCTCAGGCTGTCTCCTGCAGGAGACTGACTGGATAGAAGCAAGGAGTGATGTTTATTCTTAACATTTTGCCTTCAGACATAATGGGAGGTTCCCCTCTCTGCCCACACCAGCCTGAGCCTGAGCAGGGAGCGGGCAGCACGCTGGCAGGGAAGGACAGGGGCATTGCCACCTCCTGCATCCCCTGGTCACCTTTTGGTCCCCAGGGGGAAGAGCAAAAGCAGCTGCTCTGTCCTGCCCCATGGAGCTTCGTGCTGCCCCTGTGTCCTTCCCCACGGAAGCTCTTGGGCCCTGAAGGAGCTATGGGTGGCCAGAGAGCGCAGGAGGACAGGGGGTCCATGCTCGCTGGTGAGACAGTCTGAGGAACAGAAGAACCCTTGGTGCTGCTCAGCAATAACTAACACATCCCAGGGTCAGCAGGGCTGGTTTCAGCACAGATGCAAACATGGCCCCATGCGAGCTACTGTGAACGATTAAGCTCATCATTAAGGTCACACTTCGGGACTTATGTGGCTCCATCTTAAAACTCTCCTGGCCTTCACATGGCTGACCACTTCAGGCTGGTCTAGGTTCTGCCCATCCTCCTGGGGCATGACTGTCCTCACAAGACCTTCAGCCATTCCAGGTGGGGAAGGCTCTTTGGTTTTGACTGAATCTCTCTGAAGGCTGCTAAATACCCCATAATTGTGGTTACTAATTGGCCAGGGAAACAAATGCCTGTGTGCTAATCCTATTAGACAGGGAGTCTTAAGCCTGGGTATCTGTCAGCATGAACCTGTTCCCTCAGGCCTTGGTAGTGCTGACTTCTCAGTAAACTCTTCCTGCTGTGTATAAAGTATTGTCTCATTAAGCCTATGAGCAGAGCAAGGTCGCATTAGCTTTTCCCGTGGTACTGTCTCGCCTGGCTTCAAGCCGCAGATGACACGATGGCAAACGCAGCATCGGCTCGCCCAGGTCACCATCTCACCACAGCCAGCCCAGGAGGAGAGAGCTTCACCACAGCCCTGCCTTGGGATCAGCTGCTAAAATGGAGCCATACCATGCATGCACATCATCACAGAGAGGACATGAAACCCTCCCCCCCACCCTGCAACCTGGGAAACTGTTATCTCCTGCCTGAGGTTTTGCCTGGAAGCAGTGGCATTCCCATTTTGGGAAGACTACATTTGATGTCCATCAGCTGAAGACTGACTGAGAGCAATTAAAATATATTGGATTTGGGTTGATCTTGAGCAGAGTGCAGTAAAGAGAAAAGCAGGAGCCCACGTTGCAGGCCAGATGGATCCAAGCAAAGACAATTTTGAGAGCAGACATGCGTAACAACATTTTATTTTCCACTACTAGAATTGCATGTCGACAGATTTCAAATATCTTTTTAAGTCCCAGTAGCCTGACTGAAAGTAGTATGTCTTTATCAAACCAGTTATGGCTCTTCTGAAATGTGAGTCTCACTAACTGCATCCAAATCTTGTGCTTTGAGTACATTCCTAATTAAAGTAGATTGGGCCTTTGGGGAGGGAGGGGCTGCAGCACATTTCCTAAAGCACTTTCTGCTTGAATTTCATTTTGAGAAAAGATACCTGAAGGACGATGCAGGAACTAGGATCAAGATAAATTTGGGGTTGGTGGGGCAATTATACTTTCACAGTATATTTCAAAAGGGCAGTGAGAAATGCAGCAAGCTCAAGTGATGAACTCGAGGTGGCCTGAGGGTTTGACACAGAGGTTTCACCCTTTGGAAATATAACGCATTAACTTGAAGCTGCTGTTAAGTTGCTGACGCCTTTTCTTTTTAGAAAAATGCCTTAGAGCTGTTTTCTTCAATTATTTTGGAACGTGAGCTGAAAATCAGCATTCGGGCTAAACCGTATGGATAAACCCATCTCCCCAGTATGATAAATACCAGTTCAAACACAAATGAAATAATCTCTCATCAGACAATGTCGTGCTGTAGACTTTCTGCTGCCACCTACGCAAGGAACCATCAAGCAGGTGCTAAGGACATGAAAAACAGGTTTCTGCAGTAGTAAAGCGGAGCCGGTTTGAAGGCTGACGCAGGGTGACGCAAGCACGAGCTCCGAGGAGGAAAGTGTGTGATGCATCTGAGTCACCTTCCTCCCGGCACCATCAGCCTTAGTTTAAACATAAAACAGTCATTTTGTAGTTGCAGTTTTCTACTGCTAAAATTCTTTCTGTGTGGAGATCCAGACACTTCTTGTGTGTAAATACCAGCTGTGTTTGTGCTGCTGCTGGGTAAAGCCCAGTCTTCACCTGCCTCCAGGTGTGGAATTTGGCTTGTCCAGGTGATGCTGCTGATGAATGTGGGGAGAGGAGATATAAACACTTTCCCAGCAACTCAGCTGGGTTTTTTGGGGCATCTTCTGCTCTGCTTGCTTCTAAAATATCTTGCTTTTTTTCTTCCCCCATCATCTACCCTTCACAATGACTTGTGGTTTCTGAATGCAGCCCTAGAGCTCAGGATCCGGCCCTGTCTCTGGGAGGGTGGTGAAGTTCAAGGTCAGGTTCAAGCCTGTCCTAGCTAACACCATGGGAGAGTTCAGGCCCCCAAGCCCTCCCTGCAAAGCCCACCAGCAGCATGGTCCTGGGGGAGCATCACTGGCTGCCCAGGAGGGGAGCTTCCCAAAAGACCCTCATGCTCAGAGGAAAAGAGTTGCTTGCATGTTCATTGCCAGCTTCTTATGTGACTTTTTCCACTTCAGTGCCACCTTGGGGAGATGACAGCCTTGGAGAAGTGTGATGTGCTGTAAATGGCTGGGTAAGTACTTGTTTTCCTCTCTGCTCACCCTCAGTACGTTGGACTTATCCACGATGCCTTAAATAAATGTGCAGTGCTAGTTCTACCGGAGTGCCTTCTGTGTAACAGGAGTCTTGATAAACCGCGTCTACAACCATATGGGCAAAAGCACTGCAGAGGGGTGGTTGTGGAGATGCGGGGAAGGGGATGGATGAGGCATTGAGTGCTCCTGTGCCTTTGCTCCAGTATACCTGAAAAATAAGGGGGGCTCATAGGGATTAGAGCAGGCTGAGTGCAGAAGGCAACAGGAAAACTGGAAGCCCTCTTGTATGGTTATTAGGGTGAGAATCTCAATTTGATTCTTTAAATGTGGAGAATTCGCATGTGCAACTTAAAATACCACGTCCATAATAGTTTTGGCTGAATTGAGTGACTAAAGTGCAAAGCAGGTGGTGTAACAAAGTGGAGGA
The DNA here is from genome assembly GCF_964273445.1 of Streptopelia decaocto. Taxonomy (NCBI): domain Eukaryota; kingdom Metazoa; phylum Chordata; class Aves; order Columbiformes; family Columbidae; genus Streptopelia; species Streptopelia decaocto. The sequence continues at coordinate 5,893,860 of NC_138656.1, forward strand.
TCTCATGCTTATTTGCACCTGCTGTGGATTTGGCCCACTGCATTAACAATAGAAAGGATGAAATGAAGATTTTCATCATTCTCCTATCCCCGTGGCTTCTAAATGCTTTAGTAGATGTACAGTGAACAGCTGCAAAGCAAAGTGTGTTTCTACCTGCCAGCAGCGGTAGCAAATTTGTGAATTTAGTGGTTTATGGATGTCAAATTACCCCGAAGTGGGAGAATCTGCAGCAGACATGAAGTGGTGTAGAGTCAAAAGAAAAGACCATGAAACGTGGAGGTGAAAAAACAGGTCTTATAGTAACTGCTGAAGCCAGTCTGAATTGTTCTCCAACTCACTTCTTAAATTTTGGCTTTCCTGGTATTGCCTGTGCCACTGGTGATGGTGCAACGGGATGTACCTGGTGAGAAGGATGCATTTCTGAAGGCTCGACTTTATTCATTTGATTAAAAGTTAAAAAAAAAAAAAAAAACCAACCCTAAAAATAAAAATCTTAACCGGGGAAAGGAAAAGCTAATTGGAACAACACGGTTTGTGTGCTATTCTGCTTGCAGACTGACTCACATCAAGGGCTATCTCCTGTGGTCGCTATAAGGCACGCACTGTGCTAAGCAGATTGGGCTATAGTCCTTACTCTGCGAGGGAGAGAGCTTGACAAAGGATTTTCATCATGAAATGAATTTTTCATCTCTGCTGAACATATCTGGTGGCAAGAGAAATGTAATCAACTGAGGTAATAACTGTCCTTCTCTACTGCTGGCAATGTGACTCGTGCCTCTCACATGTGATACCTTCTCTTGTGCTTTTCCTCTCAGGAGGAAGAAAAATGTATGTAATGTTTCATTTTGGACAGTGTAGTTTTTCTTGAAGTTTGAAATGGCTGCTTCTGGAACGTTTTTTTTTTTTTTTGTTGCTTTCTCATGCCTTATGAGGTTGAAAGCTAAAAATATCACTGGTACGTCTGCATTCTCTCGTGCTTGTGGTATGGATAGAAACGTAGGCAGGTGGGGCATATTTCTGCCATGGGACCTTGGGGTTGCTCTTGCAGCTGAAGCTTGCAGGGAATGGGTGGGCTTTGCGGTGCTGAACTGACTCTACAGCCTAGTGCTCCCCAAAATGGCTCATCTCTCACTTTGGGCAGACTTGGGATGGCACAAAGCTGCCTGTGCCATCTCTAGCTTTCAGAAGTATGTAATAGCAGAGTCCATAAATGGCTTTTCTCTGCTTGGTCAGGGAGATGAGCTAGCATCATCGAATCATAGCACAGTTTGGGTTGGAAGGGACCGTCAAAGCCCATCCAGTGCCACCCCTGCCATGAGCAGGGACATCTTCACCAGATCAGGTTGCTCAGAGCCCCGTCCAGCCTGGCCTGGGATGTCTCCAGGGATGGGGCATCCACCACCTCTCTGGGCAACCTGGGCCAGTATTTTACCACCCTCACTGTAAAGAAATGTCTTTCTGTCTAGCATCTGCTTGAAAAACAGGGAACACTCCAGAACCTGATATCCCTCCTTGGTCAGCTGCTTTCCAGGAATCACTTGCTAGGATATCTTGTGCGTGTGCTTTGGCTGATAACAAGTGTGTATCTTTGCCTACGTTTTCTTTCTGGTGTCTTTTCAGACTCTTGTACTCCCTGTTGTGATTTTGCTGTTTGTAGGTTAATTTCTAGCCCAGGGGTCATGGGGAAGCAGATTTGGAGCCTCTAGGATGGTACCTGAATAGGCAGGCTCGCTCAAGCCATGTTAAGCATCCAAGTGCCACATCTTCCTTCCTTCACCCAGCCCTAAAATAACAGCCAGTACTCACCAGACCTAAAAAATGGATCTTTTTGTATCGCCTCCCACTATATGTCTGACTGCCTTGCACTGTTTGGCAGTGTTATGCTCTGGGGCAGCACTTTGGTCCCATTTCTTGAGCCCTGTTCCTCTCAGTCAGGCTGTTTGGTCTGGCCAATACTAAGCTAATCCTAAAACTACTTGCATTTTAACAAGCAAAGTATATGGCAGCTAGATGGAAATTTAATGAGAGGAAACTGAGGACCAAGGCTGACAAAGCAGTGACCTTTCCTCTGTGGCGAGCCAGACCGAGTCCATCCTGAGGTGCTGAGAGTAATGAAAATGTTGGCTCCAGCCAAAAGAAAATGGGCATTATTTATATCATAGGGCTATTTTATTGGGATGCAAATTTCATAGCACTGAATTCTTTGCTCAAGAGAAGACTTGAGCTGAGCCAGCACAAAGAATCATTGAATTATCCGCAGTTCCTAATGCGAGCGCACTCGGGGTCAGGGCTGGATCAATCTGTCTGAGTGAGGGGTTGGCCATCTGATGTGATTTAGCAAATAACTTACTGAAGAGGAGTACAGGTTTTCTGTATTTATTTCAGTTTGCAACATGAATTATCTGCATACATCTTAGTCAAAAGAAAAAAAAAGATACAGAAGGTGTTATTACCAGGAATTCTGAGCCATGCATGCCCTGAATGCTAAAATCTTCCCATTCTAAGACTGTTTTAGCATTGCTTATAAAGTTCTAAAGTTTAGCCCTTTGGCTTGTTTTGTGTTTTAAAGAATGACTTTTTGTCTGCTTGGCTGACCAAACACGTCGTAACCTAGGAAGCAAAAGATCTTGGTAGAAGTTCATTCAATGTGCCTGGCATTGACTGACATCCTTACAAGAATGGAGGTGGCCCCTTGTCAGGGCCGTGTCTTGTTAGGGTCAGATGTTGTTAGGTGTTTAAGATTAGCCTGTATTTACTGCAGACTGCTCAGACCTCATTGGGAGATGGCAAGAGATCAGACAAGAGGATCAGAACGGTCCCCTTTGGCCTGTTCATCTTCCTGTATGAGTAGCGAGTAATTATGTTCTCTATAAGCCCTTCTTGGGTTTAAAAAAAAAAAATAAATCCCCAAAACATCAAAGTTAATGAAATTACTAATGCATTTAAGAAATAAAATTGCTTGACATAGGGTCAAGTGAGTCAGTAGTCCGTGTCCTGGAGGATGAGGAGGGAGGGCGATGCTCTGGCACACTCCTGTCTGGGCAATGCCCAGCCACAAAAATTGCTTCAGTATTTCTGAAAGGCACCGAAGTGTGTCTTGTACATGGCTTCATGTTCTCAACACCTAATTAAGCACAAGGTCTGCGGTTTTGTGGAGATGATCTACGGGTCTGTGTCCGAGCCGTACTGTGTGCCCATTTCTTTTAACAGGTTTTAGCTCCATAAATTAAGTCACTTTAGTTTTATATGTGTTAAAGGAAGTCATTTAGGTGCAGCAGGTCATTTCCAGAAGCAGTGGTTTCTGTGGCAGGAGTCGGGAGGGGGTGGTTTGGGTCTCACAAAGATTAATCTGCTCTTTTAAAGTGCTAATCCTTCCATCTAAGCTGACGTGAGAATCCTAACCACCTTTCTGTTACACCCCATTACCCAGATACATAAATCTGGTCAGGAAAAAGCGGCTTCCAGCAGCTCGAAGTGATTCATTTTTGATGCAAGCAGAGTCCATGCAGGTTTGACATGAGGTTTCAGCAAGGTAGCGGGAATTAAAGGGCACCTCTTAAGCTGATGAGACATTCAGATAGCAGGATTCTTAATGCTACAGTGTAAATAATCTCTTACCACCCCATTAAATGAGCGGCTTTTAGGGCATGTGGCTATTGTTAATGATTGCCTCCTAATCCTGACTTTCACGGTGTGCTAATTCAAGGTCTCCTGGTGCTTTTTGCAGAACACAACTATTTGCAAGTTAGGACTGCACAGGGAAAGGGATGCTAGGCTGAAATGCAAAATGAGAGGCCAGCATGTGCAATAAATCCTTGCTGCCATTACTCGGTGATGCTTATTTACCTCGCTTGAAGATAAAGCTGCTGCAAAGAGGGAGGAGGGGAAAAAAACCTTTCCTGGCTTTAACCAGAAAGGAAGAATAAAGTGTGTTGCTAACAGATAGAAATGTCTCTATTATTGACACAAAGCTGAATCCACAAGACTGGTGTTTTGCAAAGATGTTGAACTGCTGTAAAAGCTTAATTTTAGACAATATCAGTGCTCCCAATAAGGTTGGGGTTTTTTTTTATTTCTGTGAAGAAATCAAATAATTATGCAAAAACTAGTTAAACCCAGCAAATATTTGCAGTGCTGTAATTCCTTGGGCGGTGCTGTGACTGAAAGCAGTGCAACGCTGTAAGAAAGCTGATAAATGGTTTTCATTTAAACTTGCAATTAAAGAAAAAAAAAATCTCTTCATTTAATGCTTGGAACGGTTTCACACAGATGGTCAAAACTGTCAGCACATCTTGAGGAGGGTGTTCTTTGCCATACAGTGACAATGGCGGGGCCCGTCCTGAAGAAGGAAGATGAGACAGCTTTGTCCCCACATCACACTGAGCTGCAACACCATTTTTCACCTCTCGACAAATCCAGCTCTTGCTGATGTGCGATATTAGGGCTGCAAGGGCGACCTCCCCAGTGACAGCAGCACTGGCTGGGATGCTTCTGGGCTTTGCAGAACAAACTGCTCGCTCCTGAGCCCAGTGACTGGCTGAGAGGCTTTTATCTGGGTGTTTGTCAGTTAGTTTCTGTGCTTGGCGTGTTTTAATTACGCAGATGATAAAGCAAGGCTTTTATGATGTTCTAACGTGAGAGCTAAAAGCACTCTTTTAATAACAAGGTGGCAGCAATTTGCCAGTCTAGTTGCTGTGGTCCATCTCGGAGGTTGCACTGACGTGCCTGCGATGTGTTTTGTTACTGCTGTGATGGTCTTGCTGGCAGAAAGACCCTGTTCTTCTCTGGGGAGTTTAAAGAAAGCGAAGGAAAGTCCTTTTTGGATGAAGGTGCTTTTTCATGGGTGCCAAAGGGAAGGGAATCTCCTGGCTACATTGCGAAACCCCAGACTGGTGAGGATGAAAACTGATGATGAATGAATGACGCAGACACAAAACCCATCTCTGCTTTGTGTGCTTTGAACAACAAGGAGTATCCTGGCTGTATGTGCAAAATGCTACTCATCAAGTACAGAAATTGTGCTTATACAGGTAGTTGCTTTCCAAGGGCACGAATCTGTGAGAGAAAGCTACACCAAAGCTGACCGCTACCCACTCAGTTATGCAATTTTGGAGCGGTTATAATCAGTGTTACCATTAAAACATCAGTTTGGCCCAGCTTGCCTGGAGCCTGCAATTCCTGGTGGGTATACAGCCCCATCTTCAGCTGTTCACTGGTTCTGCCACTCTGGCCAGGTCTTGCTTATTCCTTCTCAGTCACGCTGGGGAGACATGAAATTTACTTCTTCTGCATGGCAACACAGTGAGGGTGAGTAGAGATTGCACTCCTGGCTTTTTGCAGTGCAAGATGCAGAAATGTCCTCTCATGAACTCCATAAGCAGCAAACAGTTGGAGGCTGGAGGAATATTTGGAAGAAGCATAGATATATGTTTGCTCCAGTCTTTTATTTTTCCTGAGGCTTCTGCTTTTGGCTTTGTTAGACATTGGTATGTAGAGCTACACAGATGCTTAAGCGGCTTCAGCTCTTAAAGCCTTCAGAAAGTATCTGCTTTTGATTTTTGGTGAGGATCTGCAGAGCTCCTTCTGCTTCGTGCCAGCTATGAGCTCTGCATCCTCCCAGAGCCATCTCTTCAACTAAACCCTGCTGATAGGAACAGACCTTGTGATTGTTTGTTCACTAGTGACAAACTGCACTTGGATTCCTCAATAGATGCTCACTGAGACCCTGTCCTTCAGGTTTTGGTTGTGGGAGAAAGGTTACGTGAAAAGCAAGTAGCCCTGAAGCAGACAAGCCAACCTCTTGCCTGCTGAAGAGTTGGATAAAGCAAAGGTATATCTAGGTTGTAACCAATAACCTCAACTTTCTGTTATTGAGTGAACCATACAGACAAAGACTTAGTGTAAATTTTATTTATCTAATGTGTATAGATGTCGAATGGCCAAATATAGGCTCAAGGGGGAGGGGAAAATAAAAACAGATCAAATAAGATCAATGAGACTTAGTTCAAGTACTGCACCAGTTGCTCAGGACATGCAGGAGCTCTGGCATTGCTCCTCCACTGGTCTTCTACCCTAACAGGAAAGTCTATCTCGGGGCCAAAGTTATTCCATAATAGCACAGATGGTCCTAATGAAAATAAGTGTGAACCAAGTAACAGTGACCTGAGTGGCAATAAAATGTATGTGAAATTTGTTATAAACATCTGGAGGCACACTGGCAAGCAGAAAGCCTATCCTGCAAAGCAAAGCTGCTCCTGAGCATAATCTACAGTCAGGTCAAGGCTTATTATTACTATTAATGGACAAGAAACCCCCTTTAATAGCATCAAGTCTGTGACATAAATGACTGTAAAAAAGGAGGCTCACAGCTGAGGGTGATGACTGCAGGAATGGGGGTCACAGAGACCCCTTTATGGCTCAGACTGAGGTGCTGCAGTGGGGTGTGCTTGGTCCCAAGGGTGCACCCTGGCTGGGAAAAGCAAAAGGTGCATAAAAGAAGCAAGACCTTGTCAGTGAAAACTGTGTGTCTGTAAACCCACGTGGCATGGTGTTTTACAATAAGCAGGGGGACTTTGATCAAAATATGTCACTAAGAAGTGCAGGGTAACTTGTCCAAGGGAGGGTGGTCTGAAATATGGAGGTGGACAATCATATCTTCTATCAGGACAGTGCCAGATGACTGCATCAGCAATGACGTTAAACCTACAACAGTGTCTTATCAGCAGCTGCCGTTCAGGGGAGCTGAGCTTTGGTGTAGACCCAGCAAACCTTAGAGTCTGGCTTGGTTTCTGTTCTAAACATGCATAACATTGCACTGCATGGGCAGTTGCTGGGACACGTTTCTTGGTGTCCATGTTTGTTTGGATCAGACCAGAGATACCAGCATTGTGCACGAGGCAACAAGGCTTACGTTTCTATCCTATACTTACAGTATATTTACTCAAAACTGCAAAAACATAGCAGGGAAAAAACACTGCTGACCAATTTATCTGCTTTAGTGATGCTCATCCAGAGTGAACAGAAAGCCCAGAATCAATAAAAAGCTTTATTTAGAAAGCTGAAGACAGAGGAGAAGGTGCAAATGCTCTGCAAAAGGCAGAAAGGTTTAGATGGAGCAATTAGGAAATGCAGAAAATTACACTCAACCTTTAGAGACATAAATGGTGGGCTATGTCAGCATTTTAATCATCCATCCTATTTTCAGCACTGTGTTTGGATTAAAAACTCCCTCAATAGGATGTCCTGGGTAAATAAGGCTGTGTCAGGGGCATATTTTCTGCTCAGCGAGTGAGTTAAATATAGAAATGTATTTTTCACCTTTCAAGGAGAGCTTTTCCAAAGGAGGAGGAGGAGTGGGAGCTCTGACCCTGCTTGCAGGTAGTGCCTGTTGTGCATGTCTCTCCCTCTGCCTTCTTTTTCTTTTCCCAAGGCATTTTTGAGGTCTTCTGTGCCACGTACTCAGACATGAGGTCTCTTTTCCTTAGGGGCCAAGGCAGGGATTTGCTGCAGCCTGCAGCTCCTGTGACAGGTTGGATAACTCATGGCAGCGTACAGGAGACTTGCCAGCTTCTAAAAGCAGCAGTGAAACACTTCTCCCCTCACCTGAAAAAAATGCCCTCGGGTTTGCACTTTGATAAAGAAGACGCAAGTGTTTCCCTGTGCTGCGGTGCTGTGCATTACACTCAGCCCACCTGGGCTGAAAGACACAGCAAAGCAAAAAGATGAGGTTGAGTCAGGATCAGGGTCAGCAGGTTAAAGTCCATTTCCCTGTTAATGCTTTCTTCTGTCTCCTTGATACTGCCCAGCCAGCATCATTCCACCTTCCTGGTCACAGCATAATGTGAATTAGAAACTCACCATGTAGCTGCAAAAGCAAACAGCGCTGGGATTTGTAACTCTGCCGTGCTGATGCCCAGAAGTAGCTGTGGTGGTGGATGGCAGCGTAGCAAGTCCCAGAGCATCAGGACTACCTGTACGGAATGGTGCTGAGACATCGTGTGTCTGCTCATGAGCTGCTTTAATAATAGTATTTTTTGTTTCAGAGAGCATGTCCTAAATATTCAGCACACGAAAAATTCTTGCCATGAAAGACAACAACAAAAAACCCTCAACAGCTGTTCTTTTGTTGTTCAAACAACAACAACAAAAAACCCACCAAGCTACAAAGCTGCATTCCAAGGTCATGTTATTCATTTACAAGGGAAAAAGAAGAGGCGTGAAGCCTTTTAGTGAGCTTGAGAATTGACTGTTGTGCATTTCGGGATGTGAGTTTCCATGCCCTGAGACAAGAGTCTCTCTGAAGGACACGTAGCTGTGCTGTTGCTGCTTAAGTTTCTCCTCCACAGGAGTCAAGGAGCCATAGCCTGACCTACCCAAACTGCAGAGGGTCCTGCAGGAGCCCCCAGAAAAGGAGGGAATTCCCTCTGTCTGCTCGCTGGAGACAGCAGCAAGTCTTATTCTCGCTTCTCTCACTGCCTTTTCGTCATACAAAGCAATTGTGCCTCTGTATCCTATTTGTGCCAACAGGGAAATTCAGTCTCTAGATTGTGGGAGCAGTGGTGTGTGCTCATCTAGAAATGTCATTCTTCAGACAGGTGAGAGGTCTAGAAATTTTTCCCATTTGTTTTAAAAGCTTATCAGCCTTTCTATGCCAGTTCTGAGAGCTATTGAAGGGAGAAACTGCTCTGAGCAGTAAATTACCAAGGTGACAACATGTGCAGCTGTGGGTTTATTCAAATGATCAGAAGGTGTTTCCTTGCAGCAAAGCAGAGAAACTGAAATCTGCTGCTTCGCAGATGATGTGCAATCCTCCGATGTCAGTCTGCCTTCCTACTGCCGGGGAACTGCCCCAAGAGCTGCAAATGCCTTTGCAGGTCTGTTTGCTCTGCTTGCATCTGCACCCAGGAGAGAAGGATCTGAGTCTGCTGCTGCTTCTGCAGTGAACAAATGGTGCTCTCCCTGGTCGATCATTTCGCTACTGCAGCTGATTGTCTTGTCACTTTGGTTTTTCATAAAATTAGGGTATCAGGCTGCTTCTGAATCATTTCTATGTGCGTATTTGCTGCCAACTCTTCTGGCTCATCAGGAAACTAGCCCTCCAAATATTCATTAGTAACAGGGTAAAAAAAAAACCTCTGCCCCTATAGTCCTCATTAGTTAACACAGTCAAAACCACTATTTATTTGGTTTGGAGAAATCAGAAATTATTTTGGGTAGCTGATCAGTACAGTGGTTTACTGACATCACAGAGTAAAGGTTAATTTGGGTTACATGTAGCTTTGAAGCTGCGATGAACCATATCTGCAAATCTCAGTGTTTGAAAGAGACATTCTGTGCAGTGCTTTAATCCTCTTGGGTTTCAGATGTTACCCATCCAAGAAGCATTAAAGTCAAGTGATGAGTTGTTGTGGTTCAATGCGGAAGAACCACAAGACACTGGTTCTCCTGCTCTTGCTCATGTGTTACTTGAGAATTTGTGATGTTGGAGGAAACCACGTGAAGCTGCAGCTCACCTCCCTGTTCAGTATTCAAATACCCAGAAACATGTTCAGTGCTCATCAAATCTGGACTGTTGCCATTTCCAGAGTAACTTGGGCTCATCTGGAACCTTTCTGACACAGAGCAGAGGAGCCCCCTTTGCTTTTCTCTCCTGGCTCCTGGATACCAATAGCATAACTGCACATGTCATTTGCAAGCATATGAAAACATATGTTTGTAAATATAGCTTGTCGTGTCAGCTTTGAGGGGCCTCCTCAAAGCCTCCCAGTTCTCAAAAGCTTTCTGGGTGAACTAAGTTGGTACCAGATGGGAAGGCGAGCATCTCTTAATAAATGTATTTGGATGGCTGTGAATTTGCCAGAGTTGTACATAAATCCCCCTAAATGGTAGCTTTGTCCCTCTAGATGTCTTCCCTCCCAGCACACCACTGCTGCTCTAGAGTATGATCTCTCCTAATTTAATATTTATGCTCACCTTTCCTGTATCTTTAGGGGTTCTTTTTAAAATTTTGATATTGTACTTCTTTTTAATTTTAAAAAAGGCACACGTATGACTCAGGGCTGAGGCACATCTGGTCAGGAGGAGCTGCGGCTTGTGTCGGAGGAGGCCCTCTCCAAGACTGACTGCAGCATCCAGTATCCACAGACAGAATATATGTTTGTTTGGATTTGTTGGCTGTTTTTTGTTTGTACTGTAAGGATCTGGAAAGAGAACCAATCCCTTGTCCCCAGTTGGATCTCTTGTTCTTCTTAAAAATTGCTCTTTCAGCTCTTAAAGAGTGTAGTTTTAGATTTATCCTCATGCCCTCCAGCCTCAGTTGTTCTGCTATCTCCTTACTAAACCTCTCTTTCTGCCTCCTTTTCCCCAGCCTTTCCCTGCTAACATCACCCGGTTGGCATGACGGCCGATAGCTGCAGGCGATACAATTCAGGTGCTCTACACCGAGATGCGACTCTGACATTACAGCGTTAAAACCGGCCACATCTTTTTCCCTTCTCTGATAATGATGATGCAGAGCAACGTGCGGGCGAAACACATGGCGGGGAGAGGATTTTATCTGCTGGCGTGGTTTGATGTTTAATACATGAGGCAGAACCCCGAGCACTTGATCACGATGTCAGCGTAGGCCGCAATGGAGCATGTTGACAGCAACACAGCAGCTACATGACAACCACAATCAATCTGATCTATGGAAGGGTTTAATACCTCTGGCAGTGACACTACAACTGAGCTGAGCGCCAGCCTGGGCCTAACTTAGTCCCTGGTCTGTGTGAAACGTTTATGTGTGTGATTTCCAGAGGCTGGGGTGGTGGGCAAGGTTGCTCTTGATGGCAGCTGGGTGCTAAAACTCACTGAATTGCCTCCCCTGTCACTGACGTGTTGATGAGGGATTTAAAAGAAATAATATCACAATGTCTTTGTTAGCCTTCCTTAAATCAGAAGAGAGGCTTGCCTAACCTGAATGTTGGAGATTTTTGCTTCTTTTCGGTAAAAGCAGAATGTTTTCACTTTATAAGTAAACATACTATGAAGATAACTTCAAAGGAAAGACAAATGACTAGTTAATATTTGCGTTTCTTTGCTAAATTCATAGATGGAAGGTCCATATACTGCGTTTTTCTATGTCACTCATACCTGATATAGACCATCTGCATTAGGAGTGTGTTTGATCAAATGACGCCCTCAAAAGCAGGAAGGAAAGGGGTTAAACTGCAGGCAGGAAAGGGAAGGCAGGAACCAAGCAGCAAACAATTGGCACCTGGGCTCCATTGAAGACTAAAAGTGGAAAAAAATGGCTTAATTGAAAAATCTGCCCATTGTGTGTGACTGCTGGCCTCCAAGGGAAACAAACAAACCCATTCAAGGGGGAAAAAAAAGCAAAGAATTGGAAAATCCTGTGCTGCTGTGCAGACTCGGGGTGTTTAACTCTTCCTAGCCCAGGGCTATGGGTAGAAGTATTTTTCGTAACCAAAACAATACCTCCCTTGTTAAAATATTCAGTTGGCTGAATAATTTCTTAATTCCTCCTGGCACTAGCTGGAGCTACCAGGGGTTTTCAGGGCAGCTTTGGACCTGTGGAAAATCCTGGTCATGGTGGGACCCATGCGGGAGAGATGGTCCCTGATTACTTTTTCACCTCACAGGCATCCTAAATATACAGATCTCAGTTATCCTGCTCAGTTCAGTGTTGTTTGAGAGGTCTCCATAATTTGTCTATAATTGTTTTCAATATGTTTCTACTTTAAAAACTTTCTCTAGGGTTTGCAGACTGCAGCAGGATTCTGTTGCAGAGCAAAGCAATGAGAACTCAGTTTGCTTCTCTGTCCTCAAGCCCAACCTTCCTCAGCAATGAGTTGCTGAGATCCCTTTGGAGACAGTTTGGGAACCCTCATATATTATTCCTGAACCTGATCCATACTGAGGATGCCTCACAGCAACAAGCCTGGTGCTCTCTGGTATGTGGCACATTTCACTTTTGAATTATCAGCTAGGAATAATGTCTTATTTACACAGGCTTGCCAGAATTGCTGCTTTGAGTATTGGATAAGCTAGGCCAGTCCGAACTTCTTTGCACAAGCAGCTTTTGTGTAAAAGCTCCTAATAGTGCTGGGTAACAAGGTATAATTTCATTGACTTATTATGTCCGCTATTATTTTGCAGAGGACACAGATGCTTCAACTGAGTCATTTGCTGTACGGAATTCCACAGCCCTGATGGCGTTAGTGAGCGTTGCCTCCAGCTTGAAGTGCCCTGGACTTCAGCAGGCAAAATGCTGTCTGCAAGAAGATACAAGCCCTGAGTCCTCAAAGAGGTCAGTTCTTCCCATAACACTACAGGTGTCCCTCGTGCATTTTATTCTGACTGCTAACTTTTCATTTATCCTCATGCATTTGTATAAAGTTTTGTTTGAATATGATTTGCTGGCTTTTAAAATGTGACTGGGCTGCCTTTCTGGGTTTAACCTTGCTGTTGAAAAAGTCTATTGTGGGCCGTGTCAATGGCTGAGGATGGAGCTAATTTTAGACTGTTCATAGCTGAAAACATAAGACTTTCCCAGTTTGGCAAAATGGACATGAGGCAACTGGGTTTGTGTGCTGTAAGATATCTCCTGCAATTACTTCATTAGGCAGCAAATTTCATTGTCCTTTATATTCTGTAATTCTTTTGAGGGCACAGTATTTTAAAGAATATTTTAATATGTGTTTTGGTAGCATGACTTAATTGTTTCAGAGACTTTATATGATACAAACTAGAAGAGAGAATTTTGCTTTTTCCTTTTCAATTTGTCCTTGGCTCTGCTAATGCAGTTGTGCTGATTCTGAGGTTGAAGTGCATGCAACAGTGGTGGCAAAGGATTCCTATTACACCAGATTTCTCTGGTTATGGTTGGGGCTGCTGCAGCATCTTTGTGATGTTCAGGCGTTTGTCTTAATTCTCTTCTGCAATTGGTGGCGTAGTTTCTGAGCATCAGAAATCTCTGTGCATATGCCCCAAAGAGCTGCTGCCCTTGAGGCACTAAAAAGGGTCCATCCCTTTTCTGAGTCCCAACAATATCTCCATGTTTCTGTCCAGAGGTGTTGCTGCTGACTTAAGATGTCCCGTGGTTTGAGCAGTCCCCAGAAATTAAGAAGCTCTGGGTCTCAGGCTTGGTTGGAAAGCAGCTTCATTTCACATTGTATCATTATATTTTAGATCTACCTCACATGCTGCAAAGCTGCAATATCTTGTGCATATTTTCCCTCTCTTTCTGGTCTAACAAACCCTTTATTATGCTATAAAGACCATCAAAGCTCTAACAGGGGAGTCTTCTCCTACCCAAAGGTTCTGCAGCTTGGGGTGGTGGATATGAGTCCCCTTGGGCTCTCTCCCGCTCTGCTCGGTGACCTGATGGCTGGTTTGGGTTGCTGGAGCTTTTTTTTCCTCTAAATGTGCCTCCAAAGGTGTCCTGCTTATCGAGGGAACCACCTTGGTCCCTTCGCCTGCAGATCTCCATGCTGTTAATAGGCAAGCATGGCAGCGGGGAACAAGTGCAAAGGAGGTTTGTACAGAAAAAGAAGGGTTTTCCATGGAGGGGAGCTTGGCTAACTAGATGGTTGCCTGTTCAGGGAGCTAGTTGCTGGCAGTCCTACTCCAAGGAGCCTTTTCTCATCTGTCTTCAACAGAAAGCACATACACCAGAAGTTGGACTCGCCGCATTACAGAGATAAGTCACCTGCAAGTGACTGTAGCGCTCTTTGCAGACTAGCCCCAGCCCCTGCTCTAACATTATCATCCTTCATATTGCTAACAAAAATAATAGTGCCAGCGTGTCTGGAGTTCAACCATCTGGCTAAAAGCAGCCTGCAGAGCCATAGTACATGCCTGTCTTTTTACTCTCAGACTTTCAGCAGCATTGAATTATGAAAGTACTGCTGGCAGAGGTGGGAACATAAGGCTGTCATGGAGCTGAAAGCCCTGCTCTTGTTTCCAGAACCATGGATTTAATGCCTGTTCATGTCAGATATAGACTGGGTTCAAAATTAGGTCCATAACCATGTATCCCTATGCTTTGCTCTAGCTTGTACCATCAGTCCCTTATCAGCAAAGGTTTTACCTTGAACTTCCAGAAGGGCTACGCTCCAGCAACCCATATGTTATTAGAAAGGCTTTTAAGTAATCATATTCAAGCTTTAAGAATCCATAAGAAAAAAAAGGCTGTAAATTCACATCTGCTTGAGCATCAAACACAGCTTACCCCTCGTGCCACTTCAGGAAATTGCTCCATCGGTGCTTGCAGGGCATCACCACCTCTTCGAGGAGGAGGTTGGGGCAGGACTGAGCTTGGCAGCAGCGATAGCACTGCCAGCACCACAGCTAATTAATATTTCACAGGGCACAAGTGAGCGGTGACTTTGTGGCAGATTAAACCAGTCGATGTCCCACGTGCTCCCATAAATGCTCTTGCATCTGCTTCCTTGCATGCCAAAAAGGCGGCTAAAATCCCCATTCCCCTCAAAACTGAAGAAAATGGGGAAATGTATCAATTTGATATCATACTTATTTGCATTAAAAGTAAAGCATTCTCTGTTAGGATGCGATGGTGGCACACAGTGTGCAGCCTAAACATGTATTATTAATGCCATCTATTTGGCTACAGCGCTAGAAAACAACATGAGGAGGGAGTTAGGGTTGAGTTTACGGATAAAGCACACCACAGGGATGCTCCAGCACCAGGAAAGTGCACACTCAGGAATTTAAATTCAAACCTAAATTTCAGTTTTTAACATTTTAAAGTGAACCACAAAGATGTTAAGACATAGATACGCAAAAATAAGCACCCAAGCCACCTTAACTCTGCCCTGAAGTAATGTTACCAGTGGAAACATTAATTTGGGATTATTTTATTTCATTATTTAGCCTCCAACTAAATAGACTTAGTCAGGGTTACTTGTCTAACTTGTGATGAAGGAAGAATTAAGACTGTTGCTTTCAGTCACGAAATTAAAACAGAAGTTATTTCCAGCCTCAAATACCTGAAAACAAGCTCGCTTTCCAGATCACAGGGGCTTCCTTACTATTGCTTATTCCTTTCCCCAACATTATATTTCCCTTTACGCTCTCTTTCTCTTTTATGATACTCTCTGGTGTACCAATACTCATTAAAGAAAAAATGAAAAATTCATACACACAGCATTCTGAGACATAAAAATGTTATGGATAATCGTGCAATAGTTGTCTCTTCTTTTTTTTCCTGCTTTTGGCATTTTTATGACATCTAAAGGTTTAGGGAGCTGTTTTGTCTGCAGCACATTTGGTAGATGGTCAGAAGAGTTATGTTGCCTGCATTATTTCTCCGAACCTTCCAATTTGCTCTTTTGTCCTCAGTGAGAAATGCAGATCAGTCTGCTCTGCAAGGCCGCTGTCTGCAGCGTGTCCTGGCAAGGTGACCGGCCACAACCATCCCCAGGCACTCTGCTAGCAGCTGCTGCCGTGCTCTCTGCAGAGGAATCAGAGCTGAGGGTGAAAGATGTTCATTTGGTGGGGCTTAGGATGCAGACGGGAGTCTGCTGTTGGTCCTCACCCACTGGTGTGGTCCTGGAGTGAGGCAATCAAGCTTCAAGGGCCTTTTTCTTCCCATATTCATGTTGATAATTTAGGCTGTTGTTTATGTAGAACCCCTTGATAGGCACCTGATCAGGCAATGGATGTTACCGGGCTTTCAGACCAGGTGGGTGTCAGTGGCACAAGGCAATATTCAAAATTTGCTTGGTACAAGTAGGTAGAATCACAGAACAGTTTGGCTTGGAAGGCACCTTCGAGGTCATCTAGTCCAACCCCCCTGCAATGAGCATCTTCAAAAGGCAGGAGTCTCTTCCCACCTTTCAGTTCATCCTTGCATTGTGGGCAGGAATGGAGATTTCTTCCCCCTACCCTTAAGAGGTTCATAGACTGAAGAGTTTTGCCTGTCCATTAACCCCCATGGTATTTCCAAGTGCTTATGGATTCCAAGTGCTGCTCTTGAATCTACACGAGCACCTGCATCTTGACCTCCTTGGGAGGAGGCCCCAGATCATCTGCCCATCATGTGAAGAACCATCTCTTCTTGCCCCTTTTTTTAATTTGGCTCTTACTAGTGTCCTTCAAAGGTCCTTCCTTCTTGTGTTGGAAGAGAAAGTGAACAACCGATGTCTCTTCTCTGTGCAACTTGGGGTTGTGCTCTTGTACTGTAGGTGATGAGGGCTGGAGAAGGGCTTAGATCTTGGTGCAGGAAAATGGGCTGCCCTTGCCTTTGACCTTTCATTGTTCTCCTCCAGGAGCTACAGCTGTGGAAATGAAGAATAACTACAGCTACCGCATTTCAACAGCTGCTGTTGACGGTGCTAACAAACATGATTTTTAACTGCTTCCTGGGAAAAGTAAAAATGTGTTTCATACAGGACGTGATGCACAAAGTGTGATTTCCCTGAAAAACCCATGGCCATAATCTGGAAGTTAAACTTACCAGTGTGATTGTGAAATGAAAGAGTTTTACTCATGGTTTAAATGCAAAATTTCAATAGAGAATTAAGCAGGGCACTATTACAGTATCTCCCTAAAATAAAGATGACATCCAAGAGCAAATTGTGAAATTGATTTTTCAGATATTTAGTAACTTCTGAGGGAGAGTATAGCATTTTAATTCTGAAATAAGGAGTCCAGTGTCAGTTCACATCTTCTTTACAGTACAAGCTGCTAGAACTACAGGTTTTATGAGAATGTGTTTATTTTTTTTTTTTAAGTTTCAGGACTTGCAGACAAAAGCTGTAAATGTGACCCAAATGTATGCTTGGAAGGCTCAAGCATGTCAGAACAAATAAAAGGCAACTTGGTTATTTCTATTTAAGTCGCAGCACTTTTGGAGGCTTCTTCTGGCACAATCAATTAGTTCCTCTGTGCTTTTTCACCTTCTGCAGAAGCAGTGGGAGCTTTACAAGTACCATTTTACAACCCTCAAACAACTTACTAATGCTTTCGTTTCCCATCAATTTGTTGCAAGACACAAAGGGGTTTAATCACAAAATGATGGATAACTCTATTTAAACAGAACATTAGCCTAATGACGTATGAATCTGTAGCAGACTTGTTAGCTTATGTACAAATGTATTCCTTAAAGAGCGACTGAAGTTGCCTTGTCTGGCGTCCGAAGCGGTTCGCTAATCTCTCTGCAAATTTCTCCTTCGCATTAATCTTCTGCTGATGAACATTCATTAGGCCAATTGCGAGCACTTGCTCAGTGCCCACAGCCGTTCCCAGCGTCTTGGCAGAGAGTGGCCGGTGTGAGGAGTGACCTGGGTGGTGGGTGACAGCGGGATGTCCATGACAAAGGCTACAATAAACCACATGTAGGCCACAGCATCGGAGCAGCCTGTGCTGCTCCATGCGTTCTCTCTGTACGAGACTGCTCCATCTCATGAGAACATGTCTTTGAAGTCTTTCTGGACACTGAGGCCACATCTGGAGTACCCAGTTCTGGGCTCCCGTGTTTAAAAAGGACAAGGAATTACTGGAGGGAGTCCAGTGTGGAGCTATAAAGATGATGAGGGGTCTGGAACATCTTTCTTCTGAGGAAAGACTAAGAGAACTGGGTCTGTTCAGCCTGGAGAAGAGAAGCTGAGAGAGGATCTCATCAATGCTTATAAATATCTCAAGGGTGGGTGTCAAGAGGATGGACCAGACTCTTTTCAGTGGTGCCCAGTGACAGGATAAGGGGCAGTGGGCACAGACTGAAGCACAGGAGATTCTATCTGAATATGAGAAGAAACTTCTTTACTTTGAGGTGCCAGAGCCCTGGAACAGGCTGCCCAGAGAGGTTGTTGAGTCTCATTCTCTGGGGACATTCAAAACCCACCTGGATGTGATCCTATGTGATCTGCTCTGGTGAAGCTGCCTTAGCAGGCGGGTTGGACCAGATGATCTCCAGAGGTCCCTTCCAACCCCAACCATTCTGTGATTATCTGAATTGTATTGCATTTGTTTCTTTTTCGGAAGAGGTGAATCTTTTAGCTACCTTACCCAGTGGCTTTCTTTGAAACACCAGTATGTAAGAGCGAAAAGCAGTTAAGCTGCAGATCTGTGCTCTGACCTTGGGATTGTGAGATAGTAAAGCTTTCCCATCAGTCACAACACCTCAGGAATATTTTGTGCATCCACATTACACCTAGGACTCAAGTCCTAGATTTTTTTTCCTCCCCAAGGGTTAAGCTGCCACAACTCACAGAGGGTGAACAATATATGAAAAGAACGATGAGACATCTAATACTGGCACTACAATGGTCACAGTGTTTTGCAGTATGACATCCTCTCCTCAAGAGCACAACTTAGCAATGCTGAAGTTGTTTTCAGTAGTTGGGGCCAGCTGATACCATGGGTGTCTGGTTCTTGTAATAGTTGCCAGTCAGCAGTTACTGGTGTATGCCTTAAACCTTCATGAAGCTTTGGTTTTCTAGAAGTCCCAGACGTAGAGCTGTTGGCTGGGAAGCAGCAGGATCTTGGTGCCACTTTATCCCCTCCCCAGAACTCCCCCGGCAGCAAGACTGTTAACAGAGGACTTGGCCAACAGGACCATGTAATTGCTGCAGATGTGCTAAGGGTTGTTTAAGGGAAAACAGGCTTTACGTTGTATGCCTGGGCTTATGTCTGAAACAGCCAGGATGGTGAAGCTTCTACTGAGCCCTGCATTTGCCATCTTTAATGTTTTGTGAAAAACTACCAGCTGTAATGGAATTAATCTTTCCATGAACCAGAACTCACCTGACCTCCGTTTGAAACCTCTGGTACTTTTCCATTATCACACACTTAGAGGAAATCAGGGTTTTCTAGCCAATACATTTATAAAGATTATGCAGTCTACATCACCATTTTAGAAAGGCTTTTCACTGCACATTTATTTTTCTTCATTCCTTCTAATTAGTATTTGGCCAAGGAAATCTCCAGCTCTATTTCTAATGATACTTGTCCCTAGGTGACCTGCTAAGAGGTACTTTATATGTCATTATGCAGCTATCTTCTGTCTTTACCCTAAATGTCTCTCCTATGCATGAAAGGGTCCATCCTGGTAACTGATCCCCACACATCCTGACAAGTCCATCCATCCCACTCTGCACAGCATGTGACAACCCCAGATACCTGATGACAAGCAAATGATGATTGATATTCCCTTTATACCCTGCAATAGCAGCCATTAACCCTGCTGGAGTTGTTCTGTCACACTGAAGACAACTGGGAGGATGGTTTGCAAGTCTTTTATATCTAAAACACAGTTATATATATATCCTGAATGCTGTACAGCAATGATGGGAAGTGAATCATCGAAGATGTTGTGATTACATCAATAAGATTCAATTTCAAGTTTATCCTAACGATGCAAATATTCTTCCCTGGAGATGCACATGTAGTCTCCTGCCAGGCTGGCAGCTGCACATAGTAGAGCCTTGCCCCTTTCAGATTGGGCTAATTAAAGAGAAGGACCTGGTCAGTAATTTGGTGGGACACCTCCAAGCCAAATTTGGCATAAGGAGGAGAGTGGTTGGTCAGTTTTACTGATTACTTCAGAGATTTTTCTATCTGAATTCAAACCTGCAGACCACACCATCCAGGAAGAAACTCCTCACCCACAGGCAGAGGTGGCTTGTGTTGGCAAGACTTTAGTGTTTCCTTCTGCTCTGTTCCTGCTTGCAACAGGATAAGATATTTCTCCTCGTATTGAAGTGTTGAAGAAGCTGATGAGAAGCTGAGACGTTTCAATCTGGAGCTGGTGAGTGCAGGCATGGCTCCTGTACAGCAGATGCTAGCTGATGGCATTCGTTACTATTCTTTATTACACTCTTTGCAATAAATTAGTAAGACTCCACTATCAGAAGAAATCAAAAATAGCCTACGTGGGCATCCTACATGCAGTAGGATGAATACTCGTGGGGAAATCTCAAGGAAAGCAAAAGAGATGGACACGGTTGCTAGAGGATCTTCTACTTCCCCCACCACCTATAAAGAGCATCATGCTGGGAGCTTGAGGAGAGGTCTTTAATTAAACAGGATACTTTATAATATCATCCAAAAACGTAAGTCTGGAGATGCTGATGCCCTCATCTGGTATTTCCTGCCATTGTCCTGAAACGTGGTCATCTTTAAGCTTTAAAATGTTTAAGATACTTTTGATAGAAATAAGGAATGGAAGGCAACTCACATTTTCAGTATGTTCCCAGATGGGTTACACCTAAATTGTGCATATATAGCAGGGAAATGAGCTTGAAATGAAGCCTCTTTCATGCAAGCAAAACATGTGTGAGGAACCATTTCCCACCAGTGCCATCATGCTAGGTCCACGAAACAAACCAATGGCATTTCTACCTATGAGGAAACATTTCCATTGAATTGTGGCTTCTTTTTTTCTCTTTTAGCTTCACTCATTTTATCAGCACACCTACCTATAGCAAATGCTTAATTTTATTCATACAAAGGAATGGACAGTTCCCACAGCACAACCATCTGCTGCTCCTTGCAGGCTGGTAGTGACCCACTGTTTTCAAACACAACTACAGCTATGAGTACAGAACACCTGAAAGCACATTGACTAGCACCCCCCTGCTTTTATTCCTCATTTCCTCTAGCAATTTTTGACATGCTCTTTCAAATCCATGCATGTTTTTTTTTCCCCTACATCAGTTTTTCCAGTTTATGTCTCTTTGTAGGCTAAGAAGCGTTGTCTCAAAAATCTGTGCTGTGCACATGTGGAGGTGACCTGGCAGCAAACCGAGATGTAAAGGATGCAGAGATGCATGTGCGATGCTGGGGGGGACAAAACCAAGATCCCCCTGATTTGGGAGGAGAACTCCTAAACTACCATGGGTGTTTTTATACCTATTTAGGACATTTGTTGTCCTTCATCAGGTATTTTTCTGGTTTGTCTCTCTGCTGCTATAAAGTTCTGATTGCAAATAGTAATTGATATAATTTATATAATTATATAATTTTATTATTATTATTATTATTATTTTATTAAAAACAAAGCAAACCGAACACTCATTTCTGTGGAAGCATCTTCTTTCCCATGCAGGCTGCTGCAGGTTAAATAGCGCAGTTTCATGCTAAGTAAAGCTGTGCTGGTGTTAACGTTCTTCCACCTGCCTGCAGGAAAGAAAAAAATCAATTTTTTCTTTTTTCCTTAAAGAATTGAAAATCAATGTTAGTTTTACTGGCTGGAGCGCAGCTATAGCAAAACTTGGGCCAAAATCTCCCCAGGTGTAAAGCGGTACAGCTGCTCTGGCTGGAGGATGCTTGTGCCAGCTGAGCCAGCTGGGTGTTATTGCTTATTTGATCAAATTAAAGGATATTCACATCTCATGTCAATTCTGATGAAGAGATTTGCAAGCAGGAGCATTAAGGATGGCAAAAAGTCACGCATACAACCAGTTATTATTAAAAAATAAATCAGGTTTGCACTGTCAGCACAGCATCCCCGGGCTGTTAATGACCCTAAGACCTGTCCGGCTCCCAGTGAGGTCAAATAAGGATTTTATTTGTGCAGCATCAGTGGTGATCACCCTAAAAACTGAGAGGGACCCCACTGTTTGCACCAGCAAAGAGCCTGACCCACCACCTCCAGTGGTTACTAGTCCTGTAAAATCCTGGGGATACATCACTTATGGGGAGCAGGTAATGTAAGTGTGGCAGGTTGTCCTGAGCAAGGAGGGATGTCACTTGTGGGTATCAGTCCAGTCAAAGATATGGGGATCTTTATTCACACAGTTTCTCATGCCTCTGCAGAAAACCAGCTCAGTTTCTTCCACTAAACCCAGACTGGCATTATGTCCTTGAAGAAAACAAATAAAATTATTGCAATTATATTCCCCACCTCCCCCATTTCCGCCCCCCCCCCCCCCCCCCAAAGAAAATAGCATCTTTCACTGCAGAAAAGTCTGTCCTTCACATAGCAAAGCCAGCAGCTGTTGGAGGGAAAAGCTGCCGATTGACAGAGGAAAGAAACAGCAAAAGAGCTCCCAGAACATTGTACAAAACCAAATTATGTTGACCTCACACATAAGCATGTATAATCAAAAAAAAAAACAGCAATATAATGTCCTTATTTATTTCCTAAGTGGGAACACTGTATACACTGCAAGGTATCCTGCTCTGAGAGCATGAAGTTATATTTCTCTTGTGATTTTTTCCTACAGAACAGGAAATCTGGCACATTTACAGGTTGTTCCCCTTATTTCTGAAACCTTTGAACTTTGTTTTTTTCCTCGTATCTTCTCTTGATCATATTATGGTCTGGTTTTATCAAATTACTTTGGAATTGGTAATTTGCAAGGGCACTGGCGCAGTTGCATTGAATTTGTTACCCGCATGAGAAATCACATAATGTATCATTAAAACCCTAATCATTTAAAAAGAAAAAATTCTTCCATCTCTTTGAGTTTACGTAGCCTTTGAAATTTTCCTCCGTTTTAATATTCTTTCCGACTATAATCCAGTTCAAATCCAAACCCTGCTGTTCAGCTGTTACTGAAACATCGTCTTCAGAAACACCGAGCAGGGAAATGCTGATTTGTTTTGATCTCAGGGGAAATAATGTAACTTGACGACAAGCCCATCGACAGCAACTCTTAATACACAGCTAGACAACTTGCAGAAAAATCACCTTGCTGCTAGGCTGTGTACACATGTTTAATTGCTTTTAATTCTTGAACGCTGATGCAACTCGTTTCAGCTGTATGAATAGTAGGGATTTTTTTTGGCTCCATGGTTGAATCAAAGGAGAGGGAAGTTTGGTTTCCAGTTCTTTAATCCTCTTTGTTACGTGGCCCTTGAACACTCTTTTTATGGCTTTTATTATGGGCAAAAAAATGTAGTTTCAAAATGAAAAGCTGAAATGATTCATGCAGATATTTCCTAAAGATAAGTTGGAGGAGGGAAAAAAGGGTTAAAATGCAGCATTTGGGCATAACTCCAGTATTAGACTTTCAGGTAACTTCTGCCCAAACCTGCACCATTTGGGCTGTTAATGTGCATTTTGCCAGGCAGAACTGGAGCAGGCACAAACGCAAGGCCAACATGCACCACAATGACCTCTGTTTTTCCCCTCCCATAATCACAATGCAGTTTTCACAGTTATTCTTACAAACGTTGACTTTTCGGACTCTGTGGCCTCTCAGGGTACTAACATGACCATGCTGGGAAGAGCTTTCCTACAAGCAATAATTTCCTCTCAAAACAGGACTTTTCTTTCCAGCAGTGATTCCTAGAAATGCGCGGGTTTGACCGGGACTGATGCGCACTGTCAGCAGTTTACTGGGCTACCTGCTGGCCAGCCAGCTTTCCCAAAACAAAGTATTTATTCGGAACAAAAGCATTCCAGAACAAAAACTATTAGACCAGCGATGCTATACCCACCTCTCTCTGGAGGTGATCACCTCTCTTCTCCCCAAGGCCCAGCCAGCTGGTGGTATGGTTGCCTGTTGTGACTGGACAAGGGTTGATGGTTTTAAACTAGAAGAGGGGAGATTCAGGCTGGACATGAGGAAGACATTTTTTACACTGAGGGTGGTAAAACACTGTCCCAGGTTGCCCAGAGAGGTGGTGGATGCCCCATCCCTGGAGACATCCCAGGCCAGGCTGGACGGGGCTCTGAGCAACCTGATCTGGTGAAGATGTCCCTGCTCATGGCAGGGGTGGCACTCGATGGGCTTTGAAGGTCCTTCCAACCCAAACTATTTTATGATTCTATGGTACCGTCATCCACCATGAACCAATGATGGGACCATCATGTCCAAAGCATTTGCCATCCATTGGCTCCCCAAATCAGGTCAAAGCATCCTCCGCCATCAGGGAATAAGCCACAGATGGATTTGTTGCTGTAATTATTTGTGCCTTTGGGGAACTGTAGTCATTATCCTGCAGTATATTTAGTTCCCATTTGAAGCTTCTTCTAGACTATCTATTGCGCTTGAAAGTTAAGTCACTAACCCAAGGCAGCTCCAACGCCAGTTAAAGTCAAGGGCTGGATGCCTCCTGCTTCCACAGCACTTGTAACTGAAATGTTGGCATTTCATTGGAACAGTCCTGAAATACCCCATGGTGCCAGGGTCTTCAAGGTACCTTACTGTCCCCACACTGTCCCTGCTGCAGGCAACAACCCACCCTCTGGTGAGGGGCTGTGGGCCATCAGGGAGGAGACTTGGGAACAGAGATGAGCAGAAGGATGGAGGAGTTCAGGGGAAATACAGTGGGGAGGCTTGCAAGGGCCGTGGTACAAAGACATGAGCTGTCAGCAAGGTTCTGAGACCTTGGAGCAGCTTGCTACAAAAGGAGACTAACAAATAAAACCTGAATTTTAATTAACATGTTCTTTCATTCATGCACAGAATTAAAAACCCATCCATCCTCAATTACCATCATCTTTTATCTTTTCTTTTTTTTTTTTAATTAGGAGTTTCGCTGTACTAATTGTTACATTTGTCCATTTTCATCAAATCAAACTAATGACAGCCAGATGGTTGCGGCTCTCAAGATGCCTCGCTCAGGGCTAATCTGCGCCCTCGGCCATGCAGAAGCAAGGAGCAGAGTCTGTGCTCTTCCTCCAGTCACCAAAAGGACAGGATTAAAAAATACATAGTTAGTCAGCAGGAGGCAAAGATGGTGAAGATGACCATGACCAGCTCTCCCCACCTTGCCGCGGTTAGATTAGCCACCCTGTTCAAGCACTGTAGTCAAAAAACATGCACAGGGGTGGATGGGGAAGAGCACGTTAATGTCTCTGGAGCAGAAACAAGGTGGTGTGATCTCTTCAGTCACTCTGAAGGATGTAAACATTTGTACATGTCCCCTGCCCATGCTCTCCCCATGTACTGTGTTGATGCTGCAAGCATCCTCTTGCACACCCTCTGCCTCCTCCTTGGTCTGTAACCTGCACATGTGAAATTACTAAGGGCAAGATTTGTACCCACGTCTTTTGCTTTGCAGTAACAGTCTCGAGTTGTTGTTCCAAGCAGATCCTGATAATACATCCATATTAGTAATTACAGCAGTTTATTTAAGAAGTGGTGGGTCAAACCTGTTGTGATCACTTGAATGATACTTGGAAATTATTACAGGGTGCACCCATTGTAAGTTAGGATAATTAAGGCTGCTGTTATTAACACTCTGCCCTTCCTATTGCCGGTTTAATTTCCTCAAACATTTTTACATCCTACTCCTCATCCTGCCTTGGGGGTTTGTAGTAAAATTCAATAACCATTTTCCTTTCTAATCTTTCTATTAAAGCACCATCTTATTTTTCCATCACAACTCAGGAGGAAGTTGAGCCTCTGTGCAAACTCGCCTGCTGTTAGCGCATCCCTCTGCTTGGGGCTGATGTCCCAGCCGGAAACCGGGGAAGCTTGTGCAGCTCTTTCATCACATCCCGCAAGCAGCTGCTTTCAGAAACCCTCCCAGTTACTAGGAGTGTCTCCGAGGACTTTAAGGTAGGCTTTAACACCCACGGATTTTGGGAGGGTTGATGAGTCAAGCAGTGGAGCAGACTTTTCAGAGTCATCTCTCAGATAGGAGTCAAAAATTCCCCTGCTCATACAACATTTTCGTCCCCAGTGATGGACACTGGTGTCCGTTTGTCCATGTGTTTTTATTTTGGACAGGATAGCAGCCACTTGGTAAAGCCTGAAGGAGGGCCGAACTGGAAGAGATGAGGAAAACTGTTCATGTCAATACACTAGACTGGAGGTCACTGTTTTCTAGCTGCAGTTTCATAGTCTGTGTGACCTGACCTTATGGGTCAAAGGGCAAACAAAATTCAACACCGTCTTCTATTTGTTAGCTAATACTTAACCCAAAAATTGGAGTCGGCAGCCTTGATGAGCTACAGCTGTGCTGGAGATAACAGGTTTAGCTTCAGAAGGCATCCAATGCCTGAAACATAGAATCATAGAATAGTTTGGGTTGGAAGGACCTTCAAAGCCCATCCAGTGCCACCCCTGCCATGAGCAGGGACATCTTCACCAGATCAGGTTGCTCAGAGCCCCGGCCAGCCTGGCCTGGGATGTCTCCAGGGATGGGGCATCCACCACCTCTCTGGGCAACCTGGGACAGGGTTTCACCACCCTCAATGTAAAAATTTTCTTCCTCATGTCCAGCCTGAATCTCCCCTCTTTTAGTTTAAAACCATCAACCCTTGTCCTATCACAACAGGCCCTGCTAAAAAGTCTGTCCCCATCTTTCTTACAGGCCCCTTTTAAACACTGAAAGGCCACAATAAGGTCTCTCCAGAGCCTTCTCTTCTCCAGGCTGAACAACCCCAGCTCTCTCAGCCTGTCCTCACAGCAGAGCTGTTCCAGCCCTCTCATCATCTCAGTGGCCTCCTCTGACCCCTCTCCAGCAGGTCCATGAATAAACCCAGGGGACGTGGTATTCCCCTGGGGACATTGGGGTGGTGCTGAGCTGACCTACTTGGCTCTTTATGCAAACCTCCTGTGGCCTTGGGATGCCGATGCATTTCCCTCTGGCTGGTCCCAGTTTGGATGCTCACTTTCCAGCCTGTATAGCTGCAAAAACACCTGGGTGTTTAACTGTGTGTTGCAAAGATCTCTTTCCGCCTGCCAAAAGCTGGCAGCAGCTGCCCAGGCTAATTTCGCAAGTCAGGTGTTTGTCTCTGACAGGCAACTTTTCATACCTTTACGACTAGACATTATTATATTGTTCTTTCATTTGATAACTGCTCCAGTAATGGCTTCCATTTGCAGTAAATCTCTTGCACTGTCTTTTTTCCCCCTATTACACATAAGATGATAACCTTTGTGGGAGGCTGTGCACAGAAATTCAGAGAAGCTTTAAGAATTTGGGAAGGAGGGGAGGTGGGGGGGGAACATGGTCAGCACCAGCAAAGTGCCTAGTGGGAAGATGCTTTTGAAGAAACTAATTATACCCCAGGGCACTTGGAAGAACCTACCCAGCATACAAGTTGAACTGAAAAATGCATATTTAAATGGCTTTTCAAGTTAGTAAGTCTTTGGAAAGGTCGCTTAATATGTGGAAAATATGCCTGTGACACAATAACAGATGAGTCTGAATGTGACTCAACACAAATATTTGGCATTTTTTTACCACCACCACAGAGCAGAACGTGTCCCAGGTAAATGGCTTTGCAGAGAACAACTAAAGTACTTCAATAAGCTCTCCCAAGCACACAACCCATTCAGCTTTGTTTTCTCCAGTGGTGCAGCCCTTGTTTTGCAGTAGGCAATGCTGAAGCTTGCCCAGAAACCTGGGCTGAGAGCAATCAAGACACCAAAGCCATGAAAGAACACACCAAAGCCATGAAAGAACACCCCAAAGATCTTCTCTGCAGCTGCTCTTGGGTATGGCTCCTCTTCTTCCTGAGCTTTTTTATACATATTTTATACATAGTCACCTTGGAGGGTGACAGCACAAGGAGAGAACATCAACACCCAGCAGCACCAGGAGCTTTGCATTTTTCCTCCCCAGCTGCAAGAAGGTTTTGGTGGCCCAGTGGTGGAGCTCTGTCTAGCTCTGACTTATCTGGCTGCCCATTTGCTCTGGAGTTGAGCTGCAATTTGTTGGCAAACTGCAGTGCTAAGTAACTGAACGCATCCTTGAGAAAAGCAGCCAGCTGCACAGAGGTGTGCTGAGCTCAGACAAGTAACCACAAACCAGTGAGGGGTCTGGAGCACAAGTATGATGAGGAGCGGCTGAGGTACCTGGGGCTGTTCAGCCTGGAGAAGAGGAGGCTGAGGGGGGAGACCTTATCGCTGTCTGCAACTACCTGAAAGGAGGTTGTGGCATGGAGGGGGTTGGTCACTTCTCCAGAGTAGCAAGTGATAGAACGAGAGGAAATGGCCTCAAGTTGCACCAAGGAAGGTTCAGATTGGATATTAGGAAAAATGTCTTCCTGGAACGGGTTGTCAGGCACTGAAACAGGCTGCCCAGGGAAGAGGTGGAGTCACCATCCCTGGAGGTGTAGATGAGGTTCTTAGGGATGTGGTTTAGTGCCAGAGTTAGGGTATGGTTGGACTCTGATCTTTAGGGTCTTCCAAATAAAATGGTTCTATAATTCTACCTGTGTGCTGCAAAGCAGGTAACTAATGGGGTGTGCAATTGCAGGAGGAAGAGGAGAGACGGCAGCTCTGAATGGCAGCACTTTGGTACCGAGCAGCAGTTCTGTGAGCGTGTGTTCAAGCTGGACCATGCAGATGAGGTGTAACCCATCATCCCACGTCTCTAAGTCCCCACGAGTGACGAGGCAGAGGATGTGGTGGGACCGATGCTCCAGTGCCATGCGCAGCCTCCTGCACCACTGGCTGTAGCAGAGCAGGTTCAGCTGGGTGTGCAAACTGTGCTGCAGGGTGGTGGTGACGGCTTCAGTTTAATTCAGCGTTGATATCGGTATTAAAGCAGAGCCTGGAGCTCTTTGGAGGGAGTCATGGTCCAAGCCCTTGTGCACAGCTGAACAAGCTGGGCTGGAAATACAGGAAAGCAGGAAAGCCCCAAAAAAGGCAAAATCAAATGTTATTGGGTGGAGCCCCTAATTTGGGCAGCCCTTGCTGCCTCTCAATAGAAAGTGTATGCGTGAAAATATCTTGCAGGACTTGATCTTCTAATTTCTGGATGTGCTGGGGTTGCAGCCCAAAGGTGTTTCCCTGCTACAGGATTTCAAATTTGGGCTGCAGAACAGCCTCCTCTAAAGCACAGAAAAGGGCTTCTCCCCACCACTTGCCCACCTGAATTACCCCAGTTGCAAAAGGGCCTTTTACCTTCAGTCTGAAAATAGGATGGAAAATTACAGTGGTTATCTACAGCATGCTTAAGTTCACTTCAGACAAGGAATATTTTGTTGGCTTCCCAAGTCCCAATTAAATCACCATTTACACGCTATAATTTAAAGTGTGTACTCTGCTGGTAAAATCCATAAGAGCTATAAAGTGTGTGTGTGTGTGTATACAGTCATTATTGTTCCTATTTAGTTTCTTATCTATTTTAATACCTCGAATATTAAAATGGGAAAAGCAAAGTACTGATTATCCACAGATATGCCTAATTTCACATTGTGAGAGTATCTGCTAAAATAACACGTATAGAAAATAGGTAAATGAACGTTCACGGGAGACTAAAGCTGGAACACAGCAGTGATTCCAGAAATAATTGTTTCTTCAGGGGGAAAAAAAAAATACAACAATCCACCCTAAAGCTTCAAATAAAACCTTTTGCTATGCTTTTAAAAATAAATGCTAGCAACACATTTTAATTTCCCATGTGGTTAGATACACTGGTGTTATGAGAAATCCCTTATTTATGAAGCTCTTGGATAAACCCGGGCGCTGATCCTGGAAATGCCTCTATCTCTGGCGATTATTTCTTCAAAAATACAAAAATAAAAGAGCTTTTCTTTTTTTTTTTTTTAAACTCAGCGACCCTGTGAGCAGCAGGACAGGAACAGCTCATGCAAGGAAGGATGTCTGGCATTAATTGTATGGTGTGATTTGCTTTATTTGGGGAAAAAAATATTATATATATATATAAAGATGTGAGGGGAAGGGTGGTTCATCCCGCCTGTTGCTGGCCCTGGGATGAAACGTGTGTGCTGCGTCCAGCGGAGTTTCAGCTGTAGGGTTTATTTTCATGCCCTTAGAGACGAGGTGGTGAGTGAGAGTGGACGAACAAATGCGATGTTTTATATGGAAAAACATTTGGTCGTTATAACTTTGCAAATCGAAAAGTGCGCTGCCTGAAGGGAGAGGTGAACTCTTGTCCTCAGATACTGGTGCGCACAAACCCCCACTTTTTTAGGGGGTGAATCCTTGGACCAGTCGGATGCCACAAGCCAAGAACACGCTGTTTCAAGGCAGTAATGAGAATTCTAATTAACAATGTGCTGTTATTATAGTTTTCTGTATGCCTTTTCTATTTTTTTTTGTGCCGAAGCCCCATTTTTGCTGAAGTTCTCGCTGCTGCCGGGTGGGTCCCGCGGTGCCCTCAGCTACAGCGGGGCCTTATTTTTGAGGTAAAAATCCCCCTCCGGACCGGGGCGCTGGGCCCGCGCGCGTCCCCGCGGCCGCGCCCCGCCCCGCCCGCGCGCTCCCGACGTGTGTGGGGGGGGGGCGTGCGCGGTTTGCGCGTGCGCGTCCTCGAGGCGGGGCCGCGCGTGCAGCTGCGAGGGCCCGCGCCGCCCCAGGAGCGCCCTCAGGTCAGTGCGCGGGGTGGGGGGTGCGCGAGGCGACCGTTATGGCCGTTACGGCCGTTACCGGGCGCTCGCGCCGTGCTCCCCGGGCGACAGCGCGGGAAGCGGTGAGGGGGAGCCCGGGGCGGCCCCGTTGGGCCCCGGGCGTTGCGGGACCGCGTCCTGCGGAGGGTGAGGGAGCTGCCGCCCGCCGCGGCGCCGGGGGAAGGGGTGCGGCGGGGTGGGGGGCGCCCGTTCCCGGTGACGGGCGGGCCGCGCTGTGGCGGCGGCGGGGGATCCGGCGCTGGGGCGGAGCGGCCGCACCTGAGCGCCGGCAGCGCCGCCACGAAACTTGGGAAGAGGGGGAGCCCGGCTGCCGCTGGGGCGGCGCTGAACCGGCGGTCACCCGGCACAAAGAGGCCCTTGGAAAGCGGCCTTGGCCCGATCAGAATCATTATGTGTGTCCGCAGTCGTTTCGAGAGGTTTCATTCTTACTTCGTGGGGTTTTTTTGTTGTTTTTTTTTTAATCCCCTCGAGTGCGTTTTCTGCAGAAGTGGGCTGGCTTGGTCGTGTTACCAGGGGTGAATGGGCAGGATAAACCGCTTTAGCAGTCGGGTGTTTGGGGGTCAAGGGGGAAGGGGCTCTGTGTGTGGAGGTTGGCACTGCCACTTGGCCAAAGTCAAACTTCTATAAACCTGAAAGTTGTTGTTGGTCTTGTTTTTGTTTTTTGTTTTTTTTTTTTTCTGCTTAAAGTAATGCCTCTTTAAAAGAAGTTGTATTTTAAGTATCAGTTAAATAAAACTTCCTAGAGGGACAATTAATAATCATACCAGTTTGACATAAACACCACCTCCTCTTCCCCATGTTGATGACCAAACTTCCAATGTACATGTGTTTGAAGACCGAGTCATTTCACTTAAGGGCCCACCCACACCTTTACTATTTTCCTGTTTGTTTTGTTTTAAGAAAGTGGTAACCTTCAGATGAAGTTCATAAATTAATTTGCCTATAGCGTTTCCTGAGTGATGGTGAATCTAAAAATAGGAGAGAGTAGTGGGTTGTTCTCGCTTGAAGTACAACAATGTTTGAAGTTACGATACTTAAGTGTTCTTAAAATGATGATTACTAACGTACCAATGGAGACAACAAAGACTGGCTGTGTCTTATCTGAAGGGTGCTGGTGCGGGTTTTCTGTATTGTCTTCACTATACTTTGTTTTCAGCCTGTAGTCTATATGTCAAACTTTAATCTGTGTTCTGGGCTTTTTTTTGTGTGTGTGCGTGTAGAGAGAGGTGATGTTTGGTTATAGGTATACAGTACTATGTTTGATGCTACTTTAACTGGTTTGTTGGGCTTCAAATTGCTTTTATTTCAGTGGGCAATAACTGGTCTCACCATTTCCTATAGAAAGTAGGCACAGTATGTCATAACAGAGTATCTTGGCTTCATTGCAAATCAAAGTGTTTTGTTGGTTTTGTCTGTTTGTTTTTTAATCCCTCACATAAGTACACTGCAGCCAACTGCACAATAACTCCTTGTGTTTCCCCTCCAGTGGTTCTAAGCTCTGCCTTGAAGGAAACACCTTTCAGAAGTGATGTGGAATTCCTTTAGCTTGCCTTTTAAGGCTGAGAAAAAATGATGCAAGTTGCAACAGTAATTTTTATCATTTGGAGCTTGTGAGCAAAATTTTTTTCTAAAGTTAGTAAACAGTTGTTACACTTACGATGAGTACATCAGTGCTAGGGTAGGCTCAGTTAAACACAGGTCTGATGGTGATAGGCCGTGTGTTATGTTTTCAGAAGAAACTTAGGTCTTTGTCTGTTGTGTGAACTTGTGCAAATGACATTAGTTTTCGCAGCGGAATGATGTTCATGCCCAGTATTAGCTTTCTATGATAATTCAAGATAGTTCTTCAGTGATATTCTCGTTAGTAACTCCTTGAACCTCACAGGCTAGTGTTTTGTTTTACATGACCAGATGTTCATGTACCTGAGCTGGCATGGAAGCCCTGTTATGTGAGGCACTATACAAATAAGTGATAACCAATAGTTTCTGTCTCAAAGAGCTGGTAGATGCAACAAAAAAGGAAATTAGAGTTGAGAGTCTTGGAAGGAAAAGTTTAAAAGCTTTTTGTGGTGGAAGTTGTCTTCAGTTAAATTTTCTGCCATAAAGTTGAATCCCAATCCTGTACCTTAATTACAAAACCAAATTTGTATGTATGTAAGAAAACTGAGGGGACGAAAGCTTAAGTAAAAGGTCACTTCATTTGAATTTGCAAACTTCCCATTTTCCAGTCCTGGCTTGTCTTTTTTTCTGATCCTGCTGCCATATCTTGAATTTGATCACCTGGCAAGCTAGAGCAAAAGAAAACCAACAGAGGAGTCCATGTCTGGAAAGTGTTTGTATTTCAAAACACTGGTGAAGTGGTTGGTGATCTGTGAATGTCTGCTGGTTGCCCTGGGTAGGTAGGGTATAGATTTGCAGAAGACAGATTTGGAAGGCATCTTGTCCAGCCCTGTTGTTTGGATCCTGTGGTTACCTGATATCCTGAACAAATATTTCACCAGAGGATCATGTACCACTTCAGTACAGGACTGAATGACTTGTTGAGAACATCCTACTGTGACAGGATATTCGTGTACCAGGTTACACTCTGAATCCACTCTAGATGCAGTTTTTCCTCTTCACATCCAAGCTGATTTAAAGGAGTAATATTCTTCAGAAAACTACATTATTTGGAATTATGGCTTTGCTGCCTCCCTGTTTGCTGAAAGTGTGCTTGGTTGCAAGGGTTTTTCAAAGTAGGAAAGGAAAACAACTCTTTGGTCAGGTTGTGAATTTGTGCCCGACATGTAGGCTTGCAAGAGCTGGTGGAACAAAATGTTGATGGAAAATCTGATCCATAATATGCCACATGCTACTTAACAGCCTGTCACTTTGCCCACTTAGCGGGGGAGGAACGTGCAAGCCATACTCTTAAACGCTGGGGAAGAGCTGGAACCAGCCATGTATTACTTAGAGCAGAAGTGTATGCAGTGGCTTACACTGTCCCTATCTTTCAGTATTTTACCTTCCTTTGGAGTTCTTAACATCCAGTTCAACACAGAGATGAAAGAAATTGCTGCCCTGTTAGGCAGCTTGCTCAGGTTCTGTCAAGGAACGTAGGTCAAAGGAATACCACGTGACGTTAGGGTAATATAGTGCACTTTAAAGTACAAAGTGCACCAAGGTGCTTTCAGTTTCTTGGTGCTATTTGATTTTTGTTTTCAGTAATACTCTCCTATCAGACCAAGGTGATAATACTCCATGTGTATATGAAGAAAAAGTATAGGCTTTCATACTATATAAAACTTTCTAATACATAAAACTAATGCATATGTACATTTGTTTTCCATGCAGTCACTTAATTGTGCTTTTATGTTTGATTACTTGCTCCTTCCTTTATTGTTTTTTTCTTTTTCTCTGCTACAGTTCTAGTATGTCCTACAGTCTCTGAAACAGAGTTGCTGTGAAAGAGAGCAGGTGTTTAGGAGATCCTAACATTGCTAAACAAATAACTCTTAATGCTTAAAAGTATATTCTGAAACCAGAATTTTAGGAGTACGTGTATGTTCATCTTGAAAATTGATTGCTACAAAGTAGTTGCCATTTACTTGTAAAGAGGAGGAGAAATTAATCTAAATACCAAAGCATAACTGATCTAATAGGCAAGTGTGACTGAAATATTTGCAGCAAAGTAAATCTAATTTTCTAAACCAGTTAATATACAAATTTGGTAACATCTTTATCCCCCAGTGGAATGGCCATTCAAACAGCAGCTGCATGTGCTATGGCAGTCTGGAAACCAGGGCAGGTAACAAGATCACAGCTGTTAATGTGTGGCAAAGGAAGATTAATTCAGTACGGTGTGGTTGAACGGATGTAATGTTTGATTCCATTCCTTGAACTGGATGCAGCTCAGGTTAGCGGCAATCGGTGTCCCCTACCTAAAAAATGGGGTTATTAAATAATTGTAAAAATATCGCAAGAATTGTTGTTCAGGGCTTTTAATTCTTACCTTTGAGAAGTTGAGAGCCACTGTGTTTGAGAATTCATTTCTTACCAAATGCTGGTTTTGCCAATGAAATGACCTGTTCCTCTTTCACTAGCTGGGCTAATCTTCCTCTTTTGTAATTTAAAGTGCAGCAGAAAGAAGAAGCTGTACCAATTTTTCCCCTTTTTAAAACTAATTTAAAATACTCTTCCTGTATGATTCCAGGTATGCTCTTCTACTGCACATACAAGTGTGCCGAGTTGCTGATCTGCTTTGCATCTTGAAGCCACATGTTTTACATCTAGTCAAGTTTAGAGAACTACAAATTGGCATGATGTGGTTTTCCCATGACAGACCCTAATGATGTTTACATTACAGCACCTCACCAAGCTTTCCAAAAGCCCCCACCCTTTTTCTTAGCGTTGTTGGAAGGTACTGGTAAGCATGGCAGTCCAGGCAACTGAAGTTCGCAGGCCACAGGACAGGTGTGGTGTGTGTCGTAGCAATATCCTCTCCCCCTTTTTGTCCCACAGGGTACTTCAGTGCTATGGTTTGATGTGGTGTACATAGGTTATGTGCACATTAAAAACGTAGTCTTTGAATTATATGCCAACCTAATCAACTGCAATGCAGTCCCTGTGTGGATACCCATGGGGTAGTTACTCTTCTAGTGCCAGTGGCTCTTACAAGCAAGAACTCGCCGAGAAAGTGTCTTTTTGCAGACTGTGTGTAGGGAGACAAAGACATTTGGGAGCTGCTGATGTAAAGCATCAGATGTAGTCATCTTCCAACCTGTTCTTTATCAGAGCCTATATTAATTTAACTATTCAGTTTAAAAAGAATAGTTTCTGAGCCAAGCTAAAATTAGCATAAAGGTTAGTCTGCGTAGGCAAGATCTGTCTGTAAGATAGGAAGTTCTGTCTGTAGTCATCTGATCCTGATCTCTCCCTTGAAATAGGCAGCATGTGAGTACTAATTGTAGTGGTGGTTTTTCTGAAGTGCACCAAGATCACTAGCTTCTTTCTCACAGGGCACTGAACGATCATTAAATGCTAATGACTTTTGATTACTGTTGACCTCGGTCAATTTAGAATTAGTGACCTAGAGACGAAAACCACTGTATCTCATTACCAATTTCCTGAGCTATCTGATCTTTCCTTTGTAAGTCATTTTTGGTAAGAGGCAGAGTAGAATTAAAGTTGACCTCTGTCTTAGAAAAAGGCTTGAAGGCTTTCAGGTTTGCAATATCCTGTTTAGAAATAAATAAAAAAAAATGGCAGCCATTAAGAACAAACTTATTTTTTGACCCTGCAGATTGTCAAGAGCAGAACTCAACATGAGATGAGATGAGATGGACAAGCAAGACTAGTAGTGATGGGGAAGAAATGTATAATTTGTCACTTTTAAATTAGTAGAAAAACAATTTATCTCCTGGAAACATTAATTGAATTTCTCATTTTGTAGTTGCAGGCTTTCTCATCTCAGAGTTTGTTTCTGATTCTTGTTTTTACTTTGAACTATCACAAGGAAAATGAATGTTTATTCTATAAATTTCAATTTCTGCTCTGGGATATTTTCTACCTGTAGTTCCCAAACTATGACATTAGGGAATATGTCTCAGCAGGCTGATAAAATCATATATTTCATGTTGTAATGAAGCATTTCACATTATTTATTTCCATATGCACAGAAGAGCATGTTTGTGTGATAATTCAGCGTAACGGGATCAAATATGTTGTTCACTGTAGGTTGTTTAAATATCAGCCTTTATTTAAACGGTTGTGGTTTATATGGACTGTCGTTCGTGTAGCAAGCATCGTATTGAAATCATAATGAAAATACAAGATAATTTTAAACATTTTTTTTCTTGCTTGCTTTAATATACTTGCTGTATTTATTTTGACCCAGCTTGGAATAAGACCTTTAGTTTTAAGAACAAACCTCAACAGTGCAGGGAAGTCTTTCGTGTTATGTTGTGTTTACGGCATAAATACAAAGTTAATGAACCTCTCACTGGGCTTAAATTGAAAACTTCAAGCAGCTAAGCAAGAAAGTAACAGGAAAAAAATGTCAGTGGAAGATGTTGTACTTGTTGAAGGATTAAGTTCATGGTGAGCTAATACAAGTCCACGCCGAAGGAAAGTGGATGTTTATTCACAAGTAAACATAGGGCTAAATGTTATTCTTAAATATAAAGTTTTGGTTTGATTGCTTTGTCTCGAAAAGGATATTTCTGTAAAAAATCAAAAGGAGGCAATGAAAATGATTGCAGATTAAAAAAAAAAAACCAAAAAATTAAGGCTGCTTGGTAAGGAGACTAATAAGAAGGGACATGCAAAGACATAGCCTATATGCTAGCAAATAATACAAGAATGAAAGAGCAAAAGTCATCTGAATACTCATTCTTTGAGCTTCTGTTTTGTGTAAGTTTGTATTTATTAATACCTGTTGATTAGGCTGCTCAGGGCTTTCTGCTTATGTTTTCTTTAAAGCGTTAAGGGCATTTAGGAAAAAAAAAAGGTAAAAACTATCTTAGTGAATAATATTGTGCAAAATATTTAAATCTTTGTACTTTAAGTGCTAAGCAGAGTTGAGAAGAATATTTGCCAACAATTATGTTGCTAGTCTGGTATAAGAGCTATAGTAAAGTACAGTTCAGCTATTTTGGACTTTGGTTTAAAGCTTGTAGTGTTGATTCAAGATACAGTTCTACTCTGATACTTTCTCAGCTCTGGAATGGTGATTGGGAAGGATTTTTCCAAGTGACTAAATAATTCATAGATAGGTAAACAGATCTAGGCTCCTCAGCTCTGTGGGTTGGGTTTGTTGAATTTTTTGTTTATTTGTCTTTTGAACTCGTGCATTGCATTTTTAAATGAGTGCATGCAGTAAAATTGAATGGAAATCAGCAGTGGACAGGTAGATTTGTTAGATAGTAACGTTACGTGTTTATTTTGGTTAATCAAGGTGTATCATCTGAAATTTGTTTCTTTGTAATGGGAAATTTAGAACTTAAACAGAAAATGTTAATACATAGGTATAATAACCGCCAAGGGAGAGACTTGGCAACTTTACAAAAAAGAAATATATGCATTTTCTCATTGCCTACTTGGAATTTATTTCTTTATTCTTGATCTGATTGTAACAGACATTTGGGAATTTTAATGAAAGCTTGTTTTTTATAGAATTGTCCAGTTTGCCTTACTACATGAAGATCGGCCCTGTATGTGAGATACAGAAAAACACAACTTACTAGAAGGAGAAAAAAATAATAAAAAAACTTCGTTATATTTGCTATTGTGGCAGGAGTGATTGATGTAATGTGAGGAATAGTACTCATATCAACCCTGGAAATGAAATGATTTCTCAATTGGAAGTTACCTTTAGAAAGGCATAATTATAGTAGTGTCATAATATTAAAAATTGTACTGAGAGTTGGGCTATAATACAACTCCTGTGCCAACATTCACAATGGTGTCAAGGTATATTATGGTCCTAAGGGATAAAGGAAACTGGGATTGCAAGCATATTGCACACATTTGGATTTGAACAGCAAAATTGATGCTTCCGTTGTTCACAGTATTTAGTCAGGAGCTCATTTCTGAGGGCTTGTAACCTGTTCCTAATAATTTGAAAGGGGCATATAATTTGATGTGTAGTATCTCAGCCTCGGAATATAGTCCTTTGCTTAATTCTTCACCTCTGGTGTTTTGGATTTTCATTAGGCCACTGTTAAGATTTAAGCATGGAACTTCCTATACCATTTAATATTTCTGTTTTGACAACTTGCTTATAAAATAGAGATTAGTGTGTCTTTGAAGAACTGTATTTCCCATTTTCTAAGTTGTATATAGAGAGTTTGGTTCTATTAATATGTAATTAATGAATAAAAATGAGGGTTACTGAGAGAGATTAGGAGCACATTGTAATACTGCTTCAGAAATTGATAGATCCTTGGGTGAAAGAAGGTCGATTTCCATGATCCTCTTCCTGGAGACAGGCTGATTTGAATTTGGGATTTTGCCTAGTCTCTCAACAGGGGGTAGTTTATAGGTTGCTTTTACTGACTGCTAATGTAGTGATTTGTAAATTCATTAACAGTATATATAGCAAAAGAAGAAAACCGTGTTCTAGGAAAATGAATTGAAGTTGCTGCCAAAATGGAAATAATAGTGGGTACAACTAGCTCTAATTCTTTGGGGTTTTTTTTCCCCATTTCGTATGCATCTAGTGATTGGTTTAGGAGACTGTTCCTGAGCTGATGAAGTGCAGTGGGAGGTGGTATAAAGCCTGTAGCAGGTTTGTAGTTTTTTATAGGAACTTTTGGAACCTGTTGTGGAATAGGCCATATTTTCCAGTTATAGCAGACCAGATTTTGGTGTGTGGCTGAAGAACAGACAAAGATGGTAGTTAGGCTTTTCATTTACTGGGGTGGATTTTTATCCTGACCTCTTGTCTGCTGGGGACCTGACTTCTGGATTTGGGCAGAACATAATTCAGCTGCAGCTTCTCCCTCTTTTCCTTTCCCAAGAAAGCACAACATGCTATACATTCATTGTGTTTTATAGAAGTCAAGGTATGGTGAGCTCCTACCTGTTCATGTTTACAGTCGGTCTTTCCCAGACTGTATTGCATGGTCAGTCCATCTGTTGTTTTCTTTCTCTTCTGTAGACCTTATCTGATGTGAGTATAATCATTGGATCTGTACTGGTCGAATGATTTGAAAAAATGTGTGAGGACCTTGATTGTTAAATACTTTGATAGTCTATAAAATGGGTTTATTGAATGAAAATCAAATCTCTCATATGAATCTCCTAACCCCTGCTGTCTTTCGCCTTCTGCTAACTGCAGTGCTGAGAACCAGATTTTCTGAAGAGTGCATGGGTTTTCTGTTATCTCTAAGGGTTTTTCTGTACAGTGGCAAAAGGGTTATTCTTATAACTAGAAGAGCTAGAAATTTACATAAGGAAAAAGAACTTAAATTTTGTGCTGAGAATACCTGCTGTGTCCCTGTTTATACTTTCAGCTGTAAGCAGTTATAAACATCCCATCTGTGGAATGAGTTTCTTTTCCTTTACCCCTTCTTTTGCCTCTACAGTTAAATATGGCTTAGATTGTTAGTTTCCCTTCCAAATCAATCTGTTGCAGATAAAAAAGGAAGCCAAAGAAAAAAAGGGGGAAGAAAAAAAAAGGAAAGCTTGCTAGAAAATATTTCTTTGGAAATTGTATAACTTGCCTCTCAGTGTATTTAGAAACATACCTGATTTTCAGCCACACCAGGCAGAGTCTACCATTTTCTTTTAAATTACTGGTGAAGGTGATGCTGCACTAAGATGTTGGGTTGTGAAATGTAGCAGCTGAGGCATGGACGCATCCTCCTGCTTCCCTTTCATGAGCAGCAACACCAGACAGAGGGGACAGATGTGTGTCTAGAGATGGTATAATTTCAAACCACTGCAGCAAAGTCTCTAGGGGGCTGACAGCCAGGGTGTTTAGTTGGTGCTTAATATGGAGCATCTCCCAAGGAGACCTGGTAATCTTTGAAATATCTGCATTTAAGTTTACAGTTTTGGGTTTAAAGACATTCAGAGATTGCATGTTATAAAGCCATAACTGTGATTCAAGCTATTGTGATGGTGTTTCAAGAAATAGCCTGAATAACATTTCTGTGCTTCAGTTTAAGTCAGTGGCAGATTTCTGTCAGGGATTTCAGCAAGGTCAGACATTTCTCCACCAACCTTTGATCACTTTAATGTCACTGTTGTACTCTTGTCCAGCAGAAATTAATTAAGGCTAAAAGTGATTCAATTTGCTTGAAAGTAGAGAGAATTATTTTTCTTTAAAACTTGAAAATAATTATGAAATTGTATTTTAAGTATTCTTACCCCCCATATTCTAAGATATGAAATGTTGACACCTAATACCTGATTTTTTTATTTGCTTGCCTTTTTTTTTTTTTTTAACATGGCTATGCTTGCTTTGCTTTTTTTTCTTTTTTATTACACTTGACCTACTATTATGGAAATCTGATCTAAATTTAAGTTCAAAGTAAACTAATGACTGAAAATTAGTCTTCTTTCCTATTTAAATAGTTTTGGTTGACATAGCTTATATCCTGTTCATTTCCAAAAGTATTTGTGAATAAAAACGGAGTGTGTTTGCATCTCAAGGAGTGATTTATGCCTGAGGCTCTCTAAATCATTCGGACCTTTCATTTAGTGCTTTGAAATATCGATTAAATATATTCACTCTGGTTTGCTTTAATGTGATTGCACATCTAGAAGTTTTCTTCTGATGTGGTACAGCCATGTCTGGTGTAAGCTGGCATAATTAGCACTGCTTAGTGATTGGGGACCCCTGTCACAGGCTGTTATGTTATCTAGAAACATAAGGAGTTAAAACTAAAGCTGTGACCTCATCTCTATTCATGTTACACTGGAGTAGGAGCTGCACTGAAAGGAATTGTTTAACTGCATCGCTGTCTTTGCTGCTGCTAGCTGATTGCTTTAATTTGGTTCTGATAGCTATAGCTTGCTTTTGCTGAGCTGCTGTTATGGTAGGGATTTGTGGGAATACTAGAGACATATGAAGTCATGCTAATATCGACTGCCTGTGGAAGTAGCTCCCATGGAAATTTTTAGACTCAAATACGTCTTTCTGCCTGATTTCAACTTTTTATTGCTTCCCCTGTGAAAATTCAAGTAGCATCAAGGAGAGCTAAAACACAGATGCTTCTGGCCAGTCATGCACTTACACAGTGGTGCATGCCGCGTATTACTTTGTTAGTTAGCAGTAGGTATGGCATGACGAGTGCAACTGCTGTCGCTTTAATGTGGGAGCGGCGTACGTTACAATAGGTGTCACTGTGCGGCTGGCTCCAATCGCTATCGGTGACTTCAGCTATTGGCTCCAACGCTGGCTGACTCCATCTGCAGGGCTGCAATACCTACTCTGTTCCCATCCTTCAACGCACAAGTTCAGCTCGCCCAGCAGACTAGCAGCGCTTACTGCAAATTGCTAGCCCTCGTCAGAAGGCTGGTGCTACAGCCACGCGTGTACCGTCTCTGCAGGGTGTAGTGCTTTCAGGAGATTCCTGATCGGGAAATCTGGAAAGAAATGAAACTGGCAGGAATGATGGGGGTGTATTTAACAGTTCAAGTACTGGATCAAACTTAAAGCTGGTTTCTTACTTGGTGCACTGGAAAGGTCACCTTGTCTTGCTGGGAAAGAAGCAAACTCTCAGCTCTGCTGCTTTCAGTTTAACAGCTTCCACGTGCATTTCTTAATGTTCCTAGCTAGTTAGGCTATCTAGCTTTACAGACAAGTATACTCATGGTAGATGAGAAAGGAAAGAACATGAAATGTCTCACCTTCTTCTTGATGCTTCCAGAGACGGTCAAGAACAGATCCAAGAAGAGCTCTAAGAAAGGAAATAGCAGCAGCAGCAGCAGTAGCAGCAGCAAATTGCCTCCAGTTTGCTATGAAATCATTACCTTGAAGACCAAAAAGAAGAAGAAGATGGCTGCTGATATTTTTCCCCGAAAGAAACCAGCCAACACTAATACAACGGCTGTCCAGCAGTACCACCAGCAAAATCTCAATAACAACAACACTATTCCGGCACCTAATTGGCAAGGACTTTATCCAACCATCAGAGAGAGGTAAGTTCAGGGCAGTTTATTTTTGCTGTTTGAATGGAGTGGTGAAAAGTAGCAAAATGTTTGTAATGCATATGTTTAGTTATGCATTTATTTACTGAAGAAAACACACTTCTCTCTCTTTTTTTTTTTTCTTTCCCCCTCCCTCTGTGTGTGCAAAACAAGTATTTTGGTAATAGAAAATAAGTTAATATCTGTTTTCCAGGCAGTGCAGCTGCTTGTCTTGAATACATAAAAATGTTGCTGGAAG
The DNA here is from genome assembly GCF_964273445.1 of Streptopelia decaocto. Taxonomy (NCBI): domain Eukaryota; kingdom Metazoa; phylum Chordata; class Aves; order Columbiformes; family Columbidae; genus Streptopelia; species Streptopelia decaocto. The sequence goes on from NC_138656.1 coordinate 5,935,982, forward strand.
CAGCATACCCGTAAAGATTTCTTCTTAGACTATAGTAGGAATTTTTGGTGATACATGGTCTTGACTTTGGTTTCCACTTTTTGAAAAGTTCTCCTAAGTTTGCATTTGGGCTGTGTGTGTGTGGTGTTTAGATTTTTGGGTTTTTTATTGCACACACACACTCACCTTCCCATCTCTGCTTACTTTTTTCTTTGGTATATGATGATGTGTAAAGTAGCTTAAAACAAAGTGTGACCTGCTTCTCTTTACTAACATGCAACGTAGAGTTGTTAAGAAATCTAATTTTTTGGGTAGGGGGCAAGTACAGTGTTACTGGGTGCTATAATTAACATGCTGCCTCTGTTTGTAGAAATGCAGTGATGTTCAACAATGACTTGATGGCAGATGTTCATTTTGTGGTCGGGCCACCAGGTGGGACCCAGCGGCTGCCAGGACACAAAGTAAGCAACAGCTGCATTATCAGCTCAGGCGGGGATAGCCAGAGAGAGCTCCCACGGTTACGCCAGGACGTAGTGTAGGAGACTTGGCTCTTAAGGGGCAGGCATAATTCTGTATTTTAAAAGGCTACATGTAGTGGAATAGTCTGTCCCTTGCTTTCGTTTGTGGTTTTGGTTAAACAACACACTTGTGGTAAGGCAGTCATTGTAAAGTTATGAATATTACTTGATGCTGCTGATTAATATTACTCTTGAGATTTTCTAGAAATAGTTAACTTCTCAAGTAGATAAGAGCGTTTTCAAGTAGCTAATGTATATATGCCCATGAGAGTAAAATGCAGGGAAAATGTGTAATTCAGTTCTTAACTTTGATTTTGTGTCTTACTGACGTGTGTCTATAAAGTCTGTCAGTGTCCAGTATGCTTGAGTAGCTCTCCCACATTGTTTTTTTTGGCAGTGCTTTCAGTTTAAAGCATGAAATAAGATTTCACTTTCTCAACAGTATGTCCTGGCTGTTGGGAGCTCTGTATTCCATGCGATGTTTTACGGAGAGCTTGCTGAGGACAAAGATGAAATCCGTATACCAGATGTTGAGCCTGCTGCTTTTCTTGCAATGCTGAAGTAAGCATCATTCATCTGCTGGATGTGTTTTCCTTTATGATGTATACATACACTGGTAATGTCGTAGTTAAAGCATTAGCCTTGCATATAAACAGAAAGAAAGCAGTTGCTGAAAATATTCCAATTTGTGTTTCAGGTATTTTAAACTTTTACCGTATTTTGCTCTCCCCCTCTACTTCCAGGCATGCATATATTAGGCTAATGTAGGCAGTTATAAATAATGAGTTTGACAGGGGATCTTTGGGCACGTTGTATAATGTAATGCCTATTGATCTGATTTGTCACTACATGTTACACAAAGGAGTGAAGTTACTAAAAAGAATTGTCAGCTCTAATAAAAAAACCCTATTCTACTTTGCAAGCATAGTGAAAAGTTAAAAATACACCAAAAAAACCCCACCAAAACCTAGAACTGCTGTGTTTGTGTATTGACAATATTCTAGCTCTTTTATAAGCTTGCTGTATGCGGGTCTTATCTTAGAAAAACAACTCTAAGTTATTGAATATAGTCTCTCAAAAGTAAATTTCTCCTTATCTATCACATTGATGCATTTGGAAAGTAATAAAAAGGCTGTTGACATTAATAGGGGATTTTATTCTAATGGGGAAAATCAGTCAGTTCACATGATCATTCTTTTTCTTCTAGCAAATTGCTTAAGACATGCTGTCTTTTCCTAAATGAGCATAATGAAGCAGCTTCCCTGCTGAGTTGTCCTTGAATGTATCTATAAACTCCGATTGTTAAAGAGAAATGTCCTATCACAGAAATGCTGTGACTTTGAGGATTTTTTTTCCCTTCAGCTTTGGTAACTGCCATTGCTTTCTGATAAAAAATGTACAAAAAATACATTGGTATCTGACAGTGATCCTTTTAATATGCTGCAGATTTTCTTCCATGTAATGGTGTGATCACTAGGTAGCAGTGTATTGTGTTTGGTAGATTGTTTTAACTAGCTTGTGATTACAGAGTGGTTTGTGTTTTTTCTTTTACGTTTCAGTGGCACTGTATATGAACATTCTAAGTCGCATCTAGAGTTTGTTGCATAGAGTTTTTATAGGTTATCATGAACATCAGAAATGTTCTTTGCAAATATCAATAACTGCCAGGAAAAGCTGAAATCACACAGATGTTCTGTAGACCTGGAATATAAAGTTAAGATATGACATTATGTAAGTAGGTGTGTTATGGATACCTGCTTTGGGCTTTTCTGGTTCTGTGGGTGTATTCTGCAGAACTGAGACTTGTGCTTTACTTTAATGCAGAATTTTACAAGGCACGTGGATTCTCCTGCCCTCCCCTCCCTCCACCCCTTTGAACAGTGAATCTGTTACACTGTGGCTAAACATAATTTGCTGTATAAAAACTGAATGATTTTTGAATTTACAATTAAGAAACATGCTAAGAGAGCAAACCTAGAAAAGAGAGTATCAGTACTGACATCTAGGTCTTGGCATATTATTTTAGCCTGTGGCAGTTTAGGAAACTGTCTCTAAGAGTCTGGTCAGAACCATGGAATTCTTCACTTTTTCAGTTTTTATTTAAAAAAATGAAAGACCACAAGAAGTTTGTGGTCCTTGTGGGTGTTGAGCTGACCTTGCCAATGCCAACTTCAGCGTGCCTGAACCTGCAAGGTGTTCCTGTGCCTGCAGACAGCCCTGGCGTTCGCAGACATCAGGGTGCAGGGAAGGGATGTTGCTCGGCAGTGCAGCGTTCCCGTCATCTCAGGGTCCAGTGCGTCTGCTGCACTGGCGGGAACTGGGGGGAGCCACAGTCCCCTCACTCCTGTCTCCCTGGGAAATCATTCCCATGAGCGTTGCTTGCAACTACTGTGAGCAGTGGATGGCAGAAGACTCATTATACTGTTGCCACACAAGGAAAAGACTTCTTACCTATCGCAGAGCAGCCCTCTCCTTCATATGCTCCTCTCCACAGTCAGGAAAGTTGCATCACGATCTTTATAAGAAAATAAACTGAGTTTGATTATGCGTGTTTTGATGGGGTTTTTGGTGTTGTTTTTTGCTGGGGTTTTTTTGGCTTTTTTTGCTGCATTTTCCCCATGGACAGTGAATTCTTACAGCATAAATATTTTCTTTTACCGTCTAGTGGGCATTCTGATAAAAAACATCAGATATAACATAGAAAATAATACCTTGACTGATAGATACTGATTATTCTCCCAGTAAAATTGATTTGGCTCATCTCTACAGTTTTAAGAATAGAGTTAAATTCCTAGTCTAGCTGAGAGACTGAATTGGTGGTTTTAATGTATCATATTTTACCTTAATCTTGACTGTTCAAGTTAGATCCATGGTCTCATCCCAGGATGAATGTGTTACTAAACAGTCAAACCTTGTGGTCTAGCAGAATCCTCCTTTTGAGAACAGGGTGAAACTGGAATATCAGTAATTGTAGCCCAGAGTCAAGGTGCATTGGCAGAGTAAAAATTGTGGAATATTGCTGACAGCTGATCTGTGCTGTCTGTTGTAAATCAGTGGTATTAATTCTTCACTTTCATGAATATTAAACTAGCAACTTTTGTACAATTTCAATTTAAAACAGATGTCATCAGTCTCTGCTGTACTAGCAGGTGAAGAGAAGTAATAGAAGGAAGAGTTGGAGAGCAATGAAGGGGATCATAAAATATTAATGAAATGATACATTGAAAATTTTTTGGACAGTAAAGGAGCTAAGCATGTAACCAGTGATATATACATGTGGCCTTTGTTGTTACAAATAGCCCAGCTGAAACCAAGTAATAAAGGCATTAAAAAAAAAAAAAAAGGTTTGGGTCTATCTAAGTATTTTTCTTTCTGTAACCTATTACATTTCATTATATTGCTTGAGCAATATCTGCTCTGAGCATGTTTTCTGAATGTGGCTTGGAAGGTAGTACCCTACATGTGCAAAAATACAAATAAAGATATTTACAAGTAAGATCAGTGTAGGTCTTAATTCCACTTTATAAGCACATCTGTTCTGCAAAAAATTCTTTGTGTTGGGAAACCTTCTAACTAGAAAATTTTAATTAGTACAGGGTTGCATGCAACTTCAAGTTTACTGGAGGAAGATGCTTTTATCAACTATAACCATCAAGAGTTGCTTATCCCTATGAAGAGGAAAATTGCATTTGGCACGGTTTTAGCACTTTGCATTCACCAGCTGCAAATGGGGCCCTGAAGCATGAGATATTAAAAAGAACAAACTGTACAATGCTTCATTTCTCTGAGCAATGAATCCCAGCAGTTTAGTGACATAAATAGAATTTCACCTTCATCTCCTCTACCACACTAGCATGTCAGTAAAGCTTTTTTTCCTCCTTATGCAATGAGACTGAGAGAAAACACTGTGCTAGTGGAGCTAGGATGTTGTAAGCATTAATAAACCTGAAAATTAGAATTCTGTGCCTTTCTCTTTTCCTATATGCTTCATCACCCTGTTAAAAAAAAAAAAAGCCCCCCCTAAAAAAGTCCCACAACCAGGTAGTTATGAAAATGAATAGCACCTGATATACTTCCATAGCATTTCTCTTGCTAGACTAGCTATTTATTACCAATAAACATATTTGCATTTCTCTCTTTATATATACACCCCAATAAATAATCATTCACCGTCATAAGACGTCCAGTGCAAGTACTCTTTGTAACGTGTTCCAGACTGCTGTTAAACCAAGTAAGGTTGCCACTGAGAAGCTGCTGCCTGGGGCAGATAGCCTCTCGTTAGCCAAAGCATGTATGGAAGGAAGGCAGAGCTGGAGGTGCCATAGTTTGTAAACATAGCTATTATTTAGATAACATGTACTCCAAATGTCAAGTTTTATTCACCTTATATCTAAGCTTGTTATTTTTCATGGTCTTACATGAGTGATGAATTTGGTTTGTACTTACTTTCTGGATTAAATCAAAGTTCCCCAAAAGCATTGCTTATTAATTTTAATGTGGAGCCATTTATATATTCTTTGTTTATAATTTTCACATGTTGTTGACAAATTACATTTTTGCATTAATCAGCAATGTTACATGCATGTGTTTTATTTCAGATACATATATTGTGATGAAATTGATTTGGCTGCAGATACCGTACTGGCCACTCTTTATGCCGCCAAGAAGTATATTGTCCCTCATCTTGCCCGCGCCTGCGTCAACTTTCTAGAGACAAGTCTAAGTGCAAAAAATGCCTGCGTGCTGCTTTCCCAGAGCTGCTTATTCGAGGAACCTGACCTGACCCAGCGCTGTTGGGAAGTGATTGATGCCCAAGCTGAGCTAGCTTTGAAGTCTGAGGGATTCTGTGACATTGATTTTCAAACACTTGAAAGCATTCTCCGAAGGGAGACTCTGAATGCCAAAGAAATAGTTGTTTTCGAAGCAGCTCTGAACTGGGCTGAAGTGGAGTGTCAGCGACAAGAGCTAACGGCTACCATAGACAACAAGCGCAAGGTCCTCGGGAAGGCTCTGTACTTGATACGCATCCCTACCATGGCACTCGATGACTTCGCAAATGGCGCTGCTCAGTCTGGGATTCTGACTCTCAACGAAACCAATGATATCTTCCTCTGGTATACGGCTGCCAAAAAGCCAGAGTTGCAATTTGTAAGCAAGCCCCGGAAAGGCCTCGTTCCTCAGCGATGCCACCGTTTCCAGTCCTGTGCTTACCGCAGCAACCAGTGGCGCTACCGGGGCCGATGTGACAGCATCCAGTTCGCTGTTGATAAGAGAGTGTTTATTGCTGGCTTTGGGCTTTATGGCTCCAGCTGTGGATCAGCAGAGTATAGTGCCAAGATTGAACTGAAACGACAAGGAGTTATCCTTGGCCAGAACTTAAGTAAATATTTCTCAGATGGTTCCAGTAACACTTTTCCTGTGTGGTTTGAATACCCAGTGCAGATTGAGCCTGACACCTTCTACACGGCTAGTGTGATTCTGGACGGTAATGAACTCAGCTATTTTGGACAAGAAGGAATGACAGAAGTTCAGTGTGGGAAGGTGACTGTTCAGTTTCAGTGCTCTTCGGACAGTACAAATGGCACTGGGGTACAGGGAGGGCAAATTCCCGAACTCATATTTTATGCTTGAATGGAAGTGTGTGGAGACAAAGCATTTTGCTATGAAGAACCTATCTGGTTCAGGCCTACTGACGCTTAGCTTTTTATCTGCAGATATGTGATCAGTACAGGTAATACGTAACTAAATGCTGTGGGCAAGTTACTGGCTTGCTATACTCGTAGCATTGTTGGTGATTAAGTGTTAAATTTAACTTTAAACTGGAAGCCCTTAGGAACAAGAAAATTTTAAAGGCTTTGTAAGAGAGGTGCCTGTTTGCTGGTGGTGCTGACCCTTTCTGTGATGCACCTGTGAATCACCAGAGGATGTCCCCCTCTTGTATCTCGCTAAACACTGTCTTCATTGATCCATTTTCTCTTTCTCCGTTTCCTTTTTTCTGCTTGTAATTATTTGGGGAGATAGGGGTAGAAAATGAAGAGCCTTTTCTATAGCTCTTTCTTCTGTCTGCTCTTCAGACTTAAGAGATGCCAATAATGAGCTGCTTTTGATGATGTGAACTGAAAGAAGGACTTCAGCTGTAAGCAGAAAAAGCTTAGGTTTAAACCTTCATCCTGTGAGGTTCTCCTGTGGCCAGCTGTTCGAGATGGCTGCGGGGGAAGACAGAGAGAAGCAAGCAGTTTTCAGGCAGCTACGCAGCATGCTGACCATGTCCACAGTGCATGGATATGTTTACAGCGAGGGGGAAAATGTGGGCTGAGCAAGTTATCCTCAGAGTTTATTTTCTAGGAATCCCACCTTGAAGGCAAGGAAGTACTAGTGCGTGTTCAGATTGCATATGCAGCTCTTGCAACTACTCCCATAACATAGTTTTTGCTATGTTGATTTGCTGTTTAAGTGGCTTTTATTTGAACCCTTGCTAAATAAATGGGAACGGATATCTGTGATCCGATGCAGGATAACTTTTTGTTTGGTTTGCATGAGGTTTTTTTCTTCCTCCTAAACATGGTAGAGGCAGATTATAGAGGAACAAAAGAATGTAGCATTCCTGACTTGGACTTTGTTCTGTAATATGGGATTTCTTCTCTCTATTACCATACATTATCAGTGGAAATTTAGACAAAGATGGAAGATTCCCAGCTGTGGTCATATTACACTTAGTGTACATCATCAGGTAACAGTGAGGAGTAGGAAGTCTCTGATGTGTTAGTGTTGGATCTCTTGCAACTGCTTATGGTTACACATCAATGAGAGGATTATGTGGTACAGAATATTTTCCTTGTCTGATTTTTTTTGTTTGTTTCCAAATTTCCTGTTATACGTCTGTATCAGTTTTAGAAAAGTATTCAGGATTGGGACTCCCTTTTTCAGGGAAGGCAACCAGTATAAATAAGAAATACAGGTAGTATTTAAACATAAGAAAATCCTTCACCATTGCATTGGGACAGTGGCTTCTCAGAGACACACTACCTATGGTAAAGCATCTCATTCTTATTTCACCTCTGAAGTGGATTCTGTTTGTTGTGTATATTTTAACAAAATGAGAGGACCAAATGATTCTTTAGACACACTGAAGATTAATATTATAGTATATCGATGCATTAATGTAGCATAACCCTAAATTCACTTGTCAGTTTTGTAATAAAAATGTTTTCCTCATATGATTTCTTACCAGTTTAATACTATTACTCAAAGTGTTTCTTGATGGTTGGAATCCTGGCCCCTGGCCGTCCTAAAGTGCCAATACATCTTTGCAGTGTCCAGAATACCATCTGAAGTAAGGAAAACTGGAGCATAGACGTCAAACAGTTTATGGCCAAAGCCCAGATCTTCTCTCTAGGTAATAAAAGGAGAGCCAGGTAAAAAATTGCCCTGCAAGATCTATGCTTTTCACCCATTTTAGTATTTAATGTTTTATATACATACATACCTATATGTGTGTGTACGCAGCATTCTTTCTGAAAAGTAAATACCCTCAAAATACATAGAAAAATGTTTTGGTTTTTTGTAACAGATGTACATAATCCAGACTGTTAGTGAAATATAAACAGAATGCTCCATGGAAAACTCCCAGCAAGAGATTTTAAAAAGCTCCAGTTAATTATATTTAGATCTGCAGCCTAAAATAGACAAGAGTAAAAATTGTATGGACTAGAGGAAGAGTTGTTGAAGAAACTGGAAAAAGGAGTTCAAGATTGTGATGAGGTAATGGTCATCTACTTTTAGACAATATCTTAGCAGCAGTTCCATTTATTTAAATACTTTTGAAAGCAGAGAAAGATGCTAATCAGCTGATTAAGTTTTCTTACAGCGTTTCATGTAGATATAATTTCATCTGAGTGATGATCAAATTGGCAAGTTGCTTGCAGTTGCAAGCTGCATTTTGAGTTGTTGGAAAAAAAAAATCAGGTGCCTCAGCTGGTGGGACAAATCTAAGTACTGCATTGATAGAACTAGACGTGGGTTCTCACTTTTAATTTATTTTTGGGTTTTACTCATTTGCAAATAAAGGTGATGTATCTACTACATTGACTGGCTGGAACAGGAATTAGATGAGAATACTGTGGAGCCGTAACATGTAGAAAATGAGCTATTATTTAATTATTATTTTTATGTGCTATTTTTATGAAACCTTTTGACAAAGTATGATGAAAGCTACTTCTAGCTTAATTCCTCTGAATCCGTTCCAGGTTTTAGGAGCTGGTGCATGTAAAGTTTTTCAATATGGATCAATAAACATCAATAAACGAAAGCACCCCCAAACACATTTTGATGCTTGATGCCAACAAGTACTGATGTATAACAAGGCAGCTTGCACCAGTCACCTTAGGTCATCAAGGCACTTAAATAGGTGTCTAGATGTGGATTTGGTTGGTTTAGCGGTGGCATCCAAGTTTGAATACATTGATTGACATTTTGCAAGCATCAGCTCTATGTTAACCTGGAATGTAAGCATAATGTCAGTAGAGATCCTTTTGTAGATTCTGTCTTAAACTGTACTGGGCCATCTTTGCTACTTGTATGTTTGATTTTCCTGGTGAGGGGAATCTGTGATAAGAGAGTATAATGTAATATACTTTCTGCATATCTAAAATAGTATTTAAGTAAACATTTTAATTTCTACATACTTATTGCACTGAACTGTTTGGTTTGTTTTGCTTTGTTGGTTTTTTTTTTCGTTTTTTTCATTTGTTGTGATAAACTCAACTAACTTCAGGTCCCAGCACCCGTTTGTGCTGGAGCAGTGTTTGACCTTAGCAGGCTTACAGCATTATTTATAAAGGACAGATATATATAAATATGAAGTACCTCATGTTGAATGTTATTGTACTGTATCTTTAATGTCACAGTGCAGATCTTGTCAGACTCATGAATGTGTATAATTGCGTTAAACATACAAATAAAAATGGTTCTTAAATGGTTGTTTCCTGCAGTATCTTTGAAGCATGAACTATGAAAGCCTTTACTTAGCTATCTCTTTTTGCAGTTTCTATTGTTGTACAGTTATGCACAGATATTTGAGCTTATGTATTCAGAGGTCTTTTTATCTCCAAAGAAGTAGAAGTCTAAGGAAAAAACAAGGAAGAACAATGAAAATGTTAATCAGTTACATTGTAAAAAGGTTGATGGTTAAGCTAATGAGCTAGAGTGAATTAATTCATTTATGTGCTTTGTGAAAGACCTTGTCTACTAGCATTAATATTTTAATGTTCCATTAATATTACTAAGTATGTGGAGATGAAGGGGGAAGGTCTCATGTTTATTCTGAAAGACAGTTGGCATGGGAAAGGCCGTGATTTTCAGTTTCTGATACAGCAGAATAAAGGACATGGTGAGTGCCAAGAGGTTGTTCTCTGCTGAAAAGTTAATTACATAATATTATTCAAAATTCTGACTATTTTCTTACTTAACAATTTTCTTCCAGGATTTGAAACTTAATTTCAAATACTTTTATGGTCAGTGAAGCTGATGCCCCACTTCCATGATGTCTATCTCCAAGACCTTTCAGATATTGCTAGCTAATGATAAGAAATACTCCATAGTGTGGTAGAGAGACATGGAAATTAAATCGAGGAAGTCTTCCCCAGCAGAAACGGTACCTTCGGACTTGATCCAAAATTCTGATTAAAGCATGTTTACAGGCATCAAGCTTGTCAGTTTTGGTAAGTTGTTTTTGTAGAATTCTTACTGCAATACTTGGGACTGCGTTGCTACATTCTTGATCCAAATTCCCTTATGTGTCTAGTGCTTCTCATTTGTTTGAAGCTGGCTTCAAACAGGAACTGTCCTATGCCTTGTTCTCTTCTAGTGATACCAGCTCCTAAATGTGTGGTAGATACAGGTGTGATTTGGTGCAGCAAGCACCACAACAGCAGCAGTATCCCTAGGTGTGTTACAGGAGATGAGTGCTGCTAGCAGCCTTGGTTTCTCTGATAAATGGTAAGAGCTAAGTGGACAAGATGAATAAAGGATGACCTGTCTCATCCAAAGAGATATTCTCTATTTCTGACTGAAATCTGGCAGAAGTGTGAGGACACTTGCTTTGGAAATTGATGTTAGGTAGAGTTTGTGTCAGTCTCTTGCACTGTGTTCAGTGTTGCAGAGAAGCATGTGTGTGTTTACACCAGAAGAAAAGGAGTTTGAAGTGGAAGGAAATAGGATGTTTCTGGGTTTGGGAGGAAGATGACTCCAAGAGCTGAATTTGGTTGTTTGTCTCACAGGTAAAATCCTGCTTTGTGGAGAAGGACTCTCTGGTCCCACTCAGTTGGAAGCTCCTCAGGAGCTGACAGCCACTGCCTGTCATGAAGGCCATGTCCCATCTAAAGCGGACTCCTTGTGAGTGCTTAGCTCTCAGGTGTAGGAACTCAAGATTTCTTGGCCTCTGACAGGCAAGCCTACTTATCCTGCAAGCCTTAATGTCCTAAAAGAGCCTGACTAGGACTGCTGTAATCAGGAGGGTGTTTTTAGACCTCCCAAGCTCAGCACTCAGTGGAAGCTGAGATCCTGAAGCTGAGAGACACCAGCCTATGGGCAGTATTTGGCCACCATGAAAAGCAGCAGCATTTAAACCAGCCTATTCTACCATACTTGCAAGCAGTCAGTGGGAGGAGGAATACCTGCTGATTTATTGAAGGCAATGAAAGGAGCTGCTGCTTCACGTGGCAGTGTGGCCATATTCAAAATAAAATTTAAAAAGGGATTTTTGGCAAGCTGCTTCATTTCCAGAAGTCTGAATTTATTTTCTCAAGACTTCACCTTAAAGTGAGACCCTGGCCCAATTGAAATCAGTAGGAGTTACCCTGGTGACCTCAATAAACCCAGGATTTGCATTTGCGGTGTTCAGTTTGTGTGATTATTCCCAAAACACAACATAAAGCTGCCCAAGAAAGGGAAATTAATTTTGAAATCCCACTGTAATCTGATTATCTAAAATACAGGTAGAAACCTTTCTATTAAATCTTACAGAACTCCTGCTCATCAGATTTTATATGACTACCCCCAAGCTTTTCTGCTAGTACACTTAATCTTCGGCCATGAATCTGTAAGCAGAACAGTAAATCTGCATGAGGTTTTATGTAGATTTTTACAATCTGTGTATGGAATTCATAGCATATAAGATACATAGCCAGGATAAAGTATATTTTAAGATTAGAAGGTGCGTGTAAATTGCCCATGGTCTATTCAGCGTGAAGGAAAAATAGCTATTTTGCTTTAAGGCACTGGTATTTTGAAAGAACTTCTTGAAGTCTGCCAAGATCTGGATAGCATCAGAAATGCATTTATATTAAGCCTTTAATTGTAGCATTTTAAAATCAGCTTTCTAATTGTTTGCTATAGACAAAGATAACATACTTGGCCTTCAGGGATCCTCCATCCTGCTCCAGTGGGGTTTACATTTGAAGAGATACTAGCAACTGCAATTTTAAAGATCTCATTTTAAAGACTCTTCACAGTTAAATTAAGTACTGCTTGGGGAGTGTCAGCATTTCAAAAATAACCATGGCTGGTTTTAGCCTAACAGCAAACACAGGCTTGCATGGGGAGATATCTTCAGTGGTGGCGCTGTGGGTAGGTTAAGAGGAAAGATTGCTACTTCCCTGAGGGGAAAACACCTTGTTTTGACTTCCACTGACCACAACCATGTGGTGAACATCCTGTGTAACAGTTCAGCCATGTAGAACTGGAAGGCATAAAATGCACTGGGGGACCACTGTGTTGAAGGCAGCTGTGGGAGCTCCTGGATGCAGGGCTGTTGTGAATAAGCTGATTTCATGAGCCAAAAGAGCTGGCATCCTGTATCGTAATGCTCTCAGTGGTGCAAAGTTGTAGCTGGGCTGCTGAATGGCATGTGATTGTGATTTTTCACAACTGTCAATTCCATTTTGCCTTTTTTTGTTGGTTGTTTGCTATTCTGGGAGGGGCTCCAGCTCTCCTCTACCCTGAACTGCCTATTTCTAGCCTGTGCCAGAGGTTTGCACATGATGGAAGCCCAGTGATTCTCCTTGTGCCTAGGCTGAGGGGACTGGGAGCACCTGGTGGAAATGACTGGCTGAGTGAGGGTGGGACATCCCAGTGCTTTGGTGAGCTCCTTGCAAGCTCTCCTGGATGTGCTGAACACTGACCTACCGTGGCAAGAGGGGGCAGGATAATTCTTACATATGTGTGTGGATGTATGTATTTCAGTGTTCCTTAGCTTCACTTTCTATAGCCAACTGCTAGTTGTGCTTAAAAAGGCAAAATGAGCATTAATTCACTTTTTTTGTCAGGTCTAAGGATTGTGATTCTGCAAAGGCTAATTCATGCACCTGTCTTTACAAAGTCAACAGTTCCAGTGGGCTTAGAGGAGGTAGTTGGGGACAGGACTCATGTCTACCTCAAAAGCATACATGGAAACATCTGTTTTCTTCTCTAATGCCTTATTCTTAGGAAGTTGTGACCCAATAAAATAAATTAATGGAGAGCTGGAGCTTGGCATATCTGGCTTGTTTCTGTAGCAGGACTTTATATGATTAAAAGAACAAGAAACTGTATTTAGCTTAGAAACACGAAATCCTGCAGAATTTCCAGGGCATGGGGGTAGCACAAAGAAGGCACTTCCAGATGTTAAGATATCGCTTGTTGATTGCAGCCTTAAGCTAAGGTGTGACATATTCTTTTTTTTCCTACCCACCAGGGCATGCTAGTAGTGGTATTCGCATCAGACACCTTTAGCGCTTAGGGAGAAGTGATGCTGAGGGAGAGAAATGAAGGTGAGAGATCTGGAATGCAGAGGAAAAATACCTAATCAGAAATAAGAGCTCTCATCAGGCACAGACAATAGACAGTAAACTGGCTTCAGGAGAACTCTTGAGGCAACACAGGAGCCAAATCAACAGACAGAAGGTAAGAATACAGCCATGGCAACTATTTAATTCATTTTTTTAAAGTTGCTTATGCTTGAGACTGTCCTAGACCCTACAAAGAGAGAAGTTGTTTTGCTGCCTTGGGATAAAGCCCATACATATTTTTGCCTTTGTTCTCCATGCTTCATATTGTATTTTCTTTACAATATAAGCTGCATAAGCTGTTTTTTCTCCTCAGTGTCAGGGCATGAGCAGGCTGGCAGACCCTGCTTAGGAAAATAATCTTCAAATATAACCTGTAATTGTCACATGAAGCACTCTCCTTCACCCCTCAGTCTTTGTTGGCTTGTAATAAGGTGGCAAAGAACAGGAGTCCGAGACATAGTTGGGAGAGGAAGCTTTTCCTGCACCCCCAGTGTGTTTCCAAGGATGGCAGTAGCAGTTTATCAACTACTCGTACCAGTTTGATGTGAATGAGGCATGGGCTCAACATGATGCCTTTCTGGTGAATTAACTGGGGCATGCAGGATGGCCTTTGGAAGTTCTGTGATTTCTGTGTCACCTTTCTGCTAGCTGTGGGGGGGATGGATGATCCCAGATCTGGCATAAAGCCTGCCAATGTTTTGAACAAATACGAACTGACGGAGTGAGTTCATACTGGGATGGCATTTCATGGCATTTCTGAGCTGATATTAGGAGCTTGACAAATCACTGAAGTGTAGCATGAGACGTTTAAAAGTTGGAGTTCCTACCAGCTCGTGGTGGTCATTTTTGTTCCCATTTTACAAGCAGAACTCCCCAACAGAGCAGTCACAGTGATCATGGATATCACTAGCTCTGGGGTACTGGAAAAGGGGAAGAGGCTTGAAACTGAAAACTGCAGCTCCAAAGGGGAGTTACAGAATGGTCAGTAAAATCAGCTGAAAGATTCTGTGTTCTGATTCCTTCCTAGGATTTCCCAGTAACTCAGTCTGCACTGACAGGATTCTTGTCACTGGTTGAAGGTGGATTTCATGTAATGAAGCAAGGCTCTCAGGGGCTGAGAGCAAACACCTACTGTTTCCCACCTAGGAAAATTGGCATTCAATACTCCATATCTGCCTTTGTAAAGAGAGTTTCTTTTCAGCACTGCCAAAAAAGTGAAATTAATTGAACTAGAGCTTGGAATGAAATGTGTGTCTTGATCTGGGAGACAGGCTTACAGAATGAAATTTGAAAATATGCAACACAGGAAGGAACTAGCACATTAGGTTACAGTAGGACTGATTAATTAGTAAGGATAGTCTATCCATAATTTCAGTGATCTGGGACATGTAGGAGTGAGGAAGGTATGCATAGAAAAAGCAATATCTGAATAGTCAGGCTGACATCAGGACCCTTCAAAGGAAAAAAGACAGCCAAATTAAGGGAAAAGAAATCTCCTACCCTTGCTTTCTGCTATTTGTCATGCTGTTCAAGTGATTGTGTAGATGATGTGCTTTTGCTGAGCTCCTGTTAGGACACCATAGTTAGAGAAATGAATTACTCCAGAAGGCCAGAATGAGGTCTTTCAAAGGTCATTATCAGAACTGGTTTCTCATCAATACACTACTTGATTGGAGGAAAAGACTCAAAATTGCATGGCTTTGATTGCTGAGGGGGAAGCTTCTAACTGCTTCCTGCTGTTCTGTCATTTTGTGCTAACCCCAAATGGCCCCATTAAATTGATGTCCTGTTTCCCATTCACTGCCCATAAATCACTCTTCTCCAGTTAATATAGGAAACATTTATACATGATAGGAATTGGAGTGGCTAAACAGTAAATCTTAAAGCCAGTCAAGAGCTAAAAAGCATTTACCTAGTGGTCAAGGTGTTTGGTTTTTTTTTTTACACCCTCAGCACTTCATAATATTCAGTTATGAACTTAATTAAAAAAATACAGAATCTCATGCCTGCATTAAGAGAATTTTTGCACAAATACTCGTCCCAAACAATGCAATGTGAGTCATTCTGGTTTCTAAGTGATAGCTAATTTCTTGCAGCTAATCAGAAGATAAAGGCTGAGAGCGATGCAGCTGTTTGGCCAGTCGGGTGTAATCGCTGACACTGTGTGATGCTCAGTATTGCTGCTGTGGCTTAGATCAGCAATGAAAACAGCACAACAGCTCTGTTTTCTCAGGACAGCAGTCCTAGGAGAGACTGCCTGGAGGCTTTTTGACCTGAAGACGAGCTGGCAGCTGAGCTCCAGAAAGGTTTTTCTTCATTTTGGATGTCTGAATTTACAGTCTTACAGATTTGCTCATACATATGCTCTTCCATCCAGAACTGAGTCACATCTCATGTCCTTCCATTGACAGTGTTTTACTGGGTAGCACAGGAATCCCCTAATAAAGGTCTCAAAGTACTTTGATGTAACTGGAGAGGGCACAGTGGGTGAGCACTTTGTAGACTATGATGGGTTTTGTGAGCACAACCAAAGAATTAACCCTTCTTCTGCTGTTGCCTTCACTCCTCCATATCTCTGTTTCCCCTCTGCTAAAATGGGAGGGATGAAATCCAGCACCACTGCAAACTGCTTTGGTAACTGCTGATCAAATCTGCTCTATAGGCAGCGGGTATCAGGACAAGCATGGTAAAGCCTCGCTTTCCTCAGGCAGCCGAAATCGCTGGTGTGCTCTGTCACTGAATGATTTCCAATATCCTTAAATGTCACTAAACTGAGAAAAGTAGCATTACTGAAAATCAGGATGAAAGTGGCCTCCGATGTGAATCCTTTCTAAAATCTTTGTAATCCTCAACTGCTTTAGTTCCAACAGATTTTCCCATAAAATGAACTGCCAGCTAAAAGGTAAATATAAATGTAAAATATCCCCAAAGCAAACATGTTACTGGCTTTTAAAACAAGTCCATTTAAATAATGTGAAAATACATTAAAGAAACTGAATCTATTCAGTTTTATGTTTAAAGATGAATTAATGCAAATATCACAGGTTTATCCTGTGTTACTCCCTTAAGAGGGGTCACTGGGGAAGCAATTTGTTTCTTTTAGCTAAGACAAGGAGCTTTGAAGTTAGGCGACTTGCAGAGACAGACAACTCACTATTTAATCTTGAAGGAAAGTGTCAAATCCAAGTTGGAGTGAGTTGTTAACTGCTTGTGTGTCTGCATTATTTAAAGCTCTGTCAAGAAGAGATCTTTGGCATGCCACCAACCAGCAGTACAAGGGACACTGGAAATGGCACAAGGAATTTCTGGAAGAAATTTTTTATTGGCTATTAATGATGGACATGCAGACCTGAAGAGCAAGTGTCATGAGGAGGGCCTCTATGCCTTTATTAAAAAAAACAAAACAAACCCCAAACCTGATTGCTGCTAGGCAAAGGGCTCTCAACAATTGCTTTTTGGTGGTAGCAGGTGAGGATGGTTTCAGTGAGGACAGGTTGCTGGGAAAGCCACTGCAAGTGTTTTTTTTCCACAAAGACAATCTCCATAGTTGTAGGGATGTTCACACACTCCTGTTCCCTTGGCTGTGCTCATGAATTGCTTCTGGAGCTGTGCTGTAACTGGATTAGGTAAATGACCTAGATTTATTTTCTTTTAATTTCAGCTTGAAATAATTTGCTGATTTCATGTATAGAATCACACTATGATCAGGTTGTTGGCACAACTGTGTGGGCAATGAGTTGCGACTGGTTAGGTGATGAAAGCAGGTACTTCTTACAGGCTGTTACCCTGCACAGAAAATTCTCTTGTCTGGTTTCAGAATTTTCCAGTTCATAGAAAACTCCACCTTCATCCCAGAACTGTTTTCCAGAAGCCAATTCTTTTTACTGTTTAATTACAAATCTGACCCTCAGCTATCAATCAGCACAGCTCCACTGAGCTGGTATAGATGAGATCTTCACAGTGTCAGCTTTTAGCCTGAAGATACCAGCCTTGGGGTATCAACTGCAAGGAATATCTCTGCAGCATGAATGGCCTATAAAGCAATTCAGGGAGGTCAGTATGCATCTGAAGGTACCTCTAAACAATAGCTAGAGGGGGAATATAAACTGTTTACTACAATTGGATTTGCACTGAAATCTACTAATGCAAAATTCATAGCCAACGTGAATTAATTTGCTCCTGATCACTTCTTACAGAAACTCCAACTTCTCCCCCCTTTCCCTAATGATTTCTATTTGACAGCTGTGGATTTGCAAATAAACTGCAGTAGCAGAGTAGACATTAGCATTTTGAAACAGCACTAAAAAACATGAATTGAATTGCCTTTGAAACTTTAAAGTTGCTGCTAGTTTATACTGAATTAACCTTGTCATGTTTTTACGGGCTATGCTTAATTTTTGAGCATCTTTTATCTTATTTTCACCTGTGTGTGAGAGAGAAGTATTAGCCCTGTTTTACAGATGGAGAAATGAGGCACAAGGCATCTGAGAAAGTCCTGAAAATGATTCTGCTCTGTAGCACAATCTTACTCACAGGAAAATGCTCTCTTACCCTTTCATGTTAGTTGGATCAGCTGCAAGATCTCAAATATTTCCTGGTGTGCCACAGAATTTAGGTCAAGTTCCCACTGGGGACCAGGCAGTGAGTGAGGTGTGTAATCTTTCTCCTGGCTTGTACCACCACCTCTGCAGGAGAGAAGAGTAGGTAGAGCATTGCGTTTTTGGAAGATTCTGTCTCTGTTCCTCTGAAGAGTGAGCAAAGGGCTGTAGCTGAGTTAATGGCCTCTGTAAATGCACTATAAAGTCAGTTTATGTAATGACCTGGAATTTATATCTTTGCTCATGAAACAGGAACTGATGGCTGTTTTAATGACTAGCATGTAGTATAAATACAATACTGAGCTAAAAACTTTTCCTCAGATAGTCCACACATGCTCGTGAAGTCAAGGAGAACTGGGCTGGTATCCAAGGACAGAAGCTGGTTGCTTATCTACTTAGGATTGGTTGAAAGCATTAGGAAAGAGATGTGAGAAAAGTAAATGTGCCTATTTACCACGTGGAAGAGAGCTGCCTCACAGAGTGTTAGCTGCAAAATGAGTAGTTAAGGGTTGCTGTCAGTTGTCCCTCACAAAATTGCAGGCTCACCTGCCTTCTCTTCCCTCATCAACCCAGGAATGAGCTCTAGGAAATACCTTAAAAGGACAACTCTCCTGTAAGGAGGTCTAGTCCAGTGTACCCTGTTGAAAAGGTCCCTTTTGTCTCAGGAGCTGAAGATACCTGTTATTTGTGTAAAGAATTACAGTAAGAAGGATTAAATAGTTCATAATATTTGCTGTAGAAACCTCTAAAAAAATGTTGGAAGGAAATGAGGTAAAAAGATGTTCTACTGATACAGGGTTTTTTTGTTTGTAGTTTTTGTTTTGTTTTTTGAAGCCTGCCTTGTTCTAGAAGCTTATGTAAGTAGCTCATGTAGCAGAACATCCTGGTGCTAAATTCTGACTTTGTTTTTGCTTTTTTGGTACCATTAGCTTTCAGTGCTACTGGAAGAGGCCCAGCTGGGTTTACTATTGAGTTCTGGTAAGCTAGAAGAAAATCTATAACACCTGGCTATGAACCCTGCAAAGGTGTGGACGGGAAAGCAGGGAATTTCAGTGGTTCCTTGCTTGTGTGCAGGATGTGACCAAAAATGAGGGCTAGTTCTTCTCAGGCTATTTGCAAAGAAGCAATGCAGAGGAAGATCACCTCCAAACACAGTTAGAGTTGAGTACAATACATAATATCATACAGAATCTTGTACTCCAGAAGTAGGATATCAGATGTGATGTAAGTTATGGGGCTGGCTCAGGACTGAAAATAGTCTACATTGGACCATGGGATCTAATACAAATTGTCACTACAGACCAAAGTCTAATTCAGGTTTAGAAATCTGTGCGGCATGAATTATGTTGCTGTAGTTTACCATTTAGTAGAGAGCTATTATATTAGTAGCATAAATCAGGCACTGTGCAAACTGAATGGGAAAAGAGAGCTCATTTCTCTTGGCTAAAAGAGATCCCTCAAAAAGATCACAGGAGCTGTGAGGGGAAGAATAGAGAGTGGTAAAGGGCTGCAGCTGGGCGGAGGCCTTGTCAGCCAACGGACCACCTTCTGTAAGTAAAGCCTTCACAGCAGAATTAAACATACATCATGTCTGAGACCTTAATAAGTGGTTTCCAAAGAAGACATGGCAAAAAGAGGTCAACAGAACAGGCAGGTCCTGCTGGCTGAAGTGGCTGCAAGCCAGGAGCAGCGGGAGTGTGGGTCTGCACTTACGCTGTAAAGTTACAAATAAAGGAATGGTGGGAAAGGGAAGGTGTAAATGACGAAACAGCCAGAGTTTGTTTCATGTTTCTCAGGATTTAAAGCTAATCACAAGCTAAGTTTACCCTCATGATTCCTCCTCCCACACCATACCTCCAGGATCTTCTAATTTATAGCCTACCAGATTCCTGTGCTTTTCACAGGCATGATGTGCGTGAACGGAGCAGTCTAATATCTCAGTGGCTCCAGAAGCCTGACAGTGTTTTCACATTGCTTCTCACTCTAATAAATCAAAGCGTTTAGAACGACGGACTGCATAACCAATATAAGTCCTGTGGTAGGGAACGGCGGCTGTTTATGCATTTTTATGGCTCTGAATCTCCTGGATGGCATTCCTGCTGACTGGAGTGCCTTGCAGCAGTTATATAATTGCAAGTAAAAATTTCACTGGTTCGCCAAATTACTGAACCAGAAGGGTTTGCTTACGAAAGGACTGGAGGGAAGAAACTCGAAGGGAGACATAACGACAAGAAGCTGTATAAACTGTTGGGCTGTGATCAGCATTTTGATCATATTAGGAATTTGTCAAAGGGGAGAGGGGGAAAGATGTGTGTTGAGAGACGAGTGAAAAATTAACCACATATAATTTAGTCAATGAATTTTGCTGATTGGGGATTATCTACAAATGGGTTTGTGTGTCAAATATTATTCAGCAGCTCTTTTCAGTGAATAATATTTGAGTTGTAGCTTTATCCCGAGGAGTTCATTTGGGTATTTGATAATTAAATACTGAGAAAGAAGTGAGAGTACTCGCACACCAAAAAGTAATCCTATAAATGGTGCATCTATAGTGTCATTGACTTCTTAAGGTGTAAGACAGGGAAAGTTTGTTTGATTGGATGCTTGATCACTGCCTAGTCTCTGAAAAGGACACTTCAAATTTTGAAAGCAATGAAATTTGAGGCGTTTGGAGTGAATTACCCAGTCCCATCATCGTGGGATAAACGCGGCTTTTGAGGATCTGAATACCTATCTCCCTGCACATGATTATGTGTATGAAACACTCATCTACAAATCTGGTACAGACAACTAAGCTTATCTCTTTGCCTTATTACTACAGTTACTCTTACTTCCCTCTCATCCTTTCATTAAACTGCTGTGCGCCTCCTAGGTTACATTAGAGCTTATTCAAAAAGGGCAGTTTCTGACAAAATATTTGCAATAGAGCCTATGCATCATTCTCAAATTTAAACATCTTAATAATGATCTTTATTATTAATTTCCAAGGCTCTGAGGAAGATGCTGATATTCTTTAACCTCCCATCCTGTGTAACCTCGGGCAGATCAATTGCTTAGAGAACTTTTGTTATCTCCATCTTACAGCTAAAGCCCGTTTCGATGAAAAAGGGACTTGTAGTCATGAAGCAAAAGTCTCAGAGACCTGCACCCCTAAAACTGCAATAGTAGTGAGGGGAATGTGTGCTCCAGGGGTCTACAGTACGTCGATCCGCAGATCCAGTGCCATAGCAAAATACAGAACGCAATGAGCTGTGTTGATGAAGTAAAACTCCAAGTCCGAAAAGGAAGAGTACTCATTGTTTAGGTGAAAGTCTTTACCAAACAAGATGTGGGTTTTTAAGGACCAGCTTTTGTGGTGACAGGTCAGTTGCGTTTTACCTGTTTAATTTAAATTAGCATCCACAAGAAACCTCTGGAGAGCCCTATGCAGCTCAAGCCATGACAAAAAAATTGTCCTGAATTCAGAGTACTTAGCATTGCTTTGTTTCATTATTAGTGAAATAGATGGTACATTGATTCGTGAAAGCAGAAGTTTAAAATAAAATAGAATTCCATATTCTAACTCTATTTTGCCTTGTAGCTTTTTCCCCATGGAGTTCACACTCCAAGTAGCACAACTGGCTTTTCAGAAAAACACGCTCTGCTCAGCTTCTTTGCATGTGTTTGCAGCTCACAAGCAGATTGCTAATGTTCTTTTTTTGTTTGTTTCAGTGCTTTCTTTTAGTAGGCGATGCTTGTGACAGTTTGATTACTTGGAATTTGAGGTGAAAATGCCCAGCCAAAGAGATCAAGTTGAGAGAAAGATCAGTGGCACATTAAAATGGGAAAATCAGGCTTTTTGTGAAGAATACAATTGCTTGTTCGCATGTTGCTGAAATGCAAAGTTACTTTTAATAACGCTTTAAACCTCAGCTTTTTCTAATAATCTTCATAATCCTTCACCTAGTATTGCCAGGGAGTAATTTGTGGCTGCAGTGTGTATGACAGGGAGAAAAGGAAAGCTGCTTTACAGAACATCAAAGGTTGGTGCCACTGAAGTTCTATGCAGCCATTGCTAAATCTTTCATGCTTGAAACAATGATGAAAAATGATTGTCAGCTATGAAACCAAAATTATATCAATCTACTGCAGGGTTGTGGTTTTTTTCTTCATTTGAAAACATGACCCAGCCTAGCACAGTTCACTTACCAACCTCAAGTGTTCTGTCAGGATTGAAAAAAAAATAGAACTGAGTCAGAAAGGGTGAATGTATTTCACGCTTCACAAATATATGTTGGGGGTGGGAAGGAGAGAATGCTGAAAAATAAAATCAAGCAGGTCAGTGCCCAAATACCTCGTTCTGATTGTCTTTATATAACACGTGTAACAGACAAAGTAGCTGCTCTCTGAATTTCCAAGGGGATTATTCAATGTAGAACAGCTGAAATGGAAGCTAAATGTTACTGTAGGCTTTAGTTCTACCACAATACTGCTGCAGGTAACTTTTCTAGCTGCAAATAAGGCAATCCTTAAAGCTGGGTGCTGAGAAACAGAAGCTTGGGGGTGATTGTGCTTTTCATCTCTATCAAAATCTGGTCTTAATGAATATGTCGTTAGCTACTTCCATACCAGCTCTTTCCTATGCAGAGGCTTCCATTATGTGGTTGCACACCCATGGCACAATGGGCTGTGGTACTGGGGTTGCTGGAGGAGTCCTGTGAAAGAGAAGTCCTCAGTCCTAGAGGGGGAGAAGACAGGTTGATGC
Organism: Streptopelia decaocto; assembly: GCF_964273445.1. Classification (NCBI taxonomy): domain Eukaryota; kingdom Metazoa; phylum Chordata; class Aves; order Columbiformes; family Columbidae; genus Streptopelia; species Streptopelia decaocto. The sequence goes on from NC_138656.1 coordinate 5,958,645, forward strand.
CAGCCTGTTAGGACTGAAGCACATTGACCTGCTGTTGCTGTGCAGAAAAGCTGAATCACTCAGCACCTTGCTGCTCTGTGAGGCTATTTGTATGGTTCATTTTGGGGACTTGCAAGACAAAAAAAAAATCCCTTCACCAGTCATGGCAAGGGGACTGCTCTGGTTTTGGCTGGGATAGAATTATTTTTCTTCTTAATGGCTGGAATAGTGCTGTGTTTTGGATTTAGTATGAGAATAATATTGACAACAGACTGATGTTTTAACTGTGCTAAGCAGTCAAGGACTTTTCGGCTTCTCATAGCAGCCTGCCAACAAGAAGATGGGGAGTGCATAAAAGGTTAGGAGGAGACTCAGCTGGGACAGCTGACCCCGACTGGCCAAAGAGATATTCCACTCCATAGGATGTCATGCTCATTGTATCAAGCTAGGGTAAGAAGAAGGAATGAGAGAGGACGTTTGGAATGATGGCATTTGTCTTCCCAAGTAACTGTTATGCATGATGGAGCCTGGCTTTCCTGGAGATGGCTGAGCACCTGCCTGCCGGTGGGGAGTAGTGAATGAATCCCTTGTTTTGCTTTTCTTGTGTGCGTGGCTTTTGCTTCGCTTATTAAACTGTCTTTATCTCAGTCCACAAATTTTCTTACTTCTTCTGATTCTCTCCCCTGTCCTGCTGGGGAGGTGAGTGAGCAGCTCTGTGTCATGTTTAGCTGCCTGCTAGGTTAAACCATGACAGAGACTTTATCTAGACAACATCTATTCAGCATTGCAGGTAATTTTTTGTGGTTGTTGTTGTTGGGAGGAAACAGGAGAGATGCAGCCTGGCTGTTACACTCCTTGGACATGAGGGAGAGGTCCCATGGGCACAGTGCTTTCAGTGATCCCTCTGCAAAGGCTCTCCCTCCCTGGGCTGTGTGCTGTCCAGCCAGAAGCTGAAGGGAAACAGATTCTTCTCTCCAAGCTCTGTTTTCTTCTCACTGATGAATATTTGCTGATTTTCTCAGCCGTTTGCTTAGCAAAGTTGTGTTCTAATATCCTGATTATAATTTGAAGCTGATTAGCATACATGCACACAGGCAGCTTCAAACATATGGGAACCTTTCAGAGATTATGTTAATTCTGAGGAGATGCTACTCGGCGATCAGTCACAAAGTCTCCGGTATAAATTGGTATTTCTCTCTGCCTCTGCTCTCCTTCTCATGGTTGCTGCATATTTTCTGTACCACCTCTGGCAGAGTAGTTGGAGGTCAGACAAAGAAAGAAATGAAATACACTCTAGCAAGAAAAGGTTATAAAGATAAATGGTACCATTCAAATGTGAGGCACTTGCGAATGTGCTGCACAGTAAGAATTGCTGCATGTTGATGAGCTGTGTCACCTCACTTGTTTGCAATGCTTCTTCATCTTCCATTGTTTTGCTGTGGAGCCAATGATAAAGATGACATTAAACCATGTTATCCTGAAAATCCAACTGCTTAATTTAGACAAGGCTTGTCCTGCTCTTTGGCTAGAGAAGGCAGCCCTTGCCAGAGCCTTGCAGAACTCTTCTTTGAAAAAGAGAATCCATTCAAGCAGTTAGATTGGTGGATATTGTCATCTCAGTATTAACTCATCTGTTCAGGAAAAAAAAAAATCTCTACATTATCAGAAAATCTCTTTGCTCAGGAGGCTCCCTTGGTAAGATCTGTCTGCTGCTCCTTCAGGGACCCTGTATCTTGGTTGTTACGATGAAAAAAATCAGCTTGTCCCTGCACGTAGCATCCTTCAAAGGTGATGCCCATGTGGTGGGGGTGTGCGTGGCGAGAAGCAAAGAGGTAAAGCAGTGTGACAAGACCAGAAGCCAGCAGCTGGTATTATTTTACTTGTGCATCTGTATCGTAAGGTTTTATATGATTAAATTGTTCCACAAGGTAGCTGTAATGAAGTTATAAAAAAAGTCTCATTAATGTTCCAGCTGGTAGGCAGCAGAATGTGAGATGCAACTGATGGTCAAATGTACACACTAATCAGTCATGAAAAATTATATTTCATTCACTTGAGTTAACTTGAGAGAGACTTGAAAGGTTTGGTCAAAATACCCCCCAAATTTGAAACTTTTTTTGGCCTAATTCCTAAAATCTGAATACTCAAGAGCTTCACATTTGACATTTCAAGTCAGAACACAGCTGATCCTCATGGCTTAAACCTCTAATTAAACAAATGAAGTAACAAAATTATCTCCTCTACAGTGATACTCCTTTTATCTCCATAGCTTTCCTTGGAAAGTACTATAACTTTAACTAAGAAGCTTCTGCTTTAAGTCTCAAAGGGATTTGCTTTTTTCTTCAATAAGATTTTACAGAAGATGTGACTCGGACTTTTTTTTTTAATCTTCCTTACAAAATGGCTGATTTTTAGATATGTCCTCTTTCTGTATCACCAAAGATTGGTGCTTTGGACAGCATAGCTTCCTGAATTTACTCTTGGTGAGACATACATTTTCATAGAGAAAAAGACACAGTCTTGTGCATGTTGTGTGTGCACCAAAATGAGGTACCATGTTTCAATTAATAAAAGGTGTTTTTTTTATTTTTTTATGAGGTGGAAGCAATCATGAGAATACTTGCCCTTCAGAATATTAGTTTACCATGTTGTAATTTGTTTGTGCTTCTCTCCTGGTAGTTTTTAGGGATCTTGCATCCTCCCCTCCCCAAGTACATTGCATCCCCTTGATTGCTACCCCTCACCCTGAGTTCAGGTTCTGATGTTCACCATTGCTTTTATGACAAGTATAAAAAGGTGGTGGAGCATCTTTCAGGCATATGGGAAAGAACTGGTCTCCACCTCGTGTTCAATGGACGTAATAAATCATGGAAAAGTTTTGCTTCTTACTGTTGGTCTTCTCTTCATCTAGGTTTAGTTTTGCAGGGTGAGAGCAGAAGAGCACACCTAGAGATTTGATCCAACCTAACTTTGAGACAATATCCTAATATTGCGTGGACAACAATGATACAAGTCCTATAATACAGTGAATTTCAGGCCATTCAGCAGTGTGATGAAAGAAAGGAGCTGGGGAAAAAAAGAAAAATATCACCACTGGACGATACAACATTCCTGAAGTGATTATACAGAACACTTCATAAAAAGAAAAAAAATGAGGTAATCTGTCTTAATCAGGTCTTGTGCTCAATGTATTGTTAAGTCCTTAACTGAAACAAGTTTTCTTTCCCTTCCATTATACTTCTTTTTATCATTAGCTATTGTTACTGAATGTTGTTGCTTCTATAAAATCAAGTCCTTCAAATCTAGTTGAGTCTTTGGCCACAATTACATTGCAGCAGTGAATTCCACTTAGAGTTTTTCTCTCCCAGTTTTTCTAATTACCAAAAATACCTTCTTTTAAAAAAAAGAAAAAAAATGATATTTAAAAAGATTTTTTTCATTTAAGAAAAATTAATTTAAAAATCCAGGGTGGGATCTTCCTGTACTGTCTTTTCAGAAAAATTCAGATTGAAGAAGATGCTTAGTTTGGAAGATGTTACACAGAAAGATAAAAGCCTTGAAAATCTATTGGAGTTTTTATTAGAAACTGGTTGTGATTCTTAGAGAACCAAACAGAAATAAAGGATCAAAGACAGAGCTTCCCTCTGCTAGACGTCATCATATAAGTTGCAAAACTGGGGTAGGAATAAAAGGCTTTGCCCCCTCACTGTTACATCAAATTCAAGGTTAATACTCTGAAAAGGAAATAACAAAAATAAGGAAAACTATCTCAAAGCAAGGAAATTGTGCAACAAAGGATATAGAAAGACTGGAAGCTCCATATCAGACAGACGTATGGATTTTCTAATTCAGTATCGTATCTTTTAGCAGGGCCCATTCCAGTCTTGTCAGAAGATGGTTCAAGAAACTTTCCAACCTGTACAGTGTTCCTGGCCCTTATTGTGTAGAGCTTGCTTTCTGCTGTTCCACGTGTTATATTAAATATGTATGCATGTGTGCACACATACAAAACCCCCTCTAGGTGTTTTGGTTTGCAATGCATTATGGGTTTTTTCACGCTTTTTTGGAAGCCAGCTAAACTGCTGACCTGTTTGCTATTTTGTAGCATAAAATCCTCAGGCTAATAATACACTGTTGAAAAGAGCCTCTCCTTCAGTCATCTCTAAATCAGTTGCCTTTCATTTTATTGAGTGCTTTCTCATTATTATTATAGTGGAGGGTGTCTAGACATGCTCATGTGACCTTCATGAATTTTTCATATTTGTTTCTATTTCCAAGCCATTCTAAGAAACTGGTTTTTACTTTTTCACTTCAAATTTTTCTGTCTTGAGTACTTCAACAACCGATTGAAATCTTATTGAGAGACAGGGAGGGGAAAAAAACAATCTAATTTAATCATATCAGGGTCAAGCAAGTTTATTTTTTCAACCCAGAGAACTGTCTTCAAACTCATCCCTGGTGGAAGGTCCGTGAGTTCAGCACTGCAGGTGAACGATTCCAGCCCAGAATGATTTCATCTATCTAAAAAGGGAGTTAAGTGTTTGTCAGTTTTGTCTAAACTGCCAGGTTTTCCTAGAAATAGTGTTCCAGGTTTTCATAAGCCTGGAGACATTTTTGTCATTTCAACCTCGTTTAGCTTATTATATCCTGCCAGCCATGTCTAGATAAACCGCAATGAAGGCTCCTGCCTCCAATATAAGCCCACAGCTACTCTGTCAATAAGCCTTCAGTACCATGACCATTATAAAAGCCCTAACATTTGATCTGCCATTGATGACAGGCAAGTTTCAATTTGTGGTTGCTAGCCTGCAAAGATGATCTACAAATGGCATGTTGCAGGCTATTATTTTGTATCCTGCAGGATGGTGTTCACGTTCTTTCTCTTCCCTTCAATGTGAAGGTCATTCCTCCAGATCAGAAATTACTATCGCTCTTAAGTGACATGGGGAACTATACCAGAGGCTTAATTTAGAATAAAAATACAGGCAGTAGAATAATGTTTCGTGCCCATTTCTTTTCTGTGATTTGACCAAAATACTAATTTCTCACTGAGCTGGAGATAATACCGATTCTTAAGAGTATTTGGGAATATGCTGCTTTATTGTTCAAATTGGTGGATCAGTCCTCAAATGATTCCTGCTTTATTTTTAGTAGGAAATATTCTCTCTTTTCTTCCATTCCCTTTTTTAAAGCAGCAGTGTGCTTACCGACCACCTTTTTGCAGCTTTTATTTTTACCAAGCTTTCCTGAGACTGTAGCTGTTCAATATTTCAGATCCATGTATCCTAGTATTGATAGATCTGGCTCTTGGAAAGTGTGAGTTACAATGATTAGTTATCTGATTAAACCAAGAAAAAGAGCTGCCTTGAGGGTTTCAAACAAGTGCCCTTCGGAACATTTAATTTCATGATCTCCCTAATCAGTGTTTTGTAAGTTCAGTGTACATCCTATGCACATATTTTAAATCAGTACAGATTGCATATTGGTTTATATTGTTATCACAAATTAGCAGTACAATATCAGTTTCTCTGATGCAGGGAACTCTGAACGGGAATCGCTTGCATTTCTGTGTGAGCGTCCTGGAGACAAATATAATGAAATGAATAGCCTTTTAATTTAATTGGCTTCCAATGTGAGTCTGAGAATAGAAAGCACAATACATCACACAGTTACTGTAGAAACGGTTGAGGTCAAAAGCTCAGCATGTAGACCCTACATCAGTCACCACTGCTCTTGTGCAGTAATTTTTTTTTAATTCTCACTGCATCTCCATCAGACCCCAGGAAGCCAGATAATTTGGCGTTAGTTTTCCAAGTGGAAGTGCTGGGTCATCTGTCACTGGTCAGATCATGCTATGGAATCCATTTTTAAAAGGCTGACAAAATGAAAAACTGCATTGTATCAGTGCTCTTATATATCAGCCACAAGAATAAGATCAGGCCAGAAAAAAAAAAAAAGAGAGGGAAAATCTCTGTTTCCTTCTTATAGAAGAAAAAAAGAGACAGAACAAGGCAAGAAAAAGTGGTACAAAATGGATAATAGTCTACCAAGAAACCCTTTTTGAAAAACATCTTTTTATTACAGATTACAGACAGTTAAGATTTATGTACTATTTGGTGGAGCCAGCCTTCCTGAATGCAATGAAAGCAAAAAGGGAGATAACATCGTGCTAATATTCAAAACTCTACACCCTTTTGACTGTAGAAATAAAGAGATACAGCTCTTGTAAACCTCTAGCTAGCCTAGTTCATCAATGAACACATAAACCTTTCCACACAGTGCTAAATGTAGAAAAGGGATTTCTTTACTATTTTTGGACTGGATTGTGCAAGATCTGTGCTGCTTCAGCTCAAATTCATTCATCTGTCTGCAGAAAAGTTCAGGACTCCTCATGTGTGTCTGATCCCATATGCTTATGCCGGTACAAAAACCTGACACAAAGCGCTTGCATATGTAGCAGACTCAACTGCACAAAGAGGATCGGATTAACCTCCCATTTAATTTTTGGATTGTTGATTTTTAAAAGCACACAAGTTCTTTCTAGGAGGTCTTGTGTGAAGAGTTGTTGGCATTTTTAATATTTCTTATTGCAACACTAAATTATTACATGTAACTGTATTATTATTTGCTGAAGGAAACGGAGGAGGTAGAAATTTCTAATTAAAAATATCCTACTGGTCAGTATTCTTTCTAAGGGCACAAACCTATGCTTGGGTGTTTTTTTTTTTTGTGCTATCACGAAGAGATTGTTCTGAGAAAACGTGCTATTGTAGGTTTTGTGAAAGTTTGACAGCTCATGCACCTGGATGTGTCCTACAAACATGGCCCACATTGTCCACTGTGGAAACAAACTCTGCCTAACTGTGGTCAGGCTGCTGTGAACAGTTGTCCATAAGGTGGACGCATGCAGGTTGACTTCTCTGCCTTGAGTTTAAACCCTTGATTACTTTGAATTGATTTCTCTCAAGTACCTTCATGTAGACAACCAACAAATCAAAGGGATTAGCCTCCAGTTTAACTCTATTGAAAAAGCTAATTGAGGAGAAAATGAAAGGAAAAAATGAAAAAGTGGGTTTTTAAGGGGAAATTTTCAATGCCATAGTGAAAAATAACTGTAATCTAATGTGAACTTGACACAAATGAAGTGATAATGTGCATGGTAACATTGCATAGTGTCACCTGCCTTTCAAATGGCTTCTGTATCTGTTAGGTTTACCAAGTCCGAAAAAAGAAGTATCTGTCACTATAAAACACAGTATCACTCCTAGTAAAATTGTGTATTTCTCCCTCTTTAGTAACTTACATTGCTCAGATAATGTTGGAACTGGAAGCAAAGCTTTTCCTTTTCTCAATATTCAGCTCTAGCTATCAAGAAATTCTGATCTTCTGTTGAAGAAGCCAAGCTTCACATAGGCCTATTTCCCCTAACCTCAACTAGTCCCCTATTTCTAAGTACTCTGCCTTTCAGAGGAAATCCTGCTGTAGTGACCTTCGGATATTTATCAAGTGGCATAAGGTAGCTGATTGTTGTAGCCCACCTGTAGAGAAATGCTCTCTCTAGAAGCAGACTTGATAATTATACACAAAAGAGAACTTGTTTTCTTGTAATGTAAAATGATTCACACCTGGCCTATCCTCACTCCACAGTATGCTAAGTAATGCATACAATTCTAAAGGATATTAAAACATGGCTGTAAAAATGAAACTGAGGGCAGCTCATATAATGTACTACATTGGAGGGGAATCACTAAGTATAAATGGATAAAATGGCTGTGTTAGCCCTCATGGAAATAACCCATTTTCTTCATAATCTCCTGATACATGGAACAGGCAGTTCCAAAGAGCAGCTGCCCTGATACTGGCTTGAAAACAAAAAGAGGCTGAAAACCTGTAGAGCCTGCTAGCTGTAATCTGCACAATACCTAAGCATGAGGGGATTATTCCAAAGCACAAAATGCAGTGGTGTGTGCATGTGAGGGCAGCGAACAGTCAGCAAGGAGGCCAAAGGTGATGGGAGGATGCTGGTTCTGCAAGGGTTAAGAGCAGAGTGGGGCACTTCTACCAGGACCTGCTGCAGACTAATGGGTAATTTGCCCAGGTGCAAATCTCACTTAACTATTACCACCTGGGTGATTGAAGAAGTTTTCCGTACCCCTTCCTCTAAGTCACCCTGGGGTTTTTTGTCTTGTGATTTCAGATTCCTGAATCCAGTCAAACTACACCTCTTGAAAACAAAACAAAACAATATGGGCAGAGAAATACCCTCTTCTTGTAAAATCAGCTGTAAACTAGAAGACAGCACAACTACTTTATTGTGGTAAGTCTCAAGGCAATGAGTGGAATGGCAAGAATTACAGTGGGATCTCTTTCAGGCAGTGGGATGCATGCCTCTGTAATCATTGCTTTGCATGTTGATATTTATTTTTGCTGGTTTTTGTCTTCTCGTCCTTCCCTTTGTTAAGTGCTTCATTCTCTTGGCCTATCAAACTGCATTTTTTAGGATTCCTCTGCAGTTTCATAGGCCTTGGGATGATTTGCACCTCTTGTGTCTTGGGGAGCAAGGAGGTTCCACAGGGGTGCTCTTGTCTCTGCTGCAAGTTTAATACAGGTTGGATGGCCTTGCTAGGAGGTGTTGTGGTGGTTGTGCTTGATTGCTGAGGACTGGGTAGCAAGAGGAACAGCACAGGACTGTGACAGCTATGTCTAAGTGGGGTTGAATATGAGGAGTAGAGCTGAAGGGTAAGAAATATGGAGTGTGCTTGCAAACAGGGCAATACATTGGTGGTTTTGTCAAAGAGTAGCTGTTGGTAGGAGATTGGATCAATGAATGTAATCAATACCTGCTATGCATCTTTTATGAGTGATTCTTTCTAGCTACTAGGTAGGTTTGTAGGCTACTGTTTCACTTTTTTAGGAAACTTGTCTATCCTGTCAGGTATGTCCCTTTCATGGAGTATTTTTATTGCGTGGAGATGTAAAAAAAATAATCATACCAGCTCATGTGTTAAGAGTGTCCAGTCATGCTCTGTCTCACAGCAGGAATATGAGAGGAGGGACAATGAAAAGAGAAAGAGAGCACCTCAGCTTCCAAACACACCACTGAGGCTGCCTCTCACAATTCTAACATAGTTATTTGCTGAAAAGGACAAATTCCGCCTTCCTGGTTTTGGTGCTGTTCCCAGGAACAGGTGCTGCAGCTCCATTGAATGAATGTCCATGTTCAAATTTGCAAAGTATCCTGTGTCCCATATGACATATATGAAATCTGTAAATTTCATCCTGAAAGGGAGGTGAAAGATATAACGGGTCTAGCCTGTAGTGTAATCAAAGATTTATAAGTAGCCATGCATCTTTAATGCATATCAAGTAATAAGAGCTGTACAGTAAAAGCAGAAATGTGACATTAAATGGTTGCTCTTGCCAGTTTTCCACAAGGTATTATCAAAGCACCCTTTCAGCTGCAGGATTGCAAGACTGCATCCCCTGACATGGAAACAATGGCTTGATCAGGCTCCAGTTAAAGCCACGAGCACCCTGTGCTTGAGGGCCTGGCTCAGCTTCTCTTGCGTAACTTTAAAGAAGCTCAGCTGGTCAGACCAAATGGCTAATCAAGAGATGTTTTGTAACACATCCTTTTATTTCCTTCCCACAAGGGATGACTTCAAAGCCAGTATTTAAAATAAATAAAAAAATAAAGGTGGTTGTGATCAAAGCGGAAAGGAAGCATTGGCACAGGATGGATCTGTAACCTGCTGGCCTGGGGTTACCGCTTGTCAGAGAAGAAATCTTCAGTCCCTTCTCTTCATATGTAACTTCTAGTGTATTAATATTTTTTCAGTGTTTTCTTTTTCCTGAGCATCCCACTTTCTCCTTTTGTAGTTAGCTGCCAGAAATATGTATCTTCCCTTACAGTTGCATCAGAATTTCCTAAGGTTAGGGGCACTGTTGCTTCTGGGGAATTACTGAATGCAAGTTATTTGGCCATACTTCTTCCTGCTTCAGCAAACCTTGCAGGACAGCTAAGGCGTATACCATTTCATTTTCTGGAACATTCAGGTCACCGATTGGTCTGCTAGCCTGCCAGTGTTTAATTTTCAAGTTGTATATGAATAAATTTAAAGATCTGTGAGTATAATAAAATCAGCGTGAAAAGAGAAAAGGTTCATCACAGGATTTCTTGCAAGTTAATTGTTGGAAGCATTGGCACAAATCTGGTTTGCTTATCAAATGGATTAAAATGTTTGTTTTAGAAATGTAACAAGGAAAAAGTAAATGTAAACAGCTGGTATCTTGCCGTTTGGTGACCTGCCTGAAATGGTGTGTTTGGAGAATCCTGTTGATAGGAAAGGTCTGCTATGTGCTGCTTTGCTGAATGCTGCTTGATACATTTTTTTGTGGTGGTTCATGTGGCCTAAATGAAGTTTTGGTTCAGCAGTTACAATTTGGGGAACAAATATTGATTATTTGGTGTCCCAAACATGCAGGATATTTTCTAGGTTTGCACTGATTTCTACTATTCTATTCTTTGCTTTTACGTTTTCAGTGATAAATGTTTTGGAGTAGCTGCAGTATCAAAATTGTTAATTTTCTGCCACTCAGAACATGTGCTGATACAACCTTCAGCTTTTTCTCTTTGGGGTCCTGGCATCCTGCTTCACTCACGTGTTTCCTGTGAGAGAACCAAGCCTGCCTGCATGGCCCTGGCTTGTTTCTATTTGGTCTGAGAAGCTAATCTTCATGATTATTGTCACCAATTCAAGCTCATCCAAGTAGCTGGCTTTGAGAATATTTTAAATACTGCTGCTACTGTTTCAGAGACCCAGATGTACTAGCTTGAAACATTTATGCTATTAAAAGGGCTGTGAGAAATTTTGGATGAGGCTTTTGTTGACTTTGCAGCCAAGATTTCACCCTTTCATTATAGGACTAGATTTCAAACTTCTGATCAAGCCATGGACTATCAGATTTATCTCTACCACCCCCCAAAATCTGATTTGCAAATATAATCTTCAACCTGAGACTCAGACTGCAATTGCTGCTGATTGGAATAGTGTGAGGGAAAAATCAGGCTGTATAATTCTTTACTTGGTGTCATTAAATGAAATGGCAGCATTAGTTAAAATATCCACTAAATACCACAGATTTATACCTGAAGTGCAGTACTCACAAATTGTTCCTTGGTGTTTCCCTGAGGGTGGAAAAGACTTTAGTCAGAGGAGAAGAAACAATGGTCTGATCAATCACAAACTCCTTGAATTGCAAATAAGAATCAGCAACCAGCTCAGTAAACATGTTCCCACCAACCTCTGTAATACTGGTCTGTTGAGCTTTCTGCAGCCCTCTAATATCATTCTCCTATGATTCTTTATATAATGTACAAGCTGAAATCTTTCTCACTGTGTTTATTTGGTGTTTTGTTTTTATACTGCCAGTAAGCACATGTAAGAATGTGTGAAATTGAATGTAATTCATCCCCAGCAAAATGATGCTTTTTTTATTTGAAGAGGCTATTGAAACAGAGATGTTCTGCCTTCTTATGTGCACAATGCCTGTCACATCAGAGCCAGGGTGACACATCACTGACAGAAGCCCCAGCATAAAATCTTTATTGCATCTGAGTTACCAGCAGTTATTATCTTCTATATTACAATAAGTAACTAGTAGTGGTCTACAAGATGACGCTAAGCTGCTGGTGTAGTCAAGTGCCCAATGTTTTTACGACTATATTGTAAGAATGTGAATATGCAGCTGGGTATTATCTCCCCCCATCTGCAACTGGCAAACAGCAGTACAGCTTTACTGGGATCTTAGCGCTTTAGTGTTGTCAAAGCCTCTGTGACACAGCTGTCATGTCAGGAGCTGGCAGAATGGACTGCAGAGAGACACTACTGGGAACATCTGCTGCTCCCCATGGTCTCCTCTTCCATTACAGGGAAATATTAGATGTTCCAGGCACAGAACAGCAAATAATACCTTGATCCCCCAGGGTTTACTTTTTGCCATCTGAAAAATCATTTAACAAGTTTCTGCCATGCATTTGAAACAGAAGCATTCAGTGAGTTGTGTGAACATTCCCCCCTTTGTCTCACTCTCATGATCTGACTGGGACTGAACCCTTTCTTTGGAAATATGCCTCAGACAAACCAAAGCCATTGAAGTCCTGCCTGGATTCCTGGTGGAAATGTAAAGTACTGGGAGAGATGCAGAGACAGACAGGATAACCTCATCTTCTGTCAGTAAGCTGAAAAACCTGATGTAACATTATGTGAGCTCCTGCTCCTGAGCAAGGAAAGCTTTGTTCCATCATGCTTTTTAGTTAGAGATGTGCTGCTGATGGTTTTGATTCTGTTGAGATCTGGCTGTTGGAAAGGGCCAAAATGTTTTATTACCCTGGTCTTGGGTAAGGCCATGTATAAATAGAAAGCCATTTGGGAAAGGACTCTTCACCATCCTTTATTTTTTGCTTTAAATGTTTAGCAAAATTGTATTTTATTGTTGACTCAGCAATAGGTAAAGAATAAATAGCAGTTAGCAAGTTGTGTGTAAAGTGACTGTAGTTGCCTAAAGACTTTTCACGCAGGTGTCTGTTATAACAGTTTAGTTATGCTGTGCTTCCTGATCAGATTTTCCTAGAGATCTCCGCTGTATGCAAACATAAAAGAACTTGGAAGCTGCTAAGCTTTCCAGAATGTTAGTGTAAACGTGTTACATATGTAGGACTAGGCCAAATGCATATCAGATTGTGATTCAGTAATTAATTAGCTAATAATCAATTGCTATTGGTTTTAGGCAAGCCTGTGGCCTGTGAGTTTAGTTTTCAGTGATCGTTTAGAACTTTTACCCTCTTCAGTGGAGGTGTCTCCATCTGAACCGGTGGCTGGTGCTCTATTTTCAGAAGTGAGCAACAAGGACTTCTGAGGAACAATTTCTCTGATTGTGGGCAATTACCATACAAAAATACTTAATGATCTAACAGAAGCAAACCCAGACTTCTGGCTCACATCTTAAAACCTGTGTGGATGAATTCTGCCTCTGATGTCTGGCAAGACTGCAAAAGTACAAGTACTGGCAGAATGTACCCATTGATAATACAAACATTAGAAACATTTTTCTTCTCTTCAGCGTGACTGAATCATCTTTTGAGACTAAATTTTAATCTTCTGCCCAGTAGTGTGGGAGACCATGCCTGGGGAAGGCTTCTGCAGGAGTTGAGTTCCCAAGTAATGTGTGTTTTACATGGAAATAACAACAGGGCTGGTGCCAAGACGATTGTTTCAGGCCAAACTAACCTACTTTTTTTCCCTAGTTCATTCATGGTTGAGACTAAAACCAATCATATCTGGGATAGTTTTGTGAAGTTTCAGCACAATCCCTCTTAGCCATTTTGCTCAACTGTTGATCTGTGCAGCCGTTCTTTCTTGTTTCCTTGCCAAGTGATATAATCCATCATTGCAAGCAAAGCTGCACTGCTATGTACTCATTCTTTAGTTTGCTTTGGTGTTAGGTCAAAGAAAACAAAAGGCAGTATGCTATTAATATTAGAGAAATCATGTAAGCCAGCAATTAATAATATTGCTCATACAAACTATCTTGTGTCTTAAACTTATCACATAATTTAGATTATATGGATGGCCGCAGACTTTACTTTGAGTTTTACTTTAGTGCTCCTTAACCTTCCTGTGAAAATACAGCTCTTAAATGACAAAAATAAGAACATACTGAAGGAGGACTGGGACTTCTCGTTAATATCCAGTTTTGGCATAATACAGTGTGGTATTAATGTCATCTATGATCATGTACAGTTGTCAGGGCCTTGCCATATCTGGACATAGCAGCATGACTTTTATAACCTTGTTACAAAAAGCAATTAGGGGCAACCTCCAGCTCTGCAGTTAGGTATCACACGGAGATGTAAGGAGCTTCCAACAGTGAATTTAATTAGCAGCAAACATGGAGTACTCGGTGTCCTGCAGGGCAGATAACACGGTTCCCGTCCGGTAATATCGTTCTCTTCCTAGAAAAGGGTATCAGAACGCTCTGATGCCAGACCCATGCGTAACTGACAGGCTTCCAAGGGACTGCAGTTGGGAACTTCCAACCTGGAAGGCTGAATCAGGAAATGCAATGCCAGTAAATCCAACCTTTTACCAGGCAACAACAAGGGCAGCTTTGCAATGCTGAGGAATAATCCTGGAGTGGCTATGTGCTAATACCAGGAGTTGGCAGACGTTTCTCAAGAATGTTTAGAACAGATTTTGATAATCAAATCTGTACTGCACAGAATAACAAAGTGAACTGATGCTTCATATGCATTAGTACAAAACGGTCGAGTCGTACAAAAAGGAGAGTCGTGACATACAACTTTGCAGCCAACGCACAAGCCCTCAAGACTCCCTTTCATACAATGAAGTAATTCCTTACTTGACATTGAGGGGATATTAAAAATTAATTAAGCCAGACCTGGTTTTGTTAAGGTTTGTAGTGCTAACTTCCAGTCCTTTGAAGTGTCTGAGGTTACAAAAGAAAGCTTGTTAGTTACCCTGCATCTTTCTCAAACCAAAAGAGCTGATAATTGAAGCCATGCTGAGTTGGGATGTAAATGAGGAGGAGCTGAAACATGCTTTCGCAGGATGGGAAAACTGTAAATGTCATAGAATAACTTAGGTTGGAAGACACCCTCAGGATCATTGAGTCCAGCCACAACCTAACTCTAGCACTAAACCATGTCCCTAAATGGTTTGAGGCTTTAACCAGGGTAGTATGTTCTTTACACCTTTAACCTTGGCCCCAGTGAGGCAGCACTTCCCTCAGAAGTGGGTCAGGCCTGCATGTAGAGCCTGCTATTCCCTTTAGAAAAGGAGTCTCCTGCGATCATAACCTGCCTTTTTTGCTTTGCGGGAGCTCTTTTTGATGAAGGATGCAGGTTGACCCTGTCACCTCTTACCACCTCCCTCAATGTTGTAGTTTGGTTCTGCTTGCAAGGCCTCACATCTATTCAGCAGGTTCAATTGGTCCATTCCTGTTTGGGGACAGATCCTCCTAATTCTCAGCTGGGCATCTCCACTGTAAAGCAGGCCTGATGTTGTTTGCGCTGCCCTGCAAGGGGCCAAGCAGCAACAAGAGAAAATGTCTCTTGGTATTTCTATAGTCCTGTGGAAGAAGAATACCTACCATGAGAATGGCTGCTCTCGTTGCTGGTTTTCTCTCCTGCCCCATGCTGTATGTTTGTCCTGAATGTCTGTTGGGTTTCACAGCATCGATGTGGTCAGGTTTTCTGCCTATCTAAATCTGCTTATACCCATTTCTGAACCTGGCTGTGCCTCATACCCAACTTAAAGCCACTGTGTGTCTTAAAGCTGTGATGATCCTGTTGAGATGCTTGCAGGGGGTACTTGAGTTTGACCTAGAATAAGAGCAGAGATTCTTGGGACTTTTCTTGAGTGTAACCTAAAATCTTGAAGCAAGAGGTGCAGAAGCAGCTGGAACTGAGCTATATGTGCACAGAAACAAAAGAAACAGGATTTCAAATAATTTATTATTTAATAAAGAAGTTTATAATAAGTGGGTTCCCTAATTCTCATCTAAACTGACGTTAATCAGAACAACTACCCCTCGGAAATGTAATTCAGCTCACTCACATCAGGATGTGACTTACTGAGGCTTGGCACTCTCTAGCAGCTTGAGAGCAATGAATGTTTGAGGCCATAGCCTGTTTTAGGGCACTTCAGATCTATTGGTTCACCTCCATCCTTTTTGCACCACCTCAGGAAAACAGGGTAATTAATACGTTCTTAGTGTAATTTTCAGCTCTGTGCTGCAGCCAGCAAGTGAAAGGCATGAGCCGGCCTCGCAGACTGCTCCCAGGTGCAAACATTAAGCTTTGGAGCTATCTATAGATGAATGCAAAGAGAAGGATTCAGGTCTTTGTCCTGGTGTAGGTTTGTTCTGTGACACTGAGTAAGTAACTTAATTTCTTCACCTTCATATCCATCTGTAAAGGTCAGTTGTGGGCCTTCCTCTGCTTGGTGAGGCTGGGGTGAATATTGCCAGTTAAAGCTTGCCCTGACCCACCCTTGGGGAGGACATGTGGGGGCCTGATGGAGGAGAAATGGGCAGCGAGGCATTTCTTGTTTGGTTTTAGTAGCGCTTGGCTGGACTCATCTGTCTCCCAGTGGCAGGAGGTGTTTGCAAATACATATGTGTGTGAGTGCTGGGATAAGGTGTGTCCTGCACCATATGTTATGTGCAGATGTATGTTGGCAGGTGTGAACTGTGTAACTATATTTGTGTGCATTGAGGATGGTTTTGGAAGAAGAAAGAGGTTGCTGAGAACTCTGGCTAGGTACTCACTTTTCTTGTAATGTATTGCTTTAATTTAAATTCACTTTACAGTCAGTGCACATGAGAATTATTTTGAAGGTTTAATTTGCTAGCTGCTGAAAGCAATAAGGTGGCTATCAACAGAGAAGAAATAGCTTGGCTGTTTGTAATGCTCTTGGGTTGTACTGTAAGTACTCCAGGCAGCTGTAATGGTAGAGGACCAAATAAAGCCTTGTTGCTTTTAGAATCGTTTGTTTTATCGTGTCAATAGTTTTCTGTTTCTAGATATTTACGCATAAAGTACTTCCTGGGGCAGATAGCTGGGGGAATCTCTGTGGATTTTCAAAAATATTCAGATGGAAAAGCTGTTAAATCATCTAGAAAACATATCGTTTGGTCTCTGATTAGTGGCAAAAACTTCATTACATTTATTATGTTTGGATTGGTGCTAATTTTATGGCCATTTTGGTCAGCAGAAACTGTACTGAATAGCCTATATTTGTACTGGGAATTTAGTTTCTTAGGATGGCAAGATTTGATTTTATCTGCTGTAAGCAACCATCTGGAGTAAGTTTATTTGTGTTACATGGCCTGCATGTATTTATACTTCAGACTGAGATCCCTTAAATTGAATTCTCTGAATTTTTACATATCATATAAATGACATTTGCTTGCAACACAGTGGAATGATTACAGTGAATACTAAAATGGCAACATTCTGCAGTAAAAAAAAAAAATACGGTGTAAAATGAACATTCATTTACAACAGAATGTAAATTTATACTCTTTAATGAAATGCATTCACTGTGCAGTGAAATACTTCTTGTCCCTATTGAAATAAAATTACAAAGCACTGAAACTTATAATATTTTACAGAGACATTCTGTTATACAGTAAAAATTGTGTCATGTTTGTTAAAATTATACTTGATAGAGTGAAATAAACATGATCTGTGCATATGTTTGCTTATCTATATAGATAAAATTTAAAAATGATATCATGACATCAATCTGCTATAAGACGAGAAGTCCTATACCTGCCCTTATTCAGTATTGGTCATGTTCCACCACACAGCGGTACATCATCAGTTTGCTTGTGGTTGGGGAGTTGCATTCTTCAGGAGGGGTATGAAGGGACATGGCTTGTCAGGGACTGTGATTCGGTGTGGGAATTTCTGGGGCAGGTCTCATGTGACACATGAGCAAATGCATTTAGCTGGTGGATTAACCTTCTCACCCATCTGCGTGAGATTGGTGGGGCCAGGAGACATTCATGCATCTCTTACAAGGAGAAAGAGATGGACCAAGAGGTTGCTTTACAAGCAAAGTGAACAGTTGCGTACAAGTTCTCTCTAAGTGGTAATAGAAATCTTGGGATAGATGTTATTTTGCCAGTATCCAAATAGAATAATTTGTGGTACTTGGCAATAAAACTCTCTTGCCCACATGCCGCCCTTCCAGCTCTTGCAGAAATGACTGCGACAAGGAATGGTTGTGGTGACGTGGCAGCTGAGGGCTATGTTATTCACACAGGTGCTGGAGATGGCAGCATGAATAGAAAGTTTATTTGTTCTAAGCCCCAGTACCATTCACTGCCGTGAGAGAAGGCTGATGACACAAATGTGTTTGTCCTCTCACAACTCTGCTTTCCACATACATATACTGAGAAAACGTGTATGTTTTTAGATAGATTCAGAAATGTTTCTACTGGTATATGCCTGGTAGTTGCACTGATTCGTTGGGCCATAGTTGTGCTAGTGAGATTACAGGGTCTCTGGTTAGGTCTTTTTGGGGTTGTTCTGGTTGCAAAACCTGCAAAAAAACAAAAGAACCTGCCAAACCTGCTCATGGCACATTGCACCTCGGCCTCTGGAGAGCACTGGAGCGTGATTTAAGGTCTCCTCATAGTGGTGGTATGCAGATGTTCACTCATGTTGCTGGGGTGAAGGACTGTGCTCTGTAATCACTAGTGCTAAATTAATGTATTTATTTGCTTGTGTCAGTTAGAATTTTTACCTTTCCACAGACCCCAAAGAGTAGGCAGGTTCTCACTCCAGGACAAAAGTTTAAACACCCCAGATTTATGGTGCTCATTGTCAAATAGTGCAAGATACCTTTTATCATTGCAGATTCTGATTTGCTTTCTCTTTGTAGCTGGTGTTAAACTCCTGGCTGAAGATAATCACTTATTGTGGTTTACTTACCCATTTCTATTTTGCAAATGTAAGGAGACTTGGCTCTCGTGCCATTACATTAAAAGTCATTACATTAAAAAAATGCACTAAAGATGGAGCTGGCCATTCCCTCTCTCCTTTTCAAAGGCCATCAGCTCATTATGTTGCCAAATAAAATGTTAAGGTTCGATATTCTGAAATAACGAAAATCTGATTTCGAGTTGCCCCTTTTATATTTCAAAAGAGAAAAACTTGCTATTTATTCCAACCGAAATGTTCATTGAAATTGAATGGGCAAGAAGTT
Source organism: Streptopelia decaocto (assembly GCF_964273445.1). Lineage (NCBI taxonomy): Eukaryota > Metazoa > Chordata > Aves > Columbiformes > Columbidae > Streptopelia > Streptopelia decaocto. The sequence goes on from NC_138656.1 coordinate 5,977,421, forward strand.
GCCTGGGTTAACTTGTGGCTTTGCTGCTACTGTTTTTCTCCAAGCAGCCTGTACATTGCATAGAACAGTTTGCCAGTGCTCCCCTGCCTATTCTTTAGGTCCAGATGCACAAAGATATTTGCTCTTTGCTTTCAGTTAGTTTTCCATTTCACCTCAGTCCCCAGTGCCTCTGGTATATATATTCATTATATATTCTCAATAATGCTGGTTTCAAGGCTTAATGACCTCCCTGGCTGTCTCCTTGTACAGAGCATGAGGAATGCGAAGCAAGGGAGAAGGGGAGAACTCTGGGGAGGCGACTGGGATGGAGCTGATAAATGGGAAGGGAAGAGTCAGGGGGAGAGCGAAGGAGCTGGGGGAGAAGATGGGCTGGTTGGAGGGCACAGGGTTCCAAAGGAGGGCGAGAGACCCTGAGAGGTCATGTGGCACCCAGGGAATTGAAAGATGGAAGGAGTTCGGGGGGAAACCCTGAAACAAAGCTAATTTGAAGGAAGACAAATCAATAAGAAAGGTAGGAAGAAGGGAGGAAGAGAAAGTGATGCAAAGGCTGTACATGGATCTGTCATTTCCAGCCTGCAGCTGGCAAAGGGAAGGCTGCAGGGGGAGGGCAGGGGTGTGATGAAACCTGCTTGCAGGGCAACAAGAGAAGAGCAGAAGCATCGCAGAGCTCAACTCTGCTTACCTTTCTGGCTCCCTCCCTGCCCCCACTCTGCCTTGCAGCTAAATTTATTCTGCTCCTAGTCCCATTTCTGTGCTGAACAAACCAGCACTGTACAAATTAACAGGACAAGATGTTCAGAAGTGGCACATTAACACTTTTTTTGGTTGTTGTTGTTTTCGTAGCACATAAAAGCAAATTTAGATTGGTGGTTGGGAGGGCAAACTTGGGGACTGGGTTAAACGGCACAAAAAAGTATTTCGGTACTCAATGAGCTGAGTGCAACATATCAAAGCAGCTTATAAATGAACCTTTGAATTAACAAGGTGGGTTGCAGCAGCACTGATGCTAATAATAAATGGCAAGTTTCCTCCTGTAGAGACCTGAGCAAAAACACGCCTTGTCTTGGGACAGGTCCCTTTTTAATTATGATTACTATTTCCGCAAATGCGAAACAACATTTCCTAGCAACATCTGACCACTGTGTTCTCCGTTTCTCTGGATCAGATGGCATTTAGCATCCTCTGTATCCCTGTTGTTTTGGCCCTCTGAAATGCCTTTTCTGGCATGGGGTGCAGTAGCTGCCAAACAGATGCAACACAGAAGGTCAGCCTGGGTTATTTGACAGCAGCTTGGGGCTTGGTGGTTGCTTTTCAAACCAGGGACCTGGTCAGTGCAGCTAGGAGCTGGCTCTGGTTTGTGAGCCATTCTGTGGAAATGAAGAACAGAAGAAAATCTGTTCTTTAACCTAAGCTCTCCCTGAAGAAATGACCAGGAGAACACATCTGGCTGTCTTCTACAAAGCACTCACAGGGCCCAGATTTTTAAAGTTATGCAAGAGCCCTTGAGGCTCAGATTGGAAAATCCCTTCTAGGCTGAAAGTACCAGATTTCCTCATTCCTTGATCCAGAGGGGCTTCTGTACCCAACTGCTCCTGTAAATTCGGGCTCAGACTCCTGCAGCTGTGTCATAGCTGTGGAGGGTGTCTGCTACCCCCTTTCCTTCTCTGTGGCTCAGTAAGGATGACATGGTGCAATGGTTAACAATTCAAACAGAGGGAAAAGAAGTCTGAATATGCTGCTGCCGATTGCTAAGTTTAATAAAAAAAATTCTTTTGACCTTATTTTTCCAAGGAAAGTGGCTTTTTAGAGGAAATGGTTCAGTGTTCTTTTAAGAGGCAAGAAGGGAGGGGAAACCCAAACCTATTTACCATGTCAAATCCAGCAAGGTTCACTGAAAGGGTTGTGGGGGGGGAATTGAAACCTCAAAGTTTCACATTAAGACTTAAAATTCAATCATTTTTCAACTGGAAGCACTACCTTTTTTCCTCATTCCAAACACGAGCAAGAGTTGACCTTGCACCGCCAGTGTGTTGTTCTCTTGACTTTCTCAGCCATCTCCAGCGACAACTTTCTTTTTATTAAAAGGGAGCAAAGAAGAAAGGGGTCCTGTGAGAAATCTGGAATTAGACTTTGAAGTCCTCTCTCCTTCAGGTTTTTCCTTCCAAGTGCTAGAGTTTCTTCAAGGGAAGGAGTGTGAGTTGATACTCTCCCCCTGATGAACAAAATCTCTCTTGTCAACATAGCAAATACAGATGCAGTGCATTGTCATAAATCCAGCCCAAGACTCTCTTGCAAAATAATTACACGTCAAGGAAATGTTAATCTCATGTTAACGAGACCCCCTACAATCTTCGTGCTCTCAGTCATATTAGAAACTGATTTATAATTAATGACAACTGCAATGCCACTACCTTTGCATGAGAGAGATCTTTAGCTATCTCCTCAGAAGGGTTTGAAAAAAATGAGAAGTATGAGAGAAAGGTTTAATGGCTGCTTTGCTATGTTAATAATAACAAGTAGCTCTCACTCATAAGTACCTGGAAGCATAGAATACATGAGCAAGAAAATAATCTTTGTACATAGAGCATTCAAATTACAGTAGAAAGGTAAACCAAGAGTGTATAGAAGGTGGCATAAAATTTAAGAACGGTGTTTTGCCTATAGAGAGGTGATGAGGTTAATACTTTGACCAGGATTTGACAATTTACAGAATTTGTGTTCAAGATAGGGATGTTTGCAGGATAGATGTTGTTAAGAAGGCTGCTAGATATAGGTTAGTTTAACATAGAAATTTGTTGTTGTTATTCTTGTTGCCTTCTACGTTTTTTTTTTTTCTGCAAGATTTACTAAATAAATAGGTCCCTAATGTATCTGTGTTCTTCAACAGCATTAAAAAAATCGGGTCTGATTAATTAAAATCTCATTATCCATCATAATTGCAGTAGGTATGCAAAAATATAAGATTTAGCATTCAAGGAATTAATGCATTTTTAAAACTCTTTGGGGTTCATATGAGAGCTGGAAATGAGCACTGTAGAATAATTTGTTTCAGGAGAGCTAATTAAGTCAGTTCATTTATTCAGTTATCTAAGCCTGGTCTAATCCCATATACCGCTAAAACCTTGTGATGCTCCCAACTTCATTACCGATTTGAATTAATATAAGGACACAAACAGAAAATGTTCCTTCCATTTTGTAATGCATGGGAGGTGCAGGCCTGAACCCCACGGCGTGAAGCTGTAGCCTGCCAAACTGCCCTTCCAACCCAAGATCTGGACTCCTTTTCATAGGAGAGTACCTTTGGTGCAGCCAGAGTCTCTTCAGATAAATACAGCTACCTGCGTTGCAGCTTGCCTTTGAACCCCAAGGGGGCCAGGAGGGAAAAAGGGGGTGTATTGGTGTACATTTGGCATTTGCTTTGCACAAAGGGTCTGCGTTGTGGGAAGAGAAAAGAAAAATGAAAAATCAAGTCCTTGTGGTCATCTTTGTCCTTTTCTGCCTGGTGCCAAACGCTGGTGAGTATACACAAACAAGGAGAGATTCCACCTGTCAATAAACAAAGGGTATTTGTTTAAGATGAGGATTAATTTTGAGTCCATCTGACAGTTCTGTGTTTGAGGATGCTTACTGTGAGGACAGGGAAAAGGCAGTGAGATCCATTATCTGCTTTCTCATGCTGAAAAGGCTATTGGTTACTTTAAAACATTGAACCAAAATACCCTTAAAAACCCTGAAACAAATTATTCTGATTGTCTCACTCTAATTCTAGGGACTCTTTTTCTTTGCAAATATCGTGAGATAATAGATGAGTAAAAGTTAGGTGACTATTTGGTGTTTACAAGACAATATCAATGTTGTCCACCCAGCTCTGTTACTTGGAAACATGCTGAAAAGGAACTGTGGGCCACAGTCTCATGCAGCGAAACCACTGGCTGAATTTCTCTTTTGAGGTCGGTTGTTTTGCAATGATGGCTTAGTAGATTTAAGAGTTATATACAAGATACCTGAGTGTTTATTCCTTCTATTAGGGTCCTACTCTATTTTGCCCCAAAACTTTCTGCTCTAATGTAGGCAGCTGAATAAAGGCTATATTCTCCTAGCTTGGCAATGCCACCAACACACTGGCAGCTTCCCAGAATACAAAGATGCCTAAAAAGTTGCTTACCTACCCATTTGGAAATGGAACTCTGCTGAAATTGAGCTCCAGGAAACCTGTCTTGGTATGTAAAGTTTGGAGTTGTTATTGGGTATCAATGGGGAAAGCTCTGGAGACTTCAGACCTCATGCAAAGTGGCCATACGAGGAGCCCGTTGGATTTCATAGAACTGTGCCATAAAACTAATATCTAGGTCTGAAGCTTTGTGAGTGTATTGTATGCTGTTTCTTAAGAAAATCAAAGGGAAAAACAAGTAGCAGTTCTGGAGAATTAGCATGAATATATTGCATGAGGCAAGAGAGATCTACAGGAAACCCTTGTTTTGCCAAAGAGGACTGAAAAAGTATTTCAGTCCTTGCATTGCTGTAGTAAGGGAATTATTTATTAGCAAGCTGATATAGTAGAGCAGTGGGAGTTCTGAGTAAACTGACTTAGAATTTGCTAGTTTGCATACAAGTCTGCAGACCTCTTTTCTGGTAAACTGAAGGTATAGCATCATCAGAGAGATGAAGTAATGTTGGCCTTTTCAAATTCTTAGTGCTTTGTTTGTTTTATGTTGGGTTTTTGGTGGGTTTTTATGTTTGTTTGTTTTTGGCTGTGCACAACTTCTTCTACATCCAGTTCATTTTTTGCAGCCCTGGATGCTACAGCTTGTGATTAACTAGGGTTTGAGTTTTCCATTCTTTAAAGAATCTCCATTATTAGAAGCTGACACCAATTGATTATCCCACTTTATTGCATCTTCTAAGAATACATAGCCAATTAAACCCCTCTGCCTTTCTAAAGGTGAACAAGCCATGTAGACTCCTACTAGTCCCACCGCAGCATGCTGTTTCTTTGTTACTAAGGCAGCAATTAACAAGTTTTTAATGGAACAAAAGCTCCTAGAGACAAGCACAGCATGATAATAGGAAGGTGTCTACTTTTTTTCTTCTCAACAGGGCAAGATCTTGTCTAACCCTTCCTCCCTTCCCCCCTTGGCTTGAACAGCCCTGTCAAGGTGCTCAGTGTGGGATTTTTATTCCTTTGCTATCTGCTGCAGTACATCTGAAAATAATGATATTTAAACATGTTCAATTATTAAAGGGTTCTAAAACATAAATCTGAACTGTAGTCCTGTTAAAAGCGAGAGGTGTTTTAATGTCAGTAAAGGGGAAAAGAATACCTTTTCTTACCAAGATGATCTCTGTGGTACCATTGAATTCTGCACTGTCAGGTTTTTCTGATGGTGTAATTGTTTTTTAAAGCATTTTTTTTCAGGTTTTAATGTCATGTTTACTCAAATTAAAACACAGCAAGAGAAAAAGAGACCAAGATGGAGACTTGCCATCTTTCCAAAAGGATCTATAAGATTATTTTTTAAATAAAAGTCTCAGTTGGGAAATAATTGCCTCTGTGCATGAAATTAATAATAACTAAGTAATTTGCTATCGTTTTTCATTAAGAGTGTTGATTTTTCAGCTGAGCTATTTAAAAAAAATCTAAAAAGGTGCCTCCTGAAATTCTGGCTATTTTTAAAGTAAATGAGATGTTCCTGGGTACATTATGGAATGCAAAACACATCTTTTCCCGCAGTGAACTTCAACCTGTCTGGGCTTAATTTTGTGCTTTACATGCTTGGTGGTTTTAGATCTGAAAGAAGCAGGACTGATAAATCTGCGTTACTGGGGAGCCCTGGCATCCTGGTCTGCTCTTCAATGCCCCTTCTGCATGGGGAGAGGATGGGCTGAGCTGGCGGCTCGCTGCGAGAAAGGCTGGTACAGGGCTGAGATATCCAGAGTGATGGAGGAGTCCTGGGGCACATCACCAGCCTCCTCTGTATAATCCATGTTGTTCTTTGTCTGTTTTGAAAACGCAAATTTAAGAAGGCTCGGTCTGTCTGCCACTGAGTGGCTGGACAGCGTCTACCTTGGTCTCAGGATGTAGGAGTAAGAAGGAGGAGAGCTTGCTAGTTTGTGGAAAATGGACATATTCATGGTCATTAACTTTCCCAGTGGAAAGTAATGTTTCTGTCTAGGAAAGTGTTTTAATTTTTAAGATGTCAAATGAGATGCACGTGGGTGTTTGTGGTGTAGCCATTAGTCTGTGTCCTTCAGAAAAGCCTGTAACTGTTAGATCTGCACTAACACTGGAAAACACATCAATGTGACTAATTTCAGGCTGTGCTGTGAACTTAGATTGTGTTGGGAAGCCGTGAAGATAATCTGTCCTATGCTTTGAGAAGATATTTCAAATTAAAGGTGTGCATGAATATGTGCTGAATTCATGCATCTCCATTTACACCTGGATCTGAAAGGTGCTGCTTTGATTGTTTCTGGTTTATTTCTGGAGGAAGTCCAGTAGGGAGCTGGTGCAGTTCCTCAGCTCTAATGTGTCCATTACCTAGAAAACAGCAAAAAGAATTTGGTGAAAACTTTGGCCTGCAAACTTGGGCAAAATTTAGGTTCACTGTAGAAGCTTGTGACTTTGAAACTCATTACCTGCAGTTTGTTAAAAATGTAATGGGTGAGCTGATGTCTGTCACTGCAACTAGTCCAGAGTGGGGAGAAAACAGGGACTCATTTCCTTTGGATCTGAATGTTCTCTGTGTGGGGCTCTTGTCTTCATAAGCAAATGCTTCATCAGTAAATAGGAAAAAAAGGCCTTGCACTTCAGTGCTGTCACTTTGGAGTGATGCTTGAAATGCTTTAGCAGTCATGTAGCTGCAGCAAACAAAATGTTAGTACAGTGAGAGACTAGAATAAAACATAAGGTATAATCACACCCTTGTAAAATAGCTGATGATACATCCATCTTCATTGGGAACTCGAGCTGTATTATCTCCAAAATAGTATGGTACTAGAGAACAAGAGAGGATGTGGAGATGTGAATTTTAAATGGAAATTTTCTGTCTGTCTTTAGCCTTAGTGATGAAAAAGTCAGTTTTAAGCAGGAGATGTAGCAGGGGGTGTGTGTAGAAATATGAGTGACAGAGAAGGTGCACTTCTTCCTGCCCTTGCTCATAAGATATTAAGGAGGAGTCAATTATACTGGAGGATAACAAATTGAAATTGAAAGGAACTGTCTGCACCATTAACCAGTATGATTCTCCAAGATGGTGTATGCAAGTCTACAGAAACTATAAAGAAGAATAACCTTTTACATAGGTCAGCAGATTTATCTGGCAGTATCAGTCCCTTGTTCTGTAGGACTGGGTATGGTGAATCAAGCACTCAGTGACAAGGTACACCAGAAAACTCTGTAAACTGATTATTTTGTGACTGCATATCCATGTTTCTCACCCATAAGAGCTCTGCCTCCCTGCAGTAACTGAGTCTTGTAGTTCCTGCATTGGTTTGCAGCATAGAGTGGCAGTACAACTTCAGATCATCACGATGAGAGGGCAGTGAGAGCCGATGATCAGGCTAGTCTTCTCCTATAGCGCATGCAGCTTGTATGGAAGTCAAGTAAGTTGACCTACCATGAAACATGCATGCAAACATGTGCTCTGCAGCTTAAAATGCCTCCTTGGGCATCCCCTGTCACAGTTTTTCCATAGTCTCCTGTGCAAACAGAATTGAATTGGGTCCCATATTCACAAAAAAACAACAGACCTTTGCCCCTAAACAGAGCGCTGGCCCACTGAGCACATGCAGTGGAAAGTGCGAGTCCATGGGCGATTTGTATCAGATGTTCCACTTGCAGTAACAGTATTTGAGGTCGCTTCAATAATTTGATACACCTGCACTTTTCTTAATAGGCAGTTAAACCATTTCGAACTGTCCAAATCTCCCTGTGTACAATGGAATATACAAAATCATGGTAATGCAATTTCTGAGAGGAACAAACTGCTGTCAGATTCCCCTCCATAATCTCAAAGAGCAAGTGTACAATTGCAAATCCATTGAACTGCACTCCATTATCTCTTATTAATGGGAAATTGTCCATAAATTGCTGAGGCGTGACTGGTTTCTTTTCCCCAACACAGCTGCAGTCTCTTTATCCCACGATATTCCAGCCCCTCAAAAATAAAAAGAGAAAGTGGTGTGTGGGGGTGGTAGGGGCGGGGCTTGAAACCACTCTCAGCAGCATCTTCCAGCAGTCCCTGGCAAGAGGAGCATCTTTCCTGCTGTTGAGCTGGCCCAGCATGGGACCATGGCTGGGATGGGATTCCCAGCAAAGGGGTGGAAAAGGGAGATAAGCAACTAGCAGGGAGGTACAAAAGTAGGATCAGGAAAAAGAATTTACCATGGCATGGCAAATGTGAGGTTATATGGAGATAAACTGGTGTGTTCATAGCACTGTTGTGGACCACAAACACATTGGTGGGCTGCTCTTTCAATAATGGTGGCTTCCCTTCCTCCACCTCCCAACAGTCCTGCCCTGCAGAGAACTGAAGGTGTGTACGAGCTCTGACAGTGACCCAGCGCTTTCCAAGAGCTGTGGAAGGTTCCCTCTTTTACATCAGATCTTGTAGCAGCTAGGAATAAGAAGCCAGGTTGATGGTTGAGTTTTCAAAAGGGCTTAGTAGTTCTCAGAACAGAATAAGAATTTGCCATGAACATCGCATGAGATGCTGAAAACTGAGAGCATTTAAGTGTGGCCCAGGGCTGCTGTTATCAATGGCTCAGTGCTGCTTGAAGGGGGAGGATGGGCTCTCAAACTGGGACTACAGCACCAAGATATGTTGAAGTTGGGTCTTACAGCAATCACCTTTGTGATCCCAGTTCCTTCTTTTCATTTTAGAGCCCCATGAGTTATCTACCCAGACTTTGTGCATCTATACAGGCAACAAAAACGCTTCTGAATAGCGGATACACAGGGCAGGGCAGAGGTCCAGGCGCATTTGGTGGTTGCCCTGTCCACATGGTCCTTTTCCTCCTGTCATGTTAGGATGAGGAAGTGAGCTGCTTAGTGTGGCGAGTAACAAAAGGCCACACAGTTTTCTCTGTGTTAATTATAATACAGACTGTTTAATTCTGTAAACGAGCTGCTTGGCAGGCTTTCAGAACAATTACACAACTCTCTCTCCTGCTCTCTGCGATAGCGTCAAGAGCAGCTCGGCTGTGAAGCCGATGAACCTCAGCACCATCCACCTCATGGTGGACATCTAATGAGAGCCTCTGTCCTGCCAGTGTGCAAAGCGGGGCCACCCCGCAGGGACCTCGATCTTATACAATGGATTGGTGGGATTAAATTGTGTGGAAGAGAGAGAAGACAGGGGAGCTGTGCAGTGCAAGGTACAGGCAAGTTAGGGAAGAAAAAGATCTGATGGGATGCACAGGCTAGAAATTTTTAAACCCACGTGTTCAATTAAAGGCATGTTCGCCAAAGCTATTGGAGGAAGTCCCTGTTGGGGCAGATGTCGAAGTCTTTAAGGGACTTCTGCATCACCCTTGGTCATCAGCATATGGCAGAGCACGAGCAAGTCATCTGTTTGTCGCTCGGCCTCTTCAGGTGTTGAAAGGAGGTAAGGATCCCAACCTCTTTGCAGAGTGCTTTGGGATCAGCTACAGGTATCATCAGCATTAAGCAGAGAAAAAAGACAGCAGCTTCCAGGAGTGACATATAAGGGACCTCAGGTCTTGACCAGGCTTGATAGTGCATGACCTCTCTTGAATAAAAGGTCTGTGCTGTTGGAGGGTACGGCCAACACAGCAAATTAGCATTTGTGTAATTGCATAGTGAAATATGATCAGGACATGAGCAGGAGTATTGCTTCCATGTTCCCATGACGACTTTTCACAACAGTAAATGTTATAGAACACAAGGTACTGCAAGCGCAGCGTTGCTCACCCACTAATTACTGTGCTCTGAACTTCTTGCCTGAGGTCTGCAATGCAAAACATACTGGAAAAAAGTCTTTAATTTTTTTTCTTTTTGATGGACGAGTACAACTTTATGTACATTGAGCACCAGGCCTTCTTTCTGCCAGAAAGGTCCAATGCACTTTGAGAGCTAGCAAAATAGATCTAGTCAGCCAAACTACAGTAGAAAATATTAGTCTTTTATGAGGATGCTCGGTAGCAATGAAAGGATTCTAGAATTTGTTGAAGAAAGGTATGGCATTGAAGAGAGAAGTGGCTTTTAGTCCTATGATACATAAGGGTTTAGAATGCAATATAATAGAGGCTTTTTTCCCCAAAGGACATGTGAATTCCATTACATCCTATTACTTGCCATAAATTTAATATAAAAAGTCCTTTATTTAGAATGACATGTAGAGATGGATATTTATGAACTAGATTCTTGGCTGGTTTATATCAACATTACATCAGTTGAATGTTTGGCCCTTAAGTGCTACTTATTGATTTTTTTATTTTATTTTTTTTTTATTATTATTTCCCCCTCATTGTCTGTTTTCTTTCATATTACATATGGACTTTCCCTGTGCTCTAAGCCTGGCTGGAGACTGGTTGTGGGGAGATATTAAGTAATTTAATGCCTGTGATGCTAGAAATCAGGGCTTGGGCTGATCCCAGCCTTTCAAAGACAACTGTCGCTTCCCACTTGCGTTTTGTGACATATTATAGAACACTACTTCTCTGTGCAGCAATTTTGTCATTATTCAAGATAGAAAGAAAAATGGGAAATCCATTACAAGCCAGACTTTGTTATGACACACGAGAAGAATCCCCTGGGAAGTTAGATTAAATTTTCTTTGAAAATAAAATAAAATTGCCACCATGCTTGACAACATTAGATTTATTATATATTTATATCAGGAACTCTAGGTATGCTCCTTGTCAAAGCTGCTTTAGATGCTAAGATACGTGAGACAAAAGAAATCATTACTTGAGTCACTGAAAGGGAAGTTTATTACTGAATTGGAATTCAAATATTTGAATAAGAACAGAAATCAGTGTTTTCATCACCTAGTTGGAGGCTGACTCGTAGCTGCCTATCTGAGCCACTTAAAATAACTCAGCTGTGAAGCCGGTGTGTACAGGCAGAGGTGAATGCTATGAGTTTGCTATGTTTTACAGTGTTTTAAGCAAAGATGTTTTATTCCGCAACTGGAGCAAACTCAAAGGGCAGCTCAGTTAACAGATATGGCTCATCTAACAGATGGTAGCTTACTATACCTTACTAACTAAATTGCTCTTGATCGTATATCTATATTTTGAAACAGAAAAGTGCCACGTTGTATGATTAAATCCCAGGGATGTTGCACACGTTCCAAGATTTTTCTACAACTAGTCCCAGTCCTACAAGGAGCTGGGCATGTTTATCTCTGATTAACTCATGTTATAGGTGCTGGGCATATTTTAAAATTACATTGCAGGCCTGAGAAATTGAAATGAATGGAAAGACTTTACTTTCCTCAGATATGTGTCTCAAAGTACTGGCTGATTCATCTCCCATGATCTGCTCCTAGAGCTTAGGTGTATGCACATGAGGAAACTGGAGTTGTCATCACAAGTGAGTGAATTTTCTGCAGGAAAACTTGCGGAAGGAATGGGCAACGAATTGCAAATGGCATCATGTTAGAAAGGGGAAAACAAGAATAGTCTAAGAGGAGTAGACATCATCTGGAGAAGATGCATCCATGCTGCATATCTGGTCTTTCCCATGAGCCCAGGCATGGCAGGGATGGATGGGCAGAAAGTAACTGCCTATGTAAAATATAGCTACAAAAATGGAGATTATTTGTAAACAACATGTGAATATATACTGGATGCTAGGAGTGTCTTTGTAGTCAACATTAGCAGAGCAGATAGTTCTTTAGATCTGTGGCAAATCTTTGTGAGATTGTCAGTTTGACTTGCTTCAAGGGTGTTAGTTGTGAGCCTCGGAAAGCAGGGGAGCAAGAAGGTTTTTCTTGCTTTTATGGCATTTCCACTATTCAGGAACAATAATGCCAGAAAACAAAACTCTGTTATTTTATGATTCCCAGATGCGTCTATAGAAGGCCTGTGGGGAAGAACAATACATGCAAATATACAAACTGTAAGTTCCAGAGAGGCAACTGTGAAATACAAGGGAAAGAAAACTGTATGTTCATTGTAGGAACTGGTGTATTGGTCAGAAGGGAAGAGGAGTCGGGGGAATGGAGGAGGAAAGTAAGGAGGTTTAAGAGAAATCTGAAGACAAGGAAAACTCAGGGGTGGTCAAAGAGGCTACCTGTCTAAAACAAAGGAGAAAGAAGACCTAAGGCTTTTTAAAATAAAATACTTCTATCCCCAAAGTTTTCTTCCTGTACATTAAAAAGCTTATGAAAGATTCTGGTTCTGTGAATTTAGCTTGGAAGTGTCTGACTCTAGCACTTTGAGGGAACATTAAGATTCATTTAAAGTCTTTTCTTCCTTTTGATGCAATAAAACCTATATAGTACTTTCCTAAATGAGTAACCATTAAAGGGACAAAGCTATGAAAGAGTCATTTCCTACAAAATATGAAATCCAATAAGGTTTATTGCCTACCATTTAGTGAACGACAGACGCCTATGAAGTATATTAATAAGTTTCCAATCACCAATTCATTTGTCTCCTAGAAGATGTACAGCACTCAGTATATCCACCTCTTCCCCTCCTCCCTAGGTCAAACATAGCATCAGATTTGTTTATGCACCATTTAACTGATATCTTATACGTCATTATAACTTTGCCTTTTATCTTCCTGCCACTACTGAAAGGACAAATTAAAAATAAAGCTTGACTCTGTGATGCTCCTGGCAGCCAAGCCTCCCTACATGGTCTCCAGCTCCAGAGGCATTTGAGGGGGGCAGCAAGCCAGTTTTTATTCTATTGCTTCTGTTTATTCACCACTGTTGATTAAAAAGCTGTTTCCTCTTTATATAGATATGTAGAAATTGACAAATATGAAATATTAACGAAGACTCTACATACAGCATATCAAATGGGCCAGGTGCAGGGGGGCGCTGCCGTTTTTGATTGCATGAAAGAAGGGAAGCTGCCAAGGTGGTGTTTGTTGGAGGTGGCAGCCACGTCATGGGTTTTCTGATGGCGGATGTATTAGGGATGGGTGCTCAGAGGGATGGATCAGAGGAAGGCCATAAACTTGTGTAAGGGCTGGTTCTCCTCCTAGTCTTGCTCGAGCGAGAATGGTCTCTGTAGGAGACCGATGCTGCTGTCTGGGGCCTGAGGAACGTGACACACATCTATCCCTAGATCTGTGGCCGGGGCTGGTTGTGGAATGAGGAGCTAGGGGGATAAGAGTGGTTGTGTGACCCCCTTGAGAGCCAAGCTGAGTCTCCAAACTGAGATTTCTGGTACAATGGTGGAGGCCAGGGTTTTGAGAAGCAGAAGGATCGCTGCTTCTGGTGGCTAAATTCCCTGCAGGATTTTCAAAAGGGTGAAGCAGATAATTGCTGGTGCACCTCCCTTTCATCTATAGAACAGGGAAAGTATTACTTCCCTGACCTGTAGCACTGCAGCGATGATATTAATATATGCATGAGAGATATTGCAAGGTCTGAGATACTGTCGTAGCTGGGAGATCTACACAAATCTTGTTTGGAATGAGCCGTTGTAAGAACAGCCTGTCAGCGCAGCTAGAGGGATATTTCCCATGGTGTTTGTAACTTCACAGAATCTTTACCAAGTTACCAATTAGAATTGGTGTTGGCACTTAGCATCACAAGCTACTTTTTAGTTGCTTTTCTGGTATAGAAAGGGGAAAGTATTATAGGATTGACTTTTTCTGTCTTCTTGAACAATGAGATTAAGTGAAATTGAAAGCTGCTTTCTTTAGACTGAAAGTTGTCCAGTGCCAGAAGATAGACAAACTCTAAAACGTCACATAATAGCATTTTTGTAATTAAAAAAGAAGGCAGAGGACTTCTAGTGTTGCTATTTTATGTAATATTTAAGCAATAATGTTTAATTCTTTACTTCAATGTTGAAAAGGAAAGAAGTTATAAAGACTTGTGGATAGAAAGGAGGACAAAGGACTTTGTCTCTGAAGCTATTTGGAGCTGACTGATTCTGATTTAAATGCAGAATTCAGAAGGAATCTGTTTTCTGGAAGTTTGTACTGGAGGAAAGGATTTGAAATTTTTCATCAGGAAATTACATTTTGGGGGAAATGATTTTTTTTAAATGAAAAATGATGAATACAATTTTCTGATATTTTGCAGCATATTCCATTTACAAGCTGCTGCCCAGATGTGGACTGATGGGCACTTTCTGAGAGCTGTGGGACAGAGAAAAGTGGGGTTTTTTTGATCTCACTATTTCAAGAGGCTGTTTAAAAGCAAGGAGATACATAGTTCTGCACCTTTATTTTATAGAACTGTCCTGATTCTTGGTTTGGTTTGTTTGGGGCTTTTTTGTTTGGTTTGTTGGTGGTTTATTGTTGGTGGGTTTTTTGGGTTTTTAAAAATCTTTTAATCCTGGCTTCCTGCTTTGATCTCTTAGGGAAAAAGAATATATTTGCGTCAATTCACAACTTAGGCTGCTGAGCAGGGAGATGGGTGGACAGTCCATTCTCACCTCCACAGGCCCCTGCAGAGAAACTCCTGCTGCTGTTAATGGCAGCTGGTGACACGCATAAAAGAGAAGCTATTTCCAGGTTGTTGGGTTCTTTAATTTATTTTTATATTTGAAATGCTGTTGTCAGACAATGCAATAAGAGGATTTGCATGGTAATATGATGGCTGATGGATTTCTTACAATAAAATCCAACAATCTGTTTTACGAGGTGCTTTATATATTTCTTATTTGTATTATAGAGGCAGCAAGGAGCCTGAGGGTATGTCTCTGCTGTATGAAACTCTTTGCATATATGTTACAAACAGTCATGCTCTGTGTATTTTCTGTCTGTTTGGGTTGGTTTTCTCGTCTCACTTTCTGTGAAGTAAGCACATAGAAAGGCAACACAATTTGCATGGGTGTTATTCATTGCTGTTTGTCCTGTGATAAGTTGAAAAATAAAACCATATCAAAGCTACATGTGAGCACATTTCACTCCTGATGGGAAAGACTCAAAAAATGGATGTCATGTCATAAATTGACATGAAAAAGGAATCAGATTTGAATAATAAAATACTTCTTCCCCCCTCCCCCCGCAAAGCACTGATTTTCACACTAATGCAAGTAAGCCACATGTGCAGGCATTCAGCTCTCAGTCTGCTTGCCAGGACCAGGGAAGGTGTGATAATTTTGTCATCTGTGCCGCTTGGTTTTCCTGTGCATTAGCTTTGCTTCTAAATTAGACTCCACACTATTAATGGCTCAAAAAATAATGTGGGAAGTCAGTTAGCTCATAATTTTAAGAGAAAGAAAAGCAAACCAAAAAAAACCCCAGCAGATTTAAAGGTAGTCCTGATTCTTAGCTGTGCTACATCTGCACACCTCCAGTGATCTTTTAAAATTTGATTTTTTTTTTAATAGAAATTGATGGATTTTCTCTTAAGACAATAGATCTATTCTGATTTACGTCAGCTCACAGTCTGGCTCTGAGTAACTTCTATTTTGCCGTAAAGCACTGTCTGCTTTATTTTGCTTAGAAATGTCAGCCCTGTTGAATTATATGAACAGTAATTCAACAAACAGTTCTGGGAAGAGGGTGAAGTCTCTGTAAAGAGGGGGAAATGTGGTTTTGAAGCATGATCTGCCGTCTTCTACTTTCCTGCCCCAAATATGTATCTTTATGTATATTATTACTAGGAAGGAAAGAATAACAACAGATGTAAAAAAAAAAAAATGCTACGGAAGGTTGTATGATTATCCCAATGGGAAACAAATTCAATTTATGGATGAATTATGCACATAGCGCTGCATTTAAGAAAGTAAATTTTAGGGAATTATGAAATTGAGTGGGCCAGGTCCACTGGGAGGAAGCAGTGAAAATAAAAGGGGTTGGAAGAAGGCTGGAGGATGCAAACTGGAGCAGTAATTAATGCAGAACAGGTCTTAGTTCCTTTTGGAGCAATGGAAATTAGGGAAAGGAGGGGGGAAAAAAACCTGAAGAAGAAGAAAATCCACGAGAGAGGAGAGTAACATTTCACAGGGGAGTACTCTAGAGTTGAAAGCAGAAAAGCAAGTGCTGGGAATTGAGAAAAGTTGGCAGGGAAATAGGGAAAAGAATGAAATTGAAAGCTTGAGTAGTCAAAAAGCAGAGTGAAAAGAGGGCGAGAGAAACGGGAGATTTCATCATCATGCTCCGAGTGGCTGTTGGAGCTGCCAGGCTGTGCCTCAAACACCTGATCTGGTACAGACCCTCCGTGCACACTCAGAGCCTCCAAAAATCTTTGTTTTGTCCTGTCTCTTTACCTGTCCAAGGAGGTGGTGAAGGAGCTTGTAAGCGATCTGCTGTTTTACATGAAATGTGGAGGGAAAGGAGAGCGCGCAGGCTGTGAAGGGGTAATCAGGGACCAAACCAATATGAAGTGAGCACCTAATGGGCAGACAAGGACTTCTTTCAAAAAAGGAAGCACTGAGGCTGCGTGCAGCAGCGTTCCTCCTGAGGCTCTTTTTGAGGGCTGAAGTTGAAAAGGCTCAGTATCAAAAGTAAAAAGGTGCATCAGTTTTTAGGTTCTGAGTGTGCATCAGGTCTGTGAGCTGCTCTGCACAAGGTACATATGAGTAAAAATAATTTATTCAAAAAAAATCAAGCACCTTGACATGTATATATCATAAAAAAATACATATAGATAGGAGGGTATAAAAAAAAGCAGTTTTAAACCTCTCTTACAAATCAACCAGAGCCCTAATAAGATAACTGTACAAGTAATTGTTCTTCCCACATCCAACAGTGTTGTGCTTCCTTTGATGTTTACCTCAGTTTCTTCTTCACCTTTTATTTGAGTCTGCAATTAACACCTATAATGAAAAAGAAGATGACGTGCTTTTGAGAATATTTGGTGTTAATTAAAGTTATTAACAATTAGAGAAAAATAAGTAAGGAAAAGGAGGAAATAGTAAGTTTTGTGCAGTTTTTTTATAGTTAAGGTGGACTAAAGCACAGCAACTCTGTTTCTAAAGAACTTACTTCAAAATTGATTATGAAACTTCGCCAAGAGAAGTTACAGTGAAATTCCCTCTTTTTAGGACGGCTGGCACCCCCCCACGCTCTCTTTGACAGCATTTAGGTTTGCCAAGGCCTTTGTTAAGGGCTGAATTTCATTTCTGAATGAATTACCCTCATTTACAGAAGAACAATAGTGGAAATGAGCTTTGGCAACAATAGAGAAGGAATGGAAGTGTGATTCATCTTAGGAGAGGGTGCATTTGGGATGGGATGAAAGTCTTATTCAGAGAGGAATAATGTGAGATGGCCCTGGGTTTCTTATGAGGGCAGTTCAGCCATCAAGCTGTGACACAGTGCTTGCTGAGAACACCACAGGGACAGAGTTAGACCTCATTTGTGATCCTTCAGGAGCCTTGTGAGCGCTTGGAACTATCACTGCTCTTGCAACCTCAGGCATTGAGATCCTTGCCTAAGGCTTCCACCAAATGGGTGTTTGGCACCTAAATATCCCCTTGGACGCCAGCCCAAATCTGTTTTGACAATGAGTGTTGGCCTCCCGATATGACTACAGTACTTCCAAAAGTTTTACCTGCATTGTGTAAAATTAATTTTGAGGTGCTTTTCAAGAATATGCTTGAAAAAGATCCAGCAAACAATGCTGGAGAAGAGAGGAGCAGTGATTGGGGTGCACAGAGAAAGTGCCAACCTCTACCGTGTCCTTCTGCATCCCATGGAGCACTGTCGGCATCTGATAAAGTAGCTGTTGCTTGCTTGGTAGTATTTCTGGGTTCCCCATCCCTCACACACAGGGTAGAAAGCTAAGAAACACCCAGAAACCAGTACCTTGGGATATTAGAAGGAAACGCTTTGGAGTGATATTTCTACAGTCAATTTCCTATCAAAGTTATTACATTTGCAATTTTAGAGAGTATGACTAATTACCGTCTAAAGAAGCTATTATTCAGAAAGGATCATTAGTTTCCTGCTCAGTGTAGATGCTTGGACATGACATGGAAGAAAGGGCTATTGCTTGGTCTCAGACATCCTTCATGGCTTTCAAGATATTACTTGCAGTTAGACTTTCCCTGGGAAATCCCATAAAACAAGCTTTCTCGAGCTGAACCGTACTGGAGTTTGGAAGAGGCTGTTAAGAAACCCCGGAGAGGTTCCGGGTCTCTGATTTTAAGTAATCTCTGCAGATTCTAACAAGTCAAGCTAGTGATGAAAACCACGCTGCTTTCCCAAAGAGGGCTCTCAAAACTGTGCTGAAGCCTCTTGGGGGCCGAAGATCATTACCCAGTCTTATAACTTTAAGACTCTTGGGGATCAAGAGAAATAAGCCTGACGCAAACCGTCTGACCCAAAATTAATTGCAGTGGATGGAAGCAGAAAAATCTATCAGAGAAACGAATCCTACAGATATATGACGTGTTTTTTTTCCCTCCCCTTTACTTAGCTACTGGGTTTGTTTCTACTTTATAACACGTTAGCTTTTTTATTCACCTTTGTAAGCTGTTCTTAGTGACAAATTTTCAGCTTGTTTTCAATCTAAGTAACCATTTTCCTTCTTTTGGTGTCATGGCATCTTTCACTTAAGAATTAGACGTGACTGTTGAGAATTAAAACCCTAAATGTCCTTCCTTTGAGACCTATAACTTGGGTTTGAATTAATCATTACTAAGTTGAAAAATTCTTCTTCAGTAAGAGTTCAGGTAAGGACAAGAAAAATCCTCCGAACTTGAACATTTCTCACATCAGCAAGTGAATTACTCGCCTAATCTTGCCAGATCTTGCTGATGAAGAAGGACATTACTGAAGAACTGAAAAACTCATAATACCTGGTGTCTTAATCCTCATAGTTTGCAATAGAAGTAGAAAGTTTCTTTCTTTTTTCCTCAGGCCAGAGCCTGAGTAATGCATTCCAGGTCTCTTAGAGAACTGGGATTTAAATTTAGGATAGTTTAAGCCTAGGATCAAGGTCAGTCCTATTGCTCCATTCTTCTTTTTAACATAATATTTCAGCTTCAAGTGTCTTACTGAGTAAGTGTGGCTGTGGAAAAAGTTGTTTCCATGATATTTTAGAGCTGAATAATTAGAGAGGAGGAAAAAAATAGAAAGAAAATGCATACTTGATTGTGTGGACTTTTCTCCCTACCCTTGAGGACTTTATAATTTCTCAGACTTGGAGGTAGATGCAAGGACAAGTGTTTTCACCCCAGCTGTTCTCATAGGATTATTCCAGAATACCTTCCCTGAGCATCCTCTCTGGGAAGGCCATGGGGATTGCAGGTTCTATGTGCTATGCTCTGTCGTCTTAGATTAATTTAGGAGAGAATGATGCAAAGACACTGAGAGTATTGGCCAAGTAAAGGGTGGCTGCTGGACCTGATGTACCCTTACATGATCCTGTTGTGTCTTACTGGACCAACATCCTCTTCTGGACCTCCTGGTTCTGGTGGAAAATGTTGTGGTGATTAGCTGGAGGTTTCAGCCTTATGCTTTTGGGGCAGAAAGCGTGGTGTGATGACTCCCTAGCCTGCCGCAGTGCGAATGTAACCCAAGGCCACCTCTGCTGGGGCCACATCAGGTCACTCTCAGTGAGAAATACAGTATTTTGCATCTGTAACTGCGTGTAAGTCCAAGGCACTGATCTGGCTGCTTGCCAGATGTGCTTCATGTATATGTACTCATTTAACCCAATATAAATATAGGGAAATGGTGGGAAGGAGCTGTCAGTTGCAAAGGAAAGGGGGGGGATTTAGTGAGGCTTGGTGGCACTGTTGACAGCCTAGCTAAAGAGCTCATCTGCATTTCCCCCCTGCCCTGATTTAATACCATTTCTGAGCCCTGCCTCCGCAGGATGATTTCTGCTTCGTCAGAGGCAGAAGCAAGGGAGGCTTCAGCTTGCTTTGCATTGTGCTCTGAGCCAAAAAATAAATAAAAATAAAAGAAAAGGGGAGTGCTTGTCAAGCTAATACCTTTGTGTGCTATTAAGGATGATCTGGCAGATGCTGTGTGGGAAAACCACCTCCGATAATAGAATTTGGGTGGGCTCAGCTAAGGTTATAGGGAAGTGTGGGAGCTTAAAGAGACTCAGTAAAACATAATAATAATAGTAATTAGAGATTTTTCACAGACTAGTCTGTCCCGTATTTGTAAAATAATAGCTTTTTCTACCTAGTCCCTCAGACAAGCAAGTTCAAATGCACATTGATGCAGATACTGATAAATGAAATTCATCTTGACAACATATGGAAATTTATTTGTCATTTCTGTCTCTGGGCTGACAGCCTTCCAGGCAAGTCGCTTACAGCCACCAATGAGCTGACAGCATTGCCTGGTTCTGCGGTAACACTAACGTGCCAAAAATGCCCATGGCATGGCTACTTCTCCTAGGCAGGCTCTGGGAAGCACCACTTCCCTCTCAGGGACTGGGAGGGTTTGTCACAGCAGCAAATTGTCTCCCAAAAATTCCCACGTTGTAGTCTCTTCTTGCCCCAAAATAGAGGAAGAGCCCAGAATAGACCATGACCCAGAAAGTGAAAAAATAACGTTAGCAAGGAAGGTCAGCCAGCTGAGATATACCATGTTTGATATAGTCTTGCCACTAAACAGTGTCTATATGGCAGGTTATTGTGCTGAAAGAGGTTATTCCGCTGGCCTTTGGGTAGGCTGGGTTCATGAGGAAATTCAGTCCCAAATGCTAACCTACGGTAGGGTCAGTGGCTGGATGGGTGTAGCCATAGGGTATGAGTTGCACAACTCTATACAGTTGTATAGACTGTAGCATGTTTCCAGGCTCTGAAAAAAAGCCAGTGCATACTCAACAGGTTTTGTATTTATTCATCTACAAGGACTGGATTGGGTCATCCTTGATCAGTTTTGACTGAAGTATCATTCAAGTGAAAATTGCTTTTTGTGGGACAGGAGAAGCCCTTCAAAATCTGGCTCATTGCTTGAAATGTGAATAGCTGATTTATTTTTATGTGTCCTGAAAACTCAAGTTGTTGTGACAGAGCTAAGGGGGAAGTCCCCTAACTGGCCTTTGCCCTTGCAAATCCATCATAGAGAAAATTGATATTGGCTCAAGGGAGCTGTACATTAGTGAAATGTAACGTCAGTTCAGATTTCATCACGTCATGCCATAAAAAAAATCAATAAGTTACTCACATCAAATAAAATGGAAAAAAACAATAGCAGAAAGCTGTTCAGACATGAGCCATCTGGAGGGGAGAGGACGTAACGCAGGTATTGTTTGCTTTAAATCTCTATAACAGCTTCTCTTTTATTTTTCTACAGTTGTACTCTCTGCACTTTGCTCCTTTTGGAATAGCAATTACAGTATGTCTAGAAAGAATTCATGACAACTTAGGATCTTGCTTAATGGTTGTTTTTTTATCGATGAGGCTAGAAAAAGACATTAATACAACTTCAGATCTCCTGCCAAGTCCCAGAAGAGATCCAAGCTATTAATATAGATGCATGTCTAAGACATGATACACTGGTCTCGATCTGCTGTTGTTATCAGAAGGGCTTGTAGTGATACCTGTAGCTGTCTAACACTCTCCATCCTTTATTGTTAATCTTCCAACAAGTCTACTGTTCAAGCAGAAATTTCAATTCCAAATGTTTACTTCAGGTGGTTGGTTCATTTTGGAGGAGGAAGGAGGCAGAATTTGGCTTAGCAAGAGCAGCCTGGAGGTTTACAAAATAAAGAAGGTTGCCCACTAGTGAGACTGCATGAAAGTCACAGACCCTGCAGAGGTCCAGTTGGGTATTTCTGCCTTTGAGCACTAGGACTGGGCAGTACCAGTGGTGCAGGGCACAACGTATGGAACGTATCCCACGTCATCCCACCAGGCCCAACTGGCTGAAGCGCACGCCTCTGTGACACGTCACACGTGAACATCAGGTGACAACCAGGGACCTCTTCTCTGCTCTGAGCTTGCTCTTGGGTTCAGGTACATGTTCACCATGCTGCTATGAAGCTGCTTGTGAGCTGCTCTTCAATGTGAGATGGCATCAGGTCCCTGGATGCAAATAGCCTGCTTATCCAACTGGGTTTTGTGGTAGGACATCTCCATGCATAGTCTTTTCCCCCAGGCTGCACAAAGAGAGTCATTGCCATGGCAGAAGGCATCAGATGTGGTGAAATCCCAGACCTGAGTATTTTGTTTCCTATCTGGAGCTGAGAAGTTGAGGATTCTGTTGACAGATTAAATATTTGAGAGTCAGAAGGGCAATCAAAGCTGGGAAGGCAGTGGAAAGAGGGTAAGGTTTGCATCTTGCCATAAGATTATTTTATTATTATGCTTAACTCAGATCTGTGGTCACTTTGTGTTTCTCCCTTGGCTGAACTTCTGAGTAGAAAAATGCAAAAGCTCACAATGTGGCTAAAGGGGGTTTAATTGTTTTTCATTTCCCCTTCTTGATGTAATTTCAAGGCTGGACTGTTGTAACGAACACTGAAGGCTCTGAGCACTTAACTCTGTCATCTTTCTCCAGTTTGAAGTCACACCTGAAAACTCAGATGCCTTTTATGTACGCTTACAAGTCCCAGAAACAGATGAGTGGCACCCAAATATCAGCTTTTTTGGATTTTGAACAGACAGTAAACCTACATTAAGGGCATAACCAATTTAATTAATAATACAGTGGCTTTTTTGCATCAGATGATCTGAAGGCTGTTAACTTACAAGCTGAGTGTTACCTCCCACTTTTCAGCTGAGCGTAAGTCATACGCAACCCTCTGGAGCAGAGCACACAGCAGCACTGTAACATGGCTTGTGGTACAGAGCAAACCAAGACTGTGCTCATACCCCATGGGAAAACTCTACGTGAATTTGCAGGAACAGAACAGGCTAAATAAATCCCTCAGGCAGCTCCGTCTCAGCAAAATTACGTCAGTATTTAATAAACTGGAGGAGCTGCTGTTTGACCGGGGTACTCTGTCTCAGACCCCACTGCTTGCCGTATATTGCTGTTAACTGAGAAATCCCATCTCCAGACCAACACTGCAGAGCCTGGGAAGTCTTGTGAGCCTCTGAGAGTAGCCTCAACAATTAGCAAAGTAGCAATGCTTAATTAAATTCCCTTGTGCGCTTAAAAGCTGTAGGAAACCAAGCCAAGATAATCCCCTTCCTCAGAAAAGCAGCTTTGGGTGCGATTCCTCTCTTCCAAGAGCCAACTTAATTTTCATGTTTCCCACAGCAGCTTGTGTTACGAAAGGAGTCTTCTCCTACCATTTATCTGGCTTTCTCATCATTCTGTACTTTCTCCCTACTCCAGCATTTCTGACTCTGCCTTCTCTAGTTTCCACGGGGGAGGTTTTCCACTTTATTTTCTGGCAGTGGTGCTGATTTCTGAAAATACTTATTATCTCCGTAACCTCAGACAGCCAATTTCCTGGGATATTTCTCCCCATCTTTTTGAGAAGCCACTTATGCAATTACAGACAGCAGAGTGGGTATTTCAGTGTGGTTCTGCCATCACATGTGCTCCACAACCCGCCTCCCGCATACCACCAACCCCCCTTAATTGCAGTCTCAACCGTAGCTCAGCTAAATTATCTGCAATGCCTAAAAACTGCACCTTTTCCAAGCCCAATTTTCCAGCTGTCCTTTGTGGGATGTAGGACTCCTTGGAACTGCTCCCTTTGAGAGGCTGGTGTTCACTTCATTGTTGATAACAGTCGTTTTTCCAGAGCAGGGACACAGTGAGCCAACTTTGACCTGACCCTGAAAAATCCAGTGTAACTTCTATCAGACTTCATCATCATCGTGCTTCTTGATAATAAGTCAGTGGCCTAAATTATCTAATTCCCCTTGAAGAGAAAAGAAAAACACCTGCATCTCTATACAATAAAAATCTGGTCTTCTTTTTTGTGAAAGCAGGTGCAGTGACTTTATGAAGGATCCCTGGGGATCCACTTTGTGCCCTCTCAAACCTCTGCAGCTCCCAGAGCACAGCAGGGGCTTTTAAAAAAAAATAATTTTAAAAAATCTGTTTCTCCATTATTTTGAAGATACTGGTGAGACAGATATGGGAAAAAGAGTCCCTAGACAGGCTTATCATCTCTAGCCCTGCTGCCATGTTTCAGCACAGGACCACAAGGACTGAACCATCTATTTTCCACATCTGTTTATTTGGAGGGAGTGTCGGGTTTTCAGTGTTTTTTTCCTCTGCTTGCCCTGTCTGCCAGCAGGGTGTCGCCTGTCACTTCCATGTCTCTCCATCACAGGGTGTCTCTGTTACCCGATCTCTGCTCATCTCATGGATATTGTGGGCATTGTAGTGCAGAAAGGTTTTATAAAATTTCCAGATCCCTCCCAAGAACAAAATTTCCCATGTGCTTCTGAAGTGGATCTTGCTCTTGCCAGGAGTGAGTACTTTTGCAATAGGCTGAGTACTTTGGACTTGCAAATGGCTAAACAAACACGTTTCCTTTACCTATAGCTCAGCCAGGCTGCTTGTCACTGCAGCACAGGATCCTAATGAACCCCAGGCAGCTACAAATCCCTCTTTTGATTGTCTGGCAGATGCAGAAAGGCTTTCCTGTCAGACATTGCGGGATTCATCCCTGTCACAGTAGATGAACAGCAGGAAAAGCGAGGGCCTGTTGCTGCAGAGAGGGAGGGGTTGCAGTCCTACCTGCCTGCACCCAGAGCTGTGTTTCTTTCCCACACGGTGCAGCCATCAGGGACAGAATCTCTGTAAAAGCAGCAGTGAGGAGCTGGAGGCGGCTCGCACAGGCACGTCAGCACATCTTTACTGCGTCAGAAGGGCCGCATCATCTGAGACACGCACGCCCTGTCCTTCAAAGGGAGAAATTAATCAAATTTCATCACTCTTTTTCATTTAAAGGGAGAGGGTTGTGCAGATTTTTTCCTTTTTCATTTAAGTAGTAATTACTGTTCTCTTTAAAGTGCCAAGCAGTCTGCACTGAGAAGAACTCAGACATAAATAGTATTGTGCAGACGGTGAAGCTTAACATGAAAAGATCTGCAGGTCATGGTCTGCCTTACTTCCAATGAGAGCAACTCTAGCACGTGTTGACAAAACAAAATGTTATGCATGTGAGCACGTTGCAATTTTTGAGTAACATTTACTCGTGAATGTGCTTGTATGGTGGTAGACTTCTTTGGAAAGTTTGTTTTAGCAGATTTATGAGTAATGCATTTCAAACCCATTCTCTCCTCTGTTAACTAAGGGACAAACATTTCATCACGACCAGTTTCTCATTTTTTTGTTCGTGAGAGTTGCTGTTTCCCACACAGTAAGACTATTTTATCGCTCATACAGAAGCTCATTTTATTTCTGTTTTGAAAGTCTGATCATGTGCAAGAAGGGGAAATCCTTGCCCTAACTGAAAAGATACTCACTAGACTTTGTCTTCATGAGTGGCATGAAGCATCACATAAGAGAACTGAGGGATTCAAAGGGAAGGGTAATACAGCCAATGAAGTAAAATGCCTGCGTGCAATGACAACAAAACACAGGGATGGAAGCCTGTCCTAGATGAAGCAGGTCAGAAGTCCTGCACACAGGGAATGCAGCAGGAACTTGGTGCTATCATTTACTTAACACAATTTTATTTTACAGAAACTGGGGTTTTATAGATAACATGCCGCATGTGCTATTTGCTGTTGAATGTGCCAGCACCCTGCACGTCATTGTGGCAGATGACAGACCCCTCCATAGCCGGAGGAGTTTGCTGATTAGCCTTGTGCACATCACAGGAACGAAAACCAGCCATTCAGCACCAGGAGTCACAGGGCATTTAAATTTGTGGTCTGTAAGCTACAAATAAGTGTTCAAGGTCTGTTGGATTTGATTTATGGCTTATAAATGTGGTCCTGCTGACCTAAATGCTACTTATTAGTAGCTTTCCTTCGTATGGAGAATGGTAAGAAGCAGGAAGCCAAATTCACTTCTGCTTTTGAAAAAGCAAGCTAAAAGCAACAATGGTGGCAGGGAAATATTGCTCACTAGCCAAGAGGAGCCCTTTTCCTCCTGCCTTCCTAATGCTTGAAAAAAAGGCAGGGAAAACCAGTCTTGCCCAGGATCTGTGGGGGACACCCATCGCTCAGCCCCTTCCTGCCTCAGCGGGAGGAAGGAGAGGAACTGCAAACGAGCCCCTCTGTGGGACCTTGCTATTGCTGCCCATGTCTAAGCACTCCCAAAACCTGCACCACACATTAAACTGCAGCCTGTTGGCCCTCTAGCTATATTGAAGTTGTAAATAGCTCTGTGCTTACACATACCTGAGTCAAAACCAGCGACTGATTCAAACAAAATAGCGGGATTTGAGATTTCTGTTAAAAAAGAGCCCACAATGAAGGGAGCTAAGCTGATCTCAGTGCCTCTGAAGCGCTTGTGTCTGAAAGGTGGCAGGAGGATTTTGTATTTATTGCTGAATCAGGCTGTTGGAATTTAACCTCCCACCTGCAGCTCTGTGGCTTTTGCAGGCTCCTCTGCACAGTGAAGGTGCACCTCTTCATCAGGCCATGATCCTATTGAGCTTGAATTCATTTCATCATGGTCTGAATCAATCATCATTACTTCAGAAGAAATAAGCATGGGCTTATTTCAAAAGGGTTTTTAGCTTTTACAAACAAATAAAAAAAAAAAACAAACAAATCCCCAGAACCAAACGAAAAAAAAACCTCACACAACAAAGGAGTGGTTTGCTAGTTAATCCGTATGTGCTGGAAGTTATGTGTAAATGCCTCACTACAATTTTTCTGGCTGTGTATTTAAAGTTGCAAGAAGGCTCCTGTTTAGCACAATCCAAACAGCCACACTTTTCAGCTTGGTGGCAACAGGGAAGTGAGGATGTCCAACTGCACAGGAACAACCAACACAGTTAAACTGCACAAAGAGGGTGGTGCAAAGGACAGCGCAGGCCGGACTAGTGAGGTAAAATGCGGCATGGTCAGTACAGGTGAAAAAAAAGGGAAAATAATATGTGAAGAAGGACTGATAAAAGTTGCTGATGCATACCTAATGCTTTGTTTGGAGAAAGCGTGAGGCTGGCAGGCTCCGCTCTGCTCTCCTCAGGTGATCTTCCTGCAAGCAGTGAAGCAAAAATACATTTGGCCAGGAATGGAAGGACACATACGCAGTTAAAACCACCAGGTGTCTGAAAAATACTTCACTTAATAGGGTCTACCGATTGAATACAAATTCAGATATTGTTAAAAGCAAAATTGCTAAAGTGTTGAATTGAATACACCAAATTTTTTTTGCTAGGCACAGCACATTGAATGAAAATATATCTGATGGGTTTCTTTTCTGTCATTATTACACAGTGCTCTTTCTTTCATCTGTGGATGAGATCTCTGCATTTCACTCTAACAACTCTCCTGAGCATTGATCTGCTGCTCTTAAATCCAGTCTTTAATGCAATTAAGTTTGCGCAGAGAATCCATGTGGCTGTGAGTACCGAACACTGCGGAGCTTTTAGCTGACCCAGCCTGTGAAAGTGTAAGATTAGCCTGTTTGATAAGAGAAAATCATCAGGAAAAGGCAAAAAGTGTCTGTAAGCAGAAGAGAAATGGCAAAAAAGGAAGAATTCTGTGATGGCTTAATAGGGTACATACACAGGCACCCTTGTTTGCAAACAGTTCCCCTATCTCCTGGGTGGCTGCCGTACTCACCAGGCTCCTCAGTTAATTGGCTCTCTCTGATTTCTCATTAGCTATAGCCGCCTAATTATATCCAGGAATGGGACTTTGTCCCACTCTCCTTATCAACGTTTCTTAACTATCTGCCATAGCCACTGTCTTTTGTGGGCTTCCCTGTATGTTCTGTCAAGAGCTCCGACATGTGGATTGGAGCTATGAAAATTATAATAGCAGGTACCAAAAATTATGTATTTCAGCACCTGCATCTCTATGGACCCACTCCCACATGTTTTCACGGGCAATCTTCCATATTAAACGTGTAGTAAACCTTATCCAAACAAGGGTCTTCATGGTAATGTGAAGAAAACAGCAGGATTGGTTTCATTATGAAAAGAAAAGATAGAAGGCCCCTTGAGCTACATGATCAGTGATTATTTATACTGATCAATAGCAAGGGAAGGCTGCCCTAAATCGGGGTGAGCTTCTCTGCAGTTTGTAAGCAAATCTTTCCTGGCTCTGGTTTCTTCCCTGGGTCATCACTACTGGATCCAGAGCGCATGCCAGTTGCAAGCATGTAGGAAAACATAATATACAGATAAAAAGTACAGCAGCCTTTTGGTTGAAAGACCAAGTTGCTCTGTCACCTAAAATTACAGTAAAAATGTAACTTCTGTCAAAAAAAAATGTCACACTGTCAAAATGAAAACATCCAGAGTTTATTGTTTCTGATGAAATTTCACTTTGAGGAAATGGAAGAAGAAATGGAGTTAGGTGTTTTTTTTTTTTTCTTGTTATCATCACAATGAGACATTTTAACTAAGAAAAATGTTTTGTGTTTCTTTAACATTTGTTTGTTAGAAAATTTATTTTAGCTGAGCCTTGGTGGGGCAACATCCCACTGGTGTTGAAATGTTGGAGACAATCCTATACCAGGGCATGTCTATAAAGCGAACAGCTGTGCTAGCAAAGCAGCATTTTGTTCACACCTGTATTTAGTATTTATTACAGTGAAGGTCATGGCAATGGTGCCTCATTTTGACTGATTATTTTGTTACTATCTGGGTTACACTGAAATAGAACACTGCTCCTTTGAAAGAAACCTCCCTATGGAGATATGTGCCAGAGTAATGAGATGAGAACTCAAACTAATTGAGTTATTTTGCTTCCAGAGCATGCACAGGCAGGCCTTATTGTTACAAAGTATTCCTACACATTAAAAGAAGTGAACAAAATTTAGGGATTGATCCTTCTTCCATAGAAACTAGTATTTGTTTTTTAACTGGTTTAAATTTAGCAACATTTATGGTTTAAAGAGCAGTTCTTTGCTGTTTTTTAGAGAGGAAATAAAGGACACAGAGGATCAAAATTCCCTGATTTGTCTGTGCAGATATTGCCTGTGTCTATATGCCTTCTTTTGCGGGTTGCAGATGTTTCTATATTTCTGTAATATTCTGCTATAACCTTACAAGAGCATGCTCCATTTCTAGTGGTAATGAACTAATTAAGGGACTAAAATCAGCCAGCTTTCTTCTAAAATAAATCAATTTAATTTGAAATTTTAAAATACACTAGCATTCTCCAGATATTGAAATTGCACTCTTTTGTGTTCTTAATACATTTCAACAAGATCAAGTAGCAGCAACAAAATATTCCATTTCCATGGAAATCAGTGTAGTTTTCTTTGCCTCTAATCAGACCACTTTGCTGAAAGCCAAACTGTTTATTTTTAACCTCTCAGAAGATGAAAGCTTGCTGTGCCTTTTATGTCAGGAGTGTGACTGTTCTTCTCTGCTTTATTAGGTCTTTTGGCTTCAGTCTCACCTGCAACTGGGAGCTGGGCTGTGGGACAGATGTGTAGAGGATGCTAATAAATACCTCTGCCCTTCTTCCTTCTCTTCGCTGGAGGTTTCCATCCCAGTGCAGTGGGAGTCTGCATAAAAAAAGGAGATCTAGATATAGGGCTGGCTCCTGTCTGGCTGCAGGCTGGGACAGTGAGAAGCATCAGATCCAGGATCTAGGGGGGAAAAAGCAGGAGATACCCAAAGAGCTGGGATATCTTGTGGAAATGCATGGAAAAAAAACGCTTGTCATTAGCCCCAAAAGCAAAGGATGGGGTTAGAACAAAGCACAACGGGTAACCCATATGCTACTTTCCAATCTAGAGGGTGCAACACTTTACAGTTTCTCCAGGACTGCACAGCTCAGTTTAAAAGACAGTTTTGTAACAATTACCATTGTAAATGCAGCAGACATTGAGAGGTGGGTGCTTGGAGCTGAATCTGCAGCCTGACGGTCTGGGCCTGAATTGCTCTGTGGTGCTTGTGCTCACACACCATCATTGATGATGAAGGTTCAGAGGCTGGATAATCTCCTGTGCAAATGCCATCCACTTCTGGTCTCATAATCAACTGCTCACAGGGATTTCTGTGCATCCTACCTGGCTCTGGGAGAAAAATGGCAAAAATAGGAAAGGTGGAGCCAATACACACTTTCAGCTCTTTTTGTATGATGTTTGTAGGTCACTTTTATTTTTTTCTAAAAATAAGCTGGTGCCTTAAATCTTAGTTCTAAACCAGAAGCTATTACAGTAAATTGTCTTGTTTTGTTTTATAGAGGAGCCTAGTTGCTATAACCAAGCTGATGTTTATTCGCACTGATGGAGAAGCACAGGGCGGCAGATAGCGTGCAGTCTCATCAATGCACGTATGTGGTTAGGGTACAGCTCTGCATTTGAACATAAAGAAACTCCTGCCAGGTAACAGAAGTACCAGGGAAGGCCACTGCTTGTGTATCATGTCATGAGTTACCTCAGTGAGCAAAACAGCATGGCATGATTAGGTAAGGAAGTTTGAAAAACCCTGAGAGAGAAAAAGAGGTGAGAAATGGCAGCTCCCAGCACCTGCAAGGAATGAAGTCTCCATTAAGGATCCTGAGAGTTACTGTCTCCTCTGTGGAGACTCAGCACTGCACCAAGGCACTTTCCAGGTGACTGATGTAGGAAGGAACTAATGCTGGAAAGAGAATTCAGGTGGAAAAAGGAGCCCTCAGGTGAGGGGAATGGCCAGAGGGAAGTCACTGGTAGATGAGCCCATAAATAGGGTGTAGGGCAAGGGAGTAGGGAAGTCAACAGGACTATCTGAAGTTCATCTTTTTTTTGTCTACACCTACCACCAAGGTCTCCTCTGTTGCAGGTATGTTAGCTTGGTGCTTGTGAGCAGGACAGCAGTGCCTCGGGGGAGGTAGTTTTGTTGTTTCAAGTTTCTTGGCAGGATCTGAAGTCAGAAGTGTTTGTAGATCACATGCAGACTGAGCCCGTGAGCTCTCCTGCCAACAAAACCTGCTCAATGGATCACGTTGGATGTATCAATCTGATAAGACTGATTTACTGGGGATTTTTAATCTTTTTTTTATTCATGGCCCCAATAGAGAGTAACTTTCTGATGTATCTGTCTGGCCTTGATATTGTTAAAAGCAATGTACATGAGCATAGTTTAAAATTAGCCGTAGTGCTTTTGCTTTCTTTGTCTTATTTCCTTGTTGGTCTAACGGTGTTAAAAGCCACAGCAGAGATGAGTAGAGCACTGGGCCTGAACCTCAGAGGGTAAGAACAGATATCAGCTCATCAACTAAGGGCCTGAGCAGTTCCCCCTAATTACTCTCTGGTTGGCACAGCAGAGACACGTAGGCATTATTTACCTCTGCTGATGACACACAAGGGAACTAGCTCCTGCTCCCCTTTAATAGCTCTGATGCTTCTACTCAGATAACAAGAGCAACCAGCAGTAAAATTGCCTGCTTGCCAGTAAGGTCAGTAGCTGCAGCTCCAAATTCACAGGGGAAAACGTGCAGGAAATACCACTTCTGTGCAGTCACTCTTCGCCCTCAAAGTGGCATTGAACTGCAAGCACAGTGTCTCTGCCAGGTACGGAGGGAGAGACAGAGCCTTTCTTACAATGCCAAAAATTTACTCCGACCCCTACACCTTATATTTAAGTAGCACCAGGGTTGACTGGAGGAGAAAGCATCGTAATAATCAGAATGACCCGATGTGAATAAATCTCCTCCACTTCATGTTTTATGTTAGCATTCAGATAAGATTTTAATTAAGTTTTTTATCTATTGCCTATTGATCTTTGATATTTATTCATGGCATTTTTTTTAATTGATTTGATCTTGCTAGATAGGAATTAAATACACAATTAGGATAACTGAAACTGAATAGTTCATGTAATGAACGATTCGCTGACAGTACTAATTGCTCAGTTTGCTGATAGACTCCAGGAACCACTGCAAGACAAACTGATATTTATAACAGGTGTCTGAAGCTGGCAGATGTTTAGGGAGAGGAAGCAGATAAGTAGGACTAGGGAATTTCAGAAAAAGTTAACCTTTTTCCTTTCTGCGCCACACAGGCCTCACCTGAGGCGTCATTGCTAGAAAAATGAGGCCGTTGTAAGATTTATTGGCTCAGCAGAGGGTTTATTTAGTGACAGTCACAAAAGGTAATTGTGTGAGCATGTGCAGCCTGGAGTATTTAATTGCCTCTGTGCCAGAGCTCCCGTGCGTGTACGGGGAAGCACTTCCCCAGTTGTATTAAGTAGTGTCTTTCTCAATATATGAAACACCAGGAACATGACGTTAACAAAACTGCAGCATTGCCACAGCAAAATGATTGTGTGCAAGGGAAGGGGCGGCAGAGCCCTTGTTTGGTGCTCATTTTGTCCCTTCACAAAACATCTCTTGGGAGCATCGTTTCTGGTGACTCCATCCTGTGGAGCAACAGCCGTCAGCAGCAAAACAGGCACCTACGTGCCTGCCAGAAGGTGCAAGTCAGCGGGACCAGGAAGAAAAGGGGGTGGGGTGGATGTGTTTGTGTGAGAAGAGATCAAAAATTTCAGTTATTTAAATCCCAGGTGATTTCCCTTTTTCCTTTAAAAAAAAAAAAATCACAACTTCTATTCTGTTCTTCCTGCCTGTTTTCCCTAGAGAGAGGTAGCTTTTCTTTCCCAGTTTTCCTCCTTTATAAGCACACTTTTTCCTTTTTGGCACTGAGAGAATAGGAAGGAAAGAAAGTACGTAGGAGGAAATGAAGGAAAAAAGGATAAGCACAGCCTGAAAAAGCATTTAATTTCTTTATTGCTACTTAAAAGTAGGAAATGGTTTTAAAATAACTTTTATATAATAATATAGAGGTCATTCAAAGTAATTTTTCAAAAAATGCCCACCAGCTTGAGCAATTTCTTCTTCATCTGTCATATGAGTGAGTAACAATGAGGTGATTAAAAACTGGCTGCTGTCATAATTAAAAAAAGTGATTCTAAGTCACATCACTTTTTTGCTTTTGTATAGCTTCTCGATGACACATTGTGATGCTGCACACTGGCTTTGTTGATGCCTTCTGCACTTTGGGTTTAGAAACCTGTTACTGGATTAAACTGTTTGACCCGAACATGGAGCCAGGGAGCAGCGGGGCGTTTGTACCCCTATGAGGAAGCAGCACCCGTTGATGGAGGCAAGCCAAACCCTCACCCAGCTTCCTTGCCCTGCAAGGAAAGAGCAGAAAAAGGCTGGGGTTTGGTGTGTGTTGGGTTGTTGATGTTGGTTTTTTTTCTTGGGAAGGGAGCAGGTTGGGATGCTAGGGCTTGGCTTGCTCTGCCACAGCCTGGCCAGGAGGGACAACATGGGACCATGTCCGAAGGAAAAGTGAAGCTCAGACTTCTGAGGACAGCCGTCTGCAAACTCTGCTCAGGGTGGGCATGGGAAAGCTCAGCATACCAATAATCAGAAAGGATCTGCTTGAAGGGCTAAAATTCAAAGCTATGTATTGCTGTAAAGTGCCAAGTCTCATTTTTCCTGTGACACGTAGGATTCATTTCTGGGCCTTGCGGTTTATGAGATAATGGACTGTGTAACTGTTCCTCATCTCTGTGACTAACGGCTCCTTTTTGGCACGCATCCTGGAACTCGAAGCAGTGTAATTTTTAATTCTGGATATCACAACTAATTATACTATTACAACTAGCTGTAATATTACAACTAACATTATTCATCTTAGCCTTGGTTGTCCTTTCACTTTTATAAATCCTACTTCTGCACAGATTAAATTCTGAGGCTATTAATACTTTGATTACGGTTTAGTCATATTAAATTATCCCTTGGTAGTAAGGCTCTCCTGTCAACCACTATGATACCTTCAATTAACTGAAAGATAACTGGTAGTTTGATGCAAAGGCTGTGCCGGAACAGGATAGCAACCCCTGGGGAGCCTGGTGCAGGCTCAGGTGTACCCTTCCTCCTTATTTGCAACAAGGCTGGAGACAAAACAGGGTCAGGCTAAAAATGGGAGCAGGATTTACACCTGTAGCAGGGTTGGGTGGCTGCATGCTGAAGCATAATTAGGTATTTAAGGCCTCTTGGGTGACACAGGAGGGAGAAATATTAGGAATAGGGAATTGAGTTACTTTAGATCTATTGCTTAAAACTAGGTCCCCATCCCTACATGTTCAAAGGTCTTTGGGGAAACCTTACAGCCCCAGGGAACAAAAATCATGATGTTTGAGTGCTTCAGCCCTGATATACGATAGCACTGCCCATCCATGCGTGTGGCCTTTCAGGCCCCATTTTACCAGGGTGTTTAGGGGTCCCTGAGGGCTGTGTGCCACAGAGCCTCCTATTACCAGCCGAAGGGCTCTGGGGTAATTTCCAAATATATGTCACCCTTGTACTGAGCAGTTCCATGGATAATTGCCTTTATGGCAGCTGTTGCCCATGGCTGGGAGATGCTATGGAAGGGCTGCTCACCACAGACTCGCTGTGAACTGCACCTGCGTTATTTCTCCTCCCACTGGGATAGACAATGAGCTGCTATTTTCTTTTCCATAATTATTGATACAGTGGCTGGTAAATGCTTCCTTGTCTTCTCACCAGTCTCAAAGGTTAGCTTCTTAACGAGGAGGTTTTCAGATACTCACCACCAGCATTCCCTTTGGGGGGGAGAGGGGTGTCTTTTAATAGTTGTTTGATGCTGTTCACATGGGCAGGCAGCAAGATAACGAGGCAAATGATTGTCTGCTTCGCTGATCAGAGTGTGCAATAATCACTCGCTTGGTGCTACACGTTCAATTCCTGACAAACCAAAAGACATTTGCCATTTTGGCTGATGCTATTTTTACCCCTGACACATACCAGTTGGGTATGGTTTTGTTGCATCTAATTGCAAATGATCTTTGATTTTTTTATTTTCTCTTACGTCTCCAGAGGCATACTTTTGGAGTTCCAGCAGCAGGCAATACGATTTCAAAGCATTTGGGAATGCCAATTAAGGCTTATTTATGTGATGATTGCACTGCCTGAGAGCTCAGTGCCCACCAGAACGTACTGTGGCCTTAGACTAAGGGAATTTCCTTCCCTGCCTACATCTGATGAGATGGGAGGCTTGCGTGATGATGGCTACTCTTCTCTGTAGTTAAACCCCTCAGCTCAATTTTTTGCACCTGCAAAAAGTAGTGTGTCTATCCTTACATGGCATTTTCGTCTTGATTTTTTCTGTGCTAATTTATGCTATTGCTCATAGAATACAAAAAAAAATTGCAAGTATCTCCTAAAGAAAAAACATTCTTTTGTTTTACTAATATCCAAATGTAATAGCATCAATTTAGGTGATTTGTTAGTGATGATGCTGATTTGTTAGTTCCGCTAAACCAAACTGAGCAAAATTAATTTGTGGCATGGGTGCGTTTTTGTTTGTTTGTTGTTGGTTTAGTATCGTCATTATTATTATTTGGTGGAATTTTATTTGACTGTAAAAGGGTGGGACTTAAGGGCTGTGATTCCAACATTAAATATCCTGTATTTTGGATCGATGCTGTTCTAGCCTAGCAGGAAGGCGTTGCACTTCTTTCTAAATTACGCAGTCCTCGGAGGTGGCGGAAGGATGGCTTCTGCTGATGATACATCGGGATCTTCCCTCTGCTCGCCTTCCTGCCTGGTGGGCCCAGAGCTCTCCAACTTTGCTAATCAGCTGTTTCCCTCCTACTCATGTTCTTGTTAGTTGTTACTGTTCCCAAAAATATTCTTGAATTTAGGTTAAGCTGGGTCCTCTTGCCCTCTCCTGTGTGGCAGGTGAGCACAGCAAGCCTTTGCTCTTAGAGGCTGAGAGAAACTGTTGGCCATGCTGCGCAAAGCCAAGTGAGGCTTCGTCCTGAGGGATTCAACCCGATGTATAGGGAGCTCACGCATTCTATAAATAAGCAGACTGCATATGTTAGGGCACAAAAGTAGGAGGACAATGTCAGAAGATATTTACCGCTTGCCTGAGGAGCAGTCAGCTTAGATGAAAGCTTTGTGGCCAGACTTTTCCAAAGAGCTCACTTGCTTGACTGAGGTCAGCTCTCATTTAGCAGCTAAAATTAGCGGTGGGGCTTCTAGGCAAACTGACTATTTCGGGTGCTAAACAGCTTTGACAGTCTGTCCATAAACATCCCAGAAAGTGTCGCTGAGTGCTAAAAAAGAGAATCTATTTTTTATGGGGTTTCTCCAACAATAGTGGACCTCCTCTAGAAAGTTCCTCACACTGCCTGCTCAGGTCTCGAAAATGTACTTTTGCCTTGCACACAGGTAGTACAAACTCGGAGATGTATACCAACACATATAGATAGATACGGATACATAACATACACACAGAGCTGTAGAGCTCCTCAGCTGAGTGGCTGCTAGAGCTGCTGAGTGATATCAAGTGATAGAAGATTTAATTCAAGCGATCAACATTGTACACCAGTTCGCAGTCATAAAAGAAGCAAATGTGACTACAGCACTATATTCTCTGATTCTCCCCAGGAATGGCAAGGTTTTCATTTAAAAGAAAGAAAAAACAAACAGAAACAAAAACAAACCACCAAACTTTCTTTTCTTTTTTTCTCACTCCTGGTTTTGTTGTTCTTTGTCTTCTGGTTTTAGCTTTAAAAGCCTGGAGTTTTCTCTACAATGAGTTGGGTGAAATGTATTTTTAGAAGACAATAAGGGTCTCATGAGGCTAGAGCTGGATCTAATAAGGAAAAGACTAATTGGGGTAGGGCAAAACCCAAAGGATAGTGTTTCACTTATTATTATGAAAATTTTGCATGAAGAGGAAACAGATGGGATTAATATAAAGGTCTCACTTGCATTTTGACTTCTTGAAGTCAAACATAACAAGAAATGTTTATAAGAAATGAAAAATTGAACTACTATTTTTGAGTTTTTCATAAAAAAACCCACAACTTTAATCCATTACATGAAATATCTAAAATATTTTCCAGTGATCAAAGCTGTAACTAATTGCCAGCTAGTGTAGGTATCATGTAAATATGCAGTACTGAAAGCAGAACTTTTGACAGAAAAGCTCCTGGAAGGCTGTTGCCTGTATCTGTAGGAGAATCTGCAGGCTCATTAATCACTTATGAAAATGAGTTTTCTTTTTTTTTTTTCTTCATGAACTAGAAGATATATTTATAATTAAGACAAATGAAGAAAGGGTGGTTCTGCAGTTTTCTTTATGACAGTAATGGAAAGTCAGAGCTGTATCGCACCATCCATTGGGAGCTGAAACAGGCACTGAGCGATAAGGCCATGGCCTTTGATCATCTGTCAAAATTAAACCTTGCTGAACATCCTCACTGGGTGAAATCCAGCCCTTGGATATACAGGTAGTTCTTATTAAAGACATGCATCTGAGAGCTAAACATAGCTATAGGAGGCCTAGCCAAAAAAATCTGATCAGGGTATAAAAGCGAATTTTCCCTGTCACAGTTAGATGGAAGGAGTGGTATTGTATCAGTGAATGAAATCCTGCAGAGCTCTGATAAAAATTATCTTGATGAAAACTATTAAATTGGGTTTGGCTGCCTTGGGTTGTTTTATTGTTATTATATCTTTGTCAGCAATCACCCAGAACAAAGTTTTCAGACTTTCCAGGAAATTAACTGAAGATCAGTTACTGTGCTGTCTTCCAAATTTATGGCTCTGGAACTAACTACAGACCCAGACATACAGTGATAAATAATCTCTTGTGTCTTCTAACCCATCAAATAGAAATCTGCTTCCTTGGCAGTAGGAAAAATGAAATTGGTGCATTACAAACAAATTAATTAAAAGATGTGTTCAGTCTCATGAAACATGAGGAATCATCAGTGCCTAGTAGAGAATGAGTTTTTTGTGTGTGTGTTCTTTTGTTGTTGGGTTTTGTTTGTTTGTTTCTTCCTCTTTTTTTGAGTATGAATATATCAGAGAAACTCAATCAGAGGACCAGCATGGAGTAAGTTTACCTCTGAATGTCAAAAGCAAAGGCCAGACCTGGAGCTGATTAATGGCTGCATAATCTATCAGTTCAGAATCAAGGAGCTGCAGGTTGTAACTAAATTATTTGTAAGGTAATTTGGTTTGACCTTAAAGAGGGCTAAGGTCCCACAGACTATGGAAAAGTCTATCAATCTCTCTGACTATGGAAGCACTTGGGGGTTTCTCATGTTGTATCATTGCAAATGTATTTGTTGGTTGTGAAATCTCTAAGCAGATAATATATTTTTTTTAAACTCTTTAATAAATAAGACTATAGAAGCAATGATGGAAAACATTCAACCTGGGATCTGATTGGTATTTCTACTTTATGTACTGGTGGGTATCAGGTACCCCCAAAGCTTTCTCAAGAGCAGCAGTGAAGTGTTTGGCGCTGAGAGGAGATGAACAGGGTGACAGCAGCAGCATTACTGGATGGTGCCCACCCCGCTGCTTGAGCTCATGGTCCAGGATAAAGCTCAGAGGTCACTCCAGTCATGAGAAACAGACTCCAAATCAAGATTTCTATTCACTCATTTACTTTAATGGGTTGTGGTTCTAAAATAGTTCTGGAGTTTTTTTATGATGTTGTTCTGAATTTTCTTTTAATGGTAGTGTTACTTAGTCTGGCAAGATATTTTAGCTGTTTAGACGCTTCGATGTTTCAGGGAGTTCTCTTATTTCACAAAGAAACTAATGTGTTTAACTCATAGCAGTATCTTTTGCAGCCTATTTTTAATGGGAAAAACAAAGATAACAAAGTAGTACAAATCGTAAGAATCATATACAGTGTCAACTTCCAGCCTTCTTTTGGGGCAGACCTGCCAGCCGATGTTACATAGAGCTCTCTGGTGGGAAAAGGCGATGCAGAAAGTGCTGCCATCAGTCTTTGCCTGCACTTAGCTAGACATGTTGACATTCGCAGAGTGTAATGGCAGGAAAGCTTTCTAAAGCCATTTGACTCCAAAAATTTGAGTTACCATCATTGTCGCATCTCAGTCTGGCAGGGAAAATGATTTGTTGGTGAAAACATCTTGTGAACACACACATTTGATTCAATTTAATCAGAGGCAGTCCCCCACTCTGAATTCAGAAGGCTCATCCGCAAGTGAAGGAGGAATGAAATAGCGAGTAATTCACTTTGGCACCACCATCCCGTTGGCTCTGGATCGGTGGGCAGGGATCAGTACAAATGCTGGTTGTTCTGGGCAAGGGAGAGTCTCCCAGGCTTTGGGAGCAGGTCCTGGGCTTAGCCAGGACGCGAGGTTTGTGCTGGGGTAGCTGGTATCAAGCTCTGGGGGTACCTTTACCATGGGGGTTGGTAAGGGAACCTGCTGGAAGGGAGAAAATGCAAGTAGCCCTTTTTGCCTGTATGACAATGGTTAGGGATGGGGCTGGCTCAGTGCCAGCTTGCTGTAAGCAGGATCTCATTTCACAACCACTTATGGGCCTGAGTAAATCTACTTGTGCTAATGGCCTTATTAAGCTCAAGCCTGTATACGTTACAAATCTACACAAAGAGAAATTAGAGTCCCGATTAGTTTAGGCGCAAAAGGCTGTGAACATGTGGCTGTTTATCAAATTGCACACTGAATTTCATTTTTGTGTAACTTTTACTGATAGCGATTTGAAGGCTGTCATTAGAGCCATCAGCTTTTGAATGAGAAATTTCAAGGGACACTTCAGTATAAATCTGCTCCTCTGCTATAAGAAATTATTCCTGATTTGCTTTGGGCTATGGAAACCAATTACATGAATTTTGCACAATAACCTGTTTCTCCCAAACAGGGGTAGCACTTCTGGCCATAAACAGACATACTTCTAATTAACTGCGTGGGTATGTAAACATAAGGAAAACTGCTTTTTCAGCTTGAATTTAATAACTAGAAAATAGTTGGAAGAAAGAATCATTTTCATTAGAATATGAGACTTTCGCTATTCTTATTCCCTTCTATTGCAGGCCAGCTGGATTTGTGAAAACAGACATACCCTTTCCCATTAAATCATAAATACTGCAGGCTTTATTCCTGACCAGCTTCTAGGCTCCAAGATTTAGGAAAGGATGTGATACTAATTTTCAGAGCTAAACTTCACATAACTCACAGTGCTCTGGTTTTCTTTTAAACTTGAGCTGTGTTTTTCTTCTATTCCAGGTATTTTAGAACTGCCTTGTAATCCCCAAACCCTGCTAAATTCACGCCCTGGTGATAAAGAAACGTTAAAGGGATGCAACTGGTAATTCTGTCTGGCTGTTAAACTGCCTTGTGTCAGCCTGTTTCTAATGGCTGCTTTCAATGTGTATGTTTTAGCTCTTCCAAGCTATGGTGAAAATGCTTTAATCTTAGTATAAAATTAAGGCATCACTGATGTTTAAAGCAATTGTTTTCTACTCTTCCTGCCAGCACATTTTACTATGTTAATATCAGTATTTCTAAAACGAAGCTTTTGTACATATGAGTCAGGCCTCCTGTGTCATTGAAAATCCTGAGAGCATTTTCTTAAATAAAAATTGGGCAGGGAAGGAAGAGAATCTTTTCTTATTTACCTTCACATTTCCATCCTTTAGGACTTTCTTGTGGGTGTTCTCAGGTTGCTGCTGCAATTAGAAAACTTAATTGGTTTTAAATGAAAGCTGAGATTTCTACTATTCCCCAGGAGCTGGAGTTTTCATTAAAACCACCACCCAATATCATGAGACTTGCAATTAAATTTCTGAGTTGCCAACACATTTGCAAAATGGTTTGTAAAGCCAGGGTGGGAGAAATACATTAGGAGAGCAGGATGTTGGGTGGCATAAGCTGCTGCGACTGCTTGTGCTTTAGCTGAGCTCTGGGTATTTACTGAGAGGCACAACACTGCTCAAACTAGATCTAGCCAAATCTTTCACCAAGCTGGGGCCAGGACAGATGCAGCTGCAGGGCCTGGCTGGGAGTGGGAAGAACAGACCATTAAAGCTTCAGTTTTGCAAAGGTTAAGCCTGGTGCAAAGTAATAGTAGTGTTGGGAAGGCAAAAATAATAACACATGCTGTATCTCCACTCTCCAAACTCAGTTGAGTAGAAAAGAAGTCCATCATATCAACTTTTCTCCCAGCTGCTTGGCTTGGTTTTGTGATCTTAGTGCAACACAGGAGAAGTTGTTCCTTCCTGGCTGGGATGTGGACTGATATCTGACCAGAAGGGAAGAGCTTAGGATTTGGTCACAGGGAAAAGAGGTTTTCCTTTGTTAAGTGCTCTTGCATATTGCACTGAGAAGAGCAAAGTTGGAAAAAGAGCAGCCTAGAAGAAAAGTGCTGGTATAGAGAGAGTATAGATGCATGAAGCTCTGATCCCCATAGCTAGGTGCATCTTCATATGATGTGCTACTGAAGGGTTCAAGCACAACCAGAAGTTCATTTGAAATCTTGGCAGTCAGAAGTGAGGAACATTGGTAGGCCAGAAGGAAGAGCCATCAAGAACCAATTTTTGCTATTTTGGGATGTTTTCTCCTTCAGTAGCTTAAAAAAGTACATTGTAGAACTGAAAGCTCTTATTACCACCCCTCCAATTGCAAATAAATTCTTTCATTTCAGGATTAGGAAAATCAAAAAATGCTTCCAGGTTTTGATGAGGAGAGAAAGCTGTGCGGGGCTCTGCGGTCCTCTCCTGTTAGCCCTGGCTGAGAAGGTGCTCAGGCAGGTCCCTGTCCTTTCCCCCAGCTGCAGCAGCCGAGCTCCCATCTTCCCATGGGCGCTGGTCCCAGTGGCTTTGCCGCACAGAAATTTCACAAAGGTGGGATTCTGTCTACCGGGTAGTTGCTGCTTTAGGTGCTAGAGAGAGATGGCTGCTCCTTTGTTTTTTAAATAAGACCAATATTTTGAATAATGTGTGATTTCAGTTGTAAGCAAGCTTGGTGTGAATATGTAGCAGGAGCTGCTGGAGAACATAAAAAGCAATTTATCTCACAGGTTCTATCTCTAGGCCTAGCAGGCCTGGAAACCAGGCTTTTCTGGGAGGAACCACCATTGGAATAGCAGCCAGGTTTTTCCTTTCTTTCTTTTTTTTCCCCTAGAGCAGTGCTACTTTTCTAACATAAAAGCAAAACCTGTTCCTTTGTCATGCGAGTCTGCAGAGATGCTGTGCAGGAAGATGGGCAGAGACCAGGAGAACTTTCATCTTAACGTGGCTCTTGGTGTGTGTATGTGTGAACATCCCGCACGGAGCCCTCTCGGGGGAAGAGCTTCAGAGCCTGCGGCAGTGTGCAGTGCCGATAAGAAGATGAAACAATAGCTGCAACACCAAGAGCCTTTGCACAATTACTTGGTGAGGATGTTACAGAGTCAAGTACTTTGTGGGTTTGCTGCATGGAGCAAATCCGCCCACTCCCAAGTGCTTAACTCTTTCTCTTCCTTTACTGTGTAATTTAATGCACAGCTTTTAGGGGCATACAAATTTGGGAATGCTAAGGAAATAGTGCTTGTGTTCCTTGTTACTGGTTTACATTTTGTTGCTTCCAGGGCCACTGAGACACCTAAAACACTGCAGTGGAGCCCAAATCCTGAGCCTATGTGAAGGTGTAGTGATGCATAAGCCACACTCTGGCAGAGGTGGGAAACCTGAGATGTCCTCGCTCAAGATACAGAAGTAGAGCCAAGGAACTGTTCCCCAACTTCTTGTATTATTGATGCCTCGTTTCCTCGTTAATGCCACAAAGATTTATGTGAAAGGACTTCCACAGTGCTAATGGAATTACCCACCTAAATCTCCCCCATGCTGATGGCAGGGAACGCTCTGGTTCTCTGCCCTCACGTTTAGTGCCTGGTGAGTAATTGAATTACTTGTTAGGTAGCAAAAGTAAAAATTCTTTCCTTTTAGGTTTGATTTTTGTTGGTAGTGTTGAGGGCTTTTAAATGTATTTTACTTAAACTTAAGTTATAATTTGCAATATAAATTGAAAACATTTTGATCGTTTTTCCCATTCCAGTGCCAGTAATGGTCAGTGGTTTCAAGCAATTAGCTCTGCATTTTTTTGTGAACAAAATGCTGTCCTACATCATTTCACCTACCT
Organism: Streptopelia decaocto; assembly: GCF_964273445.1. Classification (NCBI taxonomy): domain Eukaryota; kingdom Metazoa; phylum Chordata; class Aves; order Columbiformes; family Columbidae; genus Streptopelia; species Streptopelia decaocto. The sequence goes on from NC_138656.1 coordinate 6,020,470, forward strand.
CTATTTAATTCACAAAATCTGTCTAAAAGAGCCTCTTTGAAATAGATAAGTTTCCCATTAGTACTAATAGCACTTACATGCCTGCACTGGTGAAGAAACGTTCTTGTACTTAATCCACCGTTCCTCTGTATGGTGTGCGTCACTGGTTGAAGGTGAGGAAGACTTATATTCCAGTGCTTGGTAAATCAGCCAAGAGAAGGCCAACAATATCTTTAACAGTCAGGCAGACACACTGTTTCTTGAGGCTGTAGCAAAGGCAGGGCATGAAAAGACCCTCCAAAGGGGACAGGAGTCTCAAAATGCACAGAGGTCACATAGGCAGAGGCTGTATCAGAGGGATGTGGGCATTTGATAGCTGCATCAGTGCACAAAACTGTGTCAGGTGAGTTCAGGGAGGATAAAAGTGCCACTGCAACTGCTTGTGCTGAGCAGGACTGACTCCTGGTCTAGCAAAAATGTCTGTGAAGGTGTAGAAATAAATCTGAAAGGAGCTACACTTAAACTAAGATGGAAGGATTTAGCAGGGACTGGGTTGCCTATTGTGTCAAATTGCTTTTGCTAACCACGTTGAAATGTGTGCACAGGCAGCTGGCAGTGATTTATTCATTGTAAAGGGCCTGATCCTGTGAAGCTGCAAGTGTTACCAACAAAGGTGCCTGGTTGGCTGCTCTGTGCGGTAGGATGCATCTATGGGAAAGAGAAATAAAGAGTTCAGGACATTGGAAGTATGCGACTCTGGAGATTAATGATAGGAAACTACAGTGTTTGGGGAGAGGAAGGTAAGCAGGAAACAGGAGTCTAAATTAAACTTCAGCTCCCTGGGCAAAACACTCAGGTTATAAATATTCTGGTATCATCTAGAGCAGGGCTGGCTGTGCTGATCGCTCTTCACTGTCCTTGACAGTATCGCTGCGTTATTCATGCTAGAATTCTGCTTTGCTGACACAACTACCCGAAGTGTCTCAGAGGTGTGGGAGGAGGTCGTGCGTGGGTTTGGCAGCAAGACTCCAGAATGTGCCGATGAGCAAGACGTCTGTGCCCTGCTTTCCGCTGCAGCCCAAAGCTCTGCGGGACAGGAGCGGTGGGTTGGGTTGTCAGCATTTCAGTGTTTGGCTGATGTCAGTGATACTGGTTTTAAAGGGCATCTTCTCAAAGGAGCCAAACCTTTACATGTGATCACTGAGTCATCTTGACCTTTGATTGAGGTGGTACAAGGGCTTGAAAAGAGTCATCGCTGCTCCTCCCCAGCCCCAAAGCTGGCAGCCAAGGGAAAGTGAGGCATGAGGAGAGTAAGTGGGGTGCTGAGGCCCCAGCTGGGTGGAAGAGCTGGGAGCAAAGCAAGAAAATGCTTTTCAATGTCAGGTTGAAAGCACAGCAGACTTCAGCCTTCAAAATCCCACTGCAGTTGCTCTACAGGAGCGAAATAGTTACTGCTCCAAGGAGTCGGTGCCTATGATGAGGTCCAGCTTTCCCTCCCTCTTTGTCATGGCCGTTTCCTCAGGAGGACTGAGGTGCAAGGAGAAGTCACCAGCTCCTACAACTTGTCATAAACAAGACCAGGCACTGGTCAGTGGTTTCTAGGTTGCAATTTATGAGGTCACTGGGAACTGCTGCATTGCTGAATGCAGTCAATCCACTTAACAGCACAGCGTTGCTTCTAAAGGATCCCAGCTGGCTGCTCTTGGCTGCTGCGGCGCACAGAAATGAAAAGTGCCATCCAGCCTCTGGTTCAAATGAGAATTCTCTCTAATCTGGAATAGGTCTGCCCTGGGATGTGCGTTAAATATGATAGCAGGGCTGCTGTGCTGGGGAGTATGCTTTTTTATTTGTAATTAAAAGAACTTTATTCCTGTCATTAAAAAGTTCAGTGCACAAAGTTAACTAAGTTAATGCTTTTAGAAGCCGAAAGTACAAGGAACTCAAGTAAAAGGCAAGTGATTTTTTTTTCTTTCTCCCTTCTTTCCCCCCCTTTTAAAGCCCCTGGGAATTCATTTCCTGATGTCATTGTCATAACTCCAGACCTAAGTAATTCATTTGTATTCGTATCAGTCCCACGTATGCTTCCATAAGTATTGCATGCAATTTGAACTAAATGGACAGTTAAATTAAAGACAGTACTGAGCAAATCAGACTGCAAACCATACATGTAGGCAGCAATGTAGCCCTTTGCAAGAGCACCACTGTACCATCATCTTTTCCCTGCCTGGCTCCAATGTTTTTCTTGGATCATTTGTACGAAGAGTCCACTTTGATTTTTTTGTTTCCATACATGGCATATTGTGACACCAGTGCTGATGTCCCCATGGTGCCGGTTTAAGTTCCGCCTCTTTCTCTAGCTGATATATTGGACTGATATATTTGCCATGTATGAAGGATACATGGAGCTGGGACATGCAGCCCAGGCTCCAGCCCTGAAATTTTAAGGGCAATTGCTGTGAGCTTAAATGTGCAGGGTAATGGTGACCAGAGATGGAGCATGGCTGGTCAGCCAAGTCTGATATTGCTCAGTCTTCTCTGAGTGGGGAATGTTTTGCAGACTTAGATTACGACCATCGCTGTGGCAGTGATTGTCATCTACTTGATGGCAAGCTCACCCATGCATGTTTGTCCAGTCTGTGACTTTGGTTGTTTCACAGCAATATGAAGGAAAAGGAATTTTGAACCCTAGAACTGTGTGAGCTTGTTTGCAAAGAGGATGTGTATAAGTTAACTGTGTGTACCTGAAGCGTTTGCTGTTTGCTTGGGATTTTTAGCTTCGGTAAATGAACTCGCTGAAGGAATGGAACAGTGCTTTCTCCTGCTACCTGACCTGCATCTCATTTAATACATTAACTTCCATTTTGTTATTTACATTTCACTCTGTTAATGCTGCTGGACAAAACAGTGACCTTAACCAACAAGGCTGAGTAATTTAAGGAATATTTTTCTGGTACCCTCTGCCTGCTCATTCCCAGTTGTGGCTGAACTCTATACTGAGCAGGGAGCCTTAATGTCATTCCAAAGTAAACAAGTTAAACTCTAGGTTTTGTGTTAATAAATCAATAGCCTCTCAACTAATCCCACTTTTTAGCCAATTAGGACTTTAAAGCAGGCTACTTCTGTAAAGGAGCCAGAGTTTTCTGGACACATCTCTTTGCAAGGTGATGCAGGAGTTACTGTATGGTTGTGATTGAGTTATGGTTATTTTTAGGGTTGGTGTTTGTGCTGGGAGAGCAAGAGGCTAAAGCATGGGTGGGAGTGGGGCTGTGAAGGGGTTCCAAAGGGAAGTGTGGGCTGCAAAGGGACCTAGGCTGTGAGAACCTTTCTGGCTGGTGTGTTATAGTTGTCTTGGCCAGGGTTGGGGAAGGAAAACCCAAATGGGTACCTTACTTGTCTCTGACTCCCTCTTAATCACAGCTGCTTTGGGGGGCAGATGCATCCCTTTCCTGGCACACAATTTCCAGCTCCGAGGAACCCATTAGCAATTTTACTTAGAGTATACTTTGAAATGTATCATCTATTCATCATTATCTTATTTTGAAAGAAGCAGGCTGTTTGTGATTTTTGAAATCACAAGCTTTAATGATTTCTCTCTCCATGAGAATTCATTAGGCTTTATTTCATCAGCTACCTAACACACGCTATGATCTTTCCAAACAGCAATTGCAATTGCACAACAGGAAAAACAGACTCTGTGGACATGAGGAAAAACACCCTGGATAGCAGTCTAGACAGTTCAATTCTGCAAAATCAAAAATCGGATACCGATAGTTTAAGTAAATTGAAGCTGAAAGAAAGCAAAATCACTTTGTAGACCCAGGACAAATGAAAAGCCAATCTGAACATCAAATTGACCCTGCTCTAGGGCAGAATAATTTGGCATATGATGTATTTGCTATCTTCGAATGTGTTGCTTACAGACAAATTAAATTGTGTGCCTGGAAAAAACAGAACAGCAGGTGAACATAAAGTTATGAGGAAATAAGGGTCTTGATCCAGATTCAACCCTGAGATCATTTTGGAGCTGATACACTTCACAGGGAAAGCAGCACTGTAAGCCGCAGGGTTTTTCTTAGTAGGAGTGTTCCTTTATGTGGAAATTATACAGCTGTTGACACCAATTTTAGCACGGCAGCTCCAGGACAGCATTAATGAATACAGGGCAAGTAGGAATGAGTGTATGAGAAATGAAGAAAAAATACCCAGTAGAGGGAGTGGGTAGTAAGAGGCATATCCTGGCTTTGGTGAAGTTGCTGGAAATTTTTGGTGAATGTCTGAAAAATGAAAAAATGAGTGCTGGGTTGGTTTTTTTTTTTGCTTCTCTGTGTTTTTTTTAATAGTGGTCTTGTTAAAGTGCTTCTGTAGCCAAGGAGCCTTCCTCAAATCCTTGGAGTAGCTGGATTCATCACTGAACCCATTGCCCTGAGAACCAGAACAGGAGTGCTTTCATTCATGAAGTCTTGCTGCCGGGTCTCATTAGTGAAGTAAGCGTGCTCTTTTCTCCTAATTACCCGGTGCAGACATCTCCGGTGCTGTTCAGCTTCAGTTCATGGTCCCTTCAAGCTAAGTGCAGCTTCATAAAAAGCAAGCCTGTTTTTCAGATGTGCAAGGTAGGAAGGCACAGAACTGCTGGGTTGGCGCAGAGTGTAAATGCAAGGGCTAAATGAGAAGGTGGCGTGGCAGGAACAGGAGTGGGAGATTGTCCCTGTTAGTTACCAAAACTCTCAGGGGAGTTTTGCTACCAAATTCCATTAAAATGAGAGTTTCAACCTTTAAAAGTACAATTCAGTAGCTTGTTTCGTTAAATAAGCTAGCAAAGATTGTATATTAGTGTCTGACAGGGCTACATTTGGGTGAAAACCATGCTGAATTATTTATGTTGTCATTAATGTCACACAAACCACAGTAAGGAGAATTATATGGGCTGCAAAAGTGAGCAGCGCTAAGTCAGATTCAAACAAATGGAATTGTTATTCTTCAATACCAGTCACAGGTTGCAGCTGCCTAATGCATCCAGGAGAGGATGAGAAGTGAATGGTAAATCAATGGAAAGGTTCACACCTGACTGACAGCCTTTAAATATTGTAAAGGGTCCCTCAGCGCAGGGCAGGGTTGTATAATACATTAGCATTTAAGACCAGTGGAAAGACATGCAGGGAAGTGTTTCAGAAGTTTTGCCCTTGTAGCTGCAAAGCTCAAATAGCTGGAGAGGAACATACCTGGAAAATGGGGTGGAAAGCTCAAACCGTGACTGGAGAATGGGGAAAAAAAAAAAAAAGAAAACTTAAATTGGCCAGACTAAGTTTTGTTGATACTGACCTTTGGTAAGACCAAAAGGGATTTGTGGTGTGCGGCACGGAGCGCTCAAGGGAATGGTGCTCGCTGCAATACTGGAGGCAAGGAGGTGAACCTAAGGCCAGTTTGGGAGTGGAGGCTCAGTCCTCTGCAGTGCCACACAAGAGGACATCTCTGTGAGCCACACTGGAAGAGTTCCCAGGACTCAGATGCTCTCCCTAACTCCCTTTCAGCAGCTGTGGATGTACCATTCAGGGCATCCTGGATGTTTACAGCTGTGTTCCTTCTGTAAAACAGCCCTTATTCTCCTGAGTAAGTCAAGCAATTGGATGAGCAAAATTGGAGCTTGCATGTAGTGAATATGGTTGCAGGTTACAGTCATATTAAGTATGTAAGTCTGTGCATTATTTTATATTTTCTTTGGACATGTGCGCACTTTGTCTTGCTTGCATGCATGCTCTCTTTCGCAATTACGGAAGGTCTGAACCTTGCATTTCTGATCCCAGAAATGGGTCATAAGTTGGTCATTTATTTGTAGCTGTTTGGTGTTGTCAGAAAAAAAAGTTGTAAGGGAAAGAGTATAAACGTCTGTGAGCAAGCAGGTGGACATACCTCCTCCCCGATCCCTGTGAACATGCTTTTGATCTACATCTGCTAGATGATGACCAAGACCATAGGGAAATTTTTGATCTCATTATAACACTGGTGGTGATTTCACAGGCTTGATTATAAAGAATTAAAACTTTTCCATTTATAGAGAAGCTGCCCACAGAAGGTGACCCATTAAGATGTTTTATTCTTGTGGCTTCACATTAAATATGAAAAACTAGATAAGGAGAAAGTCTGCATATGTACGTTTGTGAGTGTGTATTTATATATATATATATATAAAAGTATGTGGCTGGTATTCTCTTCACTACTCTGCTTTTATATTGTTGTTGGGCACTGTTGAATGCACACAGCCTCCCCAGCACAGCTGTCTATTGACATCCTCTACTTACCCAAAGGTGGTGAGTTTGAGGCACATCTGCAACCCCTGCCCTCCTTGTGGAAGTGTCTCCCCTCCACACATCAGGCTGGGAGAAAATGGGACTTGGCAGGGATGGTATTTGATTTCTGAGCCAGTGGCAGACTTTCTGTGGGACATTAGCTGTACAGCGATTTATGCAGCTACATAAGCTATTCAGTTTTCTCTTGTGTCATCTATCAAATCAGGAGAAGTAGCCTGAAAATTATGTAGCAATGATAAATACTTTAGTGACTGTGTGGTGCTGAGGCATAACTGTAATAAGGTAACAAGACTGTGAAACTTTGGTTTATTAAATTCTTTCCTACTTTAACCGTTAAAGTTTATAACAACATTTTCAGAAATACATCTGGGTTTTTTCGAGAGGCTGAGCTGTCTTTTATTCTACAGTGAGAAACAACAGCCAGGAGGAAGAGAAAATTAACTTTTCAGGCAATTTAAGTGAGGATGTGCTTGTCAATTCATTACGGTTGACAGAGTTTTGGTTTTTTTGCATGTTGGATAGTCTGCAGCGGACCAGGAGGGTTATATGGAAGATTTCATGGAATAAGCTGTGTGCTGTAATGACTGGATACAGCTTTTAAACAGACATGTCAGTCAGAAGTAACTTGTGATAGCCAGGAACAGGGTAATGAAATTAATTGCTCATATTTCTTCAACAATAGAAAAAGTTTTAATTTAAGAGTATGAGGGACAAAATTCTGATTTTGTTCATGAATACTGCTAAACAAACCCCTAATCTGATAGCACCATTTGTTATAGTATCTTTAGACATTCCTCTGAGTTCTCATAGAGCTATGAAAAGTCTCTCCTTTCTTCCTAGGCTTTCTTCTCTTTTATCTACGACCACTACCCTCCTCACTTGATCTCATTCTCCCAGCTGGATGCTCTGAAGTTTGCACTTGGGTTTGGTGCCTCCAGGCCATGGGATAGAAGCAGCAGCAGTGAGCTGGGTCCCTGGACCTTTTCAGCAGCCCCATGTTCAATGGGAAGAGCCAGCGGACAGAAGCAGGAGAGTCTCTGCAGCTATTATACCTGTCTGGAAATCCAGAGTAGCTCACTTTAACTATGAATTCAATGTGGCAATTTAAGACATATCTCCACTAGCAGCTGCCTTTCACTGGATTTACTTGACGGGGCTTCATTGTTATTTATTGTCCTACTAATTTCCACGTCTCTGTGTGCATGTGTGTCATACGTCATGTGTGACACATCACTTGCTGTTATGTTGATGTGTTCTTTTTTCCCACTAAATCATGGATAGAGCTATGGAGCAGCATGGGGGCAAGCTACAGCCCACAGAGGCCTGTCAGAAATACTCTAGGGGATGAGGATTTAATGGATCACCATTCTGTTTCAACAGCTGTCATTTAGTCAGTTTTGGGGGAGAAATATAGCACATAACAATTTGATTGTGCCCTGTGAACCCACAGGCAGAAAAGATGCGTGATGTACAGTTGCTTTGTTCAGATAAGGTGTGATGAAGGAAAAACATGAACTTTGGAAATTATTGGTGTTTTAGAGCAAGAAGGATCTGCTGTATAATAAGAGGCCAAACAGAAAATAAGGTATCCTACAAGCTCATTAACTAAGATTCCTTTGCAATCCTCTTCAGTAATGCTTTTGTTTCCCCTGTTGTTTTTGCTTTCTTTTGTCTATGTGTGCACTTAAAAAAAGGTCTTGAAAAAGAAAAGAATACATATGCAGGTGGGTAGATGTTGAAGGATATTTTTAGCCCAGTGTTTGACAAAGATGTTGTTAGCACTGCCAGAAACAACGGAAGGTGAGAGTAGATCCATGTTTCCTGCAAAGGAAGCTGCTCCGAGGTTGTGGTGATCCAGACTGAAAGGCTGCTGGATGTTTGCCTGGGCTGTCCACAGAATTTGCCATCAGTGACTCTATTTCCTTCTCAAGCTGACTGTGTCCAGAGGAAGGGAAGGAACCCCTCATCTTTTGGCTGACCGCTTTTTTGCCTTTCACAGAAACGATGCTTTTGTGGCAAAAGTCACAAAGGTTGACACTTGCTGATGTCTGGTTGCACAGGGGTGGGCTGAGAGCAACCTCTGCCTTCACCGGCAGATTGCATTGTTCTGACTCGGAGTTAGCCTGGTTCTTCACGGTATATTGGAGACATTTACTCGCTCTGAGAAAACAGATCTTGCTCTTGCAGGTGTTCAACTGTTCTGGCAGGAGCTTCAGCAGTGGGCAGCTCTGCCGTTTCTGTGTCATTTCAGTGAGGCAGGTGGAGAACACTGAATATTTTTCCAGTTTTCCAATTTAATATCCACATTGTAAATTACAAAGCGGGGGCAGGGCTGTTCTAGAAATGAAGAAGATGCAAGAAATCACCTATCACTTCATGCAACTACCCTCAGGTCTGATCACACTCCCTTTGAGGTCAGCTGAGATTTCCCCATCGTTGCAGGTACTCCTCAATGTGCTTATCTCTTTTTCCTGGCAAGCTCTGGAGCTGTTCCTAGGCTGTCTGCAGCTGCAGCACCTGGGGCAGGTTAGCTGTGTGTGTGGATTTGCAACGGTCTTTTGGGGAAAAGCATGCCAAATCCCAAAGCTCGTGGGCTTGGTAACAGCTACCATGATGCTCAGAGCTCTGGATTAAGCCCTAGAAATACTGGTAATCATCTGAAACTGGAAACAAACCCAGCTCATAAAACTGACTGTCAAAACAGGCCTGATGCATTTTGCTTAAAATTTGAGCAATTGTCAGTGTTGCAGCTTGACAAAGTTTTTCATAATATTGTCGGAATCTTCTCCTTTGGGGTTAACTAATGGAAAAAAAAAAAAAAAGAAAAAAAAAAAGAAAAAGATGACTCCTTCAAATAAAATTCCAGATGAGAAAGAAGGAGACAGGACCATATGGCCTTTTTATAAACAAATTAAAACAAAAACACCACCAACCAAAGAAATCCACCCCAGAAGAGAAAAGCTAAAGTATCAATGCCTTCAATGCCTTCATGGAATGCTTGGCCAGCAAAGCTCCAAAGCAAATCATAATCCAGTAATTGGTGGCTTTCTGCACCACCAGTTCTGTTTCTTGAAGCAGTAAATTCATCTCTGCATCTCTGTTTAGAGAAAACCTCAGGGTCCTGCCTGCCTTTACTAAAGCATGAGTAACAGCAACAGGGAATAGCAATGCAATGGCATCTCCTTGGGCAGCGTGGGCAACAGACCTTGCGCAAGGTCTTCTGGGATGCTCTGCTGAAAAAAAAAAAAAAAGAAAAAGAAAAATCCATTATTTCTGCTTCATTTGTTGTCAGCACATAAAGATAAGTTGGCGTAAGGCCGTGTTCAGGAGTTAGCTTGCCAGTGTGAGCACATTGCGGTTACCCTTGATGTACTGAAGGTCAGGGTACGATTTAAATGGAGACAGAGATGAAAGTAGAAGCAGGTAAGCCCTGCTTCGTGAAGAGCCTTATTCCCTGAATGGGGCATTGGTAGCGATACATTTCATTTTACAGGTATTGAAAGTAGGGCTTGGGAGGAGGTATTACCCTGACCTTAGTCCGGAATTCATGGACACCAGTGCTCTGGGTTAGGACTTGTTCTTTTAAGTGTATGTTGGCTTTAGCAGGATCTGTGCTGGTACAGTAGATCTGCCGATATTTGATGTTATGAGTATTTGAGATTGCAGGAATAAGGTTAAGAATAGTTTCAGAGTTAGCGTTGAGCCAAAGGCTGGATAACACTTTTGCAGCATATGTTTTTCTTTTGGTCAATGGCAAGACAGAGTAGCATGTGAGGGAATGTCAGAAATATATATTAAAAAAGTTATTAGAAAGCAAAGCAACAAAACCCAGGCACAATATTTCATTTGTACAGAGAATCCTCCAAATCTATTTTTGACTGAATTGAACAGCTTCATCTTGTAGTCGAAACTATTTTGAAATCTGTTCTTTTTGTTTCAGCTGCTGCTAGGGACCCAGCTCTGTAATGATGGCTGGGTTTCATCTGCATGATCTGGGGAGCCAAAGGGGTTGTGTTCTCCACTGGCAGGATGCCCACAGAAAGTGCTCTTCATTTATATTCCAAAATCAGGCTGGGTTAAGGGTAGGGTCAGGGTCACATTCCCTGGCTTTGCAGCTGTGGCTGCAGCCACCTCTTCCCCAGGACAGGGGAGTCCTGCCAGACCTGGGGTTCGAAGATGCCCCGTACTTGCGTATGATGTGCTATATCATAGAGTCACAGAACAGTTTGGGTTGGAAGGGACCTTCAAAGCTCATCCAGTGCCACCCCTGCCATGAGCAGGGACATCTTCACCAGCTCAGGTTGCTCAGAGCCCCGTCCAGCCTGGCCTGGGATGTCTCCAGGGATGGGGCATCCACCACCTTTTTTGGCCAGAGTGGGGTTGCTGCCTGCACCCCTCGGTGCCTGCATTCCCATAGTCCCTGCTCATGCTGCTGCACTGTTTGTTTTCTTGATGGGAAGAGTAATAATTTTGTGACTTAAGGTAGAGCTTCATGTCAGCAGCAGCAAAAATTACTCTCCTTTCTGACTAGTCCTTCAAGGAAAATCTTTCAGAGCTGACTCTCCGGGGGCTGAAATCAATGCAGGCGTTAAGCAACGTGGCTTGGCTATTTGGATAAAATAACCTAGTTTTGATTAGGTAGGGAATCGGAGGATAAAGGGATTTCGTTTTCTCAGAGTTGGGCAAAGAATAGCAATGTAAAAAGCTGGCTCAAATAGCTAAAGCCAATACCTTCCCCCTGCGGCTTTCTTTTGGTTTCTTTGTAGCACATCAACTTAAAAGAGACTTAAACTCCAGTTTCTGAAGGTTGCTGAGTGGGAGGGTGAAAAATAAAAGAAAAGGGAGTTCACAGCTGCAGCCTCTTAGGAAATTGTGGTAACAACCTGTCATCCTTGGAGTTGTGGCTGATAACGCTTCTGTGCGTCCTTGTGCCTGTTGGTCTTTATCTGAATTATCTACTGGCACATCTGAAATTTAATGATGCCATATGACACTTGGTACAATACAGTCTGTTTAGCGTGTTCCCACTCTCCAGGTACTCAGGAAGGCAGCATGGACAGGAGGAAAAACAAATGCTTTTTCACTACATTTTGCTCCTGATGTGTTAATTCTCTTCAGCTCACTGAGCTGCTCAGTTTGGTGGCTACGTTTGGGCATTGCAGACTGATAAGCTAATGTGTATACTTTCACATGCCCGCAGACATACCTGTCCTTGGGTATTCTTATAACTTAAACCACATTTGGTGTTGAAAACCTTATTTTAACATCTCCCATGTTAAGGAGCTGTTTCCACCGAGTTGGCATAGGGATATGTGCTGCTGTTTCATCCAAAAAAAGATTATCTTTCCTGTGAAATACCTGCAATTTGCTTCCCAGAGCAGGGCGCAGCCATTCACAAGAATCACAAATGGGACAAGATTCCTGCAGCCCCTCCACTGCATTATTGCGCTGCTCGCTCTCTGTTTTGCTGCTTTTATTCCTTATTTTTCCATGTAGCAGCCAGGCCAAGCACAGAGGCTCCGGATGGGTGATGGGGTGGGTGGACAGAGCCTCTTGTGATGTGACGGGTGGCAAACCTGACCCCATGTGATTTAGGGGACAAGTAAAGACCCTGCCCTGCACCCACAGAGCGGCCCCCAGGCACCAGCTCTGACTCCAGCTTCTCTCCCACTTCTTCACCGATTTGCAGTAACTTTTTTGAGCCCTTCATGTTGCCTGCCTGGATCTTAATTTGATTTACAATACACATGCTTCCAGGCTACCTGAAATATCTTGGAAAAAAACCAACACAAATAATCCTCACAGATGTGACAACAGAAGAATAGAAAAAGAAATAATTCCCTTAAAGAGCAGAAAAGAAGAAAAAAAGGCAAGGAAAGAAGGAAGACATGGATATTTTGTCAGGTATATTTGGTGAGGAATTTTTCAAATAGCTTCTTGTTTTAATAATGTCTTTGGTTAAAAGGAAAAACTGTTTTATTAATAGTCCTACTTCTTTTCTGTAGAATTAATATTCACCCATGAAAAAATAGAGCTTCCACTTTGCATGCTAATTTAGGCTGCTTATTTCTATTCCCATTTTGTGTGTGTGTGTGAAATTATACCTGGGTTCCTATAATCCTAAATTCAACATGAAGAAGGAACCTGGATGCTACTGCAACTTCTGCTTGCTGATCTCCAAAATATCTTGTGCAATGTATGACTTGGAGAGAAGCCACACTGCCTTCAGTAAAAGGAAAAAAGGGCAAGATTTCTTGTCCCCCTGCTTCCAGAGAAAATCAGGAAAATCTAAAGGCTCCAGTTAGAGAAGATGTATAATGAGTAAATTTTTAAAGTCTTACTGTATCTAAATAGCATCCATGGCTTTGGCAGTTTGTTTCATTATGTTGTTGGGTTGGGTTTTTTGGGTTTTTTTAACATTAGCAGCTGATGGCAGTGAATTGTATGTATTCTGCAGTTACACTTTGTTGTGGGGTATGTTTCTACAACAGGAATGGACTTAAGGCTTGTGTGGGCTCTCTCCTTAGCTCACATCATTAGTTCACAGAAGATGGGGCTTATCGCAGGAAAGCTCTTGGGACACCCACTGGGCTCGTGTCACCCACTGTCCCTGGCACGGTTTCAGGATACCCCCATCACAGGTTAGAAATGGCTCCACGTTCACTGGGCAGGTTGTTGGTCTCTTTATTTACCATCAGGACACTGTGCAAAAGGCACCAGGCAACCCCTGCCCACCTCCCCGGGTGCGATTTGTCTCCCTGGGGACATAACAGCCCTGGCTGGGAAGAGCAATCAGATGTACATCGGTTGTGACATTGTGCTTGAATCAAAGCCAGGAGTCAAGAAGCATAAAGCAGTTTCTGTCACCGCTTTCCCTAGGAGAGAATTTTTCTCCTGTTTAACCGCCCCACACCTTTGCAAACCCTTTTGGTGCAGGCAGGTTGTTGCTCTCTCACTAGCATAATGCATTTGTAATGAGCTCTTCTACAAAGATCATGTGCTAACACTGAATTCTTAAGCAGAGGCCATTAATTTTTTAATTATCTCTCTAACTTTTTTTTTTCTTTTACTGCACAGAGAGAAATGCACTACAGCTCTGAGCAATAGTGACAGGGTGATCCTGGGTGAACACAAGATGAATCAAAGGGTAAGCAGCTCCTTTAAGAGTAAAAAAGGTGTTAAATTAGTCAAGCCTTGTGCTGCTTTGAAGCTCACAGGCATGACATTTTCGGTCTTTTTATTACATTTTTTGTGTGTGTTTGAGCTACTGCTTAGTCAAGTAGATAGTGTCAAATCCTGATAAAGCAAACTCCAGCATCCTGAAGTCAAATGATGATATAAAGCAACATGCACAACCTGTGAGTTGGGTTTTTTTTTTCATTTTCAGTCACTTAGGATACTTTTAATACATCTGAGAATTTAACCATGTCTCTCACTGCAGTTTAAAAACAAGCTGAAGTAGGTAGCTAGTTAATTCAAAGTGATTAGAAAGGATGAAGAAAAGTTGTGATTTCCAAAGCCCTATATATGCAGGAGAGCCTGTATTTCAATCTGAAAAAAATTTGCTGTAGTGTTCATAATCTTCTCCACATTTTGATGGAAAAATCAAACGATTTTGATAGTGTTTCAGGTGAGATATTGCCTTTTCAAATAGTGTAATTTCAGCTGTATATCAAAATGTAAAGTTTTATTATTCTGTCTTGCTTAGGAAAATCTCTTCTTGCCTAAATTATTTCTGTGCCACATCTTCTTGAAGTATTTCGAAACAGAGCAACATGAAAATCTCATCTTGAAGTGTTTGGCTTCTGCACTATAGACTTCTGAGCTCTCATCACTACAGGATCTGAGCACCTTCCAGCAGCACACTGAACACCACAACTAACATCTGCCATGTTTTGTTTGCTTTCGCATCCTCTCCTCTGGGGAAAAATGCATCTGCAGTGGGATGCCCAGTTTTGGTAAGGTTTCTCTGTATGAGATTGGTTTTGGGTTTGTTTTTTAATAAGAAAGATGCATTCTTCTGAATTTCAGTGAGAAAAGTAAGATGGAAGAAAGACGTTGCACTTGGAGTGGCGCGCAGAAATATTTGCAGAGGTCTTTATGTGTGTGGGCGGGCGTTGTTCAGCTTTCTCAGACTAATCTGGAGGAACTGTTGACCATACTGGGATGTTTTTTTGTGGGAGAGAAGCAGAGGTGAAAACCAAGAGCAGGGTGCTCGTTGCCAGATTGCAGCAGGTGAATTCGCAGCCTGCTGGATCCCAACCACGACTCAGGGACTGCCCCTCAGCACACAGCAGCATTATGCCCTTGCTACAGCACAGGCTGAACAGAAGGGTTACTTCTAGAAACTGCTGTGTGAGAGCTTGAGGCTTGGATTCACACTCACAGAGGTTTGTGGTTGTCTAAAGGGAGAATTTTCTGCCTGAGAGGCAGCAAAATTGACGCTATTTTGGAACTGCTGGTCCTTGTGCAGGAAGGGGTTGACTTCAGCTTTGAGGGAGCCTGACACTTCAGCTCTGTGCAGGCCCCATCCCGTTCTGCCAGCTCTGAAGCCGGCAGTTATGTTTTATCTGCATTGCTAACTATTGTGATTGCTCACTGTTAACTCATCAAATGAGATGAAAGGATCTCATTACAAGGAGCAGGCTATCTATTACCAGTGCTGCTGTTTGAAATGAGACTCATTTTGTGTTGGAATTTAACAGCACCGAACAGACTGGATGGTGTCACAAATAGTTTAATTGTCCTGCAAGTCAACTCAATTTGCCAGAGGAATGAGGATCTTTAATAGAGTCGATGTTAAACCACTGTGGCTATTCATCTTTGCTGTGTGTGAGAGGTGGCCAGTCCTCCAGCCGCTGGCAAATGACTGCAGAGCTGTTCTCACGTCCACCTGCAACATTGTGTTCTTGTACGGAACTCATAGCTCGGTCCCTCCAATGTGACAGTCAGCCACTGGCATTGCTGTCCTGTGAAATGGCATGACACGCACATTATAGTCATAATAACCTGGGCTCATTCCTAGATCCGGTGCTGCCTTACTGAATAAATTGGACACGAATTACAAGTGTCTTTCATCCGTTTCAGAATCTCAGACCCAGCTGCCAGTACTCACTAGTTCTGGAATTATTAGTTCAGAACAACATTTTCTGAACAGTTCTGCAAAAAGGCAATGTACTAAGTAAAACAGTTCCCTGGTTTCTGAAACTGGGAGATTCAAGCTTCCTAAATTCTCTGTGCAATGTCCAAAGCAATTATTTTATCAGGATCATAACATCTTTATTTTTATTTTATTTCTCAAAAACATGTAATGACTGGATAGCTGGAGATGACGGGACAGAAGACTGTATCAGCACAGTTATGAGGAAAAATGTGGACATTTTTGGATAGGTAGTGAAAGGAGGAAGAGACTGCCAAGGGCAGGGAACCCTTAAAGACAGGGAGGAGAGACAGGAGTGAATACAGAGGGTATGCAGGCACAGGTAGAATTTGGGATCAAACTTAACCATAAGATTAGCAAGTATATGTGCACTTACATTGCATGTAATGCACAGATTGAGGATGATGTTGGCAACCTCCTCTGTAGGAGCAGGAACGTGCCGTCAGGTTTTGTTTTCTGCCTCAGGGGTCACCTAAATGTTCCCAGAGATGCCTTATGATTTCCAGCTGAATAACACATGCTGAGCTTTAACTGACTCCCTTGGAGTGACTCCTGCTCCCTCTCATAAATGCTTTAGTGTCTATTGCAGAGCTTCCTATACTGCACTACAAACAATAAGTGGTTAAAAGCCAATGAGGAAGGAAATTGCTGGTTAACTAATGCTGGTCAAAATTGTCCCCAGATGATGTGCAAACTCTTTGGTGCTGGGTACCAAATTATCTTTCAAACTCAGCTGTAAATGCTTTTTATGTGCCTTCCTCTTTAGCATTTTCATGTGCCTGTTATTTCTGTTGCTGTTTGCTACTGCAGAGTCTGATTGTTGAGGTCAAGGGACATTTAGTCACTGACTGCCACATCGACAGGTGCAAGCTTCAAAAGGTTGGTTTTATTGTTTCTTTTTTTTAAAAAAAAAATCTTTATTAGTAGAAAAAGAAGCTAAATTTGACAACAGAGAATGATAACAGGTGAATCACGTGTCTTTTGATCATGATTATGCGATCAGAAGCACATTAGCATAATGAAGGGATAATTACTAACTGTGCTGGGTTCTGTTTTCACACATTTATGACGATTAGGCATGGGAGTGGGCAGGTTGTCACTGATTTTAGGCAGAGCCCTTTAACAGGCATGAAGAAGCTTAAACAGAGATAGGAAACAGTTCACCCTTCATAGTCCACCTCTGCATTTCCAGAAGGATTAAATTCAGTGATCAGCAGCAAATGCACAGCATGGAGTTGCACAAGCGGTTTCCAGTCATTGTAATTCTTCATGGTAGCAGAAGAAGCAAGACAGTAAGTACTAAAATACCAAGTGCCTCAAACCCAGCAGCTTCAGTATTGGAAGGCTTTGTATCAAATTAGCTGCCTTCTTGCACATGCACACAGAGCATGAAGTCTTTTGCCCAGATTTAATTTGTCTTTGCTTTGGTTCCTGTACAGTGGTGCCATGCAGATCTGTAGTTCTCTATCAGAAAACCTCCAGTCTGTGATCTGTTGGCAGGAGAGCTTTGTCTGAGGGACAACAGTGGGCAGCGATGCTTCCAAGGGATAAAAGACTTTCAGTGCTTGCTCTGATTCCAGCTCTTTAACATGATATTGAAAGACACATCCTTGTGCTGCCACTGAGCAGACTTGAAGGCCAGGGACCTCAAGCCCACATCTTCCTGCACAACCAGAGCCTGATTTTTCAGACCTGTCATTAGCACTGGACAAGCCTCTTGACACTCAACTGAAAATGTGGGTGTTGTGGTTTTTTTTTCTTATTATAGGGGTTAAAACCATTGAGGCTGACTATTTTCAGTGATTCAAGCATGTACATCCCATATCTTATGGGTTTGCTCCAGATCTTGTTGTGCTAATTACCATTCCAGGTGGCTATGAGTTAATTAGTAAGCTATGTGTTTCAGGGTGCACCCGCAATCGTATATGAATAAATTGTTACTGAATAAATAGTGCATGGATATAAGGTATTTGATGTGACAGAAATGCTTTGGCTTGCACAGGACAACTGAAATGTATGTATTATTAGTGACCATATGCAGGTCTTTTCCTTAATTTGCTTCATCTGGGGTTTTTTTTTGGAGGTCTGGGGATAAAGGTCTTGATCTGGAGTCATTGGTTATTATTTAAAATGGCCTGATTTTCATTTCCTTAGTTTTCAGGTCAGCCTGTGCTTTCTGAAATACAATGATCTTCCCTCAGATGCTAAAAAGGAACCTGTTTGGGTTTAGACATCTGGGAAAGATGATACAAAGCCAACAAGATTTACTGTTGGTAAGGTGCCACCAATATCTTCTGGCCTTGAGCAAAAAGTCCAGTGTGTCTCAAATGTTTTCCTCAGTTTGTCACCATCAAAGGTTGCCTTAGCACACAGATGGCCCCCATTCAGTGAAGCATGGAGGAAGGCAGCCAGAATGCGGGTGGCAGCCATCCCCGGCGGTGTGTGACAGATTGAGATTTTTGTGTCACCACTAAGCAGGAAACAAACCATGCGCTCTTTGTTGCCACCACCAAACCTGCAAGTCCCTTCACCATGGGGTGCCTGTCCCCTCAAGGGGTCTGTCTGGGTCTGAATCTATTGGCTTTTCATTCCTCTCCTGTGTCCCCATGAGGCCAAGTTTCAGTGCTGCATCCTTCACTTGCAGAGCAGTGCTGGTGCCTCGCAAAGACCAGGATGAAGGAGGCAGAGAGGATCAGCAGGATGTGTGCAGTGACTCGTACAGAGACAGTTTGGCATGTTACCACCCACACACACCCACCTCAGAGGGTTCAGGAGCTCCCTGTGGACCAGCAGGTCTGTACAGCATCAGTACCGTCCATCCCATCCCTGCAGCCAGGTTTCTGACCACAGTGGTACGTTTCTGAAGAGCTGCAGAGAGCTTTCTGGGGTTAAAGTCTGTCTTGATGACGTATTTGTTGAGATAGTGCCCCACTCAGCATCCAGAAGCACAGCCTGGGACTATTAGCACAGTTCATAATTGCAGGAGTCCTTATGAGTCTTCAAATTGAGCCTATTCTCTCACCAGAATCATCGTTTACTTCAGCATATTTAAAAAAAAAATCATGCCCTCCCCCCACACATACACACAGACCTCACAGAGATTTTCATGCATTTAAATGAAAAAGCTGAACAGTTCTCTTTTCTCATCCACATTATGCAGCATTGCCCTTCTCTGTACTTTATCCCATTTCAGAGCTGTCATGCAAACAAACCCAACCGAAAAAAAAAAAGAAAAATCATTAAAGAATGCATCCTATCAGCCTTCTGGTTTGGCTCCTTCTCTCACTGTATGTGCAGGGAGAAATCCCTTCTCCTGCTTGTCCTTCTCTTTCAGGTGCTTTCACTTCTTTCCTACCTGTGATCCAGTATCTCCATGGTTCCCCAGAGCTCTCTGGTCTGCTCCGGTTGCCAGTAAAAAAGCCCTAGGCCCTTTCCCCCCTTTCCCTATTCCAGGACCATGAAGCTACTGTTTTCTAAAGCATTTTAATATTTGTTTGATTGTTGTTTTTTTTTCTCAACTCCTCCAGAAGTGAGAATTTTCCTGTTCTCTAAAATCTGTCCTGTGAAGCACCCTGTACTGCCAGGGCACCCTGTTCTCTTTATCCACTATATCTGGATTGAAGCAGTTAGTGCATCGTTCTCCTCCATCACTGCAGCATCTCATTGGTTTTAATATTCTTTCTTGCTCTCTTTTATATCAAGTATGATTGTGAGTCTAGCTTATCTAAGCCTTCTTCATCATGCAAAAAGCCATGCTCTGGTAAGCCTGCCCCTTCTTATGTCCCTAACTTTTGATGGAGGACATTTGGCTATGCTGGAAATTCATTCCTCTGCAAGGTAAGCAGCATGGGTTCCCATGGGATTGTCACACTGGCCACAGAAAAGTCCTCTTTACCAGAGACTAAACATGGAGAAGGTGCATCCAGCTCTGGGGTTTACTGGTGGACAGTTGCTGGTGGCAGGGGGCTGTCAGCAGGAAGTATTGTTTGTTGTTGTTCTCTGTACGAGTGTGTGGCACATATTATTGGCTCTCCTGGGCAACAACCGTAAACCCAACTCAAATACACCTTAAAAAAATCTCTCCTAAAGGGGAAAACCACAGGAAAATGACCAAAAAAGCTAATGAATATCCCTTCTCCTGTAGGATGAGTATCTTATTCTTTCTGAAGCTGCAGCTGTGTGTGAGAAGATGTGCATGTTGAAGTAGCTCTAGTGAGGAGCTTGCACTGATCCACATAAGGAGAGAGACAGAGAATCTGGAGCAGGTATGGGGCAACAGGTCAAGGCTTTCACCTGTAATTCTCTGTTATCCCACAGAGACCCCTGAAGGCCAAGAGAGTGCCTTTGCCAAAGAGGAGTATGTCTTGGTAGCAAGACTTCCAGTTTGTGGTAAAAATAACTATTATTTACTTCACAGGCACACGGAAAAGCACCTGCCTGGACAGCAGGAGACCAGCAAATCCCAGGTATGAAAGTGGATCTGCCAACTTTTATGTAGAATGTCTATTAGTGAATTTAGGCTGTTCCATCTTCACACATCCCTAGAAAAACTTGGGATTATCTTGATTTTTATCCACACATGCAAGGTGAATTCCTCTAAATCTTAATGATTCATGGGATCGGGCTGCTTCTCAGTTTCAATAAATATATTAGTCTCTTTGTCAGTGAGGAGTAAAGAGCTGTTTTGAATTCACAGTGCGTATTTAAAGTTTCTTTCAAAGATTACTTTTTTTTGTTCCTCTCATGTATCTCAGAAGAAACCAGCCTGCCAAACTGCTCCATGAAGCTCTTCTGAGACAGAAACATCCATCTCTGTGTACGGTCTGTACTTGCGAAGCAGAGCACAAAGCCCTTTTTCCACTTAATCCATATTAATTATCTCTCTACAGCTCTTCTATAGTTTCCACTCAGCCCAGGCACCAAAACATGTGCGATTACATCTTGAACAAACCAGAGCCTTTCACTTCACACCTGGTAATTCAACACTCTAAAAATAAAAATAAATAAAAAGGTTTACTGCTGAAGAAGTGAGGCTCTCCACACTTGAAAACTGAATGCCTTGGGACTGTGGACTAAGGCAGATATTTTTAGTGCCATCAATATCTCCTGGAGTTGATATCTCCCAAGACAGATGGTTGTTTCCCACAGAACGTTGTCAAATGTTTGCTCAGCCAAGATCAGTTTTGTTCCAAGTCCTTTCCCACCTTCTGGTGAAATATATTTCACTTGCCAGACAAAAAATTAAAGAAACAGTATGAAACCGTGTCACTCTAGAGGGTTCTTATTCCCACAGCTCCCCTCCGTCCTTTAGCCGTGTGACTGACATCTCTTTCAGTGCCTGAGGAAGAATAGATGCAGTCACGGTGGAAGCGCGACGCCAAAAAACGAGGGTTCAGGTCTCATGTCAGAGGCTGATTTCCTCTGAGACCTACAACAACTCACATCTCAGTCTGTCAAAGGGTCTTGCTGCCACACTTTGCTGTTTGATCTCCTAAAACCAAACAAATCCTGAGCTCTTATCCTGAGAACCTTGAATCGTTCTCTTAAGAGAATGAAGTGGAAGGAGGGACAGAAGTGGTCCTGAGGAGGAGGTGACTGAAGGAGGCACAGAGAGGCTGGGTCATGTCCACTGCTCAGCAATAACTGCAGCATTTCTTTTAATTACAAACCCAAATGAGGCTGGGCACATGGAGCCCATTGACAGAGTGTGGCAGCACACAGGACCAGGTGGATTTTGAGCTGAAATTAGAGGAGCAAAGGACTTCTTAAAGGGTGGCATGGAATGTATTTGCAGCGATGCCTTATTTGTGAAAAATCACACCATTAAAAAGAAATGTTTCGCTTTTCCTTACTTGTTGCTATTTTTAGCAGAGCCTGACTTGTCACAGTGTAAAAGACAGAGTACTTTCCAAAGGACAAGCTCCTTTATAATGCTTAATCGTTAAAAGTGAGGAATTACAGCAGCCTGTGCCAGTTGCAGTTTCTGAAATCGTATGATGATTCCTTCCTGTTACACTTTTTTGCTTGTTGTGGCTGTTTAGGCTGAAAATTGTTAATATATGGTTGTTTTCTAGCTAGGACATTGGCAATCCAGGATCAGTAGGGTATCTCTCCTCTCACTTCATACATTAAAGTGATTCTGATTTAGTTCTGTAATTCTAAATCCTTTTGAAAATGCTTATTTTGCATATTGAAAGGTAAATTGGATCATCCAGAATATTTTTTCCATGTTGATCCATAGTCTGTTACAGTTTTGGAGGCAGGTGAGGCTCTCATTGGAAGGGAAATCAACACTATGATGCCCAAAAATATTTTTCATCATTAATTTAGTTGTGAGAGTGATATGTTCACACCAGCTCAACTTTTTAAGCAACCTTCAAATGGCTTTTGTGGAAGAGGATTTGGGGTGGAGGAAGCCTGCCAGTCTTGGTATTGTACCTCTTGTTTGGGATTTGCCTGGGATACATTAATATTTCACTCCTATATTTTCTTAAGGATTATAGATTCTCAATTTTCAGCCTCCTCCTGCTAAATGAGCACCTTCGCTGTTTTCAGAATACTATGTATCTACAAACATATATTACATAGATAAATACCCAACTTATTACTAAGCTGTTAACCTGCAGAAATTGCTTTCTGTTACCTGGCAAAATCATGTGCAAGCCTCTGTGTAAAGCCTTTTCATATGGGAAATTTAATTGCCCATATGGATTTGATTTTTTTTAATTTATGGCAACCTCTCAACAGAAGCAAGGTTTGCAGTGTCACATTGGCTCCTGGGAGAGACTAGATGTGATGATCATCATCTGGTCTGCAAGTGGGTTTGGGACAACCAAATCCCTACCCTCTTTTAAGAGGCATACTTGTACAAAGAGAAACAAGGGACATGCAATGATTCCATATACAAAAATCAGAAAGAGGAAAACTGCACACACATGCCAACTGAGAGGGGTTGATGGTGTTAATACTTAAGCCTTATTTTACCTCTATATTCCTACTCAGAGGTTGGCTTCCCTTCTGCTCTGTTTGGGAGCTTTCTGAGCTGCTTTAAGCTGTAAGAAGAAAACCTCTTGCAAAGGCCAAGTGCCAGCTCTTACATCCTTGCTCTGGAGTTTGTCTCCCAGATGCATTAATTCATAGAACACAGGTGGAACATGCTTATCATTAAGATCCAAATCAAGCTGCCTATCCTGTAAATGATCCCCTTGCCTCAAGCAAAATGGAACTGTTAATGCATTTTTTATAAACAATGCCATTAAAGATATTTTGTAAATATTAAAGTATATTAAAATACCACTTTTTTTTTCCTTACTCCATAAAACATAGCACAAAAAATCTCCAGGTTAAATTCCTTCTTGTGCAAATTAAACCTGACCCTTTGATTTCCAAAGTTTTTTCCATTTCCTTTGCTATAGGATTACAGTTTCTACAAGAGCTCTGAAACAGCCCTGGTGGGATGTTCGCAAACGTGGCAAGTTCAATTATGGAACTGTGCAGTAGCCAACTTATCAAAACACTTGCATGTGAACCGAGCAATGACAGAGAACATTTATGAGTATTTAAAGAGATGTTGTAGTCTCCTAAACCTGCTCCCTGACTGAGGCTGTGGCAGGTTGAACATGTGTGGTGCTTTGCTTGCTGGTCTCTTGTAAGCGATGCTGGCCAGGGGCTGGGTGCAGGCCTGCTGGGCTGTTATCCCATCTAGTGGCTGCAGTCTGCCTGCTCTTCCTTCACACAACATGCTTGTTTTTTCCATGATGTTGGTGAAACAAATCAAAGTTTGATATATTACTTCAGTTAGCAGTGACTGTGCCTTCAGATTGCTTAGTCAGATGGTCGAATATGTGCCCTTGCCCTAAATATGTTACAGCAGGGATGGGTTTCACACTCAGATGGGTGTGAAAATTCTAAATTCATACATCAAATCTAAATCTGTACATCAAATATAGATGCCTGTCTAATACAGTCAACTTTCCAGTGTAAGTACTCTGTATCACTCTTCTTACTTATGTTTGAATCTGGCTGCTTATTTGGCCACACTGAGATAATGTGCATAAGGCCTTTCCTCCCCCTGCTTGTGGGACTGGCTAAAGTTCCCCCACATCCCTAAAGGCTGTCACAGGAGTGAATTTTATCTTCTCTGCTGTCCACACACAGACATCCACAATACACCATCCATCCACCTCCCCATCAGCCCAGCTCCGGTCTGACTGAAGCCAAATGTAAAAATTCCATTGCTCTCTGAAGGAGAAAGGTTCAGAACAAAATTTTGAGTTTAATAGAAATGTGTTATGAAAATAGGGTGGTTTTTAAAAAAATTCTACTACTAATCTCCTCGATTCACGTGAAAAAAAATCAATTGAAACATATTTTGATAACAACAAGGAAAGAGAGGACTTGCCAAAGCACTGCAAGAAACTTCCTGCAGTTGGACAGGAATAACATTTGTGTTAAGCCTTCAAGAAGGAGTTCACCTGTGAAATCTTTTATTGCTTCCTTCCAACCTTGCTCTTCATCCCTCTGTTTCTATGCCACATTTTGCTCTGTTATAACTTTCTAAAAGTTGGGATTTCTCCCCTCTTAGTTCTTGAAGTCCCTGCAGCCCTTAAATATATGCATGACTGTCATTGACAACTCTTTAGGTTGTTTTCTGTACTTAGAATAACCTCTTCATTCCTTTTATGATCTTTTTTCCCTTCTTTTGATGTCAGTCTTGTTTTGTGGGACTAAAGAAAAAAACAAAGGTGAAGGCAGCTAAAGTTCCCAGCAGGTGCCTGAAGAGTGTCCACTGTGCACTGCAGAGCAGGAATTTAATAACAAAGGTCCCCTCACTAAACTGATTATCAACCTTCATCTCTTCATATGGAATACATGCCTCTTCTTCAAAATGCAGAAGTGTAAGAATTGTGTTCATGTGTATCAAAAAAAAAAAAATCACATTGATAGAAAACAAAAAACATTGTTCTGACCATCATTTTTACTAAATGTATTTAATTTCTTTTTCCCTAAAAAAAACACCACACAAAAGAAAAGGATTTGCTTCAGCCTACTGGCGTTTATTTAAGCGTAAGCATTCCCACCTGTGCTTTCTCTCCCTGGGTACTGGAAGAAAATTTTCCCTAGAAAAGTGAAAAAAGGTGCAGGAAGCTTGACATATACTTTGTTTTTCTTTTTCTCTGCTGTATGTTTTTATATATATGTTATTTGGTGATGAAATGCATTTATCATCAATACGATACTCAATTTGACAGTCAGCTTACTCATGCGGAAAACCTATAGCTCCCCTCTCCAAGAGCTGAGTGCAGCCTGGGAAGCTGTTTCCCCAGGCTCCCAATTAGCTGCCTACCCAAACTGTCTTTTCAAACCAGATCAGATATCCATGATTCCCTTCACATGTCTCCCCACTGCCTACCACACTTTAGTTTCCATTTCCAGCGGTATCCTTTACAAGCAGCTTGCCTGCCTGGTCATACCACGCAAAGGTTTGCTTGGCTGGTGGACCCATCACGGGGTACAGATGCTGAAGCTTCTACAGCCTCCAGCCACCATAACTTCACAGAATCACAGTATCACAGTATGTTTAGGATTGGAAGGGACCTCAAAAGATCATCTAGTCCAATCCCCCAACTTCTTGTCTCTAATTTTCCTAGGGCTGTGGGATGCTCACGTGGTCCATGGACAAGAGGTGTTTCTCGTGGCACGATGGTACCTGGCTGCAGTGGTGGAACCAGAGCAGAGCTGAGTGTGGTGGTGGCTTCCCCCCCAGGCTACAGGTCAGTGTCAGGGCACAGGCGTTCCTGGGCAAAACATTAAAGGAAATTGGTTCTTACATTTCTACTATTATATTCCACAATTTTTGTTATTTAAGTCTTGCAGGCAGCCACTCAACTATCCAAAACTTATTTCTAGACAAATCCTGGTAATGAACTCCCACTTAGCTGATGATCAGCTTCTAAAAATAATCACTTTGGGATTAATGATGCAGGGTGGGTTTTTTTGTTGTTTAATCACACTATCTATACACTTAAGTACACTGGACTTATCAGACCAACTCTTAACAGGATCATTTGCTGCCTCCCAATAATTACTGTAGTCTCGGATCATAATCCTCAGACTAAAATTAAAGCACCCACCTTAAGCCTGCAGCAAAGAGCAGCTTCATGCCTCTGGCAGATGATGCTCTGTGTGCATATTTGGCCCTGTGTTTTGGAACGTGTGAACTCTTAAATGTACCTGAAACTCAAAGAAACAGACAGGAGCGGTTACTTTTCTCCCTTTGCTCAGCCTGGAAGGCAGAGGGAAATTTCTCTTTGCACTCAGGAGTTTCCTGTTCTAGTTTCTCTCTAGTAAGAAACTGGATTATAAAAAGGTTTTTTGCTGCTTTTAGTGTGCTTTGTTTAAGGAAAGAGAATTTGCAGGATCCAGGCACAGGAGTTAAAGCCACACATAATCAAGCTATTTGTATTTTCGTTAACAGACAAGGAAAACCATTGCAGTTCTGAAGCATTCTGCTTTCATCATTTGCATAGACCACATAGCTGGAGATAACTAGGGAGATGCATGAGAAAAGGAGCAATTACAGTTAATCAATAATCCTCAAATGGCAGCAATTAAAATTCTAAAAAGAAAATATTAAAAAGAAAGCAGGCAAGGAAACGGCAAATCATTCATCAGCCATTCAGAGTGTTTCACAGATCTCAACTTGAAGAAAGGAGGAGTTTTTAATTAAATCATCATCTGAGGACACCATTGATCCTTCATGTTAGATATTTTAGAGCGCAAGAAACAGCTTTGAATGGCCATAATCGTAAAAGATGTGTTTGTTTTCCCCCCAAATGAGACCCTTGCCTGGCTGTTCAAAAAAGATTATTCTGCTGAAACAATATGGGAGAGCTCTCTGCTTTTAAATGATCTCATTTCCATCTCCTTAGCTGAGTTAATTTAGTGCAGTAACATATGTATTTGTTTCCAAATAGATAGCATTTTCTATATAACTTTGTCCCCTGTCCCAAGAAGATAAAACCAGCAAATTATAGTTCAGTAGGGTTTGTGTTTGTTTTGAGAAACATGGCTGATTTGGGGTGTTACCTTTTGGGGTTGCACAAGTGTCCCACTCACTGATGATGAGGAGGAGGGGCTCCCAAATCACCCACCAGCTGGACAAGGCTGGGGGAGGTGGAGCTGGGATTGGACTCAGAGCTGCCCAATCTGGCTCGTTAGGAGACTCAAGTGGGTTCAGGTGGTGGGTTGGGGTGTTTGCAGGTTTTTCTCTGGGTGAGAGGAGCAGAGCATCTTTTCTGCAGAGGCTAGAGAGCAGGGAGCAAGCCTGAAGGCGGTGAATTTGGTATGGTTTTTATTACATTATTGTTTTGGGGTGAGTATTTTTCCTTTTGTGTTAGTGGAGTTGATAGTTTCTTGCATCAGAGAGTATCAACTGCTGTGTTTGGTGCCTGAAGTAATGTTAGTGGTTTGCCAAGAAATGTGAGTGTAACCTTCTGTTTGTTAAAACCAGAGGGAACTCAGCTCTGCTGGGCCTTTGTATAACTAAAAACGTGGTTTATGTCAGGTTTGGTGGTGGAGTTATGCTGTAGGAGGGGGTTGGCTCAGGTGGGGGACTGGGATCTCTGTCCCACGTTCCCCCAAGTCCCCTTGGAGGCAGACAGCAGGTTAGAGATCTTTCATTTATTTAATATCTGCAACTGTATTGAACCTGCTGAGACTGATAGTAGGAGAGATATTAAGCATTCATGCAAGTGTTTGCAAGGTGAGGCATTTGACCTTTCTCTGCCTGATTTCCCTGCCTGGCTGTACAGCAGAACAGTTAACATGACCCGTTTGTGTTAGAAGGCAAAGAGATTTGCAGTGTCTATATCTAGCTAACTTGGGGCATCAAAGATAGGTACCTTTTGGGACATATCTTCTAGGAATCTGCACCTGTGTTGGATGCTGGGAGCAGCCAGAAGGAGATGTTATGAGGTGCCACATCTGTCCCCTTCCTTCTTGGTGGCCTAAACTCACTGCTGCCAAGCTTTGGCCAGGGAGCAGGTCCTGCTGTTGGGGCAGGCAGGGATTACAAACCAACCATCTACTTTTCCTTTCTTTGTCCAGCTGCTAAATATCTCCAGCAACTTCTCCTGCAGTGTCCGTTGTGCTCAGTGCTTGAGCTGTGGAGCTACTCAAGGTATAGTCTTCACACCAAAATCAGCACCCCTGAAACTCTTACTTCATCAGCCCCAAAGCTTTACATTCGATATATGCTCTGGGATGAGTTCAAGCGCTGCATTGCTGTTCATTCTCTGTTCCTTTAAAAGTAACTATGTGAAAAACTTATTTATTTGAAAGAATAAGATTATCTAGTGGTGAGAGAGCTAATTAAGAACAAGTTTAGTTTTTCCATATTGTATTGTGCTTCTCCAGTGAAGGATATCTATATCAGCCCTGTGACAACAAAGCAACAAACTAAACCTCATGGTGCAATGGCAGATATTTGGTAAGAGTTGACAAAAAGGCATCATTTTACCTTGGAATGCTAACCCTGTAATGGACATCAGGTCTTGACCCGTGCTTAGCCTTTTGCAAGTTGGTTCTGAGATCGCAAAAACATGTAAACGCAAGTTTAACCTTAAAGAAACAGAATAAAATCCCTGAAATCTGGGGTTTTAAATAAGTTTAGGTGACTTGCTTTGATTATGAATCACTAATGGCAGTGAAGCAGGAAGGATGTGGAAGGGCTGGCTGTAATGTGTCCGTGGACTCGACCTTATTGGAGGAGCTGAGTCTGGACTAGAAACTTGGAGGCAAGGACAGATCCCAAACAGAAGTAGATGAAGCCAAGAAAGCGCTGCTCTGTGAGTCTGGTCCAGGAAATCTCTGGAACTAACATCATTTTGGAGTCCTTTAAATGCCAGCCCCTTTGGCCCTGGAACAGCTAACTGGAGAAAAGCAAGAGAAGCATCAACAGCAGCAGGATGCAGAGTGTGTATGTGCATTTAACACTTCCCAGGACTTAGTCTTGCTGATATAAAATTGAAATATGAGAGGTTTTTGTGGCTTCTAATTTAGCACTGAACAGATGTGGAACTGTTGAAAGTAAAATGTGCATTAAAATCACTATATTTCTAGTGATCCACCAGAACAAGATGACTTCCCTCGTAGAGCACTTGCTTCATATACACAACTAAGGATGCAAAGGCACTGTAATAAGCAGACTGTAGCAAAGGAGCTCACGTTTGTCTCCTCACTGCAGGTAAAACAGCGTTTCAAGACCTGCCTCGTGTCTCTGCAGTGCCTCCCTTGCAGCGGGATGGAGGCAGGCTGCTGAGGAGCTCCTAAATCCATATGCAGTTGCTTCCTCAGTTCATCCTTCCCTCCTTTTGGAGGAGGGAGAGACCATTTGGCTTAAAGATCACCCAAGGTCTCCAGCTTGAACCTCCCATGAAGGGAGAGCAATTCTCAGCGTATATAAATCTGTCCCCACTTGCGTGCATCCACATTTGCTGATCCAGCGTGCTGGCACGGCTGCCTTCTGCTTTCTCCAGAGAAGTTCACAAAGACCCAAAAGACATCAGAAGAATGATGGCTCTTTCCACTGTGCGGGGTTTTTTTATCGTCTCTGGATGAAGCCAGAGATACACTCTCAAAACAGCATCAGCAATGCTCCTCAGTTTCTCCTCTTCCTTTCTGATGCAGTGCAAAGGTTAAAGCAAGTGCCAGTTTTGCTTTTAACAGGTTTAAAAAGGAGCAAAACTCAGAGGGAGCCTTGCCAGCAAGCTTTGCTTTCCCACCCAGCAGGGATGAGCCGTGTGGCAAATTGTTTGTTAAATTGAATCTCGCGTTCTGCGCTCCAGCAGAAGCAAAACAAGAGGTGCCACAATTACAGCTTCATTCCCTGATTACCTGGCTCAGCGTGGCAGCAATAAGCATTCACAATTTGTCGCTGCATGGCCAATTCATCTTTAAGCTGAAACAGGGCTTCTTAATTGTATTCACTAATAGTCAACTTCAATCAAAAATCACTCTGAGTCACTCTAGCTAGACTAGCTGGAGCTCCTAGCACTTGTTTTTGTTGGTTAAGAGGCTCAAATGAGATCATTGTGTTTTTATTTATGTATACAATCAGCAAACAGGGAGCACTGGCAGCCATACACACTCTGGGGCATCTTTATCACTTGGTGTTAAGCTGGGGAGACAGGACAGCTGGGATTTATGGTTCGGTGCGTGCGACTCCTTTTTGTGGCTTTTGCGTTATTTAGGCAGAGCTGGGCTTGCGGATGGCAAAACTGATGGAGGGGAGGGGTCTTGGGTTTTAATTTTGCAGTTCCTTTTGATGACAATAGTAATAAATGTCAAGGTGTTTTGTGGTGGGGCTTCAGCTTTCATTTACTAGTGTTGAGAATCCAGATGTCAGCAAGCGGAATAAGAACAAATCCTTTTTCCAAGGCAAACGTTTGGATCAGAGAGTGTGCAAAAATTGTCTGATGGAAGTTTAACTTCTTCCCGTTTTGTGACAGACTAAGATTAAACCTGCAGACTTGCAGGTTCAGCAGCTGGGCATGGAATTGAACAAATTTGCTTATCACAAGTCCCATGGACTTTTGTCTCTTGTGAGCAGAGCTGGTGGTTGGGGGACAGCCAAGCTCCCCAGGGCACCAGGGGTGAAATCCAGGCAGAGGGCCCAAGCTGGGGACCCACAACGGTGATGTGGTGGAAGCAGGATAGGGCCGGCAGAGCCTGTAAGCATGAGGTGAGATTTAGCAAGTTCTTCCCTGCCCTAGAGAGGGACAAAATGTGCCTCCTGTACCTGCTTTTCCACCCCATTAAATCATACTGTAGATCGATAGCAGATAAATTACTCTGGTGGCCAGTGGCTAGTATATGAGATTTTTCTTTATTACCGCTTCAGCTCAAGTGCTACCATGGAGGGAGAAGGATGAGACTAATTTAATTTCTCTTCTGGACAATAATTACCTGGGCATGTAAACCCTGCTGCCAGATGTACATCTCCACTAGTGTGAAAATCACAGCTTTTCGGTTAAGTTTGTCCTATCAGAGCTTTTCAGATCCTCCTGCAAACTCTTAACTGTAAGTACAGCTCAAAGGCTTCAAGATTACTGTAGCAGGGAAGAATATAAAACAGGAGTTAGAGGGTTTGCTGGAGGAGATGGGTCTGTGACTCTAAAAACTGCAGCATGGTGCTGTAAGGCATAGAAGAAAATGGCAGGTGCTTGGGGGGCCACACCAAGCTGTTTGGCAGCAGGAGACAGGCAAAACTGGGCTCATAATTCCTGTAGGAACCTTGATGTTCTTTCATATCACAAACGATGTTTTGAGACCTACCAAAGAGTGTTTTTCTTGCTTCTCAGCATGCTGGAAGACTTTTGCCAGCTGTTCTGTTGACCTCTTGAAGCAGGAAAGACAAACATTTCCGTACCATCTTGCAGGCTCAGGACAAGCTGCTTTGCTTGAACTGGAGTGTGCAAACACCAGCGTGCACTGCACGGCCTCTCCCCAGCTTGGGGTTCCTGATAGACATCTTGTACAGCTGGGAAGTCAAAAGTACTTCCACCAAATAAATAAAGCTGCTCTGAGATTTCCTCCTTCCTGTGTCTGCCAGCATCTCCGGGGGACAGATGATGTTTAATAGCTCTGTTCTCTGCCGTTAACTTCACTCCTGCTTTCTGTGTGTTTGTATTTGCGTGCACTCCATTTTCGCTGTAGGAAACTCTTTTCCATGCTTCCACGTGTGTTGCCCCTTGCAGCTCTGCTTCCTTAGCTCTGAGCAGCTGTATCCTCCCTCTCTGCTTTTTCTTCTTTTCCCTATACTCATTAATTACTTCATACAGCATCCAGCGCCCTGCTTTCTCTGACCTGCCCATGGCACAAACCTACAGCCTGTGATTCTCACTTCTTGCCTCCTCCAAACCTGTTTCCTGTTGCCTCCTATGCCTAAAACCTGGCCACTTATCAGCGTGTGAGCACTGCCATGCCCAACCCAGTGAAATATTATAATAGACAGGTTTTCTGTTAGATGGTTGCAAATACACTAATACTGGCACAGATTCTGATCATTTCACAGAATGGTTGGGGTTCGAAGAGACCTCTGGAGATGATCCAGTCCAACCCACCCATAGCAGCTTCACCAGAGCAGATCACACAGGAATGTGTCCAGGTGGGTTTGAATGTCTCCAGAGGAGGAGACTTCACAAACTCTCTGGGTAGCCTGTTCCAGGGCTCTGGCACATCAAAGTAGAGAAGTTTCTCCTCATATTCTGATGGAACTGCCTGTGTTTCATTCTGTGCCCATTGCCCCTCATCTTGTCATTAGGCACCACTGAAAAGAGTCTCGTCCATCCTCTTGATACCCACCCTTGAGATATTTATAAGCATTGATAAGATTCCCTCTCAGCTTCTCTTCTCCAGGCTGAACAGCCCCAGCTCTCTGAGTCTTTCCTCAGAAGAAAGATGCTCCAGACCCCTCATCATCTTTGTAGCCCTTTTCCCCAACAGCAGTATCGCTTGAGTACTCTTGAGGTGGTATCAATGGCTTCTCTGTTCTTAGGGTGCAATTTAGGCTCTGACATAACAAAGCACCTTGTTAAAGTTGATCAGAAGAGTAACTCAATCCCTTCAGTGACTGCACTTCAGGGTGGGAGCCTGAACTGCAAACACTGCTTTGGGAAAGTCGTGAGCCAGGCTGGCTGAGCTGCTGCCCCGTGCACCATGCAGCTGTCTGTTTGTCCTTCCCTGGGGATCCAGCCTGGCAGGGGCTGCAGTCGTTCTCCCACGGCTGTCGGATACCGTGCACAGAGCTGAGTGGGGTTTCACTTTTGGGCCAGCAGTATCCTTCAGCTCGCAGACTCGGGGCTGAGGTTCAGCCTCTGGTGCTTTTTCAAAGCAGAGCAGATGAAGGCGCGACGATACACGAAAGGCAAAACAATTTCGTTGCCTTATTTGCATGTTTCTGATGCCAGACACACCAATAAACAGAAGAAATGTTGGATAAAGACCAGAGGAGTTTGCAATTAACACATTAAACGGATCTACTGACTGTAGGATCAAAAGCAAAATAGGAAATGTAACATCCATGCAGTGTGACCGTGGCTCTCTGTCGATGATTTGATTTATGCTAACGGCCCATAGGAAGCTGATGTTGCCTTATAAACTCCCTTTCCTTTCATATAAACTGCTTCCTACAGTCTGGCACCAAACTGATAATTTCTCGCTCCTTCTTGTCTTTTTATAACAGCGTAATCTACAGGATCTGATTCCTGCCTTTACTGTGTACTCGCTCACTGCTAAACAAACTTCTGTACACGTGCCAGGCAGTATTTTGTTGACAAAAATCACTTTGTCACCAGAATTATATATATGTGCCTGATGAAATGCCTTTAACTGTCAGAATGCTTTTAGTCACATGAATTTACTCGACTAAATGATATTAGGTGGATTAAACCAAGAATTCTGTCAGACTCTTTCCTCTGAGGAAAGAATTTCATTGATCCTCACTGAAGTTGGAGAAACCTGTGCAGTCAAATGTATGTATTTGATAAACAAGTCTGCCATGGTCTTAAAATTGCTGCAGCAGGACACAAAGATTTAGGGGGAACTTGTATTAGAGCTCGATTTGCTCACTCATGTGGTGAGGGTTCAAGACTGAAGTTTGTCCGTGAGATGTAGCACCATGTGTGATGGGTTTTGGATCCCGTGTCTCTGATTGTCATTGCGATGGGTGAGATTTTTTTCCCCTTTTTAACTTTCACGATAGAAGATTGGCAAAAGAAAAAGAAAGCTTTTAGATATTGTGAGGAGGATGTCAACAAAATGCAAAACCCAGAATAACCAAATATTGCAAATATATTGTTTTTTCTGCCTTTTGAGAGTTTTCTATTTCATCATCAGCTCTCCTGAACATTTTCCTGTTGCCGAGTGAGCTGCTGCTCTGTGAGCAGCAGGTACGTGCTCTGCTTCTGCAGCACTTTTAACTCTCTTGCTCAGTGGTAGAAGAAATTTGGTTTGGGGGAAGAAAGGAAAGAAACTCTTGTTCTTTGTACTCGGAGAGGTCATGGAGACTGAAAACGCTGCTTCCTTTGAATATAGTGATGCCTAATGATACGCTGTCATCTCTTCTGCCATCAGAAAGCCTTGATTTTACTTCTTGTGTCCTTCTACAGCTGGATGATGGGTGAAAAGGGACCCCCCAGCATTAATATCTGCTGGGAGCTTACATGCCGCTCTCATAGTTAATAACAGTGACCCGAATTATTATTCCTAGTGTGTCTTTAGCAGTCTTCAGATGAGGCGGTGAAAGCCTTTTACATAAGAGGGATAAGAACTGATCCCTTGTTCATCAAGTTGCTCTGCTTTTCCCCCAGGGCACCAAGTTCAGAGAAATCAAGGCACAAGCATTATGTGCCTGTTATTTCTTGTGTGGCTGCAGAGCCAGGACAAAAACACCAGTAAATTCATGTAGGTGATTACACCCCTTCCTGAGTCACACTTGGAATAAAGAGCATTAAATTCTGGCTTGTGACTTGCTACTGCTGGCTCTAATAAGGTCCTGTTTTTCTAACTGCTTTTGTTTGGTGTTTTGGTCTAGGATTTAGTTGCAGCTCCCTCCGGGTTCTTCACACGGACCCCCTTTCTATGCATGGGCTACTGCCTGTTTCCCACATGTTCTTCTGCCCGGAACACATGCAGAGACTTTGCCCCACAAAAAAAATCAGTGCTGCGTTATTATCTGTTCCCTCTCTGACCCGTGAATCAGTATTTTTAAAATTAAAACTGCCATCAGTTATGTTTAAAGTAAAAAAACCCACTAATTTTAAGTCTACTGTTGAGTAAAGACAAACATACATATATATATATATATATATATATATATATGGTGTTAGAGCTGGTGCTGCTCTCTGTTAGGATTTTTTTTTCTCTTTGCCAACCGATTTATCTCTAAAATAAACAACCAGTGTTGAAATTAAAGCACATTAATAGAGCTGATTTGTAAATAAAAAGGAGAGTTAGACAGACAGAGTGGAAACATAAATAGAGACCAAATGTTATAATGAGCTCCTACTTAGAAAAATACTGTAATTCCCCTGCATGCTCATGGTAACAGAGCGGTAGGCACATGAGCTGGTAGAATAGCAGAAATGCCTTTCCCTAATACTGCAAATGTTGAGATAAATCTGTTATTTGAATACTGATCAATTACAAAAAGCATTTTGAAGGTCCGTGGCAATTACTCACTTCAAGGGTTTTCCTGGAAACACTTCTCAGAAAAGCTTATTTTGCTGAACTGCTCTGCAAATCTCCTGCCAAGCCCTGGGACAGGGGAGAAAGGAGTGGAAACCTTCCTCACTCCCCTTAAAAAATACCCGAGTGCACGGAGGTGGTTCGAGGTTTTAATAACTCGCAATACAGAAACTGAGAGGTTATGGTCACAGTCACGTAATTTAGGGGACGTGGCTGAAAGTTGTTGTTCCCCTATAAGGAGAGCTCATGGATAAATATTAAGATAGAGAATTATTCAGTACAATGCACTTGAGCCTCACAGGGAAGGATTAATCGACACATAGATGTATTGGGGGTAGGGACGGTGACAACATGTGATAAATGAAACACACAGCAGCGAGAACAGATGTATGCTGGAAGGACAGCATGATAAATGTGCATCTTGATATTTACAGTGCCTGAGCAAACGCTCCTGATCTGATACAGGTTCAGTAACTGCAGTCATGTTTGAGTACGGTGGTGACTTGATTGATTTAATTAGCTCTCATTAATGGCATTGAAGATAGTTCAACAACAAGCAACGGAGAGTCTTGCTGAAGTGTTGCATGTTAATTGCTTGATGATTTGTGTTATGGGATGGCTCTTTTGCGTAAGTACAAATTAGACAGCGAGTTGTTTGGAAACACTCATGTCTATCCTTGCTGGGAGAGGCGAGACCGCTGCCCGGGCTGGCTGCATTGTGCACCTTCCACGTGCCAGCACGGGTTCTCTGTGCCCTGCCAAGGTTTAGAACCTCTAAACAAGGCTCTGGCTGCAGCCAGCAGGGCTCCTTTCCCCATCGCCTCACTCCCCGCTCGCATGAGTGGAAAGGACCTTGCAAATCAATATCCTCATTAAAGCTTATAAATTATTCTTTTCATCTACATTGACTCTGAGGAGTGAGCGAGCTGGCCCAGGGAAAATTAAATTCTGCCTCTGCCTAAATCTACTCAAATATTTATTTTTAAAAAAAAAACTTTTCTCATAACAGCATTTTAAAATTCAATTTGATGCTCTCTAACTGCACAATGATAAAGGTTGGTCAAAAAAGCAAATTTCCTTCCTATATTTTTCATGTTATATAAGAAATAACTAAACTTGATATTGCCTGACTTAGGTGGGAATTACCTGCCTCTGCTCTGGACTTCACTGCTGGTTATAGCTCTCCATGTCTGACCTGGCATTTTCCATGCCCATAATCTGCCTCGGGGTGAACTCTGTGGAGATGTCCTCTCTGTCTCAGGGAGCAAGATAAGGGCAAGAGAGCGTAGTTTGTCTGTGTAGTTAACTGGTAGTATGAGGTATTTATTTTCCCCTTGCCTGGGTGAGGAGGAGGAACCAGGCTGAGTGTGAGTGTAGAAGACAGAAACATGGGTTGTCTCAGGGGGCTGGACATGGGGAGCAGCAGGAGCTGGATGGTGTTGCCTGATCCTGCTGCACCTGCGGGGGAAAAACTGGGGTGGAAGATGCAGGTGCGGGCACGTCCTTGCTGGGATGTAATCACCAATGTAACTAAAAGCTACGGGCTTTGAGTGGCCAGTCATAATTCTGGCATTGTGTTTCTTTTGAAACTTTGCTTTGGTGACCTTGGTACTCTTAAAGGGGATTATTTGTGGGTGTTGTGTGCTGCTAACGGAACCCACAACAAGAGCTCACTCCAGCAGGGGGATTCCCATGCAAGGTGTGTGTTGCCAGATCACTGCAACTTGGAGCAAGTGCTTGTGGAGATGGTACATTTGTCCTTTAAAGGAATGGTAGGGCTTCATTTTGGTCTTGAGGATGTTTAAAAGAACAGAAGTTAATCGATGTGTCTTGTGTTTGCCATTTCTGTGAAAAACAACATCCTGCATTTGTGCATGTTTAGAGGAGGTATGTTACCACACCTCTTGGGAACCATAATGCTTGATAGCGTTGTAGGAAGATCTGATGTTACAAGTGGAAGGCTGCCTTTGCCTCCAGTTCTGCCAGCTGCAGACTTGCAAGGACAGAAATGCACAAGCTGGTTGGACCTGTCTTTCACAACGGGATGCAGCTCAGAGACGCTGTATGCTGGATTACTGTGCTGGGTGGGATCTTCCCTTTTGGAAGCAGTTTAAGATACCATCTTCCACAACCGAGGTTTCAAGCGGTCCAGCTTTGGGCCAATTGGGAGCCGTTGGTGGGCTGGGCTCAGCGTTCTTTGCCTACATCAGATGTGCTGAGTGCTCTCTTTGCCCTCACCAGCCTCTGCCCTTCTGCGAGACAGTAGGAAATCACACGACTACTCGTCTTCAACTGCAAGTCAGCATCGTACGCATGTACTTGGGAACGGTTCGTGTAGAAAATTTAACTATACAGCTGTCCTGACTGGAGAGGGCTGCTTTAGGAATGAAAAGCAGTGTTTAGGAGCTCGCTCAGCTGTCTCTTGGCAAAGCTGCTCACTGTGAACAGCACACGCTGCTGGAGGACCCTAGGCAAAATGCAAGCTGTGCTTCTCAAAATAACCACTTTTCCCCACCTTTTTTTTCACCTTTCTTCCACACCCGACACTGCGCTGAGAGGTGGTGGGAGAAGTAAGTTGTGTGTACTGGTGCGTCCTCTCCATGCTTCTGGCAGACCAGGGCTTTCTGGACTGGAGGCTGCATCATGTTCAGATCTTGTCTCCTTGGTGCTTTGGACCCTGTGGATTGTGTAGTTGTTTTGTCCAAGTTATTAGGGCCAAGGCCAGGAAACCTGGGCTACAGTGACAAAGCTAGTGTGTGCTGCTGAGGGGCGTTTTGGAGTCACCCCCCTCCAGACCCAAAGGGACAATGTCTTTGCGTGAGGTTTAGGAGGAAGACAGGCTGCTGCTTCAGTGTGGCTGAGAGAACATAGCTGTTTCTACAGGCAGGAAGAGATGTGAAAATCAGGCTCTGCGTTTAAGGATGCAGTGAGTTTTGTAAGTTATACCTTCTGATTACACAGGTCGCTGAACTTCATTTAACCTGTAGCTTTGGGAACACGATGGCATTAAGAGAGGGCTGAGAAAAGAGTTTCTTTCCTTGAAAAAATGCATAGATGTTGACCTTCTATTTTACCCTGAAGTAAGGCAAACAAAGATGAAAACGGTGAGGTTTTGCAAAAGCAAAACCTGCTTTGTTTTCAATTTTTTGTAGCTTTTTTTTTACTCCAGCAGATTGTTTTGATACCAAGATTAAAGTGATTCTGATGAAATAAATTCCACAATTATTTCCCAGAGGTTATTTCTATTGAGTGCACTTTTTCAGAGGAGAAACCCATGTGACTGGGAAGCTTTCCACTAGATCTGGAGACTGCCAGGTTATCTGTGTTGGGGAGGACAAGAAGGCCCCAGCACTGTCTCCATGGCTGCCCTTGCAGTGTTCCTACATAACCATGAGCTAAGTTTTGGCCAGCGAGGACAACTGACCAGCAGGAACTAGGATTCTATCCTCTTTTACTATTTCAAAGACTAAACGCTTGAGTATTGTTAGGACATTCTTGTATGTTTTTACAAACGCACCTTTTCTTGTGTGAAACAACAGGATTTCTGTACAAAATCCACTCTGGGGAAAAAAAATAACACAACTGGATCTTTATGAGTAACACTACTGAGTTCCTGAGGTGTGACCCTTTCGCAAACAATTCTTTTCTAAAATACAGTCCCTCGGTTTATAGATTTTGTGAGGAGATAACTGCAGATGGCTGCTTTACGTGCTGTGCCCTTTCTACACCCAACATGAATGCTGTGCTTTTCCTGAAATTGTCTCCAGTCCTCTTCAAATTCTATGGAGAGCTTATTTTAATAATAACTTGTCTAGAGAAACAAATTTCATTATATAAGAACAAAAGGGCCTCTGGCTTTTCAAATATACAACCTGCCTGTCTGCCACACAAGGAGCAGGAAGGGCAGGAATCCTGCAGCTCCTGACTTTTTTGATGTTTGAGAAAGACCTCGGCTTCTAACACCGCTCAAATACTGGTATTAAAAGCCCTGACTTGATGTTCCCAGCTTAGCAAAATACTTGGTTACTGTTGTGGAGGGAGATGTTGCTCATCACTTTGTCAGCTGTATCTGGGGAGTTATTAGCTGTTTCCATGAATTTAGGATAAGCAAGTTGCAGTGGTCCAAAGATAAATATCAAACAGAAGTTGTTTGAGAACTGATATAATTTTTTTTTGTTGGATTGCTGCAATACCTTAACTATGGAATGTGTTATAACTTGATAGAAACTCAGTGCACAAGCTAGCATGTGTGAATGGTGCTTTTTGACTGAATTGGTAAAGTTCTTTAGCTGTCTGCAGATGAAACGCATAAAAGAAGCCTGTCTGTCTAATTCCCTTAATTTCCATCGGTATGCAGAAAAACATCAGGCAACCAAAGGCACATATGTCTGCATGGCCTCCTCTCTGCTATAAATAGGAAGGCTGTTATCTGCAGCATGCTCTGCCCTTCAGAAGATGTCAAGACTTTCTTTGCCTTTGGAGAAAGAAGGTAACTGGCCTGCTGAATGAAGGTGACTTATTCCAGGCTGCCACTCACCTAGTGCTGAGGTTCCACAGCCTGTTTTCTTTCCTTTTATTTTCTTGGATAATGAAAATACAAAATCCAAACTTTGCAGTAACCTAGCTCTTGCTTTGATATGTGTGAATCTGGTTACAATGAGGACTTGGAATTTTTTAAAATGCTCTTATTTGGATGCATTTTGTTGTGGTTGTTGGTGTTCTGTGCTTTTGCTTTGGTTTTGTTTGGGTTTTTTGTGGTTTGGTTTTTGTTTGTTTGGTTTTGTTTTGTTTCCCCCCCACCTCATGTTCCTGAATTTAGATGATGATGATGTGGATGTGCTTTCACAGTTTCCCATGTGAATGTGCTCCTAACATCTTCACAGAATTAATAATAGCTGAGCATAGAGGCATATGCTCAGTGCAGCACAGAGGGAGACCAATTGAAGAGGGGAGAAAAGCTAAGAGCTGCAATTCTGCAAAATAAGTTCTCCCTGTACACTGGGCCCAATCTTTTTCTTGGGGCAAAGCTTTTCACTTGCTACAGACAGAAATCTCAGCTAATTCTTGCTGCTGCGCTACCAATTTTTTTGCAGCAGCAGTACTGATGGAATTGCTCAGCAGTAGGGCATGTGGCTTCCCACTGGCATCTCTGCCCCAGCCATCAAATACGCTTTCCCCTTCCTCCTCCCAAGGCTTGAACCACTTTACAAGCGTCTAAAAGAAACTTGTGTGTTGTTGAGCTTTAATAGCACCAAGGCTGCTGTACCTACCCACTCCTTCCCTTGTGTAAGTGAGAGCTTTTTGTGACTGTGGAGGAAAAGCAACAGATTTTAGTCTATCTTTCCTAATTTTAGCCTTTATCCCAGTGTTTTTGGAATAACCATAGTTTCCCGGCAAGACCCTGCTGTCTGTAGCATGTTGCGTGATGCCCTTGTGTCCACGCAGCTTCAAGCTGCATTGGTTTGGCAGTCTCGCTCCAGAGAACATCCCAGCTCTAACTGTGGCTCATTAATAGGTTTGGCAGATAAAAGATTGCACCAAACATATTCCACAGCTCCAGAGAAACTTCGAGTTGAGTGCTTTTTACTAAGCTTTATTGCAATGCCTCCTGTAAATAGATCAGAGCTGTCTGGCCCCTGCTTAAGCCTTGCTGGTGAAGTGCTCAATCAATGAGAAAAGTGGTTGGTGTCAGGGCCGCTGACAGGTAAAGGCATCACACTGACATCCAACTTTTTGTCCAAGGAAAGACCCTTGCTAGGAGAGCTCTCTGAGAGCACTTAGACACTCATTGCCCACTGTCAAGAAGCTGGACTCCAGATTAAGGAGGAAAAAAACCCAAATTGACCGCAGTGCCAGCCTGTGGCTGGGGAGCTGGATGTTTGCTCTGTGCAGTGTTGCTGTGCCTTCAGCGAACCAGGGAGCAAAGGCATTTGCTCTTGTCTTCATAGTGGGCTCTTCCTGAGCATGGCAAAGCTCATAGTCTGTCATAATTAATATATCGTTAGCTTGTCATTACTCTGGTCACCTAAACGTCAGTGCTTCTACTCTCTCTGGGCTTTTCCAGTTAGAGAAGCCTGGAGAATGTGAAAATGAAACTTAGAGGTGGATTACAGTAAAAATCTCAAGTCTGGGAGGAAGCTGGGCCTTTATTTGAGGTGTGTGATGAGATGGAGGGTTGGTTGTTCTTCCTCGGGAAATGTACATTCAGATCTGCTTCAAAACAGGCACACGGGAATGTCTTAACACTGGTTGGCACTCTGAGTAATTTCTGTCCCTGCTAAACGTAATGTGGCTTCGTAAGGCAGATGGTTGCTCGCAGGTCACGTGGCAAAATGAGGAGGCAGAGGAGAGGAGTCCATCCGATCTGGCAGAGAAAGCAAAGTGACTCAGTGCCAGGGCATGAGAAGGAAGCCCAAACACTTTACATTGTTGTGCAAAAGCTTGGCCGTTGGGATCACAGGAACACGCAGCTTTGGCTCTGCTTGTTGATAGAGGGAGCAGCAAGAAGCATGTGAATTCTGTGTGCTTCAGTGGCCAGCATAATTGAAATCTATGATAAAATGTAAATTAACAGAGGGGGAAAATGGTCCTTCTTGTTCCATCTGAGGTGTTTGCTTCAATTTTATTAACCAAGGTGATTGTGAAGGGTGGTCCTATGACTTCAACACCCCCCTCTAATACCAAGAGAGGGGTCAGACCCCAGTATATCTGATCCTGATAAACCAAAACCTTTGACATCATGGGGCCAGGGGGGTCTGAAAAAGGGTATTGTTTTATTAGCTGATATATGTGTGTGTGTGAGGTGTGTGTATATATAAAGAAAATGGTGACAATTGTTTTCACAGAACATGCAAAATTTCTTCAACAAATGGTATAAAATATGTGCCTGATTTTGCTAATAATTATGTAGTCCAAGGCTCTTAATTGGACAGATAGGTTGGAGGCCCTGGTTCAACAGGGCACTTGAGAATCCTGATGCGTGAGAAGTTCCTGTGAAGTCACAAAGAGGATGTTCCCTTGACTACAGAGGGACATACTTCAGTGCTTTTCTGGAGAGAGGCCATCAGGAGTCAGATGTAAGGGCTCACAGAAGCCAAGCTATTAGAGCAGTAAAGCTGCTTTAGTGAACAGTCTTACAGAATGGGATCCTAATTTCATGAATAAAGATAAGAATGAGGAGCAGGATGCCTGTGGCTGGAGGAACAGGGCTCTGCGTGTTTCTCAACAGAGACACAGGCCTGAGGTAATGGCATGGGTTTTCTGTAATTATTTTTTTAACTTGTTACATGTCTTAATCTTATGGGAAAAAAAAGTCTTGCTCAGCTTGCTGTTGGTGGGTTCTCCAAGAGAGGTGAGAATTAAGCCTGTCCTAGGTTATTTACTGGAACATCAGAAATTCGTATTCTGTTATTCCAGCAGTTATTGTCTTGGTATGAGGCTCAGAGAGGCTGCGAGCAGTATTCAAAAAACAGGCTCTGTAGAAGACTTTCTAATTTTATTGGTCCCATTTGAAAAATTACATTCTCTCCTCCAAAAAAGAGCTGTGATCTCCATCTCCTCCCACTCGTCATTTGCAATATAGCCAGCTTTGTACAGCAGATAATTATAACATTGGAGCAATAATATTTAATCCAGACTTGCAAGGGGCCTGCAGTTCCTCAGAAAAGCCAGGGAACCGCAGACAGGGTTTTTCCAGCTTCAGCAACATGCAAAGACACGGCTGTGTGGGCTCTGTGGGGCTCCGGGGATATCACCCCATCTGCTGAAATAAAGGCACTTCTGAGGACATTTTTTTTTTTAAACCCCTCAATCCATAGCTTGTTATCTGGGGAGATGGCAGAGAGAGCTGAAAAATAGGCAGGCATATGTGTCACTAAATGAATGTACCTGCTCTGCTGTGGCATAGTCGCATCAGTGTCACTGCTGTCATCTGGCACCACCGCCAGCATCAAGTGACAATGAGTCTGTCATGCTTCATTTACCAGGCTCTGATGAATTTGGTGAAATTGTTGCCTGGGTTGACGGACTCTTCTCTCATATAAATGACACAGGAGGAGCCAATGGTTCCCAGTGGCATTGGTGTGGCAGTGCAAGGGAGGTGGCTTGTAACCCTTGTGGGAGAAGCAGGTTTGGGCAGAGCTCCCAGCCATGGTCAGAGTGGGGTACAGCAGGTCTGGGAGCTGCTAGAGCAGCTTGGTACAACGTGTAGTAACTGGTATTTCCCATGGGAATTAACTCCAGTTGCTAAAGATCTGGTTTGAGATGAGCACAGAGCCCCAGCAGTCCACTTTAGGGGCTTTGTGTTAAATTCCTAATTCATGGATGGACCTTGGTACTTCCAGGATGGAAGCACAGGCTTTTAAAACCCAGATATATGAAACATCCAGAGACATAAAAGACAGGTTGTTAGTACACAGGAGAGAATCTGACAGATAGGATCCAACCCTGCAAAATCACATGCAGGAAGCTGTGGGGCATCTCTCCTGTTCCTTCAGTGGAGACTTCCCATGTGTAGGCTGGTATGAGCTGTCTCAGATCACCGTGATGATAGTGCTTCCTAATCTAATGCTGAAATTCAGCTGGCCTTGTAGCCCTTGGAAACTCAGTGAGTGATTCAGCTGGGTTGGGCTGAACAACTGTATTTTGATGCATTTAGATTCTGAGCTTCTGTGGAAATCGATGTCGAAAATACCCTTTGGCATCTGAAATACTTCTAAAATCTGGCCCTAAATGCATTTATCCTGCAGGAAGTGTCTGAGTTGCAATCAAAATGTGGAATTTATGACAAAATCTGTCCTGTGGTAAGGCATTAGTGCTACTTACTCCAAAATTAATAGCAGATGCAATGCTGGTTATACTGCAGAGAGAACAGGGACAAAATATATATTAAGAGGGCTTTTTTTTTTCCGAATGAAATAGGTAAGTATCCCAATCTCCTTTATGTCTTTCTGAACTGTGTTTACAATAGTATTATATAAGCTTGAATAATCAGTGATCTCAAGTCAAGCAGCACCGCTTGGTTGGTGTCCATGTGCAGTGGGGCACAGCTATGCCTGTCTGCACATCCATTCTTCTGGTTTCTCACCATTTAATCATCACCCTGATACCACAAGTTTTGTCTGAGATCCAGGACAAGCTTTGCATCCTGCCCTACACTGGGACAGGCAGAGAGGGGCTGGCTCAGCAATGCCCTTGGCATTTGTCTCACAAAACCTTCTGGTGGGCAGCAGCTCCATGTTTTGGGTGCCCCTTCAAATCCTTCTTGCACCCCCAGCAGGGCTGTGCTGGCTCTTCATCAGAGCTGATCACATCTCCAGCCTCTCTCCATCAAGCAGTAGGACCCGCTGCTTCACCTTATTTTTGGTAGAGTGCCAGAGAAGGCAGAGCTATTAAAACTAATTAGATAAATATATATGTATTTCATAATCAGGCAGTTAATTATGGCTTAGGGAGCAGATGGCAGTCCCTGGCATTTAGTCTATTTATTCATAGCTGTTTTAAATTGAAGTATATATATGCTGCAGCTAATTATGACTCAATATAAAATATGTAGGTGATTGTGAAATTAGTTCTTATCTCATCACATGTTATTTGTCTGGAGAGTGCAAGTTGCTTTGGGAGATCAGTAGGAAGGGTCCTGGTGGTAACACTTTTCCCCTCTCCACAGTTTGGGTGGCCGTACTTCTCACTTGTAACTAATGCTCTTTTGTAGGAGAGTTGAAGCTTTCATTTACTTTTTTTCTTTAAAATATTATAATATGTTGAACTCAATCTTTTTAAAATCTAGATGGGTGGTACAAAAATAAGAGCCCTACCACTGCTGGAAAAATGTGGAGATAGGAACTCTTCAAATCATCTAAGAAATACTTGGTTTCTTTCCAGTGTCATCTGTAAAATTTTCACAGGTGTTAGTGAAATATATTATATCATCTTGTCACACACACCCCCAAGCTGGAGTTTGTTGGGGAAAAATATTTGCAGAAATGAAGATTAGGGAAAGTTTGAAAGCCTGTGTGGAAAATGAAGAGGCAGAGTCTGGGCTTCCAACACCCAGTATAATCACCATGTGCTTTTTAGGGTCTCCTCCTCAGCAGGAGGGGGACATCCTGAGCCTGGAGCATTTGTGCTCTCTTCAGTGTCACACTAGGACATCATCAGGTCTGATTTAATTGGGGAGTGTTGAAGGGTGCTGATTCCACAAAAGGAGAACAAGGGAGAGATGAATGAAATGTCAGAGGAATATATCAGCCTGCATACCTGGTGAGCTATGGTGGTT
The DNA here is from genome assembly GCF_964273445.1 of Streptopelia decaocto. Classification (NCBI taxonomy): domain Eukaryota; kingdom Metazoa; phylum Chordata; class Aves; order Columbiformes; family Columbidae; genus Streptopelia; species Streptopelia decaocto. The sequence continues at coordinate 6,065,438 of NC_138656.1, forward strand.
TTTTGCCTTAGCAATTAACTTCTAAGGCATTTAGTTCCTGCTCGAATTAACATTTTCAAAAGGGAAGAAGGAAACCCAACATTGCATCCTGAGGAATATCATGGTTTATGGCCTTGGCCGCAAAGCTTGAAAAGACTAAAATCCATAGGTACTTACCATATCAAAACCGAGGCCACAGCATAAAGCTTTTTTTAAGTAAGTAAGAAGTTGGGTTGGAGCCCACTGTTGTCTTCAGCGGATGTGCTAAGACCTAGAATGGTGTGATCTATATTTTTTGAGCTTTTTCAGACCTGAAAGTATATACGTGAATCAGTCTAACTGCAGATGTTACAGGTAAAATCCCTCAAGCCATGTAGATCGTGACACCGAACAAACAAAAGAAACCATCACAGAAATGGTTAATTAAGTTCATACTACTCTTTTCATGAAGTTATTCAGTCTATACATTCCCAGGTCAATGGTGTGTCTGTCTCCTCTTGCTCACTGTATGTATAAAGATTTTTGGATAAATAAAGCATTTCAGAAATTTTATAACAGCTTACTTCAAGTTCTGAGAAAGAAGAGATGACTCTGTTCTTATATTGTGACTGAGTAAGCAGAATATTTGGGAACACGCACTCCTTAGACATACAGTCAGTGGATATATACATATTCTGATGACAGGCTGTTATATAAATAATAATGGTGGTTTGTCCCATTTGCAGTAAAAGCTGTGAGACCCAAACAGTGAAACAACATGATTCAATAGAGCAACATGTTTGTGTCTGGTGTGTGTGGCTGGTTGGTTGGTTTGTTCCTTTGTTTCCCCGAAGAGCAGTAATATTAAGTTTAGAATGCTTCATTTCAAAGTGTGGACTTGAAAAATGCTATTTTTCATTTAGATTATTTTGAAAGAATAATAAAAATAATCAGAAGTTGTGTTTTCCCTGTAGCTTGAAATCTTTTAGTAAACACATTTGTTCTGATGGTAAAATTATATTAAAGAAAATGTTTATTTTTTCCAGGAAAAAAGGTAAAAACAGAAGGATCCTGGGGTCACACAAGAACTCTTTGTAGTTCAGGAACATCTAGTGGTGAGTAAAATAAGAAACTGGTTCCTGAAGAAGTCTACTATGCATTGCGTCAAATGATAAAAAAAATAACTACAGGGAATCACTGTTGTCATAACTGCACAAAGACTGAAAAACTGAAAGCACAGTCCTTTGGCATTTCTGTTGCCATTGTTTTGGGGAGACAGATGTTTACAGCCTCCAGGGACCCCGGTGTACGAGCATCCTCTGTTAACTCAACTTCTCCCCACTCCCAGCCCTTTCAGAGCTCTGCAGGGACACTGCTGCTCTCTTTCATTTTTGCCCAGCTTTGTCCCTTGTAACCTTCTCGGAGGGATAGAGAAAAATCAATTGAATTATACTTGTTTTGGGGGGATTGGAGAATAATGGAAGCGGTTCTTATGGATGTGACACAGAGTGCATCCATTCATCCCCGAGGTGGGATGAATGGAGGTGCGAATTGATTTTGACTACACTACCTCCAGAGCCAGGACTTCATCAGGAACCTTGCAAAATAAGATAAATTGCATTCTACGTTGTATAGAATTATATTCTTTGTTCTTTAAACAGATCTAATGCCAAATAATATCCAGGCAAGTTATATGATTTTAGAACTTCTTGGGAATCCTGGTAGTTTCTGATGCTCTGGAAGGGCATCAGGAAAATTGTTGTCTGATGCACGCTGTCAGATTTGCCTGCTGGGTGGTTTAGCAATGAGGCTAACGAGGTCAGCCTTCTTAATTTGTTAAGTGTGTTAGGCAATGTTCCTGTCTTTGTGATTTATCTTTATTTTTAATTGTTGTTCTTCTTATTAAAACATAATTTAATTTCAGTTTTATTAAACCAGAACATTTCTGCCGTCACATACAAAAATAAAACTGACATAAGAATTACTATATAACCACACAGTTATGCTACAGGCTTGTAGGCACTTCACCTGTACAGAAATGTTCAGATTCTCCTGCTATGATCAGTTACTTCAGTTCTCCCTGACTTTGCGATTGACTGTTGGTGTACATAATGAAAATATTAGTCTAATTTGCCTGAAGTTTTCGGCTCGTTGCGATCAATCATTTGTTACTCTATAGCCTTTCTCTTTTGTCTCAGAGTTCTATAAACATCATATCAGTACATAAATATGTATTGAAGTGACTTTTATATTGAACACATATGTCATTTATAAGCATTTGGTGTTCTTATTTTATCAAAAAGATTAAAAACCAACTGGGTTAAAATATCCAGTATTTCCCAAACGATGAGATACCAGAAAGTGGGAAGAAAACCCAAATCTGGAATAATATTAATTATCTCCTAATATAGCACGTAAGATATTGGGAAGTATATGCAGTTTTATATTAAATTCTTTAATGGAAGAAAGACAAACAACAAAAACTTATTTTAAGCTGGTGAAACAATTCACCCAGAATGTATGTGTTCTCTATACATACCAAAAAAATTCAAGGCAATAGGAAGAAAGAGAAGCTAAGTCTCCAAATTCAAGTCCTGTGGGCATATGCAGGGTTCCAGCTCCTAGAAACAGACCCCTTGAGCCTTTTTCCCTTCCAGCTAAAACGTTGTCTTGCTAATCTAACACTGATTGTCATAATTTGTTCATTCATAATTGGAAGTTAATTGCTATCACAGTACAAATAATAATCAAATTATTATACTCTAATGATCATGTCATAAACTCCTGGAGAAGGAAGCACTTAGGAAAGAAGAGCTCTGTATGACCTTACGCTAATCAAAATTGCTGTTGAATTTGGTGCTTCTGTGGCATTGTTAATAAATGCAAACTGATGTGTCCTGCTCCAGCAGGTAATTATACTTGACCAGGCTGAATTGATTTGCTTTGTGTTCAGTTGAGCTGAACTGACATACAAGTGACATCTCGTAAGTTTATGGCACCTGTCACTCATCTCAAATAAATGACCTTTTCAGAGATACAGAATTAATTTTCTGAAATGCTTCTGATATGAAAGAAAACTACCTTATCTACGTTAGCTTAGGAAATGCAGAATTTTTTCCCTCTATTAGAAAGCTTGAGGAATGCATAAATGATATTTAATACCTATCAGATATTGAATCTTTGAAAATGTGAATGGCTTCATGAATCCTGAAGACAGCCTATCCTCATGATTGTGATTTGTGAGATACTTTTATTCTTCCTTATCTTTGATACTGAGTTGCCTGCTACTTCCTGAAAGGGCTCTCTGATTCATATCAGCTTAAAAAAATTTTAAAAAGCAGACTTGTAGCTGTGATGTAGCTAAACATCCCTTTTATCAGCGTCAGCCTCCAGCTGGGAAGGTGACAAGGTGACGCTCCCTTTAGTGGCAATCGACTCCGCTCCTTTTCCACCCAAGTGCAGTCAGAGTTCGCTCTTAGTTTAAAGATGGTTATTGCGAGAGTCAATCATCTGCCAATCATTTCATTTAGCTTAATTGCATGCACCCAGGTAATTTCTATGCTTCTCATTTAGTGAATACTTAAAAAAGTTATCCTGTAAGGTTCCAGGGCGTTAGCTGCTCTGGAGGATGTCAATCTATCGTTGCTCTGCACGCGGTGGATGCTTTGTGTTGTAACCTTCCACTAATAAGAAAATCAATATTTTAAATCCCATCCTGTTACGGTCTTCAAATTCACTCTGTTTAGATGAACATTTTTTCATCTCCTCTGGAACTAAAAGCAAGGGGAGAAATCTTATTGGTTCTGTAAATGGATTTTGATCTTGAAGGATGTGACTTACAGGACAACACATCTTGCCTCCTGTGTTAATGCTGAAAAAAGATACACACAATATCCTGTTTGGTATTGAAGTGACACAAGCAGCAAGGACAGACCGTCACAAAGCCTTGTCCCATCTTCTCAGTGTCAGAAGCTGACAGGGAAGGAGACGGTCCCTTTGGACTTTAAGAAACAATGTGTTTTTCTGCTGCCACGCGGTTTCATTTCTGCATGGAAGAAATCAATAGTGAGGAAGAAGAGTGGAAACTCTTTGGGTGGATTTCATAGGCATTGATTCATGCAGCTTGTTTTGTCATGGCAGTCTAGAGAAAGAGCTTAATTGTTCCTGTTTGCTCTTGATGCCAGAGCCTTCCAGACAGTGGATCACAGTCCCACTGCGAGGAGTGTTGCAGAATTATGTACCGGCCTCCCATGTTCTGCCACCTTCCTCCTCGTGCCACTGTTACGGTCCACGTGGAGTGAGGGAACTCTGTGGGCTGATGGAGTCATATTCCGGCACCGCAAGGATTGCCATCATTTTTTTTCTCCATTATGGAAAAATTGAAGGATGGAAAATAAAAAAGGCAAATCTGGAATGTGTTGTTTCCCTGCTGGGAGGAAAGAGCTAGATCAGGGTGCGGGACACAAAGCTCAGGAAAGTGCATCACACCTCCTGCTTCACAACACAGCTGTTCTCGGAAGGTATCGCTGTTCTGCCAAAATCCATCCTGACAGAGAGTGTCAGTAGTTTAAATAGGTTTTGCTGGTGAATCTGCTCCTATTGCTGCTCAGATCCTGTCCCTCGGCTCACAGCATGTCCCTTGGGACATCTGGGCTGGATTTTGCTGTGGTGTATCTTTCCTGAAGTGGTGTTGGCAGAGGGATGTGACCCTCTCTTGAGCATGGTTTGAATGACGAGAGATGGGTCCCCTCCTCTGTCGCAGTTTGTTTGCAAAGGGGAGATGACAATACTCCACTTTTCCCTTTATTCAAATGCTTTTGGCATTTCTGAGCGTGATTTTGAAAATCCTCGTGGTACAGTTCATGAAAATATAACTTGTGTGTAATGGAAAACACAATGTTAATGCATTATTAAGAACAATGTAATATATTGACTACTCTGTAAGTCTCCAAGCTTATGTCTTCCTCCAGAGATAGCTCTTGATGCTATAAGCTATATAATTAATGACGTATTGTCATATATTAAGTCAACCATCTATTTTAAGATTAGCTGAAATTTTCTCAAGGGAGAAATTAAAATAATGTTTCAAAGAAATCACCCTTCAGCCGTCCCCAACTTTTAAATTGATATTTAATACAAAATAAGCTTGGCTACATGATTTAAGCTTTTTGGGGAGGGAGGCCTGGAAAGGTGTTTCGGGCAAAAACCTTTGAGTGAGTCCCATATCACCCAGAAGTGCCATCGTAGCTGTACAGTCTCACCAGTACCAACAGTGCAGAGAAGACATGGCCCTGGGACAATTCTTTCTATCAGCATTAGGCTTCCAAATTGTGAGTGTGAACTAGATAATAACTGGGAGGAAACAAATTTAGTAGTGATTTCTATGAAGCCAGTAGTCCCTGCTTCAGTGCCCATTTAACTTAGCACAGTGGGGAGCCTGAAAATATAGACAGTAAAATTCTCCTTTCATAATGGATGAATTAATTTAGCCAGCCTAGTTAATTCAAATGCAAATTATGTGTTGAAAGTGTCCATTATTTATTGCTTCATATAAGACTGTTTTTCTGCTTCTCTCCTTAATTTCTGAAGTGCAGCAGAGAAGTGCTGAGCTACCAACTGCTCTCTTAGACACCAGCCAATTTTCGTATGCTTTCAAATGACATTTGAGTTTTTTATTCTCCATTTTAAATCTGATTTGGGGATTGTGTATTTGCTTTAACTTGTTCGTGGTTTCCAGCTGTGGAACGTTTCTACTGCCAAGTGGTTCATTTCTGAGCGGGCGGTTAAACACCAGCAGGAGGAACACCTCATCCCAGCTAGATGACCCATTGCACGCTGTATTTTCCTTCAGGTCAGGTTGGAAAGCAACTGTGTGGTCCTGCTCTCTGTGTGTGTTTGCACACGTACTCGTACATACACACACTTATACTCATGTGTAGGAGTTCTCTTGGATATCTTCTTCTGGGCAATAGTATGCAGTGTTCTTCCACCCCACCAATTAATTTCACCACATGGGAACCTTTTGCTGCTGCATTTTGAGAAAGGATGACCACCACCTGAGGTTTTCTAGCTTCATAGAAGGATGATATCCTTTCCTGGAGGTGCAGAACTCACTGGGTATCTGCCAGTGCCAGAGTGACCCTCTGCCTCTCATTCCCCCAGTCACTGTCCATGCAAGACCATCCAGAGTAATAAACATCTTATTTGAGAAAAGCATCAGAAAATGAAGGAAAGGACAGAACAAAAGAATGGAATATACAAGGAAAGTTGTCTTATTGTGGTATTTCTAGGGCTTTATTTTGTTATCTCTTTTTGCATCTTTGGGAATAATACACCATAATAACTGAAGAAAGGGCAGCTCTTTTACCAGTGTCCCCTCCAGAGCGGAGGTTTCCATTTGTGTCTTAGGAAGGTGGCATCATTTGAACAGTCAGCTGGTTGTTCAGGGGGAATCCACTGCAGACCTCTAACAAAAAATGCTGGAGGAGTCCCACCAAAAGTAGATGGCAGCCAAGTAGGAAATCAGGCTGCAATTTTGTAGAGGGTAGGTGATGATTGAAGTGTTTTGTGTTTAACAGTAAGGAAATTCCTGTTCTATTCACACTGCAATCATAGTTTTCCATGTATAAGGGGAAAAATGCTGTGCAATTTTTCACCTGGTCAGTCAGGTGAAACAGAATGGCCAGACGTTCTTGCAAGGACTGCCAAATTATTTCTTTTCATGTGAAGAACATTTTTTACTAGACATGGCTTTCCATTCACCATTTCCCTTCAACATTACCCAAAATCTATGCTTGAAATGGTTAAGCAAAGCACTACGATCCCTTCCCTCACACAGGTATATAAATGATTCTTCATTAACCTCCCAAATTAGATATGTTCCCCAGCACTGGTGTTGGTGAACTGCTATTTCTGTTTTGCTGGCAAGCATTAGGAAAGCATTCAGTCACAAACATGTGGCTGGGAGAGCAGGATGTGAAAGGAAGAAAGACTGAGAACTTTGTTTTGAGCTCTTCAGGTACTTTTCAAATGTCTTGGATGTTGTAGGCTCATGGAATTTAATTGCAAAAACACCCTTGATGGCAATGGGAAATTGTTATATTCCCTAGTGTTAATTTTCTTAGCCATTTCTTAAACTGATTGATAACTGTATTCCTACAATGCACATAAAGAAACATCCCAAATGTTCAGTCTGTTTTCTCTATTCCAAACTTTCTTGCTCATAAAATATTAAAAAACCTTTTACCTTTCTTAGGTTTTAGTACAGACCTAAGTTTTCTAATTTAGGCTTTCTACTGTTAACAGCAGCCTTGCAGAAGCACTACAGGTCCTTAAAAATTTAATAACTTTAATCTGTATCAATGTAGCTTAGTGCATTGTTTGCAGAAATGCATCATCTGTCGCTTGCAGCTTGAGCCCAGCTGGGGAGGCAGTGAGGACGGCTGCTGTCGTTCAGCCATCTGAAGGCTTGTCTGTGCATGGGCGTACTTAGCAAGAGATATCCCAAAATCGTTTCCTCTGCAGAGATCTCTTTGTTCAGGGCACAGCAAAGAAGCAACTGCTCTATCTGTTTCAATTTGAGCCAAGTTCAAAGGTGCTCTTATTCCAAAATAAATATCTTAATTTAGGTGGAATAGCTACTGTGATTTAAATTTATATGCTACCTCAAACTGAATTAATTTTCAAGTGTAGACAAGATTTAAGCACTTGGAGGCTGACTTTTAATTAGTACAGCTGACAGCAGCACCACAGAGCTGGTTTATCTTAATGATAGAAGCTAAACTTCATTAAGTTTTCTGAGCAGCATAAGAAAATGTAAATAAGACAGAGCCCCTTAAAGAGCTTGTGACTACTCCTGTCATTTTTATTACTGATGTGACTTTTGGTTATAATCCCATTGGCTTCGCCTCATTATTGTGTGTGTCGGCTGCGTTTCCAAGTTGGCACCGTACCCGGTTATTTGAGTGGTACAGCGGTGCCACTCTGCAAGGATGGCAGAAGGTGACACTGCTGTCGGGGACGATGTGCAGCCGTGGCCCCAAGCAATCCTGCCCGGCTTTGTACCACATCTGTGCACGATAGTGCAGGCAGAGGAGAAACTTGCTTTCTCGCTTTCTTTGATGCAGACCACGCTGTGCAGCCACACACCAAGAAGCAGAACAGCTGCAGCTGGCCTGGCCCCATCCCACAGAAGACATGTATTTCTGAAAGATAAGCACGTTACCTTGGAGGATTTGTGTTATGTTAACATGCCATCTTCCCTCAGCTAGGAAAATGAGAAAAATAAGCTTGTCTCTGCCTGCAAATGGCAATGTGGTCTCGGCTGTCTTTGTTTTCTGTGTTAATCAGCAACTGGGAGCTGGTTTATTCAGCAGCCTGGAAACCAGTGTGCCTGTGGCGACCCAGGGAAGTCCAAGGTTGCAGAGAACTCGCAGCTACAGCAAAAGCAGAACATCACCCCGGCCCAGGGATTAAACGCTGCTGGCAACTTTCTGCAGCTCAGAGACAGAGCTTTTCCTTTAATTCCTTATCCAAATCTGGACAACGTCTTATTTCTGTTCAGCTGGTAGGCAACAGTTGTTGGGTTAAAAAAGCCATCAAGAAATATAGTCCTTTTTTTTTTTTTTTTTTAATTTAGTTAGAAGCATCAGATTCTTACTGACATTTCCCCACCTCCCCTGTATTCCTTTTCACTCTCAGGACTGCTGTCAAAGCCAGCATCAAACTTCTGGAGCTGGCCCAGCTCCAGGGAATAGCAGGGCCAGAAGACAAATCTGGTTTGGGGATGAGGCGGAGAGAGATGTAGGGAAAATAAAATCAGTCTGTTATTAAAAAAAATATATATATAAGTAGAAGGGGATAATGTGTTTATGTTTAACAATGATTTTATTACAGACGTGATGTACAGTGACAGTATGTTAAATTTCCTAGTCAACAGGGGACAATACAGAACAATTTGTGGGAAAAGAAAACAGATGCAATTCTGTCTGCAGCTTCACACATCTGCTCTGCAAGCCAACGCTGCTTCTATAATTCTCTAGGAGGGATCCAATAAAAATGATATAAAATTTTATTGCATTAGTGGCACTAGTTATTAGAGTGAGGAGCCAGAAAACTTACCCAGGGGCTGAACATCTCCTGTCTTTTAGTGCAGAGTAAATGATGAGGCTGTTGCTGGTAACAGCAATGCTACAGTGAGGGAAAGGCGGAAATCATTTCGGAGCACTTAGCATGCTGGAGTGGGTGGCTCAAAATCAGAGTGGCAAAGCTAATAAAAGACTAATAGGCAAAGGTGTATCAAGAAGGATGGAAATTAAAAGTTGAGACGGTATTTAAATTAAAAAAAAAAAAGAAAAAGCCTAAGGTTGTAGAAGAAATCTGCGTGATGTATCTTCCCCGGCCCTATTGTTTGATGCTGTCAGTTGTAATTTTCTATATAGAAGACTTTTTATTTTGATTTTTAAAGGCTGTAGCTTGGGAAATAAAGCAGAGTGAGATGAGGTAAAATAAATAATATCAGCTTTCATTCTGTGTCAGAACATCTATAAAAGGATTGAAATGCAGTCCGTCTGCTCTCCCTTAAATTCAAAATTTAGTCCCTTCTGGATTAAATCCCTTTCGCAGACAGGCTCTGTGCAGGACCCTTGCAGTCGTTGTTCCTGGGTGAGCCATAGTCCATAGTGGGAATCAAGATGTTTCCCAGTACAACAAGGATGCTGGGCCTGACTGGTTGTTTCTATTTCATCATGAGCTGTAACCCTGGATTATTTCTACAGTGCGCTACCTACAGATAGTAGTCCAGCCCAAACAGGGAAAAAAGGATTTCTTTTTCAGCAGAAATGTAAGGTGGCAATCCTTCCCTTAATGTGAGAGAGCCAGCACTTCAGAGAGGCGGCTGTCAAAGAGCAACTGTAGCGCGTGGGGACCGAGAGGTGAATGCTCAATAGCGTTAGCGATTCACAGGGATAAGCAAGAGACAGACAGAAATATACTTTATTTCTACAAAATAATGTTCTTGTGCTTGTGTAACTTACAAAGCCCCTGACTTGAGACCAGGTTTACAAAGCCATTTCCTCAGAGAACAGCTGCTCTATACTTTCCAGGGTCTGACAGCTAAAACTGTGAGAGGTCAGAAAGTCCATGTTCCCCTTTAAAGCCTTGGTCTTCCCGCCGCAGCCCCTGAGGTGAGGGCGTCCATCTTGGTCCAGCTCCCTGAGCACCGGGCAGACCCCCGGCTGCCTCTCTTCAGCATGGCCATGTCCTCAGCTTGGGAGGACGGGTTTTGACAGTTCTCTGAGGTACTTTGTTGCCTGCTGTCAAGTCTGGGGAGTGGAAATGGGGACAGAAGAGGGAGGGAAAGGGGATGCTGCCATGCCGGGGGTGAGGAGGGCTTGCTATGAAGGGCTGACAGAAAATGGCCGCCACCCCTTCCCCTCACATCACCTCATGTTACCTTGCCCTCTCCAGAGCCTTCACCGCTTGTTTTGTGTCATATCCTCGTACACTAAAGCAGCAGGTTTTGCTATTTTGAGTGCTATGGCTTTTGTTAGTGTTTAATAACTAAATCGCAGGTGATGGCAGCTGCTTTTACTGAGGCATTTGGTATGGCAGCCTTGGGAGTGACTAGCATTATTCCCTCTCTCCTGCTTGCCCTAGGTGTTTACGAAGCTGAAGTGCTCCATAAAACCTTTTTGGGCAGCCTAAGCACAGCCCTTAACTGTGTCTTTGAATAGGTTATTTTTATTAGCAGAGTCCTTTATCTGCAGAAAACAAAGTTCAAAGTGCTGACTGAGCAACCCCTCTCACCTCAGTAAGGACACTGCAGTAAGAACAACACGTTTTCCTCTCTGGTCACGTATCCTTCATGAAATGTAAATAAATACTAGGCTATGAAGCATGTGCTTTTGTGGAATGTGGTGTTATTTAGGAATTGAAAGTGTCTTGCAAGGTAAAACAATAGGCAACTTTTTTTTTTTCCTCTAGCAATAAAATGCTGCATTTAATGGCATCAGGTTTGTTAAAGCAGTGTGAATGCGTATTAGAGACAGTCAAACCAGTTTATGTTTAAACTAACTGAGCTTATTGGATGGTGATAAACAGATTTAGATTCTAGAAATCGTAAAAAACCTAGAATCTATTTTACTGTGGAAGATTATTGCATTTGAAAATAAATCCACGCTAAAACATGACAAACATTAAACTTAAATCCAAAACCAAATTAAAAAAAATCATCAGACAGGGATGTCCAGTACTACCTTTCAAGATTTTAACCTGAAGTGAACTAATTTAATGTTTTCCAAATAAAAATTAATTTCTATTTGCAGAACCTCACTGAAACGTTTTATCCTGGCTTGTGTGACTGACTTGTTGCAGTGACCTGTGGGAACTGTAGTTCCTGCCTGCAGACTGTTCTGCAGACATTTGCATGTTAATGCTATAATGGTACTAATATTTTGACTCTGTCTTACAAACCAGATCTTGCAATACCACTTTACTTAACCTGAGGCAAAATATTTTGATCTCACTTCCTAAATGAAACCCAAATATATTCAAAAGAGCACAGCTTTTCATTCAAACTCTTTTCCAGCATAAACATATTTCAGTGGAACACTCCTGAACCATTTCAACTTCTAGCACAATCTTTTACAACCTCACTTGCTAGATAAGACCAAACCTTTCTGTGTGTTTTTTTTTCTGAATAAACAAACCATTAGTTAGAGCTGTAATGCAGAAAGTAAACCTTTCAGCATTGATCTTTTACTGGCCAGTTAGAAAATGTTTGAGGAAATGTTTTGCCAGGTAAACACATTATTGATTATTTTAGAATAAAATGAGCCAAGAGGATAACTAGACAAATAAAATGGGTCAATATTTAAGAACAGTTTTATGATTTTGTAGAGCTGCACAGCAAAAAGCCAATGGCAATGAGATTGCAGTGGCAAATATCCTTAAGAAATGTGGCGTTTCTGATGCTGTTGTGACCCACTCCCTTATCTTCTCAGTATATTACTTAATAAAGACAGATAAACTGTTGGCAAGGCCCCTGGAAACCAGCTGGCGTGACAGACTACCTGAAGAAATATGAAATTACATGAGAATGTCAAAGTAAGGAGACAAAATTGGGGCCATTGGAATCTTAAATTTGTAAACTTTGCGGCTTAACGTTTCAGACATCTCATGTGTTAGCAACGCGGTGACCTGAGACTGGGGTTTGCTCTGTTCTGACAAAGGGTCTATTTGCTAATTGCTGAGGATGATCCAATGGGAGCATTTGGATGCCCTCAGCACACCAGGGTACGCAGCCTATCCGGAAATCTGGAATAGATTTCCAGAAGGCTACGGATTCAGATAATGGGCATAATTTTCAGCTAGCATAAACTTCTGTAACCGTACTTAAGTGAAAATAACTGACTCCACAGATTTGTATGAGGTGATGATGGTTTATTTTCACTTTGTGTTAGAAATTAAGCTGAAAAAATGGGTTAATAATTCTGAACAGGCCTTTTTTCCCCTTCAACTGCCATTCATTCATTCCTGGCTGAGCAATTGTTTTCCTTGATTAAAGGACTGCAGAGAGTGTCAGAACAAAATGCACTTTTTGCATATTTGCTTTACCCATGATGCTGAAATCACTCTTGTGTCAGTTTTCTGACATTTTTCATGGTTCAAAGCCCCACCCCTATAAATACTTGAAAGGAGCATCTTGCAGAAATCCTGTTAGCAGAAAGCAATTTAATGAACAAGCCTGTTTTGGAAACCATGAAGAGCTATCATCCATAAGAATAATCCTGAATATACTGAGAGTCTGAAGCCCAGAATGTTCTTTGTGGACTTGTAGGTAATTGCCACAGTGAAGAACATGCATAGATTAAATTAAAGGTATGATTTTTTATTTATTTTTTTTTAATTCAAATTTATTAAATCCCACACTTGCTTCACTTATTGTCAGCATAAGGCTTCAGGCATCCTTGTAATGTAATAACCAATGGAGTTACATACACAGCATTGTTCTGTGGCAGGTGACAGCACAGCTTTGCATTAATATCAGGCTATTATTAATAACGCTAATATATTCACTCGTAGAGATGGTGCATCTTACAGAAGGTTTATTATTTTTGAATTGTGTTGAACTGTGTAGTCTGCACTTCATTGACATCGGTTTGTCTCCCACAAAACCAAAAATCTAACAGCTGCATTAAGTTCAACTCTTTTCTCTGCTTGGTTTCTGAACCATGGCTGGCACCACAGGACAGATTAATAACCAGGGGATTAACAGCAAATACGTTTTGCGTGTGTGCTGCAGACGATATGGCTGATCTTGAGGAGATGACAAAATAAACTCATTTATGCTTCAAGAATAGCAAAACAGCCTCATGGATCAGCAAAACTTTGCATCCTATTTCATAGAATCATGTTATAATCAGTAAGCATGTGAAATTACACTATCTATAATATAAGGTCACATTGCAGGAGCCTGGTGGTTTATGTGAACCACAAATCACTGCCCTGGTAAAACAGCTTTGCAAAGAGAGACCATAAAAGTCACCCAAACTGAGAAGCAATGGAGAAAGCTGTGCTTTTAAATATAGAGTCACTCATATCACAAGCCAGCTGGCTGAAAATAAATAGTTTACAATTTTAAATCAGTTGTTAATATTTTTAGGTGATATTTTTCTTTGTATCATGTATTCACTATGAGACAGAGAGAATATTTATGCACTAATGTTTCACACCAAGTATTCTAAGGAGAAGGAGAGTTTTCAAAAGCAGCAGCCTGACCCAAGCTAAGACAGCTCACCATCACAACCCTTTGTAGGAGCTTTTGAAAAATCAGAGCCAAAGGGTTTGGTTTTGTTTTGCTCTGAGCACAAGCAGGAGCATGGACCTGCTGGGGTGTCTAGGAGGCGTCTCCTGAGCACGTTAGAATCTCAGAAGTGGCCGTGCTGGCTGCCTGGTTCTGGTCCCAGAGTGTCCTACCCTGTTAAGGGATGCACCTTCTGGTCACCTTGTGTGACTTGGGGTCAGCCCCAGGCCATCTGCACCCCAGAGCTGATCCAGTCAGTGCACTTATGTACCTCTGTGGTTCTCAGTGTCCACGGGATGGGCACTGATACAGGAAACCAGAGAGAGAGACGGGCATTTTGGGTAGCACACTGGAGAATGTGACACAAGTAGTAAGGCTGGTGCTTCTGGGGAACGTGTGGTTTAGAGACAGGACATTTAGTTCCTACAAACGATTTGCCAAATGTTTCTTATAAATCCCCTAGCTAAAATCGTAAGATCTGTCAAAGTTCCCTAGGATTTATAGCAGCCTAATAGCCATAATAAATTACTGTATTAGCACAGAGAGAACATGCATGCAGTGATTAATAGATTTTTCTCAAAGTCATAGATAAAAATGAACAGCAGAGGAAAGGAAAACCTTCCTGTTAACTCTGTGGGAGCTCCTGTATTAATTGGCACATAATCAGGTACAGCTGCTAATAATCATGCAGCTCTTTAAATCAATACACACAGCACTGCCAATACAGCCTTAAGAGCCAGAGATTAGAGAATATGAACATATTCTTTGAAATTCAGGTGGCTGGATAAAAGTCTTATAAGCTTACAGATCACCGATCCTGGGTTCTGCTTACGTCAAGAGGTAACAAAGTGGGGTTCCCTCATGTTGGAAACCATCTCTTCTCCTGCTTGTGGGTCACTGAATAATATCTCTCAGAAGATACTTCTTTTCCTTGTCCTGTATCTTGATAATACCAGTGTTCAGAGCACCCACTCTTCTTAATGGGACATTCTGCAGATTCTTTGTGGGCTCTCCTCTTACTGGATATTGTTGTCCTCTGGAAAAACTGCGTATCTCAGCTTGCAAGAGCCACCACTGGGTCACACAACACCAGGCAAGTTCAAATAAGAAAGTAAACATAAGAAAGCAAATGGATTGTGTAGCAACAAAGGATTTTGCTCATGATTACAAATTTGTAAGCGGTTACAGATCAAAGTCAAGGGGCCAATTCTCCCTCCATAGGGCTGGCTTTCTGAGTAGGCTGTCATCCTGGGGTTTCCATTGTTGCTATTGAATGCAAACAAAGCTTCAAAGCCCTCTCCCAAGGACCTCTCTGTTTCTTAGGGTCTCTTGACCTCCTGCAGTCTTGGTGTGGCTGTTCCGTGTTCACATAAGCACTAACAAGGTAGCTTTAATGTGAAGCAGAACAGCCCCGCTTTGTGCAGAGAGCCACTGGAGTGCTGAGCTTTTCCCCTTCTGTTTAAAAGGTCAGCTGAACTGCATTCGGAAGTGTTTATGCAATGTTTTGTTAATCCCATAAGTCTGCTTGTGCAACATTTATGTCTTTTGGCTTCATGGCAGTTTTACAGTGGCCATGCAAGCCATTTTGCTACCTGCTAGTCATTTTAGCTGTGACAGTTTTCATGTGTCTTTACAAAGCTAATCAGCAGCTGCACGTGTTTCTTTCCTCCAAAATACCATTCTCTATCTTGGCCTAGGTGTTCCTTTTATGAATATTCATAAATGTGATATAAATTAAGTGTGAGAGATGTACTCTCTTATTTGAGGTGCTTCCTTTTATTTATGTCTGTAGTGGGCTGACTTTATGATCTTCCCCCCCAAAAAAGGAAAAGGATAAATGAGTAAATACACACACTTGTATAAAAGCTAATGCTGGGTGTTGCCTGGCGACTAATAGCTGTCAGAGCCAAATTAGCCCAGCTGCTCTGGAGACACAGGTGATTAGCAAACAGGGACCTCAGAAACAGCAAAAAACATGAAGGGTGATTAACTGAGTTTACAAGAGAAGGAAAAGGTGAAACAGTGAGATGTGGGCTAAAGTCCATGAGGTAATCTTTGTCAGTTTTATTTGTTACTGCTTTTTTGCCCTGATGATGGTAGACTTTCTTTACTTTTTTTTTTAAACACTCATTTTCTTCTTGGCCGATCCTATGGTTTGCTTTTTCTGATGGACGTGTGGATGTGGGTTTTGTAATTTTGTTCCAAATGTGTTAGAGTTTGCCCTATTTTGTGCACTTCAAAGGCACAAGCACACTACAGGGTGTGCAAAGTGCAAATCAAAAGTGGTATGAGGCAGGTCTTGCAGAACACTGTGCTGCTCTTGTTTGTCAACCATGGTTGTTGTTTTGTGATTCTTTACAAGCTCATTCAGAGCAAACAGGTACTGGACAAATCCCTACAGCTTGAAAAATACGGTTGGATGATCTTTTTAGGTCCTTTCCAGTCCCTAACGTTCTGTGATTCTGTGATTCTGCTTTTACCAAAAGTGATGTGTACACTTGATTCTGTTTTTTAATATCCTGAATATGCAATTTCCTTTATAAAATATGCAGCATTTTCTTATCTGTCTGCATAGTGATTCTACAGACTTTTTAATTTTTTTTCCCAAAGAAGAAAACAGGAGAGTAGCTTTTTATTGGAAGGAAAAATAAATATGAGGAAAAGAATACAAATCTGGTACAATGGAAATAGAGTGTAAGAGAGTTATTGAAAACTCCTAAGAAAGGAGCCTGTGTGGGAAACTGTCCTGAATTTGTGATTGCACTTTAAACTCTGCCTCAACAGTTCCTTGTATTTTGTAAAGTGGTTTTGCCTAGGTTGTATTTTAAGCTTGCAGAATTTATGCTTATTTTTCAGTTTTGAAAAGTGCTATGCTAAAGAAATATGAACTACCAAAAATAGGGCACAAATAAACTCTGGGATACTGCTGGTGATTTATAGTAAAGCCAAGCACTGGGCTATTTTGGATATATCCTTTGTGTATGTCCCTCCTTACTTAGTGTGTAGTCAGCATTAAAAATAACCTTTCACTATGTATGAAGAAGTAATCAATACATAGCCAGGCTACCTGCCAAGGAGGTGGGGTTTTGTTTGTTTGTTTTAAAGATCAAAACCTAATAATATTATTACTTCATAGCTTTTATTTTTAAAAAGTTTATTCTGTGTTGTTTGAAATAAAATACGAATCCCTAAATATTGCTTCTCTCTGCCATTTTAGAACTAGCAAGGACTTAAAGCCTGACTGCTTTGGAGGTTTTGGGGTACTTCTGAAGATGTACACTGGGAGCTGTCATGCCTTTACTGAAGGTAAGAACAGTCACTGTGCTTTCTCTGGGCTGCAGTGAGAACTGGTGAGCTTTAGCTGACACTAAGAGTTTTTCCTGAGTCCATGATTTGTGTGCAGTCAAGTTTTACTGGATGAAAAAGGGCTGTAATTGCTCAAAAGATGAGATTTGGTGCCATCCTGAAGAAAACAGACCTTTTTACCTCTTTGAACTGCAAGAGCAGTTTTGAAAGTACGTTAATATTACTGTGATGAAATACACTGCAATTGATGTAGGACTATTTGAGCTAAGAATGAAAGGGTTTTTTTCCAATAACTTAATATACTTCTGCTTGCTAAAGGTATGTGCCTTGGTTAAGATATAGACAATGTTATGAAGAGATGAGCAGCTTGGTGCATTTAAGACCTTCATAATTCATATCTCTCAGGAGTACGTTCAGAAATAGAAAGCATACTGAAGACAGTTAATTCCAGCCCTGTCATAGGATCTTGGGATAAGCAATATTGAACGTTAAAGTAATAGATATGAAATAAACCCCAAATGTCATTGGAAGCCACTGAAATAGATGTTTTTCTTCAGCATGTTTTTCCTGTCAGATGTCATAACAAGTTCCCTATTGGAATGTATGTGTCTGTGGGTTGGACCCTTGGGTAACTCTGACAGGTGTTTCTGGTATCTTCAGGTTCTGGGACTTCAATAAGTTGAGGCTTTATTTTTCTAGTGGAAAAATGTGTGAATTATAATAATTTGCATTAATTGTACATAATACTTTGCTTATGCCCTACCTCATTTGGAAATGTAGAAGCGTAGCTGTTGTGCTGCTTGATGGACAGCTTGGCTGTTTCAAACTGTCCTTATGCCTGCAAGGGAAGATTTGATGTGTAAGACCAGAGATTTTATCTGACTGATCCTGCAGGATGGTTATTATTTTCCTTTGATTTTAAGTCTCATTACCTTTTTCCATCCAAAATGAACCTTGAAATGAGTTCATGTTCTATATGCACTTTTCTGTAAACCATGAAAAAGGAACCTTTCTGTCTGCTCTGTCCCCATCTTGCTACCCAGAAACTGTATTTCCGATTAAGTTTGAATCATTGCAAGAGAGAGAGAGAAATTTTACCTTTCTTATGCCTGTGCATGAAAACCTCAGTATAAATCCACCTGGGGAGGTAAGGGGGAGAACAAAGTCTTGTCTCCACTGCTGCAAGTGCTGGCTGTGAGAGGAAGATGAGTTTAGCTGTTGCTTGCCATCCTAGATCCTTTTCCTTGCTGATGCTCTTCTACTAAGTCAAACTGGGGTCATGCAGAGACACATGAGAGCGTGGGGAGCTTGGGAGGTGTCACATGGAAACCTGATACTGGACCTCAGGGCTCTGAGGTGATGAAAAACAGAACTAAATATCTAAGAGTGTGTGACCTCATTCTGGGAATGAGATTGTAAAGTGAGAAAAATGCTACATGTCGCATATTGAAAGGAAAACTCTGCAGCTTCAGCCTGGAAATGTTGAAATGATGGTGATAAATGTACAGCTCATGAGGTAGCCCAAATACAAAGCCTGCAAGCTGAAATTATAGACTGCTGGTCAGCCACCAATGACATATAAAATAAGTGTATATGGTTTTATAAGAGCTTCTGAAAGATGTGCTGAACTGAGAGATGTTCTTGATGATAGGAAAATGGCAAAGCAACTTTCTTCTCTTTGCTTCTGCTTTCTTCTGCTTGTCTCAGTTCCACCTCATCTAACACTTCCCTTTCGTTAATCACTTGGACTGCACCGTTTTCCTAGCACACTACCAACCCATAAGTCTCTCTCTCTTCCCACCTGCTTCCTTAAAGATTAGTTTCGTGTTATGATCCACCAAAGTAACCCACCTAACACCTAGCTGCAGAGATTGCAGTAGCAGTTTCACATCGCCAACAAAATCCCATCAAAGCCAGAAATTGTTTTCTATATGTGAGTGGCAAGGCAATTACTGAGCTGAGTGACATGGGCAGAGCAGTGCATTTATACCAGAAGCTATTGCTACGGCAGAAACTTCTGGCAGGAAAGCACTGACTGACTGACATCTTTTGGCTTATTATTATGGGCCTTGTGTAAATGAAGTAGAAGCAATGACTGTTACTGCATTTCTAATCAACAGTGTTATGCCAGTAATTAGGTTTCAACTGACTTGCATCTCCTTTCTAGGCATTAATTGGAGGAAGATATGCAGATTGCTGGTTAATAATAGAACAGTTATAGTTCTATAATCACTTTCTTCATGTTCATCAATTTGTTTGATTGCTTGTGTAGCAAACATTTGATCCTGCATGTGTCTATTTAGCCATCAGACTTGTTTTATAAACCATATTGTTTATCAAGTTAGTGACATCTTAAAGTGCTGCACCATACAGAGCCTAATAGCAGCAAATGTAGAACTTTATTTTGCAAAATAGACAGAGCGAGACCTTTCAAAGAAAGCTCCAGATTGTCCAAACCACATATTGATGTCAGAGATGGGAACAGTGTGAGCTATGTGCTGAACCTATTTTAAACTCCCACTCATGATTTCCAAATGCAGCACTCTGTCAGGGAGCAGGCACAGAGAATTTTGGGAACTATAATGCTCATGTAAAACCTAGTTTGGCAAAAGTGTTAATAATTATTTTATGACCTGTTTATGGTGGTGCAACTAAAACTGCATCCTAATGAACAGGTGCAATTAGATTATGGCTAACTGCAGGACATATGTATAATATTTACTGCCCAAAGAGGTCAAAAAGTTTGCAGAGGTATTTTCATTGTTTTGTACAGGGTGATGTAGGGCACTGAGAGGGGAGGAAATACCCATGTATTGCACAGTGGCAGATATGTGCTTTATCTAGTGACCCATGTGGTTTATTGGTCACAAGGCCAAGTGTGAGTGAATTTTCTCGCAATTTTCGGTAGGTGTTGCTTACATGATATTGCCTCTGCATTAGTGCAGGTTTTGGTCTGTTCCACTAATTTGCAGCTGTCTGGAATATACCATCTGGCCCTATATAATAAACAAATTGTCGAGTCAGTTATTGAACTGGGAACCAAACATCCATCCCCTATGCCTGGGCTTTGGTCAGTGTATCAGCCCTCCCCAGATGCAGTCCTGTCCTCAGGATTTCTCCAAAGGGCCTTCTACTCCCTCTTTTCTAGTAAACCAAAGAGAAAGTATTCAGGCAGAGAGAGAGTCAATAATTCTTTTTATAAAATAAACTGTGTTATTAGGCTTAGCTAAGCTACTTTCTCACACCTCCTGGGGAAAGAGAAAACTGCTTGGGAACAATCATAGTGTAGGAGTGTGAACAAGGAATTCAGCAGAAATCCAGATGTATGTTTTATTTATACTGAAGAGAAATATTGTTTCTTATAACAGCTGATTTCAGGCTTATACATGAAGCCTCTGGACAGTTATTTATTCACTAGGTGACCATCACACACAGGAGTTAACTGGTTTGAAGTTTTGTGGCTTTGTGATTTAGGGTTGCCAAATGCTGCCCTTCTGCCTCCGAATGTAGCAGGAAAAAAAAGGAACCTGCTTAATTCTGTTTTTCTGCTTGTAACATCTTTAGACAAATGACTCTCCATAAACTCGTAGCTTGTTTCTAACCAATTCCTTGCAATATTGCTTTGAAAAAAACATGAAGTATCTCTGGAGAGAAAACTGGCCTTGAAGTAAAAAGCCTTGACGCTGTGGTGGCGTCTGCTTTCTCTTACTCATAATTTCTTTCTTTCTTTGCATACTTTGGCTTAGTTTTATATTTGAATTGCTGCTGGAATTCGCATTATTGAGCAAAATCTGGATATACCACATTAAACCATGGCTTGGGACTGGCTTCAGAGAGGGACCTTTTCTTCGAAGACCAGTCAGTTGCCAGTAGTTCACTGTCAAACTTGCAACTCAATAGTTTTTCAAACGAATCAACTAGCATATCCACAATGAAGCACAAATCTTCAGGTAGATTTAGATAATACTGCATGGTGTTTATAAGGCTTGTTCCACCACCACCATCCCTGTGACCTTTAGACCACAGAGTCTAAATATGTTGTGATGTCTAAAGTTATATCCTCAAAGGTAGGAAAGTACTGTTATACTCTCAGAGGTGAAACTTCAACTTTGTTACAAAGTCAGTTCCCAGTATTGTAGTGGGGAGACCACTGCTTTAGGACAGTTCAGCATGTTCTCTATTGCATATAAAAGGAGCCTTGAAGAATTATAGACCTAGCCAAAGTATGCCTGTTGTTATCTTAAAGAAAAATGAAGATAAATGAGGGCCCCAGCCTCTCAATACCTGAATCATATAGAAAATCTGTAGCCCAAGTCACTGGACTATCTTTCTTCCACTAAATCAAAGTGAACTGTGATTTAAGGAATAATCTTTGTACATAGTGACACTCCATAAAATGACTATAGAAAATTCAAGGAATCTAGTCTAATGCTGAAAGACAGGAAAATGAGCTGTGTGGTAGTTTTACTGGGTATTGCAGAGCCTGTTAACCTCAGTGAAGACTCGTGTTTTAGGAGAGAAGAAACTGTTAACACTGTCTCTGGCCAGGACTGGGAATTTTCATTATAATGACAGGCACGATACTGAAAGCACCGGGGATTTAAGGCTCTTATTCATTGCACACACCATTGCAGAGAATTTAAAGTTAAGTAAATAAATAAACTTTGACCAGTAACAGCTGGCTGTAACTTTTTGAGCCAACAGGCCTGAGCATCTTGTCTCTGTTTCTTCTTCATCCTTGGCTTTAGCTGATAACACACAGTTTATTTGTCATAGAGCCAACTCAGTCTACCATATGCTTAAAATGTTTTTTCCCACTCATCTCTCTGGTGGAAGCACAAGCTGCTTGCGCCATGTTCTGGTAGAGGTAGGAAACACCCTCAGGAAACGTATGTGCAAAGTCAGAACACACTGTTGATTAAAACACCAATGTTGACTTCAAAATGTGGGCCTGGATATTGCTTGTATCTCTAGACCTATACCAGAACACCTCCACTTCACTCCAGATGTAACGTGCTCTGTAAATAGTAACTATGTGATTTCTTAAAACCTAATAAAAAGGCTTATCTTTCCCTTTCTCTCATTTCCAGGCTTTCTACTCTCTTCCTGTTTATCTGGATTACTTTCTTATGTCTCCTGCAAGTTGTTTGGTATCATGTAACTTCCTTGCAGTTCAAAAGGAAGAAGATGGCTAATTCAAATATTGAGACTTTTGCTGTGACCAGATAATATTTTAGCTGAAACAGGAATATGAATAAATCATCTTTATTGTGAAGATCTATTTTAATACTAGTTTTTTGAAGCTTTCTTTTTCTGCTGTGAGCAATACATCAGAACTGGGGTGGACCCTCCCATTTTCCCCAGATCGTTGCCCTCCTTTGCCCTTTGGTGTGCTGAGCTGTGACAGAAATAGATGTGTGAATGTGTGCCAGTTATTACTTTTTCTGAAAGAACATCTTGTTTTGGTGGATAATTGCGGTCTCCTGTTGTGGACCATTAGGCATGTGCATATTTTCCTGTCACACTCCTTAGGTATCCCAGGTATAGTTTTGATAGATGGTGTACTTTGATCCAAACTTTCACTTTCATTGAAATTTTAATTCTGATTTATACTGGCTGCTGAGCATCCCAGAAGTAAAATTTTCTGACTTCTGTCATCTAAGTACTGAGCATTTAGTGGTGTGTAGTACTAGTGCAGAGACTCTGCACAGGCATGAACAGATTCACAGGAAGTGATTTTGTAGAGAAGTGTACATTAAAAAGGTACCATGTCATAAGCTGGCTATAATACTTTCTTACTCTCTGCTGGAGTGTCTGTTGAATGTTTCATATCTGTTTGATGTTTCATATCTTCAGATCTCTGGACAAAAAGCTGAAATCTCTAGCCATTTCCCTAGAGAGTAACTTCACTTTTCATATATACTGAGGAATTTCCTTAGGCTGCAGTTCAGCAGAAACCTGCTTTTCAACTTAAAGACAGCTACAAATGCCAGTGATGGGGGAGAAATGAAATATTTCTTGAAAGCAAAGCAGAGAAATTGATTTGCCCATTAGACTTGAGTCCTCTGGTCGTTCCCTGCATCTCCCCAACAGGAAACCACAAAGCTGAACAGTTTTCCTGAGAGCAAGGGAAAATGCAGTATCAAAGAGCATTAATTTGTGTTTTGGTATTGTTACTTCAGCATAAATATATTGATTGGAATGGAAAGTGCTTAGAAGAAAAGCTTCCCTGTCCATAACTGAAATTCATCATTCTTAGTTACTGACAGACTGTGAATTTTGTTGGATTTATGGAACTGTAGCTGTTCTGAACCAAAGAAGCCTGATCCTTTCTGCGAAAGGGTGCTCTTCAAGACATCTGAGGATGAGGCATCTTTCTGTTTGAGGTCATGTGAGTTAATCAAGGCAACTTGTTAAAGCAACTTGTTTTTGTGAAGGTTTTCATTCCCATTATCACAAAATGTACTGTAACAGTTTCCCCTTTAGTCTGTTTTACCCTTACATCCCTAAATAAACCTGTCATTCACATTGGAGCTTTGCAAATTTGGTAACTCTTTGAAAATATACTATTCTGCACTGAGAGAGGACAAAGGTTTCATTCAGCAGAAGTTTAGCAATACCATCACAGAATGGCTTATTAACTTCTCGCTGGCAATTAGTCTTTTTATAATAAAATATATTTTATAATATATCTATATTTATAATAAAATATATTTTCTTTCAGATGAGATGTGTCAGTGCATCACAATCATTAATTCTGCTTTCACTTGAAGCTTTTGTCCCAGAAGGCTGTATGACCTTCTGTGCTCTGTTAAACTGCTGCACTTCAGTGGTGTCTGCCAGGTCTCCTTTTCTTGCGATGGAGTAGTTGTGCCCTTGGTTTCACTGGACTGACATCTCTCTCCTTCATGGGTGTTGCACACTGTTGTAATACAGCAGTGCCCTCAAGACATCCTGAATTTTGTCAATATAAAGTGAAAAGAGGAAGAACATAGAATATGTTCTCTACATAGAAATAAATAGTAAGAGGATAGATGCATGCTCTTTCACAGTATTTCTGTGTTACTGTTATCATTCTTTGTGTCTAAAGTACCTTTCTGTACTTTAAAATAAGAAATAGTAGTTTACCTGGATTATTTTTCCAGGTAACAGACTTATAAATCTCCTTACAATTACTTCACTGTCTTTTTTGTACCATTTGATTTACCCGTGACTTCCTGACCATATTTTTAGCTTGTACTTCGTCTCACATTGATGCCTCTATGTGAATTAACTGATTAAACTCTGGCATTCAGAAGAAATATTTGGTTTAGGCTTAACCTTTCCCTTCCCACCTGCTTCTTCAAACAAATGTATCTGTGTTCTACTAGCCAAATAAAGTAATTCCTGCAGTTAAACCACCATCTGTTGCTTATACCAGCAAAACTGCTTTGTAGTGAGTGAACTGGTCCTCCACTGTCTCAGATTAAAAAGGAGATGAAGACTGACTTGTTTCCTCTGGAGTGAATCCTGTGCTGCTCGCCATTTCTAAGTCCTCATAATTCCCACCAGCTTTAGTGGTGGGACTGTGTTTAAGAACACAGCTCAACTGGCTTCATGGGGTTCACATCAACTCTAAATCGTATGCGTTCAGATGCTTTATGCAGAATGTGACATAAAGAAGGGCAGATTTTGGCCTTTATGGCTACAATACTAGATATAGTTTATAAACCCAGCTTTATCTGTGGTGTGAACTGAAACATAAATAATGAATGGAGGTGAAATGCATGAAAGATCTTATCACATTAAGTAAATGGTAGTGAAGTGCAAAAATGTTACATTTACTTGTTTGTCAGTAAAGGATATCTGAAGGACAAGCAAGGGCTGTCTTTTTCTCTTTTTCTTTCCTTTTCCACTCCCTCGTTCATACTAGGAGTTGTAGAGTCTGTACTAGCTCTTCATAAACTTGTTACCCTTGCTCGGCAATCGTCAGGTGGGGAAGGAATGACCTCTGTTCCTCTTTGGAATAGAGATCCTTGATGATGTGCTGTCAACTGTCAAGTCTCTTCTTGGTGTGTTTGGTCATTTCTTTTTGTGTGTGTGTTATTTTTCTTGCTGATGTTATTTTTTGTTTTGTTTTTTTCCTCCTGGAGGGCTTTATACATTTTCATGTTGGTAGCTTTTTTTCTCTCAAGTCCTTGAGCTGTTAACTCTTCTATTTGAACAATGTTACTTTTGCCTGTATTTTTACTTTTCTTATTTTGGATGGCTCTACTCTATTTGTTTTGCACAGCTCATTCTCACAACTTAGCAATTTTCTCAGACGTTTGAGTGAAGGTTACACAGCTGTGCTGTATCAGCTGGCCTTGGATCACAGATAGCTGAGCCCTTGAGATTATGACCAGCAAAATGAAGACAAGAGGTTAATTCAGCTTTCTTAGTTCTAGTAAAAAACAAATGGTTTGGGATGAAGCAGTAGGCAATTGCTTCTTTCCTAGAAAGTTCCAGTTTGAATAAGTCTAGGTCATTTAAGCAAGGATCTTTTAATTAGTCCTGAGCAGCAAGCCCAGCCTTGCTCAGAGCTGCTAAGGGGGTGCCTGTAGTGGTGTACAGAAGTGATGATCACAGAGTCACAAAGATCCCATTGATTTTGTCCCAGTGTCAGGGTGGTTTTCTCTGGGAATGCCTCTTTAAAGAATGAAATAGGAAATTCTATTCTTTCTCACTCTGAAGCTGTTTGGTAAGTCTGGGCTAAGATACAGAGGAACCTGCAGAAATATTTAGACACAGCCACATCCTCAGATTAACTTACAGAATGTATCTAATTACAAGGACATCTTTTTTGTTTGCTTTTTTACTGTAGGTCCTGTTTGCAGTACTCTATGGCTAATAAAACTGTCAATTTTCTTTTACTTCAATAAAAGGTCACCCCCCTGACAACAGCCTTGTGCCTTCTAACAGCTAGTGCCTTTATTAATATTTAAAATGTACACAGTGATATTTCCAAAAGGTCAGACTTTTAAAAGATATAAAATGTCATCCCTAATTCTTCTGCCTCCTCTTCCCCATCCACCATTTAAATGTTCCATTTTAGGTACAGTATTTAGCATGGCTTGTGTTAAATCAGATAAACATCAAGTGTTTCCCTGTTGCACTACTAGAGAGGCAAAGGATAAATTTGTCACTGACTCACAGTCCAACAATTTGTGTAAGTTTCTGACTGTACCATAGGTTCCCCTGAGTTAAATGAGTCATTTGCTTTGTCACTTCCTGATTCAAGAATGCATTTAAGCCAGTGCCCAACTTTAGGCAGGTAGGATCAAGAGGATATTGAGCCTTCAGCTGGAAATAAGAGCTTAACATTTTTCCTCCTGAAGGTTTCTGTTTTTTCCATCTAACAGCCAATCTACAAAATCAGGGAGGTAATACTTCCTCCCTCCCTCAGCCCTCTCTAGATGGCAAACTCTCTATACAGGGACAGTTTCTCCCAACTACATTTATCTAAAGCCTGCTCTGCCTCAAAGAGAAATGAGAAGGGAAAGCATGTATGTTCTTCCTCTGTCTGCTGGCCAGGTCAGAAAATGGTCTCTTGTCATAGGAAACCTGATCATTGAGACCTCGGAAGGTCATTTGATCCATCCTGAGCCCAAAGAGAGGATTAAACAAGTCTCTTATACCTGGCAGAAGCTTGTTCGCTTGTTCATCCTGTCCTTAAAAACCTCTGGGCAGGATCACATAGCCTTCCCTGGCAGAAGCTGAAGTTACAAACTACATGTTGTGTGATGGTTGTTCACTCTATCTCACAGATGTTACCTTCCTTTTTTTTTTTCTTTTATTTTATTTAATTTTGTTTGCTCAAAGGGCAAAGATTGCTTACAGGCCTGTTTTCTGCAGAATCAGAGGTTCTTCATTCATATTGCATGATGTATAAACAACTCCTAGGCTCAGAGGAGTCCTGGTGAATGAGTTACTGGATTATTTCCCAGGTGTCTTCGCAGAAAGCTGAGATGCAACTGGAGGATCCTAATTGAATGGTGGTGCCTATTTTTTGTTAAGTTTCTGCTGTCACACAGCCTTTCATCTTCTAGACTGTGACTGTTTATAACATTGTCTGAAAGCATTCAAAACAAACTTCATTTTCAGAACAAGATGAAACATTGGGAAGCTTTTTGTTTGTCAGTGGGTGAGTTCCTCCGCTCTTCTCCACATGTTACAGTAGCATATGAAGATGCTTTGAGAGCTGGTGCCTGAACAGTTTCTTATTAATCATCATATCTCTCTTGCTTATTCTATCATACATCCACTCTTTTCGTCATGTGGTTTTTGTATAGCTGGTTATTTTGTGACATTTAACAGTGTCCTGGATCAGACAATCCAAAAATAGAAGTGAAGGGCAGCTATGCAACCATTAGTTTCCAATAATAAATTACCCAGTGAAGATGTCAGTGCACACACTCAGGAAAATGTCCAACGGACAGAATTCAAGCACAAGGAGTAGCTGCTGGTGTTTCTTAATGTCCATGATTGATTGACAGCAGGTTATTCAAGTCCTTCCTTCTTTCAAAGAATACGGTTAATTTTTCATGACAACATGAGAAAAGTAATTTCTGTGCTGAGAAGGATTAATGGTTGGTATCCATCAGTCTAATATCTCTAAGGTAATTTCACGTCCAGCTGAGAGTCAGAAATAAGATTTTGTAGGTCTGCAATTTGTTTTTTCTTTTTTTTTTTTTTTAACAATTAAGATGATGAAAAAAATAAGTGCATTGGTCGTGATAGTGTAGATTAGGTAGAAATGTGTTTTCCAGCTCTGGTTTCTACCTAAATTTTAGGCCTGTAAAAATGCATATGCAGTGTGGCCAGGTTAAACGTCTTCAATTCAAACTACTTTGAAAGTCACAAATTTGGTTGTCCCTCTGCCCCAGTAAGACGAAGTTGCAATTAGCTGGAATTCTGAGGTTCTGTTAGCATTGATTGCCATACCGAGGGCAAAGGCAGTTGGTGTGTTCTCTTCTATTTTTTAAAGGCAGGGGAAGGTAAAGGACAAGTCACTCACCTTGTGTGTAATATCAGATCAGTCTGCTTGGTGATCATGAAGTAGGAGGCTTGGATCAATAACCTCTTCAGCTGAAGGAGATTCAAACTTGCATTTCTGTGTTCCCAAGGGAATGCCCCATTTGAGTTTATAACCATGTGATCGGAGTTATCTGTAGGTGTGTAGATGGAAGGACTAGGAATAAACACAGCATTACTCCCTCAAAACCTAAGTGCAGCACAGTAAATGCTGCTTAAAAAACAGAAATATCTGCGTGGAGCAGTTAATTGCAAAAAGTCTGTGGAACCCCGGTCCACTACATGCTTCTGCTTCAGCCTACATTAAAGTGTATCAGGGTTGGGGCATGGAGATGAAGGTGTCATTGAATTTTAAACATTTGTTTCTTTTTTGGTTTATTAGATGGCTTAGGCAGTCACCTGCAACCTCTTCCTCTTCCAGTATGCTGAGTTGTTAATCCATTTTAGGTGCTAAAGTCTCCCTGTGCTTTGCACAGGGTTATTAGACGCTTGGCTTGAATTGTGAGTTTTCTTGGGTGTCCCTCAAGAATCTGAACCAAAGTACTCATGCAGTAGTTTTTACATTTCACCTAAGGGTAGGAGTGGTGAAGTGTACTTTGGAAGCAATAAAGAAAATTATAAATAATCTAGGGTATTAATTAGGAAGTGACATTCAATGATAAGAACCACTGGAGCTTTGAAAACTTTTTAGGTTGTCGTCTTTAATAATGTATTACCAGGATAATTTGTAGGAAGAAATGCCTCATCTAAGTGGATTTTGGCCTAACAGTGCTTAGGATCACCCAGTATTAGGGAACTGTTCCCCTTAGTATTCCTTATTGATGTTATAAATACCAATGCAAGAATTTTGGTACCAAAAATCTTCAAAGGAGGGAACCAGTGATGAATAGTGAGTGATGAGCACAGCTGGCAAAGGACTGTGTGAAATCAGGAGCACAGTGATGTTTGATTGTGATTTTACTGAATGTAATTTATTATTTGTGAGCTTTCCAGTTTTAACTCCCTTGGGTTTTATAGCTCTGATTTATCTTTAAATACTTTGCTAGTAGTACTGTTGAAAAAGTATCTGTAGTGATGCTGGTATTATACGTTCTTAATGAAAGCATAAATATCTGAGGGAATGTAGCTGGCATGTTCCAGGCAGCAGGAGTTTCTGTACAGGCCAATGAAAGGTATCGGTGACTGGAACAAAGCAAATGAATGATCAGGGATTTTTTGGATCCAAACTTCTCGAAGTGACTAATCTGGTGACAGTAGTGCTTTTCGCAAATGTTATTGGCATCTTCATTTAAGCAAAAGAAGCAAAAAGATGGAAAAAGTCTAAATAGCTTATGCTTTATTTTTTATTCTCAAAGTAACGCTTGGGTTCCTTTTAGCTGAGCTAGCTTTTTTAAAGCTTTTCTTTAACAAAGTGAGAAGTTTCGAATTGTAATGAGGCACTCCATTTAGAACTAATATTTATTTAGATCTATTTATTCAAATTTTTATTTTGCTTATCACTGTGAGGGTTTTTCCTTTGTGTTAGGTAAACTAGATTTTTTTCTACCCTCCCAATGCACAGTGAACTAAAGTACTAACCCTTTTTTTGAACAAATGAAATCATTCTTCATTACAAAACTCTACCCACCTGCTCATCAAACCCCAAACATTTTGTCAGGTAAGCTTATCACATCAATACTGCAAAACTGTTCAAAATTAATAGTTAACTGCGTAATCACTGTAGCGTGGAGATGACAAACGTATTCTCTACACTTTGCAGCCCGATCCAGAGATATGACATGGTTTTCCTTTGTCTCAGCTAAATATTTTTTATACCAAAGCAGATAGCCTTTGAATTTAGCCTAATTGTCTTTCTTTTCTGAGCCATTCTGCCTGGCAACGAACATTTGCACCATCATTTGTGCTGAAGGCTTGCCTACGCATAAGTTAATGATAATTCTGGGGTAAGTTATCTCTGTGCACGTGCAGAATGCATCTTCTGTCTCTTAGTCTTCAGGAGGTCTCTCATTCATAATGTATGGGACAGAAGACTGCAAAATAATGAATAGTATCAGAAAATAGGCAACTGCTTCCTTTTCAATTCATGGAACAGTCAAACAGTCATATCTATATAGACATAACTTTCCTACTGTTCCCCTCCGCCCTGTGCTGCCGCTTCTAAATAAATATGCAGATAACCACACCAGAGATGCAACATCTTTCAATTAAATCTACCGAGTTATAACCCATCTTAAATGATGTGAGGGTTTTTGGTGAAAGTGAATTTTAGTGAAAGCTAAGGTTATTTATCTGAACAGAATATCTGAAAGCACTCTACCTGCAGACAGGTATGGTCTTCCCCTTTCTATAGACCTCAATCCTGTATTTACTAGCTTGCATGCAAAGCAAATTTATCTTCCAGCTATTCTGCTTGCTACATAATCAAAATTAACATAAGCAAATTACTGCAGGGCTCCAACAAGCGAATGGCATACTCTTTCCCATTTTCCACTTTC
Source organism: Streptopelia decaocto (assembly GCF_964273445.1). NCBI lineage: Eukaryota > Metazoa > Chordata > Aves > Columbiformes > Columbidae > Streptopelia > Streptopelia decaocto. The sequence goes on from NC_138656.1 coordinate 6,096,053, forward strand.
TAATTATTAATATTTTATGTAAGATGAACAGGATTCTTGACAGCAGAAGCAGTTTTTTATGAGTAGTAGAAGAGAGGGGTCCAAGATAAGCAGATCTGAATCAATAGAACTGAAAAGTTACTGAAAGCACACATGCTCCTGTTTTTGAAAGCTAAGTCAAAATTTATTTTAACTAACCCATCTCACTTAGTTTATCTTCTCTTTGGAGATTAATTTAATATTAGAAGGGAGTCAGTTTGTTTTCCTCTGTTCTTTTATTCTGCTCAGCCACGTTCCTTATAAGAAGCCGTGAACAGCAAACAGCCAAGGGCAGATGTAGAGTAGAAAGATCCAATTGTGGTGCATTGATCAAGGGCTGAGGAAACAATATTTTGGCAGGGAAAGAAGCAAAGCCAGGGAATATTTCTGCAGGGCTTGTCACCTCCCTGCTTACACAGAATTGGAACTCCCAAAGTCTGTGTTATTGCTAAGTTGTAATAACCTGACTGAAGGGACCCTAGAGCCAATTTGAAGCTCTCTGGAGAAAATTTCCCTCCCAGCTCTAGTGAAACGTTCTGTGCTGTAAGGGATCTCTGAGGAAAGAGCTTGCCCCTGTTGACAAAGTGCTGTATCATCAACTTCAGGAACTTAAGACAGTTTACGACAGGAAGACCAGAGTGAGAGGACTCTAAAGGTTACTCATCTAAACAGCATATACTTGTTCTTTGATTTCCTTTGTATTACTTGCCTGAAAACTGACTTAAATGGAAAATATCTTAAATAATGGTCAGCTATATACATTTTTTTTGTGCTTTTTACTTTTTCCTATAATTCCAGATTTTCAAGGTGCTAGCAGTTTGTGGATGATAGTAGATTGTGGTTTTATTTATGTGACTAAAATGGCAAATCTTTAGGACCGAGTCTACCACTCTGATATTGATTATTTCAGCTGGGTAGAGCTGCAGCGTGATCCTACCAAGCTCTTTGACCAAAGAGACGTTTTGTGTAACATTTCTGTGCCATTTCCACATTTATAATACTTCGATTTAGTCTTTAGCTAGTGAGTCTCATCATCAGTGATTCAATCTAAACTTCATTGGCCAAAATTACAATGCAATAGCTAGATTGGGATGCACTTTGCAATAAAGGTAATTACATTACTGTTACAGTATAGTTCTGGTTCTATTATATATTTTGCATTTCCTAGTATGGGTAAATCTGTTACTGTCAGCATCTTCTACTTTATTGCTGTTCTGCCTCACATTTTTTTATTTCATATATTTATTTTATACTCAACTCTTTAGTTATATGACTGCAGAGTTGCCAATAGTTCCCAGCTTTTTCTTCCTAATCCCTTTATACAACAATACTTTTATTTTCTTGGAAGGAGTTCAGCTTCACTCCTTGGTGTATCAGAGAAAATGACTGTGAAAGAATATGACATTTTGGTGAAATGTATCTGGTTTACATACCAAGTAGGTTAACAAGCAGCTCAGCAGGGTCACCATATATTCAGCTTGCTTTAACTTCAGAACCAGTTCACTTTCTTTTGGTTACATAAGCAATCGGAATCAAAGCAAAAATTACATAACCACGTGTATCACTGCAAAGATATATAAATAATGAAAAAGTACATTATGTGTAAATAAAGATGGATCCTTTGCCTCTTTAGGCTGGTGTTAATAGTCCATAGTGGCAATGGGGCCTATATGAATAGTTTATAAATTTCAGATTAAATATAATGATGTGACATTAAGAATTTAATTTGTCTTGCTGAAAAGACAGCAAGTGCCAAGGTGCTTGATGGAATTCAGATAATCTAAGTTTAATTATGAGTTCCGTCACATCCTTAAGATGTTACCAACTCTACTGAGTGTTCTGCCTTTCCTGCATTGCCCACCCAACTTTTCTCAAAAAAACTTTTGTGGAAATAAATGTTGGTTTTAGTTTAGTAATAGTGCTGAAAGCTGGGGTGTGTGTGGGAAGTTTTCTCAAAATTCACAGTGCTTTCAATTTTTTTAAGAGTACTATACATTTAGCAGGAGGATTGCCATTTATTGGAGGGTGACTAAGGCCATTAAAAAAGAAAAAATCATATTAAAAAAGAAAAAACTATTGGGATTTGAAATAAGAAGCTTCTAAATATTACAAGTCAAAACACTGAAAAGGCTTTTCTTTCATGACTTTTTTTTTTTTTTTTACATTCTTAAGATACCTCATTTTGTCTATGTTCTTGCTGTTGCCCAGTGCTGTGACCCACCTTATAAGGTTCTGCATGCTACTGGCAGATCACACGTAACTGAGGTTTGTCTTGTGGGGGACTTCAGCAAGTAAGAGTGAGCATGGATATTCTTGCTCATTTTCTTTGTTCCTAGTTAAGCATTAAGTAGTTTATCCAAGTGCTCAGAAAAGCAGTGGATCATCAACTTACACTGGAAGCTGGTGATTTTGAAGAGTTAAGTGTCTGCACGTGCCCCTCGTAGGGCACTTCAAGGCTGACCTGTGAAAACTTTTTCTTCTATGCTGACCTTTTCCAAACAGATGATGTTGGCACACATAAATAACAAACTGTGGGGATAGGCTAGGCTGAGTTTTTCTTGTATAGACTGAGAGCAACAAGTCTAGTGAGTGATACATTGAATTTTGATTTGAAACTGAAGCCCCAGGAGAGGGAAGGTTATTTGACTGCTTCAAACCCACTGAAATGCCGGCTTCGTCAAGAAGATTAATTTGATGGGAGGGAAAGGGGAAAAAATAAAGAATAAATCAAGAGGCTGCTATTATGCTATTATAGCTTGAAGACTGAACTGAGACAGGCCTTGTCATCTGTAGCCAACCAGGTTTCTTTCACATTTGGATTTCACTGCTTTAAAATGCTGAATTAGTCCATCTGTTCGCATTTAATTTTTCCTCTCTGCTGGGACTTCAGTTGGTCTTCTTGCATGTCACTCAGGCACATTTCCAAAGTGTCTACATGAAAAGTATTCATTGCTTTCTCCTGAAATAGCAAAAATTATGTCTGTTATCCTTAGCTAACAACAGCCTCACAGGATACTCAGTAGTACAGGGAACATCTGTCCCCAGAATGTGTACGTGTTTCAGCTGCATTGTGCCTTTAGCTGTGTTAGATGAGTATTTTCCTAAGGAACCAACTGTAAACTCTGCATTGGATAGTGTTGCTACCCCACATTGGTTTAGCTGCACTGAAAAATGCTCACACTTTAATCTTTCATTTGCATGAAGAGCAACTTATGCCATTCTAAGGATCCCTAGGTGTGCTGCAGGTAGCCCTGTACCCTCTGTCACCTATATACTTTACATCTAGTCTCTCCAGGAGCAAGGAGAGAGCTTCAGTGAGCTAGAACGGAAATACGTGACCAGAGGTTCTTCCACACTTCAGGATAAGTGTGGACATTGAGACCTGTGTGCATGTATAGCCTGGCACAAAATTATTTTGCTATCAGATATGCTTCCCTGGCAGAGTGACAAGGCACAGATATTGTTCACTAGGTTAACAAAAGAAGCATAGGTTCTTTGCTTAAATAGCTGCACCATTAACTGATGCACGATGCTTTTTACCAGTTCAGGATCTGATTGCATCCTGGTTATCAATATAATACCTGTTCCTGTGGCTGGGAATCATCTACCTATCCTACATCATTATTGCTAGTTAGAATGACTCCTTGAAAGAGCAGTTGTTCTTTTTCTTCTCCTTTTTTTCTGTGCTCAGGCAGAACCTCAAAGCCCAGGCCTCACAGGGACAGTTGCCCACATTTTTGGAGCTGTGCAGTCTCCTGTACAGCCTGACTGCCTTTTGGCACGGAACCAAGACCCTCCAGAACCGACAGCGATAATAGAAGATGATGTGTTACACCTACTAATTTCTGGATTACTGCACAGCAGTTTACTTATTTAAATTCTTCTATGTTATTGGGGACTGTCATGGATTTCAAACAGCTGTTTCCAACCATTGACACTTTCAGAAGTTAATAAAACTAACTGCAGACTGACCGTTGAATGGGGGGGGGAGGCAGAAAATGAACTGTCACTGTTGCAGAGAAGGTAGCTCTGCATCCCCTGCCCTCATGAAGTAATGGGAGTTTCATTTTTTCTCCTTTTAGTGGGTCTGAATTTCTAAACTTCTCATGGGTACCATCAACTGTAAATTGAATTTGAGCTTCTTAACTCCAGATCTCCAAAGTATACGGAACAGAGAATTTGACATAGGCACAAAGCACTATTTGAATAGGTTATGACAAGGAAGGGAGAAAACATATTTTTGTTAAAACCAGAAAAGTTTAGCTGTGTATTGCTTCCCACTTCCATTGCCATGAACAAAATGGGTCATTAGGTTTCTTTTTTCATCTTTTCTTCTTTCTACAGGGAAATTTTTCATTTCTTATTCTGCCGTTTTTCTGTACATGGCACTAAATGAAGGTGTTTGTACATTTTCTTCTTTGTATAATGCTGAGAAAAGATGTATACCTCTTTATATATTTTGAATAGACCTTATCCTGCTCATATCAATTGCAGAACTGGTTTGTTGTAGCTTTTGACAGCCTCATTAGTTTGTTACCAGTGGCAGTTCCTTACAAACCTCACAAGAAAACCAACCCAAATATCCCTGTGTGGGTACACCTCGGGGAGCCAGGCAAAGTAACTGTGAAGGAACTAAGCTCCTTGTTGCTTATTTTTTCTTAGTAGGAATTAATGAGAGAATGGAAAGGGTTATATAGGAATTTGAAGAACATGCGCACCTTCTCTTCATCCTAGTTTTATACATTAATTTTAGCTGAGTCGGTGCATCCATTCCTTGAAGACTGCAGGATCTTGTGATCTCCAAGAACACTATTTCACTACAGACACGTTTGCCTTTTAACTTCTTCCTTTTGTGGAGAAAAAAAAAAGAGAAACAAGACGTGAGCCATGTCTTTTAAAGGTGTTGCTGTTTTAAAAGCCGGTCCTTGAGGAAGTCTTGTCATTATGATGAACGAGAGGTTTAGAAAGCAAACATGTGCTAATCAAACAGGAGCGTGAGGTGGAAAGCTGTTTCTTTTTGCCAGAAATTGTAAGCAAAATGTCCAGTTAGGACTTATTAAATAGAAAAATTGAGAGGGGATAAAGCCCTAACTGCTGTGCCAAAGTGTTTGTGGTCTGACACAGTTTTTGAGAATTTAGCCTAATACTTGCAGTGTGTTTGCAGGGGCACGAGGGAGATGGTTACAAAAGCAAATTTTAACATTCTAAAGGTTACGTGGCAAGGCAGCCCCTCCAGTCAGTGCAGAGAGATGCTCCAAATTCCCTAAGTCAGGCTCTGTAGGGGGTAATGCAGGAAAAGCATCTCCCTCCCTCCCTCTTTTCTCCCTGCCTCCCTCCCCTGGATAATAAATAAAGCTTAAAGAGTTAAGCCTTCTTAGTCTAAAGCAGAGTGTGGCAAACGGCCTCTGGAATATCCAACTGACAGGATTTGGAAAAAATGTGAAATCTCCATAATTAACCATGAAAAAGGTGTACTGATAATAGAGGCTTCATGCTTGCAAGTCTGATGGCTGCCTTCAGCCTTTACATGAAAGATAATTTGCAGAAACTAATATTCTCGCTCCTTTTTCAGAAAGGCTCTTAAAAGCACCAATTGTTTTTGCTGGTAATCTGTTAAACTGCAACTGCACTGAAATCATTACTTTATTTCACACAGGCTGTCAAATAGTTTTCTCCACATTAATTTTCAGTTACCAGTGACTCTGATTACATCTGAATCGCTGACCTGGAAAAGCTCTGAAAGTTGCTGCCAATTCCCCAGAGTCATCCAGATTCCCAGTGAGAGACAATTGCATGGGAGACCAATTAAAATAGCATCTGTGAATTAAATAAATCCATAAAAAGAATCTATTTTCCTTGCACCAGGCAGCAATGTACATGGAAATTAGTGGAGCATTTTTAAAATAAATGCCTGATGAAACAAATAAGCCTCCTGGGGGGGGAGGAGGGGAGGAGATAAACTTTATCCTGTATAAGCTTGAAATAATGAAAGAGCAAGTGAAGTCAAATGGTGCTTCGTGCAGGTAGGAGCCCTGTACACGAGCAGGGTCTTTGCTCCTACCTTCTGTGCCACTGCAGCTGTAACGCTGACATGGTGTAAATGAAGTACGTGTCTCAACAGTACAGATCAAAGGGAAATTTGCCATTAACTCAGTCTATTTTCTCCTGTTTTACAGGCCTTGTTGCAGGTTGGCAGTGGTAGAAATGGGAAGGGGCAGGGACTGTGGATATGTTTTAATGTGATGAAGAAATGTGATTTGTGTGAGGCTCTCAGGGCAGAAGGGGATTTGCAGATTTGTAAGCAGTACTTGAGGTACTTGATAAGTTGCTCACAGTCCTCAAAACTGATTGGGGAAATGCTGAGGGAGTCATTTTATTGAAATTCTATCCAAAGCAAAATGCATGTCAAAATTTTGCAAGATTGGGGGCTGGGGGGGCAAGAAAGGAGGAGACATTTTTTGAAAACCCTGATTTATCACATACTTGTATTTTTGCCAAATCAAGTATTTTGACTTCTTTAATGCTTTTAGTTTTATTGTTGATGTTGCCATTTTTTCTAATTTGGGATTTTTGTATCCTAGCTTTACTTCAGCTGTGACTTTTTTATACAGCAAAAGAAAAAAAAAAAGTTAACCTGAATGGCTAAAGAACTAAACCAGCTTCTTAAAATGTCCCCTTTAGATACTTTTCTAATAATTTCTGTATTTTCCTCTCTGATTTGGACTGGAGCCACATTTCAAACATCTGTATCTTTCGAGGAACAAAAATTCCAGTTTCTCACACAGCACCAGAGATCTCGTCATGATTAACAGTGTCACTACTGTTTGATATTAGTCTAGGGTGGATTAACCTCCAGTACTACATCAAAACTATAGAGACACCTTAAGATACGAAGAGTTTTTCTGTTTCTTTTTCTTGTGGTGATTCCTTTTCATTTTTCCTTAGACTACGAGGACTTCTATGCACTGCCTACTTTTGAGGTAAACTCATAAATGCATGGTTTTGATTATTTAGCCTAATTTTAGTGCTGCCGTATTTATCATCAATACCATTGTTTTTTATAGTTTTGTTCAATGGCTTGTATCCTGCATATAGGGTTTAAGTATTTTTTACTCAGAATTGACTGGCATATAAAAAAGTGAGTGGTGACAGGAAAACTAAGCCTGCTTATATTCCAAATTGATTTTTTTTTTTTAAAGTAGGCCTTTTTTAACATAATTAAGTTATACAGTTCACCTTTTTTTAATGTATATCATATCAGTAATAATATAGGGGCAACTGAGACACCTCTGAGGTTTCTAATACAGGTTAGTGCTCACATAATTTCTCCTGGCTGCAGAGTCAGTGAAGACATATGAGATGCTCGCTTCATTTCCTCAGTGATGCAGGACTTTGTGGTTTGTTGGGGCTTTTTGCTTCAAAATAAATAGAGAAGGAATTGGTTTTTTTTTTCTTTGTCTGTTTTTCATTTAAAAATAGCATTTAATCAATTTTTTTTTAGGTAATATAACTGTCATAATTCCACAGAGTCTCAATAGCCAGTCATTACTTACTGCCTCAATTCTCTAACAGCTCTAGAAAATGAAAGAAGTACTTGCCTCAGTGTTTGGACAGGCTGGGAGTTAAGATGTGACTGTGCATTATCTGACATTTAAAAATCTTGTGTACACAGGAACAATATCTGAGTGGTCAATAACCAGTTGAGGCGTCTGATTCTTAGGTAGTGTTCCATGTGCTCTCACTGAGTAGGAAGGGTGAGATATTTTTTGTTTGTATTTGGGGATTTTTCTGTTTTCCTTAGTCTAGCCTTTCTGGTTTTAGATATCAAACACTTTGGTGGATTAAGGCTAATTTTCCCACCGGAGTAAAGCTGCAGAAATACTTGTAGTTTTGAGGCATAAAGGTAGTGTCTGGTCATTGCACAAATGGCTTTTCTCACCCTTTTTCTGGCTCCTGTTCTTCTTGCATTTTGAAAGGTAAAAATGAAAGACCTGTACAGTATTGTCACTGAGACAAAATTAGATGGAAAATCAGTCTTGGCTGATAGCTCTTGACTGATTATCATGTTTCTTGGGTTCAGAATCACAGCACAAAATATTGAACGTAGAACTGGAAGCTTGACCTTAATGAGGAAAATTATTAATATCCTATAATTTGCTTTCCTCACTTTTATTCTTTCTGGCTCCTTGCATCAGGTTTGAAGGAGTTTTACGAAGAAATTTTCAATATATCAAGGAATAAACATTATGTATTCTGGTGCAGAACTGAAGGCATGGAAATGGACAGTTTATGATTGGGAAGACAGTTGGTGAACACAGGTGTTTCTGAAGCTCCTGCCTCCCTATAGTTATCTGTCTTGCAACAGGCATTTGCCAATAAGTCCATTTTGATGCTGCTCCTTTTGACCTCTAATTTTCTTCCCTGCTTTCTTGACATTTGCCAAAGATGCTTAGCCACTGCTTGCCAAGAGAGAACAACCCCCTGCAATATGGCCATGTGCATTATCCACCTAGAGCTAAGGCCCAAGCAGGTCTGTAGCAGATTGTCCTGCTGCTTCTTGGGACCTCCAGAGCCTGCTGGGTGGCAGATTTTCTAGAAGTTTGTCAGTGAACAGATTTGCCACCCACAAAAGTACAGACTGCCTCATGCATGCCAGGTAACATAATGTCAGATTTTTTGCTAGACAAGATAAAGGATAAATTAATAGGTTTACCTTAAAAGCATAACTTTGGAAACATGGAAAAATATTTTTAAAACATAAACATTCATGTTTTTAATGTGAGATTGCAGCTGCTCTAGAGGCTCTTTTGGTTTAAGCAGCTGCATAATTGCACTCGACAGCTCTCCTGGTTTTATTGCTACAGACAAAACTGGAAAGTTCCAAGACATAATGTGGGCAACCTGTCCCTTTTCAAGCTCTTGTTTAAGTCCCTCTTCTTCCCCATTTTTGGATACTGGCTCTGGTGGTCTTATTTGCCAGAAAATGTCATTGAAGCTTATTGATGTTGCTACATACTTAGACTATCATATGGCCATTAATCTACTAATACTTATCCTTTTGGCGTAGTGTAATTTTATCTCTGTTTTGTTGCTGCCACAGCCCACGTTCTGTGGTTCCATCAAGGTCTTTATGATGCTCTTTAGAAAGTTCTTAACTTCAACAGACTCTGGGTGTTTTTCATCCATCAGAACCCAAAGTCTTGGTACCTATTTGAGTACCGAACTGCAATCTTTGAGAACTTTGCTCGAGTTTAGTGTACTGAGCTTCTTACAGCCCAGCACTGCCATAGTGCTCTCTAGAGGTGCATGTTGGACTTCAAAGGCTAGCATGGGAGATAGGGTAAGCTCTTGTGTTGGCCTCATGCACCTGGATGTGCAAACTTGCCCCCTTTTGTGTGATACATTGCATCTCCTTCATTCCATCCACCTTAGGTAAAAATATCCATGAAAAATACAAAAATTTGATGCCTTTTTGGCAGAAGATGATGATGATGATGCTCCTGACGCAGTTGGGGTTAAGTATTCAAACAAGCTTGTAAAAGAAGCTCTTTGCTTGCTGAAGATCTGGCTTGAGTCTCAATCGCTACAGTGCTGTGACTCCAGTTGAGTTCTGTATCAGACCCTATATTCCTTGTATATATGTACCTGGATAATAGTAGTATCAGCTTCTTGATTGTTCTTAATTTTTTCCACAAGTTGCAGAGAACTGGAAATGTTCCAGTGCCTTCCACCAAACAGTAACACATTTAACCTGCCTCTTACTTGAACAGATTGTATCTCTGGAGTTTATTTGCTTTCTGCAGACATACTCTCAAATCTTTCCAGGTCTTATTAGCTACCATTTGAGAAAGGGGAAAAAAATGAAACACATTTTGATTACATGTATTGATCTTATACCTTAATCTTTACTGCTCAGATACAGGTATGTCTTGCATAAGCCTCGGCGGTCACTGAAGATTTATAGAGCTCAAAAGGATTAACTCTGAATTCAAGCTCATGGTACTTTTTTTTTTTTCCTTCTTTTCTGCTCATTTAGGGTTTACTTTATTATTCAGTGGTTGGACTAAAACTAGCTCCTTCAAACAGATTCTTAAAAGCACGTGTATATAAAGATATCTATTATCCTGTTTACTCAGAGGTAAAATCATATTAACATTAATACTTCATAAGCAAAAACATAGTCTGTGCATAGATGATATGTTAGTGCCCCGAATGAAAGGTAATTTTTTTTCCTCCAAGTCTCAGAGCAAATTAAAGCTTGTCCATACTGACTGTTTCTGACTGATAGGAAGCTTATGATCTGTGCCCACCCTGCCATAAATAAAGAGATATTTTTACAGTATTTCCAAAAGAGTCCTTCATAAAGGATTAATATATTCTGTAGGGGCTTACTAGTTATCCTGCAGTATTGCTTGTTATTCCTGACACTTCCTCTACTGTATCATCCACTTCTGTAAGCGAGAAAACAGCTTGTTTTGTGGAGAGCAGTGAGCAGGCCATGGGTGGGCAGGAAGAGGGGAACCAGGTGTTGATTTTGGCCCTCCCACTCAGCCCTGCCTTTGCCCGGTCCCCCTGCATTTTTGGGATCCATAACAAGGTTCCTTAGGTCAGAGCCATCACAAGGCTGCTTTTCTGGAGTCTCTGAATAGATTACATTCATGGGGTGTCATTGCTGGAGCAAGAAGGATGCAGTGGTAATACAAATGTCTCCTGTGCCTTGGGGTGCTATCACCCCAGAAGTTACTCTTAATTTTCCTTCTCTTTATTCCTAGTTCTTCATAGGCATCACTCAGAATGTTCAGTTCATCCATGCACAAAGTTAAAATCTAGACAGATAGATATCAGTATGGATTTAAATCTCCAGTGATGCTGATACCAATGTATAGGTGCTTCCAGTAGAATTTTCTGAATAGACTATTTTCATGAACAATCTTCCTTCCACTCATACTTCATGGATCAACCAACCTTCATTCCATCTGCCAGTGGACCCACCACTTCTGTCCTCAAGTACCCATTTGTCAGGTTCCGATTAATATCAATAGAGGTGATAAGACCCATGTCTTAGTTGACCACGTTTCTGGAGTTTTGACTGGAATGCTTTTCTGGCTGCATCTTCATGATTAGTTGGACTTAAATTAAGCAGTTTTAAAGGAAATCTGATCTCAACTGTTCTGTGTCTTGATGCATAGTTGGATATTTCCTAGAGACCCCTGATGGTCTCCATTTCAAAGGGAAGTTGTGATATATCCTCAACAAACCTCATACCTTTGTGTTTAAAGCTATATTTGAAATGTTCCTTTCTGTCCTGTGCCAACATGGCCCTGAATAAGCTTAGGAACAGCTTTTGTGTTACATGACTAAGATGTAGAAGTCAAGAGTAAAGCCAGACAGAATCAAAGAAAGAGTAAGATAAACCCATAGACACTATGGTAACAAACACATTATGAGAACCTGAACAGAATTGCCAATTTCATTATATTTTTTCCCATTTTGGCTTCTCCTTTTTGGCCTTCTGAAAGGAACTCAGATTTAACTGAACACCCATACCTGTGAACGCGCATTTGCACTTGACACCTGATCGCCAGCAGTTGCTGTTCACTCTGCTACCTTCTCACATTATTTTCAGCTTACTTGGATTAAGGTAAACTCAGTCACCTCCATCCTTTTTGTGATGCTGCAATGATACTACGCTGCTTATGCTGTTGCACTAGCTTGGTCTTGAGTACTGTTCTTTACCCTGAGTAAAGTGCTGCTCAGATTTCCTCTTTAATACCCCCAATGAAAATATTGTATACTGAACAGGGAAGGGAACAATCCTAAGAAAAACATTTGTAACAGCCCCAAAAGAATGAAGGCTGCAGCTGATGTCTCTTTGCTGTTCCAGTCACCTGGTCAGCATTTTCAAAGACTGCATTCCCAGTCTTTGTGAGATCTGCAATCAACTTGGCCATGGATTTGGAATAGAAACTAAGCTTCAAGACATGTAAAAAAAAAAAAAAAAAAAAGTGATGTATCATGGTCTTTATTGCACTTCTTCCCTAAATATTAGGTTCTTCAGCATTAATCAAGCAGTATTAAGCAAAATGTATCGTAGGTGACTTGCTGAGCTAGAGCTATACTCTGTTTTCCATAATAGTCAGCACTGCGCTTCCAGAAGGCGGCACCAATTATTGTCCAGTGGATAATATAATACACTTAGCAAATTGATCTTCATAAGGCAGGAAGGATAAGGCTTTCATTTTGATGCACTGAAAATTCACAGACTTAGAGAAATTTAGTGCCAAATAAAACCCTGACTAAGCACAAAATGGCCACGTGGCTTTGGACCCTTCTTACTTAAGAGACTGGCTCTTCTGAGATGATTTCATGGCAGCTGTAATTATAGAAGTGTTGACCAGAATAAATAGTATTAAATTAGAGCCATTTACTTGTAAAAGTCGTCAGCCAGAAGCTTCCCTAAGTCTTGATTTCTTTCCTAACATAGACCATAACATTTGCCCTCTAGGACTGCTGCATGGACCAGAGTCCTTAGGTGGTTGTAGAGCTTTATCAAGTATTTATTTCGGTTAACAGTTCTGTTAGATAGTCAGTATCCTAGTGCAGGAGAAAATCAATGATGCTTCTGATGTGAAAGAGAACTGTGCTCTTCAGAAAGGGGAAGGACACTCCCTGGTGTGGATGCTCCCCAAGAAATCATGAGAACTTCTGCCCTGTGGTGTCACAGCAGGATTCAGGATTACTCCAGCTCCTGCTCAACTGGTGGAAAATGCATGAACACAGATACTTGTGCTGTTAAAGGTGATTTCCCCCTGAACCTGCATTAGCATTCCAGCTCAACTCTTCTTGTGTTTACCGTTTATTAGCTCTGTCTACTGTTGCTTGAATAGTTCTCTTGGATACACATCCACTTTTTTAGAGCTTTCTTGTGGTAGTGACACTATCACAGAGCCTTTTATGTGGTTAGGAATTTAAGCAAATGTGACTGGTATGAATGAACATTCTAATTTAGCAGAAGCCTTGTTAGTTTGGCTTTTTGGTTCTCATTAGCTGGTCCAGTGATGGAACTTGGTTCCACATGGCCTGTCTTAGGCACAATGGCCCAGCCATGGTTGGAAAAGTCCTTTTTATGTAGAGAAGTAGGTTAAGATATGCGCTTGTTGATGGACAGCTATGGGCTTGATTAATTAGTTTCTATACCATTCTTCATCTCTCCTTCCAGAAATAAATTTGACAACATAAGCCAAAACAACAGAGGAAACATTGAAAAATGGGGGGAAAAGATAAAATCTTTTGCTCTCAAAATTTGTGCTTGGTCAGGTGGACTGTTGTGAGAGATGCACGTGCCAATTAAGAAATATAGGAATGTTTTCTTGTCCAGAGAAAAATGCTTTTAATTAGCATTTTTCTCCAGTATATTTTGGATAGGGCATATTTGAATAGTCTGAAGGATCCATATAGCTAAGTGCCTAGAGCCTTGACATGTTTACAACGGATACAATAATCAAATACAATTTAATCTCTTTTATTCTACGTTATCCTTAAGGGATGTCATACTTAAAAATGCTTGCTGTGCCTGGAGTGGGGGGAGAGAAAGAAAAAAAAAAATATATATATATATATAATTATACTATTATATATGTATATTAAAGAAATACATAAAAGATTTAGCAGGAACAATAGGAAGCTGACACTTACCCAGATTTGGTGAATGTAAAAGATACTAATACTTGTTTGCCGGAGTTTGGAGTTACAATAATGGGCGTGGATATCTTAGCAGCAGTTAGAAAATTCCAGATTCAATGCTATCCAGTTCTGTTGAAATTGTTGGAAGATACAGGTTTGTGTGCTAAGAACATTTTTAATCTTTGTGGTTCCGTGTTAGTTTGGATTTTCCAATCAATGATCGCTGTTGTCTAATTCTGTTTTTCAACATCTTCTTTTTTAATGAAAATCCCTGCATGACTTACAGTTTGTTCCTCATCAGCTTGTCCTCAGAACTGGCATAAAAACCATTTAATTTGTTGCTTTGACTAAATAAGTAAAAGGGAAGACAAAAATAAAGTTTCCGTAATATTTTTTTGGATTAGCTGATTTTAAAACAAAACAACCCTACCAAATGTACAAACACTATTAATACCGTCTCATTGCTTTTGGTGGCTCTACATCTCAACCTATTAGTTGCTTTTCTAAGCATGTTACCACATAGGCTTAATTTCCCTGTGCAATCTGCAGCATTAACCTGAAAAATCTTAAAATCTTTCTTGCAAAATTACGTTTGTGTGATTGTGCTTATCACTAGAAACCCCATCTCCCATTTTGCTTCACTCCATTTCTTTACCTCCACACTTCTGTGATAGTTTTGAGTAGCAAAGTTTTTCTGTCCAGGACACAGCCTAATGCAGCAGTGGATGTCCATGCTGTAAAATCACAAGTGTGAAAAAAAAGTACAACTAGATAGAATTGAATATATACAAATGTATATAGAAATGCCTTGCTTTCCAACACAAAGGCGTTTCATCTTCTTTAATAGAAATGCTATGCCTAGGCAAGATAATTTCTGTGTTTGTTTGTTTAACTGCTGGCTGTTGCCAAGGATTTTTTTCAATATCCATTATGTTTGTGTACAGATTGTATAATATTTCTTTTTGCATTAGGCTGTTCAATTACAGCAGGCACACAACAGCAATACAGGATAACAGTAAAGAGATTTTTACAATGTGGGTAAAATATATGAAAAGAAATATTATTTTTCTTTTTAGCAGCCTTTTATTATGCCAGAAGTTTCCTCCAGGGAATAGACAAAGGAGATCGTGACAGTCTACTGCAATGTGTATTAGCTGGTTTGGTTCATCTTTCATTTTGAACTGGCTGTGGATGCAAATTGAAACCTTTCCAAACAGCCTGGAATCTTTCAATCCTCCCAAGACCTGAGCCTCCATCTGCAACTAATTTTGCAAATGATTCATCTCATGTCTTCAAAAAAGATATGGGTGCAAATTATAATCGTACTAAGCCATCTCAAACTTCTGAGATGTTCAACTGAATGCAAATATGCATCTGTTTTCTTTACAACAGACTGAACCAAAACTTCAACACTTAATCCCCTGAGCTTTTAGAGCACTGGGTGTTCTATAGTTGTGAAAAGCAGATCAGTTGTTTCTGTGCTTACCCATGACTTTCGGCGTCTTATACTGAGTGCCAGGTCAATCACAGTCAGAATTTGTCAAAGGGTACAGCATTTGCTAACACAGAGTGACATGCCAAGTGTCATAAGTCCCACAACTGAGTTGCATGTTACAATGCAAAAGAGCATTTCAACAGATGCCTAAATTACAGCAAGAACTGCAACTCAGTCTGGCTGAATAATGCTGACCCTGTTCTCTATGGGCTAGATGATAAATCTTCATCTCGCATTAGGGAAGAGCTGGACCCAGATAAAGTTCCCTTCCTATGAGGAGGAATAAGGTGTTTGCAGTCTCACCTGTGCCTTTCCTAACCCTGTCTTTCTACCACCTTTACAGTTTCCCCTTTGGGATCTGGTGTAAATGCTGCCCCTTTCTCACGTGTGCTTGCAGGCTTACAGCCTGAAAGCGCTAATATATAACAGCGAAATCAGAATGCAGAACAGAAACATTTTGAATTAACTTGTAGATTAAATTGGTTGCATAGCAAATATATTTCTGAGCTCTACATGTATTTGTGTTTCTGAAGTATAATATAACTTCTTAATTCACTGTGCCTCTGAGTAACTATGGGATGCCTCATTCTACAGGAAAAACAGCGCACTGGGTAGTCTTGAATCTGGTGTTATGCCCAGGCTCTACTGAGCACAGATCTGTACCTTTCCAGTAAGGTTTCTGCTCTCCACTGCAGTATCTCAGGACATCAATATTGTGTATTTTGTTAGGTTACGTGATAAAGTTCGTTCCCCCAAACCTGAAGGAGCACAGAGGCACCACAGCATTTGGGAGACCCCAAAATCCCATTCAGAGCCCAGACACCCAGAACCTACCAGGGCTGTCCCAGGGGAGCCTCAGCCCCAGGGGCTGGAGGGTCACCAGCACTGTGGGGCAATGGGAAATAGTCTCTGGAGCACCATACAGACAAGGAGGAGTTACCACCTGAAGTATGGGTCTCATTCTGGAGTGTGGGGAGGAACATCTTGAGATGTTTAGACTTACTGGCTTAGGGGAGGAGCCAAAGTCTGGGAAAGGAAAGGGATCAAGGTGGTTTGGAAAGGAATAAACATGGAAAAATAGAAAGGGGGGTAAAAAGGGACGGGTGGTCTGGCCAGCATGGTTTGTCCTCAAGAAGTTCAATTTCTGTCTTGCTGAGTGAGAGACTCTCTGGTTGGAGTGTGTATGAGGGGCCATTGCCAGCAGCTGGAGTTGGACCATGGGTCGTAGGGGCCTGTATACCTGCAGTGTTAGCAAAAGGAGAAAGCAATGGTGTGTACATCAGTGTGCAATTGCTGGCAAGTAACAAACTGGACTACCTGGGAGCAGAGTAAGAGACCTGGGAGCCACATATCAAGGCATCCCTGAGTCTGGGCCAAATACCAGAGGGACCAGCAAGTCTGCAAGTTGGCTGTGGTAGGGACTCAGAAGTCCAAGGCAGCGACAAGGGAGACAATGAGGTCTGTAAGTCTGTGGGGATGGACGGAGTGGTGTCCCTGCATGAGGCAAATAGAGATTACAGGATCCAGGGTTGGTTACTGGAGAGCCTCAGTGTTTGAGATCAGTTACTAGAGGAATATGTAGTGTCTGCGCAAGAAGGTTTGTGGAGCAGCAGCCGGAGAGGGGCTGCTGTTCTCGAGGCGCCTGCAGCTGAGGGGAGCAAGGACTGAGGGTGAGCTATTGGACAGACTGTCTGAGGCCACTTAGGGAATCTGCATTGTGTGCGTAGATATATATGTTTATATATATGTGGGTATGTATGCGTATTTTCCACTAACACGCTTTTACCCTGCTCAACCTGAGAGGAAAACAAGAGGAGGCTGTTGGTGCTGTTTGTTTGTGCGAGTGCTTAGTGTTTCTGTCTGCAATGAGCCATGTAGCTGCCCATGTGTTCATGTATATATTTGTTGTACGCTGTGTTTGTGTGGATACCCATTAGGAATAGATGCTCAGCCTCACTGCTCACATGGAGCTGCAGCAGCCTCGCTTCTATCTGGCTACTGCATTTGGCAACTCCCAATGTGTTTCTTGCAAACTCTATGAATGCTAAAAAGCAATAAGGTATTCAGTATATATATTTCTATTATGTCTGCTGAGAAATAACAGTAAGTCTTCATGAGCAAAATATTGCATAAATTGCTTAAGACCTCCTACAGCAATAATTTGCTACTCTGTTTGATGATCACTGAAAGATTAAGCCAGAGAGCAATAGTTTGTTCTGTACAGACAAGAGCAGACTGGATTTTTTTGTCATAACATCCATTCTGTAACTGGCTGGAAAAATCTGCTGGAAAAAAAATCTGATGAGAAAGAAAAGTTAGTTGACTGAAAAAAATTTTACAGAACAAACACACACTCTATTTTGAAGCAAGTTCTTGTGCAAATGATATACTGCCCTCAATTGGTACATTTAAACTCTGCTGACAGAAGTCCTGCTGCAGCTTGCTTATAAAACATAGTGACAAGGGGCAGAACAATCTTCCATGTTAACTCAAGTTAGTACGTGATGAAACCCACCAAATCAGCCTTGTGTCATTTGATCTGCATTTTCTATTCATTTGTGCCTTGGTCCACGTGATGCTTATTTGAGGGAAATGCTTCCAAACCTCTTACAAAAATCTGGACAACAGCTCTTGAAATAGGGCTGTGAATTGTTCTTCACAGGGATCGGATCCATTCCATTTATTGGATTATTTTGTGTTTGGTTCCTTTTTGGGTTTTTTTTTTAAAAAAAAGGTAATATTTCTGAACCATCAAGAAGTTTAAGTCACCAAAACAAAATAAATACAACATTGCCCTCAGGAGATAAACATCTCACAGAGCTCACTTCAGGACTCATTGCTTTGACATCTTCTAGGCAAGCAGTTGAAACCTATGAGATGAGCGACTATTTTTGCCGGATCTGAAACTCCTCCTCCTACCTGCTGTCAGTCTGTTCAAGCATAAGTAAAGTTGCCATCAAGTGTCTTTTGCATGTGGGTGGAGGGTCAGTAATTTGGCTCTTCTTGCACTGAAATACATTCAGTTATGATCTATTTTGAGTCTTACTCATTTTCTGGGAATGGGCCATGTGTACTTGTAGGTTAGGTAACAATTTGCTGACAGACTGGCTGTCAGAATAATCCATAATTATGTTTTTCTTGGCCTGACTCTGATGTCTCAGCAGCTACTGTCAAGATCAGCCTTAGGTAGACAAATCACTGCTGTTGCACCATTGAAACCAGTTCAAGTAATACCGGTATCACACCCACAGCTTCCAAATGATGACACTTGTATGGCTGAATAGAGAATTTGTGTTCAGGAGTGGTTTATTTGTTGCTTTTCAGGTGGATCCATGGCTACACAGATACAGGCTAATTCCTTAGGCCTAAATTCAACATTTCCACATTGTAATATTCATTTTGCAACATTTCAATGGCTGGATAGCAGCAGCTGAGTTTCCTCTTCTGTGTTTCCAGTATGTTTTCTCATATAACATTTCTCAGAAAAATCTAGAGCTAAAGGAAATCCCCACCTGTCATAACCTCAAATCCCAGTGTAGGCTTCTCACTCCCACTGTCTCAGAGTGGGAAGAGTTACCCTGCAGATACAGCCGACTGTTGTTCCAGATATCCCAGTCATTCCCAACATAAGAGCTTATGGCTGATGAACCCAAGAGCTCTTCTCATGTTGGAAATGACTTGATTGCCTGCAGTCATGCAGGAAAGTGGAGTTTGGGGGGAAGAGATAATAATTTATTAATAATTTGATGTGGGCCATTTCAAGAGGGGAAGGAGAACTGCAGGTCAGCTGGACCATCAGCCTTGTCGGAGATAACTTATCTCCTCGGTAGCCTCTATAACGCAGAGGAACCCTGCCCAGAGCAAGATGTACAGCAATGGAAAAAACAGCTTCAAAATACTTTATTGAAAAAAAAAAAAAAATGCATCCCCTTTACATTAGATTTTAAATATTTTTATTAAGTACAAAATTTGCAGGCTTATACCATCACTGTACTTTGGTCTGTTACCGAGAAAACACTGATATTTAAATCAGCCAATGGTGGATATTTCAATGTGGAAACCTGATCCTTAACATCCAAGCAAACTGTTGTAAGAGAAGTCTACAACTTTTCTTTTTTTTCCTTTCTTTTTCTTTGCTCAATACTAGCCTTTCAGGTAAAATCTTGTTCTCATCTAAAGACAGTAATCAGTAATGATGTATAAGCTGGTGCATACATAATCTTCCCATTTTGCAGCATAGGTCTGTCATCTTCTTTCAGTGTGTTTTCTCCTTTGACATTTCTCAGAAATGTCTCTTTCATCAGCTAAATCCAGTCTGGAGCTATTATATGATAGATTACAGCATTCGTGTGCACCTATACTGAATAAGCTACAAATGAAAAATAAATCTTGCCTGATCTTGAGATTTGGTAGAAATGTAACTACTTCCAACTCTGTTAAGCAACAACTTTTGGTTGGTTTAGGTGTGTCTTCTCTATCCCATTTATAACTTTCTACACGGTTTGTCTCCAAAACTTAAAGAAGGGGTGACAATAAGCATGAGATTTGTAAGGCTTTTGACTGGGCTTGCACAGCTACCTGCAGCCTGGGGCTGTGGACAGACTGAACCCTCAACAATTTGTTATTGCTATGATGCTCTGGACCTGAATCATGGTACATTCATAAATCTAAAGTTTGATCTCACAGTTTTCAACCTTTTCTTCAGTTCTCCAGGAGTGTGTGTTATTTCTATTTTTGTGGAAGTGTTTAAGAATCCCTAACAAGGACTAGAGCCATGTTGTTTGGCACAGCACGCAAAGATAATGTCTGCACTTGAAACCCCACAGTCTAGAATAACAAACACTATGTGCTCGAGAAGAAAAACAGTCAATGGGAATAAAAAATCATACTTTGTTCACAGTCATAAAAGCCAAATGTTCTATCTTATAATATGGTTTCTACTGATCTTTGTTACTCCCACAATAGTGGGAGAAATTGGGTTATGGAACCAAGGAACAGTTCCTTAATGGGGTGATACTTAGCAAGACTGGCAGTGAGGTGACCGATCAGTGTCTTACCAATTCTCACATGCAGCTCTGTTTGCACAGGTACCACTAGAGGTACAACTGTTTCGTGACAAAGTTTTCCCTTACTTGAGCTGTCCCTTCAAACTATGATTATTTATTTATTTATTATTATTATTACATATGCAGGCCTAGTTGTGCTCAATATAGTACAAACATCAGAAGTGACAGCTCTCACCCTTCCAATCTGTTGTCAGAGACAAGATGTAGCAAGTAGGCAGGAAAAACAAAAGGCAGTGGTTGAAAAGGGATGGGGTAGTAAAAACCAGGTGTTTGAATATGCACTACTTGAATGTTTATTTCCTAAACTTTCATAGGTTTAATAACATTGCATATATGTTGATATGTATGAAGGCTTAGAGAAAAGGAAATTCACATGATTAATAATTATATGTATACATTTCTGACAGTATTGAAGAACTGTAAGGATTTTCTAGTGATTGACCAGTACTGCCTCCATTTTTTCCACCTGTGGTGTCTCTGATACCCATCTGCAAAGTGACTTTTATCACAACACTAATATATTTCAGCTCAGCTGTATTTTTGAGGTTGCTGTTAATGTGAGCCTAAAAAAAAGTGAGCAGTATTGCTCACTTCTAAAATAACTTTTAAGCTTTTGGAATGCCTGGATCAGGTATGTTCCTTATCTAATTACCTTATGCCCTCTTTCAGTGTGTCATTGTATTTTTTTTTCCTCTTTTTAATATTATGGAAATGTAAAATAACTTGACCTTGAATAGATACCTTGTGGGGATTCCTTTAATATATGCAGTGAATTATATGAACCCCTGTTGATAGATAAAAGAATTTTACCTCTCCTGTTTCATAACAGAGCTTTGCACTTCAGAAGCAGCGAAGTTTCTGGTCTGAAATACCATTTGGATTTGCTCATTCATTGCATTTTTATTAATTTGTGATATGTCAAATGAATAAGTGATCTCTCTCACTTCTGCTGATTAAAAAGTTCTATTAAGAACCTAGATGATAAATATGTATGATACGAAATGAACTGGGTTATAAATCCAAAATGGAGACATAATATAATAAAACATCTTTTCCTCAATATCCTACTCCATCTTTCTAATGTGTAGACAGCTATTGTCAGCTTAATTATTTTAAGGTAAGATCAACCTTAATTAATCAAAGTAGGACTGGCTTTGTAATATCAAAAAAAGTCAAAATAGGCATATTCATGGTTAACACAGTACACATAAATTGAGATATAATAACACAAAAGGATATACTAATAAACCAGGTCATAGTAACCAATGATATAGTCAGAATGACTACTTCATTTACACAAATAGGGAAAACTTGCTGTCTTCATCTCAGAAACAAGCACCATTGTGTCAGCTCTCTGGTGCACCAAGAAGAAATCCCAGCGTAATGACTGGGCGCTAAGCAGGCAGAGGAGAGAGATGCACCCTGAACTTGAAGAAAAATCAGCAGATGTCAAGCTTATTACCTATTTTTTGATTTATCTCATTCCTATACAAAATGCCTCTGAAATCATCAGCCAAACCCAGCCAGCATGTTAATCAGTTTAAGCAGGCAGTATCAGGGCATTAGAAGAATTTTTTTTTTTTCTTTAGTGGTTTCAAACTAAGTTTTTTCAGGGTCTGTTTGCTGTAAGTGAGGGCTTTTAGGATGTCACTATTAAGCTACAAGCTGGTTGTCATTCCTTCTTGTACAAAGCATATCAGCAACTGCTTCAGCTTTCATGAGTCTTCTACTGGGGCCTGTGTTGTTGCACCCTGTTTATTTGAAGCTCTTGCTTATTCCTCCGTGAATTGTGTCCTGAGGAGAAGCAGGATCCACAGGAGGGCAGGGCTGGCAGCACCTTCATCTGAAAGCCAAATGAAGTCCTTTACCTGCTTGTCTTGGCTGCACGGGAAAAGCAGCCTCTGCAAAGGGGACAGTCCCTGGCACTGACTTTGCTCACCACTCTAGCTGCGATGTGTAACACCAGTGGGGACATCAGGTAGGACCGGCAGTGCCGACTTTGTGTCCACCCTCTCGCTCAAGGGAAGTACAATTATATAATGACCTTGAAAATGCCATTCCGGATCTAGACGCAAATCAGTTTAAAATCCAGGATCAGTGGGAAGTAGCTCTCATTTCCCCTTTTTCATTGTGTGTGCGTATGTTTGGTGGAGAGGGGTGGGGAAAAAGAGGAGAGTAAATTCAGAACCAACTGTGGTGGGGATTGTCAGGTTGCTAGCGGTGTTTGTATGTCGGTGGTGCAGCACCACTTTACTCTCACTGCAAATCTAGCTGATTGGCTTTTCCTCAGTGAAAAAGGATTTCCTTGTGATTTTTTTTTTCCAGGCAGCTTTAGTGTTTTTGTGGCAATTATGTAAATTATATGTCACACCACAGCATATTTTCCACATCATTTGATTTGACCTTTAAAACTAATAAGAGAATTATCATTTTTACGGGTAATTTGTGTTTCATGGTATGAGCCAGCAGGACAGGGACTGATGGGGGAGCATCAGAACATAGAAGTCATGTTGCAGGATAGAACTGAAGGCCCATAAGCAGGTATCTGGCATGAAAGAGTGTTTGATGTGAGCACCTGAAGAGTAAATTAGAAGATACATTGTGGAATAAACTTCCCAGAGCAGGAGTTCTATTTCTAATAACCATTGTTGAGGTTCTGGGTTAGCCATTGTTCTTTTGGTTTATAATTGTTTCTTATACAGGTATCGATATCTCATTATAACCTATGTATAAATATGGATATTATGTATTTCAGGTAATAGAGGATATTACTTTGTCCATACAAATGTTGATGCATATACGTGTCTAATCCAAATTAATCTCACCAAAAGTCTAGCTACGTTGAGTTAATCAATTCTATTGGTTAAGCATACACTGTATAATTTTTCAGTTATTTTTGGCTAATTTTAAAGCTGCTATAGTGAACATTTCTGTGCATCAACCTTTCAAACGATTATGAAAGGCAAAATGTTAAATGCAAACAGAATTATCTATATGTTTTCTTCCACAAGTTGCACAGAACAAGCATTATTGTTAACAGGTTCACAAACAACACTGGAATACTCCTCTTTCAACCTCATTCTCCCTCAAAAAGGCCTATGGAAAGTTCAGGGTGTCAAGAAAATTCTTGCAGAATTGTGATAAGACATGACATCCAAGCAGCAAAGACTTCATAACACCAGCTAAATGTCTTATAAATCTTACATGTGTCAGATAAGATTTTCTGTGTGTTTAGGATGATGCCCGGCAGGAGCGCAAGATGATCTCTATGGGCTCTGGTTTGGGGAAGGGGAGGACAGAGCCTTATTCTTCTGACTGAAACTTAATATTTCATATGTATTTAGCAGTAATTAAAAGGAACTACTCACATATGGAGCCCTGGGAAGTGATGGGAAAGATTCCCAAATGGAATACCAGACAACAGTATTTTGGCCACACTTAACCCTTTCCAGCTTCCCTCCCAGCCAATTAATTTTTGTACAGTATTTTCTTCTCCTTATTGCTGGATTACTCACCAATAATTTTGTCTGGGTTTTGTTCCCTTTTTCTTTTTCCCTGTTCTTCAGTTCCTTTCTAGACTTCTGCTGTTCTTGTACAGTCCAAACTCCTGGTAGGTAGTTTTCTCTTAACTTGCTTGTGCAGCTCTTTGCCCTTGCACTTTCTTATACCCATTTTGTGTCCACAGTTAAAATACATGAAACTTACACTTGGATCAGTGCACTGATTTTATATCTATGGAGTCCGTTGAATGAGCACACGAAAACTCAGGGATGTGAGTCAAGCTACTGTCCCATGCAAAAGGCTAGCACCAAATAAATCATCATTGCACAATCTGAAACCGAAAGAAAGCAAAAATCCCAAGGCTTTTTTTGCATGGCCTGGTTACTTTTGCAGTTACATAAGACCTGTGAGTGTCCTGTAAACACTCTTCTCACCTTGAGAAGAAGTTTGCACCTGTTTCTCCTCATCTTGCAATGCATTTGGGTTTTTTCCCACCTTCTGCTTCTTTCTTCAACTGAGCACACTTTTTCCTTTTCCTTGACACAGCATTTCTTCAGGCTTTTCTTCACATTGAAAAAAAAAATCTACAGAAATGTAATGAAAAATTTGAAAACCATCTGACTTGAAGATAGAGGCACCCAAAAACTTCATGCCAAGTTCCAGATTTTTCAAGACAAATTACAAAAATACTAAAAGCTTAGTAACTATAGCAGCACAAACGCCACCACTACAATATGCCGCAACAGATTGTTCATATGTCACTATTTTTCCAAAGTTCCCTGGCAAATATTTAAAACAGTAAACAAGTCAAGTGAGAGAATTGTAAAATGGCCAGCAAAAAGCCTCAGTCTTCTCTGGCTAATGAAATCATATTCTGGTACTTATCACTATTATTATGTTCTTCAGCCCTTCTTCTTTCACCTGTGCTGACAGAATACAGTTGTCTCTGTTTCTGCCTTCTCAATGAGGCTTTTGCCTGTTGTGCCACCATCCTCTTTATATTGCCAGTTTATCAAACCTGTGTCATGTCTAAATGTTGGATCAGTTTCTCACCAGGGGGGTGGAAACTTCAATAGATCCATTAACTTTGTCAGAAAGATGACAAATGACATGAGCTGGTGAGCCGGCACTGCATGTTACTTGCAGCATGGTGCCCATCAATGGAACTGAAAAAAAAACATTAATAATGCCAGTCTACCAACACTTTGAGACAGATTATAGTTCTTTTTTTTTCTATGGTCTATTCTGCTTTGCTGCTCAATATGTCAGTATCGTCATAGTTTATCGTTGAATGAAATGTCTGGGGAATAGGCCAATTCACGCTCTATGTTAATGATGGGCAAATGCTAAAAGTTTAGGAGTTCTTACTTGATTATTATGGAATAATCTCTTGAAGCTGCAAAATTAGATTGGATATTAGGAAAAATTTCTTCACAGAAAGAGTTGTGAAGCACTGGAACAGGCTGCCCAGGGAAGTGGTGGAGTCACCATCCCTGGAGGGGTTTAAAAGACGTGTAGATGAGGTTCTTAGGGACGTGGTTTGGTGCCAGAGTTAGGTTATGGTTGGACTCAATGATCTTGAGCGTCTCTTCCAACCAAAATGATTCTATGATTATGTTACTTGCATATACTGTAGTGTTAAAGAAATGGGCAATATTGCTGAGAAACAGATCTCATTGTAAAGCCCAGCTGTAGTTTTAAAGGACATGGGGAACTGGACATTCTCATGAGCTATCATGTATGCCAGGTCATGGGTTAAAACGCTTTTTTTTTTTAAAAAAAAACCCTCTTCTTTCTCAAAAAAAAAAAAAAAAAAGTCCTTTACTCCAGAGCTCACTTCAGCTCTGTCCCCTCCTTTGACTGCATTGCAGATGAATTTAAAAAAGGTAGGGGGCTCAGAGCATTTATTCTGTTGTTCCCACATGGCCAGCCACAATGTTACATCATAGCAGTAGCATAATCAAAATAAATCATTAAGTGAAAGTCCTAGGCTGTCCCCCATTCCACTTTTTAGCAATTTAACACATTCCTCACTTGTTTTTATGCCACCCATCCTTGACTTACCAAGCATGATGGACTGCACAGCCGGGCCTTTTTATTGGAGATGTCAAAAAGCTGCATCTATACGTCACCTTCGCTGTTTATTTCTCTAGATGCCCATTTGCAGTGCTTGTTACTCTCTGTGCAACACAGCAGTAGCTGCGGTAGATAAGCTGAACTATAGCATACTTAACTGGTATCATGAATTAAGACTCCTACTGCCACTAGCCTGAGCTAATTACGACAATATTAGCAACAGAACTTCAATCTTAAACTTCTGTTCAAGGAGCCTACGTGATTCATGCACAATTCACATAATGAAATAGTGTTAAACAGCATGGTTGGCCTTCTTTCCAGCATTTATTCCTGTATAGCAAAGCAGTGAGTTCCCAACAGGCTTAAAAAGACAAGCACGCAATACAAAGCCATGTGTGACCTTCCTGTTGATTTATTCTCAAGAGCCAACAAGTGCCTTATATAGAATTCAAACTAAGAAATGCAGAAAGACAAAACAAACAACCTTACAATGAAATATGTCAGGGACAACTTCTAATCCTCTCTGTTTTCATAGCACAGCTTGTGTTGAATAGATGTGAGGGGAAAAAAAAGACGGGAAAAAAGGGGCAGGGGAGGGAAACAAAGAGGAAAATCCTGAAAGAGTTAGTGCCCCAGAGAGCTGCATAATGATTAACAAGTCTTTTTTCAAATGCTAAGCGTTTTCTTCTCAGTACTGGATGACAATAGAATTATAACTTCATCAGAATTACTTTGAATACTCATTAATGACATGTGGTCTTGGTTTGTCCCTGCCTCAAAGTCCGATAATTTTTTCCTACCCACTATGGAATGTGTTTAGCTTAGTCCTCCTCATTTGTACCATACATTCATACCTATCAGATCATCTGCTTTTGTACTTGGATGTTCAACAATTCAATAAAAGGGGAGTAAAAGAGAGGGGGAGGTTAAGATGAAGGTTTATTTTCGGTACAAGCTAACTAAACAATAGGAAGGAAAGTGTATTTTATAATCTGTAGAAAGCAGCCTACACATGTAGTTCTAGCCATATAGGATATTTAGAAAGCACAGGCCCTAAATAAGATTTATTGAAGTACAGTCTGGCCTTCGTTGTATAGAGTTAGGGGCATTTCCTTCTGAAATAGCTGATTAACAGAAGCAGCTCCCTTAAGAATGACTGCATGGAGTATTCCTGTCAAGCCTCTACCTTGTATAAATATTTTTAATTAAAAGATACCTTCCTCAAGTATAGGAAAAAAACTCAGCATTAATGCTCACCAGAGACCCTGCTATTAGAGTGATTATCTTAGATGTAATTTCATTTGCAGATGCCATTAATTTATTTTTAATAGATCTCTAATTTAGTTTTATCTATTTCTTATTCAGTTTTTGCAGATATTAGGAGGCTGCACTTTCTTCAAAGCCCACCAGCTCTCTCCTCCCACCTCCTTCAGGCTCTCTGCTCTCCACAGAGTGTGTTTGTGTTTAAATTAGCTGGACCACTGCAGGCTAAGTTACCGATTAATCTTCAAATATGCCACAAGATAGAAGTTAACGCTCTAGCTGAGGGACTTTAAGCAGAAAACAGCGTTACCGCTGCAAGTCATCTGTTCTCTTTGGCAAAGCGGTAGTTGTGTCGCATAGGAGCAAGCTGCCCTTGAAGTATCTTCTCTTCGAGTGAGTGGCAGCAGGTATTGTTGCACAGCATATAAACCTCCTTTTGTCAGCTTGCATTAACCACAAAATTGACTTGTAAGACATTTGTACTCAGAGATATGAATGATGTTCTGTCTTTAACAAAGGATATGTCAGTGCTGCAGCACAGAGGGGAAATATCAGAGGTGGTTTCTTGGAAAACTACATCAGCGTGTTCAAAGTTTTCTGCTGCTGTAACTCAACTGCTTCTGCTTCGTAGGTGTTTAAATTGGGGATTTTGAGCAACTGTAGAAAATGAAGTGGCTCCTAGAGCAATATATCCAATAGTTGCCCTATTAGCATGAACTCAAACAGCACTTAACTTAGTATTGGTCTCATTAGTTTTAGGCTTGTGCCCATGGGGTTCAGTGCATACAAGAGCACTTCATGATCACACTGTGTTCCTACAGGTATTGTGTTCACAAAGGTAAGAGAAGGGGATAAATCTTCTTTATCCCATTTAGACCATGGCAAGATTTCAAGGGATGGAAGGCTTCTTTGCTCTGTTTTTCATCCAGCACCTCTGATACAGAGGGTCGGCACGACATTTTTGAGTCACATGGGAACTTCAAGGTAGAACTGGGAGGTGAATGTAGATGATCTGTGTCCTGGTCCAGGTCTGAGCTGTAAAAGTCTCCTGTGTTGTTTTATTATGTATGAGTGGTATTTGCTGAAGAGCAGTGCTGTAGTCCAGTTAGCTCTGCCTTTGTAGTCACTGTGTGCTTTATCACTGACTTGAGAAGCAACGTACACACTCAACCATGAGAAGCCAAGAAACTGGTAATTTTAGATTGATCTAGAGATTAAGCTTCTCCAGCAGTGTGTCTCATCTTCTAGCTGGGGATATCTCTAGATTTAATTTTAATCAGATCTCTTCTAAAAGGGGTTAAAGGGTGCCAGTTGTGATGAGGAGCGTGGCATTTCTCCTTCATGGAAGCATTTTTTTACCTCAGCAACATCGTTTAATATCAACAGTGTGTCTCTGAGGGTAATTTTGACTCTTACTATTCTAGGCTGGATATGAACCAACACCTCATAGATTTGGGGATCTGTGTTTCCTTGTCAACATCCTGATTCAGGAAACAGAGAATGTTTATTCATCAATTTTTCCAGTAGGTAGCTGGAGGGAAGAATATATTAATACTATTTTTTTAAAGGCACTTGCTGTTCTTTATTTCTGTGATTCATTATTTGTCCATATCCTGACTTCAGCAACAAAATCCAAGTAGGAAAGATCAAATCATTTTAATAACACAGTGCTACCATCCCTCATTGTCCTTTTTTTGTCTAGCTCAACAACATTGGCATCAATAAACCTAAAACTATCCTGTCCCTAGTCCAAAACTAGTCTGAAGATTGTTTTATCAAGTTAAGCTTGATAAAAATCACTGCAGGCCTGGGAATAAGGAGATGCTACATTTGCAGGAACAAAATCCATGAGAGAACATGGCTTACACGAGAGAATATTTTTAGAAATAAGCGTATGTGGTAGTGAACTGAATGGTAGGAGAGCAGGTTCCCATCTGATCAGCTGCACACATGCATGCTCTGTTAGCAGGGTGGGAATAATTAACGTTTATAATGAATCTGTCATAGCAATGAAGCATGTACCTCCTACAACCACAGTCAGTTTCCTGTTGTTCGTAACCTTACATGACAGAACCTCTAGTGAGGTTTTAATGCTCACTTCACCTACTCATTTGGGAGACAATCCTCAGAGAATGGGGTGGCCCACATGCCTTTTGTATGTGCTGTTCACATTTGGGTGGTTAGTAAGTGCATGGTAGTCAAGAAATAAAAATGTTAATGCAGAGGAGGGAGGAAATTATGACAATGATGATTATTGCTACCTACCTTGACATAATAATAGAATTTTATGTTTGGTTTGTGTGTGTGATTTTATGGTTCTTATTCATCCATACAATTTTTCTCCCCCTTTTTTCCAGTGTATGAAAGTTAGTGTTTTATATCAACGTCATTCTATAAGGTATGAATTGCTTAAAAATATTTTTATGAACATACTCCAGTTAAAGTATTTATAGTTGTTAGTTCTGTTGCCTAGTGGTTCCTCCAGGGTCAATCTTTTCCTCTCCAGAAGAGTATGGAGGGAACAATCCAGAATGATTCCCCTGTTTAAGGAAGGATAAGGGTTTTATGAAGCTAACCTAGCCGTGTGTAGATCTGACTGATCTTTCTGCACCTCTGAAGAAAGATAACTACTTCTTCCCTGTGGTAACAGTCACTAGAAGACATTTCTTTGACAGAAACCCTCTGTGTTACCCAGTTTCTGAAATAACCCATACAGTCTTCACCCATGTAGGTATTGCTGAAGACCTACTGGGTTGTGGGCACCATGGGAATCTTCCAAGACCATATTGTATCTAGGAATGGGATTCTTGTGGTTTGCCAGTTAATCCGAGATAGTCACAGAATGGTTGGTGTTGGAAGGGACCTCTGGAGATCATCCGGTCGAGTATAAGTACATATAAAGTAGAGAAAAATCTATTTATAGCAACCTAATATTATCAACACTCTTAAGATTTCTATAGAGATAAGTGTGCAGGCATGCAGGCAAATCATAATCATCTCTCTTGTACATTTTAATTTGTCTCTAGTGACAATAGTCTGCTGAAGCTGCTGCATCCTGACAAGGAGGTCAAGGAATGCAGTCTGCATGTGATCCCCAACAGGAAAAACTGTAAAGAATTTCCTAATAGGAAAACTAATGCCTGGGCAGGGCTGTGAGTAACTGCAGAAAGTCAAGAGCTCTGGAAATGAGGAACACTTGTTTGAAGGCTTTGCCATAGTATGCGATGTTCCATCCATACCTAGAAATGCAGTACTAGTCTGGTCGCTTGCCAGATCAGCAGTTCTCACTGGCTGCAACTCAGAAACATAGAAGGTTAAAATATTCTGAAGCAGGAGGGGATGAAGGGATGGAGACCGCAGGGAAAAATCCCAAGTTTTAGCCAAGCTGATGTGAAAGCAAATTAAAGTAACAATAAAAGGTTCAATAGCTCCATTATGAATGCATTAGCTGTAAATATGGAATGCAGCCTGCTTAGAAGGATCTACTGATGGTGTCCACCAAGACTGGAATAAATAAGTACTCATATTGATTACTTTTGTTGGCTGCAAAAGGGGGGTGGTCCTGGCAGCACCCATCTCCATAGTGGTTTGTTCAATGCACTCACAGGGAAGACTTACAAAGCGTCGCTCTTCTGCGCAGCCAGTGCTAGAAGTTATTTTTGACTGCTAGGGATTTTAAATTTCATTTAGATGCCAAAGTAACCTTGGAATATGTTAAGGAGACCTGGCTATGATCATTCATCTCTGGGCGATAGCCTGCCTGTGATAAGAGGCTACCAGTCACTGTATCAGCCAGATATGGAGATGAGTGTCTGTGAAGAGGTCATGCAGCTTCAGCAGAACCCAGCAGTCTGCACAGTTCCCAGCATCTTGGCCCTAGAAAACAGTCTTCTGTTTAGTAAATAAAGTCATGCAAGAACAAAGCCCACTGTATGCAAGAAAATGAGACCATGACTTTTAAGAGTTGCTGAGGGTTTGAAAAAAGAGATTGGTTCTCAGCAAAGATTATGATGGTGTTTGCTTTGTGAGTCCCCACTGTGCAGAGACTTATGTAAACCATAAAACTTTTGCTCAGACTATGAGTTGTGTCAACTGCTGGATCAGGAGCAATTTTCTTGTGGTTGTTTCAGTTCACAAGTATACTATCTTTTAATATATTCTGCTGTCATATAAATGGGGGTGAGATATTTTTCCAGTAAAAACTTGGCCATTCTTTTCTTTTTAGTGGTACACAAAAATATTTGGCTATTGATTATTGCAGATGAAAAACCTGCTCTGCAGTATATACTTTCAAAAAATACACACAGGCATCACAGTAAAGGCAAGGCTATCTTCTCTCCATTTGCAGAAGAAATGTGAATTCCACTTAGGGGAGCATAAGATTATAAAAATAGCTGTGCTGGTTCAACCCAGGGGCTCTTTATTCACTCTCCTGTTTCCAAATGTTGTTGCAGGATGAAGTGTGAGGGAACAAAGGGACCTCAGGAATATCATGACTGTGATTAGGGGCACATCCCCACTCTTCTGCCTGTTCTTGTTCACCAGCATGTGAACGTACTGCAAGCAGGAACTTCCTCTGAGTGACTGACTATCCTGGTGGGCTGTTGAGGTCCATGCTCTTCATCATCGTCCTCACAGTCTTTGGCAACTTGGGGAAATGGGACCCTGGTGAAAGACTCCAGGCAAAGACTTTCCACAGAATCATTACTTGCCTCTTCCTCTGTGATTCTGACCTCAGCCACTGGCCTCATGTTCATGTGTGTCCTCTACATGTCAAAAAGAATCCCCTACCAAAGGACATGGAAAAAGCAAGGTGAGGAATCAGTGCCATGTGAACTCTCCCCAAAGTAAGTAACTAGATATTTTTTTGTGTTATGATGGAAGAAAATTAAACCTTTTATGTATTACTTTATCAACATTCTCTTCCATCTGCTAGCACAGCTTTGTAAGCCCAGCAATGGCATACTGAAGAATGGTGGTTTATGGTAAGTAACAGTAGAAACGGTATTTGATTACTTCTATTTTTGCTTTCTGTTTTGAAATTAGCAAGTGTTTGGTTTTGGTTTTTGGGTTTGTTTGTTTTTTCCCAAATGTATTTGTTCTTTAGAATGATTACCTGAGTAAATTTGAGCTACTCATTCCTTTTGACATCTGTTCAGAGGAGGTAATAGTTTATTTGATTTGATGTGCTAGTCATGTGATAGTGTTTCTGTTCTCTTAATGGCTGAGCCATAAAAATTTTAATCAGGATTCTAGTTTTTATCCTAGACTAGTGAATTTGAAACTATTTTTGTATGTGGATTGTTTGTGGTGTTTTCCACCAGAAATACTTATTTTAAAACAGAGGAGAAAGCACACTATTTTTTGACGCTGACATATAAAGGAGAGCAAATACCGTGAAGCTCCAGGAATGTGCTTCAAATCCAAAATATTATTGGTTTTGGCTACGGCATTTGGAATGGGGCAGGGAGGATTCTTCCACAAAGTTTTCTGTGGGCAGAGGATGATGAAGAAGAAATGTTTGATATGTTGTCAAGTGACCGCTACAGGCATATTTGTTAGCATATGTCTGATGTAGAAGTTCTCTGAGGAACACCAACCATAAATGTGAATACGGGTAAAATTGAATTAAACTGGCTATCCATGCAAATATCTGTAAGCGGTATGTTTCAGCTTGTCTTTGGCTCTTCTGACCACTAATCTGATCTAAATACTCTTTCAAGTTGTGTTATTATGTCTGGTGAACAATGGACTTGTCCAGAATGCAGTCCAGTTTATTTTAAATCCTAAAGAATAGCGGGGATTTTACTCTGACAATGGTGATTAATTGTAAGTCTTTGAGTCTATTATGGACTGGAAGTGTTCAAAATTATTCTTGATGAACTATTGAACTGATGAATCTTTTGTTTTCCTTTTGTCCTGTTCCTGAACCGATCAGGTTTTCTATGGATGTGTTAATTACTCAAAAATCCTTCTAACTCTTGCCAGTTAAAAAAAATTATTACAAGGGGTTTTTATGAATTATCCCCTGCTACTATTTCTTTAAAACGTGATCTTTTTTCAGGTATTAGATTTGTCTGCTTAGGCAAGTCTTCTGTTTCTACGCTATGGTTTGATTATTTATCCTGTTAGAATGAGAAAATAACCAAAACCACTTAACCCGTAATGACTTACAATATTACTTTTCAGCATGGATAATTATTCACTGACTATTTGTGGAATATTTAGGCTTCATAAACATCTTCAGGGCTAAAAGCATTTGTCATGCAGATATACATATACAGTTATAAATAATAACTCACAAATAATAACTTAATGAGCTGACAACAAAATTATTCACTATTTTTTGTGGTATTTAGCCAAGTCTGCTTAGGATCTATAATTAACTGCTGATTTACAGATTCTGAAGGTCAGGTAGTACTGTTGTGTTGGATTATTCTTCTGACTTCTTAGGTAGTGTAAACCAGATACTGTAATCTAGTTATGCTGGATGATGATTAAATCTGGGGGTATTTATTTTAATTCTGTTGAGTGTACACAGAATGAAAAAGTTTAATTTAAAGTGTGGGGAAAAAATGGTATAATAAATGATGAAGCCTAATGTGAAAAAAATTAATGTTTAGTATAGCAGTCTCATATTTAAACAATGCAGCATTCATGTCATGGTTAAAATTTCCTTCTTATACAAGGTGGAAAGATTTAGGGAATTTCTTATTCCTTCTTCTTGCAAAATTCTGTAAAATCATGATGGGAAATAGATTCCAGAGAACAGCAACAGTTGTTTCTCTGTAGCAAATGTGATTGTTAATGGAAAGAAATGCAAGACAGCCATCTGTTGGATTGTGCAGCAATGTGCTTGGTTCCCGGGTCCCGGTGTGGGCTGCCAGTAGCCCAGAAAGGAACAAGTACAGTGCTCATTGCAAGGGCAGATGGTGCTTGTGGACAGTTTAAATTCAGGCTGAGCATAACTCCACTAAAAAGGAAATATACACATGTGAAAATGGGTCCCAGGAGTGCTGCAGACAGCCGGGGTGCAGGCAAGGATTTGTCATCAGCATGTTGCGAGTTGTACAGCAGTTTTCTGCACCTTTTCACGAGTAACAACTCGATACTGCGGGACTGTGTGGTCAGCTGCTATCAAACATGATGGATTCTGCACTGATCCACTGCTTGAGGAGAACAAATGTGCAGCTGATCTCGACATGAATGTCAGTGTAGGATGGAGGACTAACCTGTCCCTGGAGTTGTAAGACACCTTCAGGTATATATTGTAAAGAACATTCTAGTGAAAATCACAACCATATTTATCTTTAAGAAGCTGGGTTTAGTGTAAGGTTTGGATTAGATATCTTATATCCTTATATTTTGTATATTATGTGCTTTTATTAAAAAACTTTTTCTGTCATATTGATCATTAAGTGATACAGTCAATAATTTGATTGTTCCAGATGTACTGATCCAGATTAACAATTTAATAAATTAGCCTAGTTGAATATTATTGCCAGTCATGCTGAGAGTCTGAGCCCGTATGTGTTGTTTTGCCTCTGAGATATTCTGCCAGACTTCTGTTTTGAACCAATTTTTTACCTTTCTTAGGTCTGGGGCCATTTAGATAGGCTTAGTTCCCAATCCAAAGGAGAAAACTTCACTCTGCTGTCTTCACATCTTTTTAGTAGAGAGAGACAAAATAGTGGTTATGCTGGCTCTAACTCTTACCACAGTCTTCTGTGTCATGCCTGAACACGTTATCACTCTTCCAGGTGACAATAACACAAAGAAGAACTATTGGTGCAGTACATGGTGCTGGGTGTTTGGGCAGGGATTTTGTAAGCCATTTGCATATCGCTGCTGTCACTGGCCATTTTAGCTGCACGCTGGTACTCGGGACTGAGCTCTGAACCACAGTGAATTCCATGGAAATATTATCAGTGTTTTTATCTAGCACAAACTACAATTTTTGAGAGCTCCCTGGCTTGCTTTTTTTTTTTTTTGTCCCTGCTGAGGCCAATTCCAGTTAAAGCTAGAAAAAAATGAGCCAGTGTTGAAAATCACACCCTCTGTGTTCTTCTGAGTACAAATAGATTGAATTTCAAATAAAAATTAGAGTGAAGTAAAAGGTCACTTGCTAATTCTAATGTCATTTAAAATGGGTATAAATTAATTTTGTTTCTTTCTCTGTCTTAAAGTTCTGTCACATGTTCTTTTGTAGGTCAGCATAATCACAAGAATGGATAACAGCCAGTGGTTACAAAAGGTAAGGGGTAGAGGGGCAAGGGTGTCGGAACTGTAAGAAAGGAATCCAAATAACTGGTTATGCTAAATAACGGAGCAGAAGGCAATACTGCTTGATCTGCACTAATGATATCCTTGCTGAATTTTGTGGCAGACATCCATTGTGAATATTTGACACATGTGGCTGCTTTGGTGGAGATATTCAAATTGTTTGCAAGCACCAAGGATTTGACCACTGCATGCCATTGGATAATCTTAAGTCTCATATTCTGAATTCCTGTGCTGTTGGTTTTTTTTTTTTTTTCCCCAGTAATTTGGCTTAGACTGTGACAGCTTCTCATTGTGATGCGTTTATCCCATATGTTGTCATCAGCAGATTAATATTATGTTCTAAATAAGGTTCAGCTGATACCTAACTGGTACAGCTGGAAGGACAAAGGCACCAGCTGGGGTAGGGCAGCTTGTTAACATCCCTACAGATCTTACTGAATGCCTGCCACTTAGGTTGGAACTTTCTGAGAGTTTTAAAATTACATAGGCAGAATTTATTAATTATAAATTCTATAGCCTCTAGCAGAGGATCAGAATTTCTCTTTGATATCGACCACGTACCCTTGATAGGCAAAAATGTTTGCAATATGTATAGGAGGTAAGTCTTGTGGTCTCAGTCCACAATCAATGAACAATTCTGTTGGAAAGGCATTCCAGTCTCCATATATGCAACTGTTAGGTGTAATCCTCATGCTCCACTTGCTAATAAAGAGTCTCCTTACCTGCACGTAAGGCCGCTACAAATATAGAAGAAAAAGGCTCTACAGCTTCAGGGGAGATGCCTGACAGATTGTGTGCTATTTTTAAGAGAAGCTGCCCTTTCTGCTATGTAAGTTTTTTTTTCTTGCTTAGTCAGCAAATTGTAGCAGAAAAGGTCTAGTCTGGTTCTGGTTTTATGTTATATTTAATATGAATTTCATGACTTTGCCTCCATTTTAATCTATAAAGCCTGCATTTTTCCCTTCAATTTAAATGACCTGGTTTTGAAATTGCTGACTGCTGCTCTTTGGAGGTGTTCACTCCCACAAGCTCCTGGGGAAGAGGGATTGATCCGTAACCCCAGAGGAAGGTACAAGTTTGTATTCTGCATAAATAACTTCATTCTCAGAAGCAATCTGGAGTGGGATACATGAACAGGAATTGATTGTTTGTGTTGAAGGCAAGGGAAAGGTAAAACAGATTGAACAAATGATAATAGCTACATTATATTTGCTGAAAGCAAAAGAAAAACCCTGAGAAATGTGGGAGCAAAAACAAAACCATTTTTTTAATAGAAAAGAACAGCTTCCCAGCAATTCTGGATATGTTTGGTTCTGTTAAGAACCTTCTCCAAACTTTGCCTTTGACCTCAAAACCAAAATAGAATAAGGTTTTGCCTTCATTGCTCAAGACAGATGAGTTTGTCTGAGGAAGATAACAAATGTGGATTATGTCACTACAAATACTGAAGGGGAAGGTGACACTTCAGGTAGTTGCCTCTGGCTAAGTATGTAAAGACAGTGCTGTGTTCTTATCTAGTCACAACCTTTCTGCTTACCTTACAGTAAATAAAAACTGACTACTTGTCTTCACTGTGGCTGAAGCAGCTTTTCTTTTTTCTTTTTTCTTTTTTTTTCCTTTTAACCTCAGGTAACTAGTACACCTTAGTTTTCCTGAGGTGTAACATAGTGAAGGTGAGACAATTCACTTTACAAGATCAGTGCTGTACATCTGCCTAAGGCTGACTTAGCTGAATTTATCTCACAGTTTCTATCTGATGTGTCTGTCTATTTTTTCTTTCTTTTTTATTTTAATACCTCACACAACCTCGTGTGTGCTAATTACTGCAGCTAAAACACATCAGATCTTGAGCAATGACTGGATTGTTTTAACTGCAGCATTCCTAGCTTATGCTAGTATGGAGATCACAACACTGATGGTAAAATACTCACCTTGGAAGTAATTTAACTTTTCCCACAGGCAAGCAATCTTCCTTCTTCTGCTGATTCATTACGCAGTTGTATATTTCAATTTGATTCACTGATGTGTGGCATTTTGCTGTTCTCCTTACCAGATGTACCTGCTCAGATTTAGCTACTTGTAAAGTGCTTATCCAGCTGTGGGATTCCTGTGCCGCTGTCATCTGCTCTCTCAGAAGCAGGTGTGATTAACATAGGATTAACATAGGATATCTCTGCACAATTTATCCTTCCACCCCAGAGTGGCAGCCTGAGATTTTCTGACTTCACTGCATTTATATAGACAAACTCAGTTTCCCATGATTCTTACTTAATTGTTTCTATTCTCTATCAAATGTAAATTAATAGGCCAGGATCCTGACCACTCATTCCTGTGCCACTCAGCTTCTTTGTTTCACTGTGTAATGGCAAAACAATCTGTATAGAATTCTAATTTAAAAACAAAACAAAACTTTTTTTCATTCCCACCCAGAATTTCCTGACTATACTATTAAAGAGGTTAGTCTGGGTTATTTTAGGTACTAACACTGATTTATCTCTCTTAGTGTTCCTCACTTAGAAACATCTCTGATCTGGTTTACTAGAAGTTAATCTGTCTACGCATTCTTCTCTTGAAATATCTCCCAAACAATCACATTTGGGTTAAGTTGCATCAGGTGCCCAGAAGAGAGCCATAGTATTATAAAGAACTTTCTAGCACATAGCCTCACTTTATAATAACACAAGGTTGACTGTATTTTTGAGGTCAACAAAGTGCCTGAGGTGTTTCAACTCAAATACTCCTAAGTATTTCTAGAAAATATATTACTAGCAAGATTTTTCTGTCTACTAAAGAGGGTGAAAAAGTTGATGAGTGTCCAGTCCTTCCAATATAGATTAGAAAAGCCTACTACATTAATCTGCGCTAACAGTGGCAGTTCAGAAAGCAAAGTTCAAGTGAGCAGAAGCTGGATTTATCATAATGCTCACAAACATAAACAATTTTTTGATAAATTGGCCAGTTTTCATGCTAAGTGTGTGATTATCCCAGAAAATGAACGATGAGTTGTGGGTTCTGTAACACATTTGTGACACTTTGCTGTAAAAGTCATTTGAATGGGCCATTATTGCACCCAAGATGTTTATTAATTTTTTAGATTGTATAAATCATTTTGAGTATTAAGGATGTTCTAATAGTTGAAGACATACACTTGAATTTCTAGTACTGAGTAGTTTTCCTGTTGATTTTAGTCTTTGCCCAACTGCTGTGCTGTACTAAGCCAGCTGGATTTTCTTACTCAATTCATAGCACATAATATGAGCTGCCTCTCAAAAATTGAAGTCGTGTAAGATAAGAGCATGTTCTTTCATGACCACTTTACTTTGCCCTTTCTCACAGGGAATCATGCTTGTATTTCAAGCTCACAAGTATTATATATAGCAGCATGCTACAAAAGTTCCTGATATATCAGACAAGCAAGGTTCTTGATTTTGCCACAGCTCGCTTCTCTGGCAGCGTGAAAAGCCCTGAAGAGGTGAAAACAGGTGCAGAGAAGATGCTGTGACTTTGCTGGGAGTTCTTCCTCCAAAGTTTGTGTTTCTTCAATGACCACTTTAGGCTTAAGGTGCTGATAAGTAAGAGGGATTTTTTTTTTTTCAATATCAGGTTGCAGCTGTGATTGGCAAGAGTTTTCCAGAAGGAGTCAGAATCCTGCCTGGCAAGTTCACCCTTTAATGTCTCTCTCTTCATACGCAGTCAGATTGTGCAGTAATGAGGCTCCTCTAATTGAAACCAAATGCTGGAAGTCTCTTATGGGCCTTGCTTTGTCAACAAGAAGTTGGCATTAAACCCTTCTTGCCCCTTCCCTGCAGAGGACCTGAACCTATGTAGTTCAGGAAAGGCTTTTGGCAATGTCTGGGATAATGGGACTGCTATGCCAAGACTGCTGCCTTTATATTTCCTTTGGAAAAATGTCGTTTCATCAAAATAATTTTTTGCAGTGCTATTTCCATCCCAACTATACTGTTGACAGATAGGTTTGTAAATGTTTCAAAAAAAAATCAATGAACTGATTTGTTTGCATTTTATGTTTTACTTTTGGCTTTCTCATTTCCTCTTCTTTTGACAGGATATTATGCCATATTTTCAGGTTTAATATCAAATTTTCAAAGGCATTTCAGAATTGCAGGTCTTTTTAAGTGTTTCAAAATTATGAACTTTTCTCCAAAGTTAAGGCAAAATAAAATATTGAAAAGTTAGGCTATCCAACAAGATGGAAATTCTGTATCTGGTTTCAGGTTCCCGTGTTCTGTGCTTTTGAGCTCCTAGGACCTGATTCAGTGCCTACCAAAGCAAATGGGAATCTTTCTCTTGAATTGAATGACTTTGGACTCAACTTTAAGATGAAATAATTTTCAAATTTATTATAAAGGCCAAAAGTTTGGCTTTTTTCCCTGTCTCTTTTAATTTTAAATATTCCTGGTGCTATCTTCTGTGAAAACCCAACTGGCAGGAGGAAATGTGCGATGAACATGCACGTTTAACTTGGCGTGAGGGAGCTCCTGGTTTCTACACTGAATCCCAGCTATGCCAGAGGATGAGTTTAGTGGAATCAGCTATGAACCATTACTTGGCTCCAATGCTGTATTACTGGATCTCTGCAAACACAGTGGTGCTGAATGTTCAGGAACAATGTTTTATAAGTATTGAAGACTTTGATAGAGGCCACTTTTTTAATTTTCTTTTTTTCAGGGATCGAACAGGTTTCCTCGGGCAGCCAGTATGTATTGCGGTATTGAATATGGAGCAGAGATGAGGCACAGAAGTGAGACTGATCACAGGCCAGTATTCAGGTAGGCTGCTTCAAGACTTGAAGTGGTTCACTGTTGGTTCTGAGCACTCTAACAAGCTCTTGATGCCACCTGAAGTATTTCAGGACAACAGGCTGGATCACATCTGCTGTTACATCTGCATGAACTTGTCTGTCTATTTGAGGTAACACAAGTAGAAGCTATAAGTTATTTTATTTATTTTATTTATTTTATTTATTTATTTTATTTATTTTATTTTATTTATTAAGAAGTTATTTTCTCCCTTGGGAGAAAATTTTGCCAGAATGAAGGCAGCTTCTCTCTGCCTCTGCTACCCTAGCCCTCATCCGCCAACATTTTGGTGGCCCCAGTAGGCCCATTCCGAAGATCACAAGACAGTTTCTAGCATACTGACAGTGATTTAAGTTCATGTGCTCCTCCCAGTTTAGAAGTGCTGGGAATTTAGTCTTTTGTGTGATACATTGTGAACTCAGTAGCCATTAAAATGTTGGCAGTAATTTTTTCATGTTTTGTGTGTTTTCTGCCCTCTAATCAGAAAGATAATCTAATTTATAAACAAAGAATAAGGTGGGCAGGTGTTTTAATAAAACTTTTTCTTAAAATTTCCAAACAGCTGAAAGATTAGAAAAACAGGCTTTCCATTGGAAATGATTTCTTCTTGCAAGCACTTGGCTTGTACACATTTTTTACCATGCTTTCATAAGAAAATGACAGTGCAAAGCAAAAGTAACCCCATTACTCCCTTCTAAATCATTTGGTTTTCATCTCAAAAGAGGGTTTTTTTCTTGTCACGTCAACATTATTTCACTTAGAGCACTGGAGCTCTCATTCCTCCTAAGGCAGCACCAAGAATTGCGGGACTGTATTATACGCATTCACAGCCATTAGAGGTCAGTACATGCTCATTCATCTGAGCAGTTTTTAAGTCCTTTATTCCTCCAGTTTTACATAAGAGGTTTTTGATAAAGATGAATGTGAGCTTTCATGTCTCTGACATCTTACTAGATAAGAAGATTCTGGGAACTGTAAAAAGCTAATGAACACAAAATATGTACTTGTGCTAATATCTTCACACCATATAGTGTGCCAAGAAAAGCTCCACTTCATGTTTGTTCTGGTTTCGATAACTCAGCACTTGCCATAAGACTGGAGTGAGTGGAATAGTTATACCAAGCTATATACTAGTCCAGATTTTGGTTAATGCTTGTGCCTTGTTGAGATCTGTTTGACATTAATCCTACTGGTTACAAAACTTAAGCTGCTAAGAGTGAGGACTAGGACAGCTACAGCAAAGAGCCTACACCTTGCAATGTATTATTGCAATGTCTCATTTGAGCCCAACATTAGCAGGCCACAGAAAAATATATAACTAGTCTTCAGTTAAAGAGAATGAAATTTTGAAGGCTACATTTTGTGGATTTATGACTGATTTTACAATATTTTTAAAAAGTCTTATAAACGCTAAAAATTGAAAGTACTACAAAACTCCAAGGAACAGAAGGTTCAAGAAATTCTGAACTTATTTTCCCAAACCAGTACTTACTTCTGTATCCTTCTGCACCTGTTTCACTGAACATGAATAAAATTTTATTTGGCTATAGTGTGGGAGAGCGAAAGAAAGACGGTGAGCGTAGTGGTTTAACGCCCTGCAGCAGAAAAGGGCTGTTATGTCTGTTATGAATGTGGCAGATGGGATCTTCTCCCTCTAGAGAAAAATCGAAAAGGTAAAGAAAAAAATGGTACCTAGAATGGATTTAAGTGTTTGTTCAGGAAAAAAATTACTAAACAATTTTGGGTTTGACCCAAAAGAAATATTGGAACATAGGAAAATTATATGAAATATGATTTTAGTTCCCTGGACATCAGAAGTAGTAAAATGAACTGCTGCTTATCTGTAATTAAGCTATGAAAATAAAATTCAAGTCAGCTGAAAGTGAAAAATGCTATTTCTTAACTTGGTTTTAATGGAAGAAACACTGAAGCTGAAAGGATAGTAAATATTACAAAATGCTGCATAATCAGAAACACAGGAGTGTTTTTGAAATACTGGAGTTTGTTCCTAAAGCTTCTGTAGCAAATGCAGAGTGTTTCGGACTTGTGCACTAAAGCTTAAATACAAATAATCCCAGGTAAGGAACAACAACATTTTATTTTATTAACAAAATTATAAAGTGCAATTAAATATGTGGTATAAACAAACCTGGAAAACACATCTGGCTCAGAACTTTGTGCATTTTAAGAATTCTTGGCATAATTTTGTAATGTTGCCCTTCCTGCATTTGGGACCAATATCTAGGGTGAATTTTAAAATTCTCACCCTTTTTCCTCCCATCTGATCCTTGGTACCTCTTCAGAGCTCTATTGACTTGAGCAAGGCATGAAATTGAGAAAGAATTGCAGCTAAGTCTGCAAAGCACCGTAGATGGAGCAAAACTCTCAAAAGTCAAAAGAAATTCTGCACAAGTGAAAACAGAAATAAATAGATCTGGAAAACATTTTGAAAAATTTACAGTAAGTAGGTAAAGTCAACAATAATTTGTCTTCCTCCATCTGTTCAACAGTGTAGGGTAAAAATAATGTCAACCGTAGTAAATTATCATGAAGCAACTGAATGAAAAATGTTTAGTTTTTATAGAACAACCTGTTTACCAGCTTTTTACCATAACAACTGGTAATAAGCATGGATTTTTTTCCTCTCTCAAGCTGTGTTTTTCTAAAAGATAGGATGGATAGAACTGTAATGATGAATAACAAAACTATAGGCAGCAACAACAGGAAACAAAACTATAGGTAGTCTATGTACAGAATCACATTTAACACAATAATGTAATTCTGTGTCAAGTCTTGAAATGATTTGTCACTGGCAATGGGGAAGGCAAATAATCTACTGTATCAGGTCGCTAAGTTTAATAACGCTAATAAAAAGGTGTTGAAGCATAAGTGCTACCTGGATGAGTATGGCTGTTGACCTCATTAAATGAGTACGAATTGCAAAATGGAGCCATTTGTTAGATTTTAAAATGTATTTTGCAATGGTACCTTTTTCCTTTTTTTTTTTTTTTTTTTTTTTTTTTTTTTAAACTGCATAGAATTACCAGTTCTCCTCTGGGCTTTTATAAATCTCATGCTTCCAGAAGCACTGAATTATTATGTTACAAGAACAATGAACAATAACCTTTAAGCTTTGTGTGAAATCACTTCCTAATTTCCTGTTCAGAGCCTGAAATTTTACCATTAAATGTAGGTTAAAGCTGTGTCTTTTCATTCAGTTTTATTAGCAATACTAAGAAGATTTGTCTTCCCAGTTAAGTATCCATTGTCTTAATGTTCCAGATGTTTGTAGCCAAGAACATCGTTTGAATTGATGTGGTGATGACACAGAGAAGGAACAGATGGCACAGAGCTGTCCCTGCTCCATTCATCACGTCAATGATTGGAAATGATGACAATACCACACGGGCTCGCTCCAAATTATGGAACCCAGCAAACAAATTAGCCTGACTGGCAGGAGGTCTCAGAAAAGAAGATTGAAATCTGCCTTGGACAACTACGGAGGTTACACGGCTACAGATCACATCACTGGTGAAAGAGGTCAGTAGAAAAATGCCCCAAGAAAGATGTTTTGCCTCTATCTCGTGCTTGTAAAGTTCTTCCAGCCTTTGGCTTGGGTGAGTAATTCTGTTGACTTCACTAGGTCTAGCTTACATGAAGAGGTTTTTCATTTAATGAGTAAGAATTGCAGATTTGATTTACGATCAAATACTAAGAGAGAACGTAGTAATGGCCTGATGCATGTAAGTGGAAGAAGCTAGAGCAAAAGGCTGTGCTAGGCTTACTTGTGCTTACTGCTGTATTTTTGCAGCAGGCTCTTAGTTACTGCACTGTTATTCTTATTGTCTAGGTCCAGTTTTCCATATTACTGTTGGGCTTGTCTGACCATGACATTCCAGTCAGCTATTTTTTATTTTTGTATCATAAGATAGGAACAGAGCTGTTTTGACTGTGCAATTTATAGTCTTAATCCTTGCAAGCAGACTGAAGTGTCAGGTGCCACAAATGTCTTGGGGTTGGGTACAGATTCCTAACCAGATATGTTTGCCGTATATCAAAAATCCAAAAGAGGTCCTAATGTTATGAGTACTGACATCTGATTGACATCTGCAGACACTCAGAGAACAAGTTCTGGTAATACTGCTTAAGAAACCAGGGGGACAGTATATTTATATGATTATGACTTGCAACCATTTTCCTGTCATCTTACTGTTCATCATGAAAGAACAAGGAGA
Source organism: Streptopelia decaocto (assembly GCF_964273445.1). Lineage (NCBI taxonomy): Eukaryota > Metazoa > Chordata > Aves > Columbiformes > Columbidae > Streptopelia > Streptopelia decaocto. Next base: position 6,140,493 of record NC_138656.1, read on the forward strand.
CACAGGATTTGTAACTGAAGAAAAGCAGATTTTGTTGTTCCACAAAAAAAGGAAACTTGTTGGGCTTTTTCTAGTCAGGCCTGTGGTACAGGTTGTTCTACAACACCAAACACAAGTGTTTGGTATATTTATTGCTGTGAGTCTTTATGAAGTTTCTTCTGTGCTGTGACGAACACATTGTTTTCATAAGGGTCATAATTATAGTTTGGAAGGAACGGGAGTGTTCTGTACAGTGAGTGGAAAAAGGTAAATTTGTAATTCTTGTGCTAAGGGTGTGAATAGGTAATTTCTGATAGATTCTCCCTACAAGCAAAGTAGCTTGTTCTGTGTTTCCTTTTATTACCTGATGTGAGTTCCATATGTCCATCTGAAAATATCTTAGAAAAATGTTTGTGGTGGCTTCTCTCTGCATTCAAGAGTTAGCAAAATTCCTTGAAATTAAGAAGTTGGAAAAATTCCCCTGCAAACCCTACAGGGCTGAGAATATTGCAGCAGAGTCTGTGTCTATAACACAGGTGATTTGGGGCTGTTACAATCTCATTTTCTGTCAGGAGAGATTCCCAGCTTTCAATAACAACAGAAGAATTTGCATTAGTACTTGACAATATGACTGAAATACATCCCAAACTTTTGGAAAGAAGGTCTCAAATCATTATTATTTTGAATTTGTTTCATGATATTGCAATAATTGATATTGGCTGTATCCAGTAAATAATGAAAACAATTCTAAAATAATTTTGTAATTTACATAACGACAAAAAATTAGTAAGTACATACTTTCAGAGGCAAATGCTATCATGACTGAATTTTCAGTAGATCAGGTTATGATAACAGCAGACTGTTAATACGGAGAACAGGTGGATTGAGGATTTAAATGTTCTGGTAAAATAAACAAAAGGGAAAGGAAGGAGGATTTAAAAGCCTGATTTCTTAAGAGAAATATCCCATATCAGTGGGTACATGCAAACTTTTTAGACCATACAAAGAAAATTATATTTTAAATTTCAGCTTGTGGACGCTTGAAAAAACAAAAGGGGCTACAAAAATAGTGGTAGTGACAGTGGAACAGCAGAGGACCTTTCCCAAAGTTTCAATAGATCTAAATGGTCCAGGCAAGTACAGCCCTACAACATTAATTGACCTCCAAAAATATCTGTAAGCATCACATGCCAAGAAAACACCCCAAACTACTAATCATGATAACTGAGGTATCCTGAATCATGATGCTTTTCCTTCATAACATAATACATCTGATTAACTAGTAGAAACTTGGCTTACCTGGAAGCCTAAAGTGTTTTTCAACTCAAACTTACAGCCTCCTTTATTTACATACCTGAGCTAACACAGACTTAGGCTATGAAGATACGTACTTCTGATTATAAACAGGAAAAAAGCAGAGAATAGTTTATTAATTTTATCAAAACTGTGGCCTGAATAGTAGATTTCATCATTAACGGCTCTGGAAAATAAACTGAACATTTGAACTATATGGTTTCCTTATCTAGTTCAATAATAACATCCAAAGCAATGTGTGCATGCCGATACGTGAAGCTTAGGTCTGGTTATAATAGGCCAGTCTGTCATCTTTTACTAGTCTATAATAAATGGTCTGTGGATTTAATAATCTGAAGTGTTTTTCAGAAATCCACCAAAATTTACACTAGTTGCTGACACACTGTTGACAAAAGTTAGGATTAGAAAATCATTAGAAATTGGAGATGTCTGCCACAAGTGGTAACCTATGCTGTTGTTACTCCACTGACATATTGACTTAAATAATGTATTATTACAGTGCAGGAGTAGAAGGAGACTTCAGCTCTAACTGAGGAAGGGATGACATCTCTGTCTGGCAAGAAATATGCTGCATTCTCTTTTTAACAGCTACATATGAAAGTGGTAAAAGCAAAAATGACAGAAACAAGACACCTAAGCAAAGATCTTTCTATCCAATGATCACATGGTCTGGCTTTCAGACATCCAGTAGTGTTGTACATCATTCAAATGAGGAAAACAGCTGCGCTTAGTTCATGCATCTTCTTTTAGCTACTATTATTGCTCAGAGAAATGCAGTTTAAGGTTTCAATAACCTCCCTATAACACTGCAATGTTAATGCTAAGAGCATCCAGGAAGACTTTAATAGAATGCAACATTAAAATGAGAAGCGTAAACTGTGTTTAGTTTGAGGTTTTTAGATGTGTCCACTGCGATGGAGGGTACTTGGGCTATCAGTGATGGTCTGGCAATTCGTGCGGTGCTGTCAGCTTTGAATTAACTTCACTAGTGCACGTAACTAGTCCTGGTTGCACCAATATCAAACAGCAAAATTCTCTGCTGTAGTTTATTCTGCTTTTCAGGAAAAGATGATTTGTTTCCAGTGTTATAGAAGCACTTGAAGCTGTGAATGGAGCTTCATTACATTTGATATGTAAAACGAGAGCCTTGCTCTAGAGATCCTACAGCAAACTTGAAACAAAAGACATAGAGCTGGTGGGGAAGCCAAACACAGAACATATTCTGCACCAGCGGTGTGCAAGCAGTGTAAATAGAGCATCTGCCCTAGTCAGCAATGTTTGAGCTTCCCTTTGAAAACATATCCTTCCATGTAGGTGTGAGGAAACTTCCCTTTCTCTCCTCCAAGCGAACAATTGGCAGAAATGTATCTTTATTTAAATGACTGGCACTTCATCACTCAGCAGCGGTTTTGTCAAAAATTCTTTTATTTCGCTTGCACTTCTGTCCCTTCAGCCAACAGTTTTTGAGATACGAAGGGTTGTATGATTTTAAAACAGTTTCTAATCCCTTGATTAAAATAGTCAGTGTAAACAAGTTGTTGAACTGAATTCACTGCTGTCTTCATAGGAGTTATAAGCCTGAAGGGAAGTTTTTGAAAGCATACGGAACTGCCAGCCTGGGTGGTCTAACAAGTGCTCATACAGGGCACCTAGTTCTCCACGTCTTCTCAGCAGCTGTATTGATTTGTGCCTGTGTACTGTAGGTTTCACACTCTGACCAGTTCAGTGGCTTTACTCACATCAAAGTAAACCTTTGATTCCCAATACATACTCATATATATCACTGCTTTGCTGCTAGGCTGTGATCATAACCGGAAATCTCTTCACTTTCTTATACCCATGCAAACATCTTTTTATTAGTGCCATCCAGTATGAATTCTTGAAATTTTCAGTGGCTGCTCTGTGTTTGTTTGTATTTTCTTTTCTGAGCCCACTGATGATTTTGTGGGCAAGCAGGATGGGTGAAAGCCAAAAGCTCTTTGCACATTACTGAGAGCCTATCCACAAAAATCTGTTGAAAGGAAGGGAAGCAAGAAACAATAGATTGCGATGATAAAGCAATACAGATGAAATTCAGATGGAAAATGCAAAAGATCAAGTCTCTGCCTGCTTCATGCTGTTTCCCAAGAGCTTCCTTTGGGCCATCCATCGAAGAAAGAACTGGAGAGGATTAATGAGATGTGTCAAGTTTCAAAGGTGACACCTGTTTTGGACTGCCCAGAGCTGGATTTTGGAGGGCTCATAGACTATTTTTTTTGTTTTAGAGACAGGAGATCAGATTGAGGGGAGGGGGCAGACAATACCAACTGCTTGAAAAAATGTGGAATTTTGTGTTTTCTTTGTGGAATTGCTCTCTTCGTGTACCTGTGTGCATGTGACTTCCCACAGAATTGTGCTGTGGCGCCACTCCTTGCGGTATGAGCCTCAAAGTAGATTAGAAATGTCCCACCTCTGTGATAAAAAAAATCAATAAATCCATCTGGGCTGTTGCTATACTAAATAACAAATTTTTAAGGCCCACTTGAGGGGGTGGGGGGGAGTTAATTTTTTTTGATGCAACACAGTTGCATTGAATGTTGTAGCTTCATAGTGTATCAAATGAAATTTTCTATCTTTTGTAGACCCTTCAAATGTATGAATCCACGTGCAAAGACTGCACAAGGTTGTGTGATGGGCTTTCTTTCCTTAGGTACCCATATCTGTGACCCCTGAGAAATTTTTGCACACTTGTAGTTCACAACAGAGTCACATTTCGAACTATGAAGCAACACTTCTCCATCCACCACCCTTAAAGAGGCCTCCATCTGCCTTTAAGATTCAGTTCCAGTCTGAGGGGTATGGAGGAGGGACCTCCGGCAACAGAATGGCAACCTCCAGGTCCCTTACAACAGGAGCAACGTTGAGGAAAAATCATCACAACTCGATATGCGCCTGTAAAGCAGAAGTTAAAGGAAAAAGTTGCTTCCTAGGACACAGTAGTCATTTGTACAACCGAGAAGTGTTATGATAACGAGCAATCAAGTGACTGTGTAAGTCTAATGTGTCTGTCCAACAGCAGCCCACGGTGCAGTAGCTGTGAGTCCTTGCAGTCCCTCTGGGTCCTCGCCAGCCCCCTGTCCCTGGTTCTTATTGCTGGCTCAGCTTCCACAGCTGGACATGGCTCCTTACACCTGTTCCCACACCTCTGGCTGTGCTTTTCCTGCCAGAGTGTGAGCATTTTGCAGTGAGTTCCAGAAAATTTATTTTTTAAGCAGTGCAAGACTACCCTGTTGGCGGGACCTTCGTGTTCTGGAGATCTCACACCCTCTCTTCTATAATTTCATACAACCCAGCAAAGCTGTAAAATGTGCTAATTCTCCCTGTGGTTGATCTTCCCAGCCACTAGTATCTGATGTAACTCAAAGTAGAGTAGATAGCCCCCTCAACCTCACCCCTGGGGAGCCTGTTTGTGCCCTTCTCTCCTCTCCAGTTCCTGGAGCACAGAGGTGGAAGCCAGCAGCCCTGCCAGCCCTGGAACTCTGCAGATGATGCGTGGCCCTGCCAGAGCCAGAGGAGCTGTGTCTGTTGTACCACATCCTCTCTGTTGAAATACTGGTTGCGTACATCTGCCTATACCATGGGGTTTGCTTCTGAGATGCTCTAGGATTATTTCCTGACCAGTTTTGAAGCATTTTATATATCCTTCAAGGGGCAGTTGTGCAAGGGCACTGGACGGGATCCATCAGCATTGGTTTGCAGTTTTACACGCAGGTGTAGGGCGATATCCCTGATCTTTCCCACATATGTATTGGCTAGGTAGAGTTTAAAGCAGCAAACGTGATTATTCCATGTGAACTTTTAGGAAGTTTAGCCTACAGCCAGTGCCTGTAAAGTCTGGATGAAACTGGAAAGACACCCAGGGAGATGACTGGCCAGCTGATACCTGGTACTTGCTATTGCTTTTGTTTCTTTGTTGTTACCATGTCTCTCTGTTTGTTCATTTATTTCAGCCTCACTGCTGTAGCTACATCATAAGTCATTTACGTATCTGAGGTATGAGTTGTAACTGATGTCCGTGTGTCTAGAGGTACCAAACATGCTGGGATCCTAATCAGAGCAGTCATCAATGGTATACAGAATTTATAAGGTGGACTTCTGTGTAACAGAAGTGATAGGGAGGGCAAGAAGGCTTTTTAACTGTGTATTCTGCTACTGGGGCATGCTCTTGCAGATAATTTAAGTATTATTAGAACCATGACTTAACATAACAAAGGAATAGAGTTAGACTCACAGTTTATTTCAGCTCCTGTTTGACATTGATGTCTGTCTAGAGAAAATAAGCATAAAGCTAGTAAATGTCTTTGTGTTGAAACCTATTGTTTCATGTGACACGTAAATTTACATCTGTCATGAACTGAAATTATCAAGATCTTGCAATGAAATTGCAAGACCATTTCGCAACTATGCCATAACTGTTCTCTGGGATGAACAGAAATACTGTGGCAGTCCTTCTGACATTACAGTTTTCTGGGATCAGCTCTCACCCTTTCTTGCATCATGTACTTTTTTTATTGGTAGGTAATCCAGTAGTGCTGTTATAAATAGGTACCCAGTGGCCACTCTAATGACACTAAATGGTCTGACTGGGCCAAAAATCTAATGGCAGGTTAGATGTTTTTGTCCCCGTTTCTTGAATTAAACAGCAGAGGTCAACCTTTTAACCTATGCTGTGTAACAATGGTAGTGCATAGCAGAAAAGTGATTTTCTTCAAATATTGAGAGACTGTTTAGCCAGGCCCCTACCCCTCTCTTTTGTCTCTGCTCTGTTGATAAACCTTGGCTTATTAACTTTATATATTTTACTTCACTTTTGCACCACACTCCTCAGCAATTCATCTCAGAGTACTTACAAAGGATTTATTTATCCTGATTTCAACAGGTGAGTCAGCAAAGACCAAATGGCATTAAAATTATAATGACAAAGCAAGGAATAAAACCTAGATCCTGGGAATTCATTGATGGTTTTCCTACAGATTTGCAGTGATTGTAGCCACATCTTACGAACTTTACTAGCATCTATGTAGAACATGGTGTGTGGTCTGCTAGTAACCTTAGAAATTCACCATCTTCTTGCCAATGTACGAAGGACAACTTTTGTTACTTCCAACCAGTAGCCAAGCCACTGAAGTGCACATATAATCTTGGTAGGATTGGGATCCCCTGCTGTTAAATACACACCGTTCTTGTACAGTCAGCATAGTAAACTTTTCCCTCCTGCTTCCCAGAATGGTATAAAGACACAGGGTATTGCTGTTGGTGGCTTTGGTGTTGCAAAGTACACAATTGTTGAGTCATTCCCCCAGTGTCCAGGCAGCACAGACTCTTACATTTTTGAGTAATAGTTGTAGATGGAGCTAATCAGTAGCATGATAGATATGGACATAGAAGCCTGGGTAACAGATGGCTTTGAGTAAGATGGAGTTCTGAAGGGCAGAACTCAAAGGTGGTTGTTTTGTTGGGTTTTTTTCTGCAGGAGAAATACTACATCCTGTTTACAGATCATCCCTTCTATAAATCATTTGCTCTGAATGGAACCATGGCAGTAATTTTACTCAGCCCCTAGTGATATTTGTTTTGTGAGCTCTGGCTTTTAGAGCACGGTTAAAAGAAATTGGAAAGGACAAATTTTCTTAGACATTTTAAAAATTGCTCATTTAAATTCATATTTAAATGTAGTCTTTTTATGTACTGCTTCTTTGCAATCTTAAATGTTAGAGACATTGAAAACTAAAACTAATACAGCATATTTAATTCGCTATTTTATTAATGCAAGGACACTGGTATTTCTTGGGCCTTGAAATAGATAACAAGCATAGACTTACAGACTGGGACAAGAGATGAAATTTGCAGCATCTGAATTGTTATCTAATCAGAGATTACACTCCTCCATAAGCCTAATTGGGGAGAGAAAAAGAAAAAAAGAAAAAAAAAAAAAAGAAGACACACATGAGATTATAATTATATCACTTTGTGCCCTGGAAGGTGCTGAGAATGGGAAGCTGAGACACTGGAAGCTGTTACGGGGAAGAACGCTGCTCTGGTACGTTTTCTTGTCTTTATCACAACGGGGTCGAGATGATCAGTGACTGAGCAGACTGTATGTTTTACAGGTGTTTGATTTGCTGTGACAATCAAGGAAATAATTCTCAAATGCAGAATGCTTCTTGGCTGGAGGGGGTTGGCAGGTGCAGAGTGTGCGCTCTACATTACCTTATTCCATTTATCTTGGTACCATAGGTGCTAGATATGCAGGGAAGTATTACTGACCGTTCTTTGTGCCTACTTATGGCTTATTCTCATCCCAGTCTTTTTCTTTGCAAACAGGAACTCCTAGCCACTTATCATGACCAACAATTTATCTTATCACTATATATTTACAATTAATCGGTAATGAAGCCTAAAAAAGACCATTTCATACAGAAATGGGGCTTTCTTGCCTAGGAAAAACACCAGAAAAGACAAAACCTAGGAAAGCTGAGTTCTGATAGTGAATCTGGTCTAACTATGAAGAAAAACATTCTGGTGTTTTACAGTTTCTCTGTCATTTTAGTCAGTTTAAGGGAATATTTTCTTGACCAAAACTGCTACAAGTGTTAATTGGAATATGTAAGTAAAAGGCTTAATTCCAAGGATATAAAAATCAAACCTAGTTAGAGATGGACTGCTTTTTCAGTTGTGCTACTCTATAGTGTATCATGGAGGTTTTCTACAGATCTTAATGGAAATCTCTGCAGACCACTGGGTGGTATGAAATGAGGTGAAATGCAGAAGGAAAGATGCACAGATATTTCTTTTAAACACAGTTCAGTTCAGGTCTCTCTTAGGTAAGGACCAAAATAGATTTTACCAATTCAATACATATCTAAGAAAAGTTTTCAAAACCAATGCAATGTGTTTCCCTATATATTTTCACAGTAGTTCATTTAATCTCCTGCACTCCACATATTGAAGTTGTAGGCTGCTTTTTCGGTTTATCACTTACATTTCACTGCCAAGATGACATAGTAATTTTTTCTAATTAAAACACTCCAAGTGTTTTTATTCTCCCAGTCTTTCATCGTTACTGTTTTCCAAAATGGTTATTATAATACAGCTTTCCTTTAATCTGTCTCCACACTAATTTTAATTATTTTTGGAGGAAGGAATTCTGTCAAAGACTGGCAGAGATGCTTCTACTTTAATGTCTTGCCACTAAAATCTAAAACATGAGAATTTGATTCAGCAAAGATAATGTATGTGAGTATTTCCACAGTCAATAAACTCTTGTCTTAAAATCAAGGATGTATGTTAGTCCTGCCTAGAAGTTCCACGTGTGATTAAAGCCTGACTGGTTTTAAAACTAAATTAATTAAATTTATAAATGTGGTTCTCTCATGAATTATAATAGCATGCCATTTATCCCATTACTGGCAAACTGAGCTTAAAGGGACAGTTCACTCTAGTAAACACCTGTGTACGCATCTGTAAGATAAGGCCATATATGTTGTTTCTAGCTCTAGATAAAATTTCATTTTAATACTAAAATGCTTTACATTTCCTTCCAGGATTCCTATTGTGCCTATGCTACCTATATAAGAAGAGATTTAAAAAGAAAAAAAAAGTTCTGTTCTACTCAGCGAAATACTACTATTTTCAGCCAATATAGCAAGATGAACTGTGTAATTTTAAATACTACTTCGTTTAAATTTTCAAAATATTTTATTACTGTAAATGGAGTAATGTAGCTCTACGTTGAGTGTAATCAGGAGAAAAAAAATGTACTGTTCCTCACTGGGAGACATTTGAGAGGTAATATATCTTTAAGTGTCTCCGCCTCTGAATCCACCCACTTCTTGATAGCTGCAGCCTCTTGTTGACTCACAGAAGCTGTGTTCATTCAATAGCGAGCAACAAGCAGTATTTTTCAGAGATTTTAAGAGCACACCTCCTGTTATGTATTTTGCGTTGTAGCTTGCTGCGGCTGAAGGTGTATGAAAGAAACAGTTTTAAGTTTCGAAGATATTGCAAAAGGTTGTTCCTCCTCTCATCCCAGAAAATCCTGACAGACCAGTTGGATACCTTTCAGGCCTTAACCAAGAACTTTATCTGCTCGTCCCACTGCCTTTTTTACAGTAGAAAGACCTGAGACACTCTTAAGAACTGACTAATTTACACAGATGGCTAATCCCAGTGCTGTCTGCAATGGACATCTACATCATCATCATCAGAAACAGAATAATCTCTTAAAAAGTGGAATCTGTAAGAAAAATGGAATTACTAAAGGAGTGAAGGTAAGGTTTAATTGTTTACCTTAATTGCCTCAATATTGAACACAGTTGCAACATGACTTATTAAGCTAGTTTCATGGCAGTCTTAGTCTCCATTGAACAGGTTGTATGGATTAGGTTTATGTGTCAAGATTACCATCTTGGGACCTGACACTGTTTGTTTTCTATCATCCTCAACTGCAGTGAGGGTTGTGAATGCTCATGCAACACAGTGTTGGTCCCATGGACTAGACTCTGGTTCCTATCAAACACATGCACGCTGAAATGTAGTAGTTTCCTTCCAAAGCTTAACCGATGCTGAAGTTGACTGTGCAATGTATTAATCACTACTGAAAAGCTGTTTTATCAACTTAAAGTGTGTGTGGAGTGGTTTTTAACATGTGATTTATTGTCGTACAGGTGTAACCAAGAAAATGTAGGCAGGGGAAGCTGTTTTTTCTTGATATTTACATTACTGCAAGGTTGGTTTAACTGATGTCTGCCCTTTGTTGATGCCTGCTCTCCAGCCTTGTACTGCTTAGAATCCAAGGCAGTTCACTTCCTATTTTCTCAGGCTGTTCTCTTTGAAACTAGTGCATCTCATTTATGTGAATGTTTTGTAGAAAAGCTGGCACGTAGCATCCTAAAGAATGAACCACAAAACCAAGGGTACGCTTTTGCCAAAAGAGCCCAAATCTTAAATGTTGTCTGTCTGCAATACCTGTTCTAACTAGGAACGTTCTGTCTGTCTTGAAGTGTCCTGATTCTGAATCTTGGTGTGATCATTAGTAGAAAGTCTTGTGGTGATTAGAAAAAGGCTGGCTTTACGGCATGATGTGGTGGTGAGAGGCAGATGGAGGTTGTTTTTGGAGCCTGAGTGCTCACCTGACCATCCCTGTTGAAAACTTTAGACAAGGACTGTGGCAAGGGCTCCACTGTTTTACAAATAAACAGCTATCTTATATCTTTCTCTAAATGGGGCTCTAACACCCTTAGCACTCTAATGAAGGCACGCCCAGTGTCATGCTTAATGATTGTCTGGCTTCAGGTGTCTCCCTTGGTATGGGTGTTGCCCAATCGGTGGCTTGTGTAGGATGAGGAAAGCAAAAAAGCTTGTGCAATGATTTGAAAAGGCCTTTCTTGGGATTCGCTTCCAGAAACCTAATCTGACATCCTTGTATATACCACATATATCTCCTCATCATTTTATATATTAGCTGTTTGCCACAGTGATATCTGAAATCTCTGCTATCAGTTTGAGTGGCAGATTTCAAAGACTAAGCCTCGCCATTCAGTTATTGTGAACCTGCTGCAAATGAGCGGTTTTGAAAGCAGCAGACTCTCAGGAGAGGATTAATTAGGATTCCCTCCTTAACAGGAGAGAGATGGCTAGAGAAGTAAAGTAGAATATCACTGAGGGTGAGCAAATGGAAATAAAGATTGGCGTGAAAGGGGTGGCCAGAAAATGAAGTGTTAGTAGATGTACCTGCTGGATTAGTGAAGTCTCACAGGTACTGTATGGTTGGAGGAGAAAGGGTTTTGCCCTGCTGCGTGATAGGTGAAAGCAGCACTGAACCACTGCTGAATACCATCCATGGCTGAGGACATGGTGAGGAAGTGAAGCCTTAGAAAGTTCGGGAGCCTTATCAAAGGCAGACGTGGTAAGTCCGGGTCTAGCACTGTGTTCTGAATGACATACCATTTCCCCTCTTCCTGCTTCAAACACAGATTGGGAAAGAAGGAAACAATAACAGACAAGAGCCCTGTATGAACCAGGAATCTCATTCCTGGTAGGAATCTCCCCATTCCTGTCTGGTCTGTTTCCCCGCCCCAGCTGCCTCACCCTGTTCGGTACTTAAGCTTTATCCTATTTTACAGGAACATATACTGTTCCTTCCTACCTGATCTGTTTACATGGCTCACTGCTGTAGGTGTGCAACTTCACACAATCTGCCAGTGTGTTTATATTTGCAACACCTGGCTGAAGTGTGCTTCCCACTTCACAGCTGGGCTCTGAGGAGCAGGGAATATGGCAGCTGGGTGCACAGGGAAGCCAGTGCAGGAACCAGACCCAGGTTTGTCATGATTCCAGTTGTCCTCCTCCCTCCCTCCTTCCCTCCTCTTTTGCTCTTTCTCCACTTTGCCCCAATTTCCCCTAACACTCTGACACACACACACACACACACACACACACACACACGTACTTTACTGCCTATTCAATAAATTAATTCACCATTAAACACCTTACATAGGAGGGGAAATATATAGTGCTAGGATATTCAGGGGATGTGACTGATGATGCTAGTTGTAGCACTTGAGACCTGTGGCAGTTCTGAAACTCTTGGGGTTAGTTACAGCTGTGTTACTTTGCAAGGAGGGGAGAAGGGAGATGTGTTCCGGTTTAAGAGTGGCAACTGGTGGTGCAGATGCTGCAGCGAGGGCATGGCACAGTGAAGGCCAGGATTATGTAGCAATAGTTGCACACAGTTTACTGACTGGAACATCAGGCTTTGCAGAAATCAGCTTCATAAACCTTTTTTTCTCGGGAGCCCACAGGAAGCACTGGCTTCAGGAAATGCTGGCTTTGGAAACGTTGCTTTTGAAAACACTGGCTCAAGAACAACGTGTTTTGCATCTCAATTATATAAGAACATTTTGCATGTTTGTGTGTGCGTGACAGAAATGGAGAAGCAATTCTGATACAGGAAAACCCACAGGTTTCCGAAGACAGTATTTTGTTTAATGAGTGGGGGAAAGTAATTAGGAATGATCAAATGTGGGGGAGTAGGGAGGCTCTCTTTGCTTCCAGCAATCTGCGGCACACCAAGGACAGGAAAAGGAGGTATCTGAGCGATAAAGATGCAGTGAGGTACCCTACCACAAGACAACCTGTTGCTTTTGGGGAAGCGATATAGCACTTTGCAGTGGGACTGCTTGTTTGAATAGCTTCTGTGGTGATTTTAAGTCTGACTCACTCAATTCTAGCTGATAGCATGGACTCCCATGTAGTAATGGACACTAGACCTAACCGTGCCCCCGCAGCCATGCTGCATCCTTGCATTTGTGGAAGTTGGGCCACAGTGAGACCTGAGCTTCGGGAGGTGGGTCGTGGGCCGTGTCTCCTAATTCGTTAGTGCTTAAAACACAGGCAGATTATTTGCGTTGTTCCAGAACCCGTAGCCTGGACTTGCCTTCATCGATAGTACAATTCAATAGCTAACCGATATATTTATGTAACTGTAGTAGCCGGGTATTTTCCTGGTCATGAGTTATTTTGCTGTTGATTAGGTGTCAGTTGTAGGAGAGATTGGACTTTTAAAACAACAAACATGTTTGTCCAGTGGAAACATTTTTTCCTGCAGTACACATACAACAATTTTATTTCTTTGATGGATCATTTCCTTGGATGCCTTAGAGAGCCTCCAAGACAGTATAAAGCTATTTGCAAATTTGTTTTTTTCTGTTGTGCACTGAGAATGGCAGTAGCTTGGAAGAAACTTTGAGTGAACAAGACTGCAGCCTTTTCCAGGGTTTTGGAGCTCCTTTCTGAAAGCAAAAAAGCACGCAAGATGAGATCAAACCCAGTAACATCTGCCTCACTTGTTTGATAGCCTGAAAATGTGATAGCCTCCAGCATCTGGGGGCTCTAAAATTTGGAGGCTCATTATACTTACCTTCTGTCCTGTGACATCTGGACCTTCTTACTCAGTCCCTACCATGCTTGTGGCTCCCTTGCTTTCCTTGCTCTCCTTTCTGCACTGCAATGTCACTTAGTCCCCAAGGAAGATCTTATAGAAAACATTGATGGTTTTAAAAGAGAGTGATGAAAGGAATATGCCAAGTGACTGTTCTCACAGGAATAATTTTCTTCTATGTTGTAAATGCCCCCTGTAATTTCTTTGTGCTCTGTCCTCTCGCATATATAGATAGCAGTTACTTCATACGCTTTTGCAGTAGTTAGTGTAACTGGGGTGTTTTGGATGCAAACTAAATATAAATGTTAATCAGTCCTGAGGGAAAAAAATAAGCTCATTCCCACAATTAGAGTTGTATGATAAGGCTTATTAATGAGAGAAGATAAGAGAAAGGAGGGAGGGTTAAGGCTGATCAGACTACAGCCTTTCCAAATGTTTGCAGTCTCAGCTGTGCACCCATAATGATCTGCCTACAGAATCATTTTATTCTGAAACATCTTCATTTTTTTTGGTGTTGCTTTGCGTAAAAACAAACTAAAAGGGGACTTTGTTGTCGCCACCCTGTTTCACCTGCAGCACCCAAGCCATTGTGCATATATTAGTGGAAAAGTGCAATCCCCATAAGCCCTCTGGGTTTCACGGCTGTAGTGACAACAGAAAGATTGAGAAGTGGTTTCCAGTCAGTTCTCTACCAATTACACCTGTTGCTTCAGCTGCACCACAGACATGACCTCCTCATCCTTCATTCCTGCCTTTCCTTCTCTTTGGTTTCGAGCCCCAGAAATTCATTGCTTTGCACCAGCACGCTCAGCTAATAATCACAGGTCTCAGATCCACACCCTTGTTTCTGTCATCTGCCCTGCTATGTGATGAGCTCAATGCATTGGAAGCAGGAAATGTTGAAGACGTCTTTCTGCCAGCTGAGATGTCTCCAATGTGTAGGCACATGTGACAGTCAACGACTTTTGTAACAACGTTTTAAGTGCATAGCATTAGACTTTGCATGCAAGGCTAGAGATTTTTCCAGTAGCACAATAAGAAAGTTTCCAGTAGGGCTGGAGTCACTACCCTGTTAATGCCTGAAAATCTCTTAATTTTTGGAAGTTTAAACCCTGACAAAAATAGCATGTGTTGATTTGCTTTGGCTTGAAAGACCTAGCATCTCAGGTCTTTAAGGACAGCCTTCTCTTGGCCCAAGAAGATGTCATCCTTGTACTCATGAAAACAAGTAAATATATGGCTTAAGTAACCAGATAACCCATGATTGAGCTCCAGTGCAAAAAAGCAGTGTACAAGAAGTAGATGCAGGAATGGGCTACAAAAGAAGAATTTTGAAACATTGCAGGGGCATGCAGGGATGGTGTTACGATAGACAAAGCTCACCTGAGGTCGATGTTAGCAAGGGATATCAAGGGAAGAAAGAAGAGCTTTTACTGCTACATTAGTAGTAAATAAATAAACACAGATAATGTTGCGCCTTGCTGAATGAGGTGAGTGATTTGGTGACTGCAGATGCAGGTGAGGCTGAGGTATTCCATGTTTTCTTTGCCTCAGTACCAGTAATGGAAGAAGACTGAGTCATGGATCTCTTAAGAAATCTCAACCCCTACAAGTGCATGGGACCAGAAGGGAAGCAACCAAGTGTTCTGGCTGATGTCATAGTGATATCACACACTATCATATTTGAAAGGTTAATGGATATGAAGAGAAATATAGGAAGATCCCTTATTACTTAAGAAAGGCAAATATTCTACCTGTCTTCAAAAGACAGATCATTTCTAGCAAAGGTTGTTTCTAGAAGCATACAGAAGAAGGTGGTTGGGATAAGCAAGCATGGATGTACCGAAGGTAAATGATATTTGACTGACTGTTTGTCTTCTATGATGAACTGACTAGATTTGTGAAAGAGGGGTGTCATCTGCCTTGACTTTAGCCATACCACCCTCAGATGCTACTCAAGACATTACGGTCTTGATGAGTGGACTTTGGGTTATGGGTTAATAACTGGCTGGATCATTGGGCTCAAAGGGTAGTGGTTTATGGTTCATACTTTCCCTGGAGGCTGGAGAGGTTTCATATATGGGAAAGAAGAAGCAAACAAAAAACCCCAACAAATTCAAGATGCAAAACCCCAAGCACCTTGCTGGGAATTTGGTGTTGAACTGTCTTTGGACACGAGGATAAACCAGAAACCAGCTGAGGGCCCATCCAGTCTGAGTCTCTGTCGTTGGTCTATGTTATTGAAACATGGATGTTCTACTTGTCCAACACACTAAAAAACAGTTAGTATATATGCGTTCGTTTAAACCTCAGCTGCAGGTCACTTGAGTGTTTTTATAATCTTCCTCACCAATATTCCATTATTTTCCCACAGTCTCTATAAAACCTGTTTTTTTTTTTTTTCCCGGAATAATGGTTAACAGCAAACTGCCTCTCACAGTTTGCTGTTTGCGAGCCTGCAGTGGTGACCCAAATCCTGTTTTATAGGGTTCTAGACAACTGTAAATAGCCCTTCATTTATCATGATATGCAAGTCTGTTTCTTCTGCCAACAGATGTATGAGCTCTCTCATGGATTACTATTTTTTAATTTCTTTTTAAGGAAAATTAACTTTTGTTGTGGCTAGGACTGTGGCATTAACCAGCAAAGCAGGAAATTAAATTTCCCTACAATGACCAGTGTCTCAGCCGGAGAATTCCTGCCATTCCTGGCAGCTGTTTTTTCCATAGAAAACACTTTTAGGAAGCAACCAAGCCAGAAGTTTTGTGAGACTATTGTCTGAGAGAGTTGTCATTGTGGGATGGATGTTAAATTGGGAAGTAAAATGTCATTTAAGAAGAGCAGGCAGCAGGAACCGGCAGTATTGTGTGCCTGGAGCATTTTGCATTTTAGGATCTATTAATTCAGACAGATAGCTAGAGCATTCAGCAAGATACCTTTAATATAAAACTGCAAGGTGAAGAGCTGAATTTCCAGGGCAGATATCATCTGTGTCGTCAGCACAAAGTTACATTTAACCTGTTCTCGACTGTTGACTTTCTCCCTCCCAAAGTATTTTAGATTTTTGGGAGAATACGCAGTCTAGATGTAACACAGCAAAGCCTTGACTGTTCTTCTGATCATCTTAGTCTTTTTGGAAATTATTCAGCTGTATCCTTGCATTTGGCCATGCACAGGCTTTGGCATGTGCTCTGCCATTTCCCTCTCTTCCAAAAAAAATCTGTTTTTTCCCTCAGCCTACCAGGTAGTTAGTATTTATTCACTTAGCAAGAGGAATATGGAAAGACAAATTTACGGTGAGCTGAGACTCGCAGCCACTTCAGCTGCCATCGTGCTGCACTCCGCTTCCTCCAGGAACTTCAGTCTGAGTTTCTGCTTCGCTGTCCCTGCTGCTGATTCATGTGGTCTGAAGAGCTGCCATACATCCATCTCTGTGACTCGCATAGAGTTATCTGAGACTTCAACCTGGCTGATCTTCTCACAGCCACAAAGCTGCCTGCCTACACATGGCTTCACAGCAGCTGTGTGTATGTTCTTGAGCTTCTTGGGGCTGTTCTGTAAGAGAGTGTCTCAGTCTGTCCCTGTCCATTCCTTGCATCTCCACAACACTTTATCTGGAAAGAACATTCCTCCCTCTGTGATCCCAGGTTGCTCTGTAAAGATCTCCCAAGCCACTGCCTGGAGAGGGTGGGATACAGATATTTCCACCCAGTGCTAGCACCCTGTGTCAGTGGCTGTAGTCATTCAGCCTGAGAATCCAGGGAATATAACAAATTAATTTAAGACCACCCGTGCTTGTCACATTGTACCTCACCGTCAGCTGTTCTTGTATCTCCTACTCAGGGCATTTGCTGATCAACCCCAAAGTTTCAGGTGCTGCACAGATACCAATGTCAAATAATGAAACGATGCGAAGTGAACAAGCTTTTGTGGAAGGCATTTCATGGTCCAAGAAAGCATTTGAAAGATCAATATATTTTCCCAGCTTTTTAAGATCATATGCCTGTAAGTTCCTGAGTGTGAGATTTTGAACTTCCAGCAATCTCTTGACATCAGGCATGCTCAAAGGGAATATTTTACTTTGGCACAATGTCTCTCAATGTTGTATCTCCTTTATATAAGGCATTACTATCCTGTGCAATTTTTTTCCCCCTTCCATCGTTGTTATATAAACAGGTTTTTTGTTTGCATGTGTGGGTGGTGAGAGTGTTTGGGAGGTTCTAGCGGGTACCAGGGTGTGTTAATCCCCAAGGGGGAATCTTCTTGGATTTTTGTTGTTTTGTTTTGATCACAAAGGAAACAAACCCTGTTCGAGCTGTTTTGTTGCTGTCTCCACACCTTTTCCTCTTTTCTAATCACAGTCATCCTTCACCTATGGTCCATCATCCTCAATGACTTGCCTTAGGTTACAAAAGAACCAATAATGAGATTGCTATAAGCTTTTAAGTAATGGACTGGATTCTGTAATATATAAGGGGTATTACAAAGTAATACCAAGGTTAAGAAATACAAAATTACTTTATCAAACCATCTAGGAAGAATCCCACATGGGTGGAACTTGTTTATTAGTAATTTTTGGCTTTCAGTACCTTTCCTAACAGTATCCTTAAAGCTGAACTCGGGACCTTTGTTTCTAAAATCTAATTCTTATCCATAATCAAGCAGGAACAAGTACAGATTCCAAAACAAGAATAAGCAATTCTGTAGTCTGTTTTTATTTTAGGATGTATATTAATGGGATGGGTATGCTGATGTGCAGTAGTGTGAAACGTTGGATATGCTGTGTGCACTATTAACACTTGGCAAAATACTTACTCATAAGTTTTTGTCCTGAGACAGGAGACGTGCTTTAGGAACTGAGGAGTAGATTTAATAAAATTCAGTTTCACTTTGGGTTAAACCTTTTGTCCCAGGAGAGGTGTAATTTATTGCATCCTTGAGAAAGAATTAATTGGCTTCCTCACATCTCTTGCTCACCAATGCAAGCTAAAGAAATAAAATTCTGCAAAAGGTGGATGTCCTGAACCAGAGATCACAGGATCAAAAAGGGCTGCAAAGAGCTGTATTTTTTTTAACGTCTTTTTTAAGGATGGATAGCTGAGCAGGCTGGCCCCAAAATCCTGGCCCTTGGGCCCTGGTGCACAGTTTAGAAACCCCCCAGAGGACTTGTTGTTAGAGCAGCTGTTTCCAGCATAAAGTAAGTTCTACAAGATCCTTCCATCTCCCCCCATGCACGTCTTCCCAAGCACACAGGTTTTCCAACAAGCTTTTCTCTCCACTTCATTAGCATCTCAGCTCTTCCTAAACTTCTATTGTGACAAGAGAAATCTCTGCTCTTTATTGTCCTGTCATCACCTCTTTGATGTGGTAAAGAAATCACTGTGGCTATTGCATTAGAAATCCATCTCTGAAGGTTACGCAAGAGTGAAAGTCAACAGACTCTGCTAGTAATGAGCAAGACAGCGTTACCAAGCATGACAGATAAAAAACGGAGCTCTGTCAGCTTCCATCTCACCCCCAAAACCAAAATATCAATTAATTGATGCTTTTGAAAATCTTGGCATGGACTTAATTATGCTTTCAGTAGAGCATAATTAAATCAGGAAATTCATAAGGTAAAAATCAGCTTTACCCATCAATAGATGGAAAATATTTTAAAATTTACAGAGATAAGGTACTATTAGTAGGGGGTTTATATTATATCTGTGATTCAGTATAACTGGAGACCTTTTAAAACTTGTCTTGCGTGTGGGCTGAGAATTACAAGGATTTATGTAAGTGAAGTGAAGCATGATTTTATTTGATTTTGTCAGTATTATTATCAGAGACTTTGGCTTTTTTGGCTGTTTCATTATGTACCTGATAAGAAACAAAACATTGTACTCCTGTGATTTTTTATATAAAAAAGTTAACATTTCCATGAAACAAAATTTCATTCAATGACAAGTTATGCAGATTCTTAAATCATCAGGTAAGCACGCTTGCTTTTATTCCCTGTTGAACACTTTATAGGTGTCAAAAATCTATCTGGTGGGGGGGAACCAGCTATATAGTTTGTTCTTTAGCATTGTAGTATTATATAGTCTTGGTTGGTTTTGGCCTCGTTTCCTGTAGAAACAAGACTTATCTAGTGATACTGTCTGTCAGTTCCTTAACAACTTGTGAACTCATCAGCTGTTTTCAGTCACATTTGACAAAGGCTTATCATCCGCTCTTTCCTTAAAGCAGGCAGCTGGGCATAGGAGAACAGGCCTTCATGTTCCCTCTGAAAGAGAAGCTGCAGTGTGAACTCATTCCTCCTGTACCCTGGAGAATCTGCAGCAGAAAGGAGATTTGATCTGCATCCCAAATCAGAAGGAAGTTTCTGTCAGTGCATTGCTTTATTCGGCACCAAAGTCAGTCAACGTGAGACACACATAGAAACCCAGAACTTATTATTCCCAGAGTTCACAGGGCTCTGTTTACTTCTGCGCTAACTCATTTCTACATGGTGCATATCTTACCGTATTTCTCTGGAATGTATTTACTCTGTAGACTTTCTGAGGTAAAGACTTAATTTTCTGTCCTTTTCTTGTAAACTGCTTGGTACACATAGGAGCATTATCTTACTAAGTTTACCTTCATTCACAGGGAGTTTTATCAAAGTCCTCCCACTTTTTCAGATTTCAGTGATTTGTTATCATTATTGTGTAAAGCAGTTGACCTGTCTCCATTTCTAGTTGCTGCTAGTAAGTCAGGATAGAAAAGTGTATCTTGGTCTCATTTCTCATGGGACATTTCTCCTCTACCAGTCTGTCTAGAGATGAAACTCGAGTTCAAGTATAAAAGCTATACTTACTGTTTTGCAGTAATTCAGTTCTAATTCAGTCATGCATCAGTTCTTCATCTGTAGAGGAGACTGGTCCAAAGGAGAGCAGATTGAAACTCATCACTGTCCTCTGGCTGGTGTTTCCCTGTTTCACAAAGGCTGCATTATTTCAGTTCACCTCCTGTTGAGCAAAGTGTCTCACCTACTCAGCAAAGGCATTCTAAGTGGGAGCTGTATTTTGGGACATCAGCATAAAGACAGAAATGACATTCATGCAACTTGGGCTGAAGGTTGCTGGTTAGGCATTTTGGAGAGGTTTTACTATTTCTTCGTTGAGATTTATGCAATTATAATTACAATGTTTTGGTGGGTTTTATGGGTCTGGGTTTTTTTGTTTTGTTTCAGGGTTACCCATAGAATAACTTGAACAGCGTGGAAAGCTTCTTGAAGAGCTTTTAAGCGGATATCCAAGAAAGGCTTCTGTCTTAAAAAGATAGTCTAAAAGTCTGGCAGAGGACAGTTCGAGGATTCTTTAGTTTTCCTGTTATTTTGAGTGATGTCTTGCTGGGGAAGCTGATCAAAATATCTCTGTTTTGTGGCACTTCTCAGTAAGGAACCACCATGGCTGACTGACAATAATTTGTTTGCAGACTTCACTGTTTGCTGTTTATTCATATCTTCTTTTTTTCCAGCCCTGTACATGTCCCTGGCTCATGGCTAACATTTCAAGGCTACATTTAGTCACTGTTGTACAGTGTTCCATTCTTCACTGGGCCGCATGTCTACTTAGCTGTGTGGCCAAAAACCTGGCCGTGTTCTGCAAGACTCACACAGGGTTTGCAATGCATTATTTCGGCAGATGTATGAGGGATGGGCATCGACCACGTGTAGGCAATTGTATTTGCCAACTATACATTCTTGGAATAGGAAACAGCTTTACCTATGAGATCCTTATGACAAATGGAGTTACCAAGTCTGACAATAAAATCTTCTGGAACAATTTCTTGAAACTCATGGTAGAGGCAAATGGACCAGCATTATCTTCTATGCTATTGGACAGAGAACTTTTTTTCCTAATTTGAAATAATTGCTTGGAGTCTTGTTTCTTTATTAGCCCCACTCAGCCATGGTTAAAATAAGCAGATGCACCTGTGCTTTTTCTGTTCACATGTTCTTGAAGATCACTGCAAAACTGAACAGGAGTTTGTGATTTGTTTTGTTTTTTTTTTTCAGCCCATGTTGTTCAACAGCAAAGCTGATAAACAACACTTTTAACAATTGAGTAGGCAAGAAAATTGTGAGGCCTTTGAAACATTCTGTATTTTGAAAAGACAATTTAATTGGAAAAAATAAATCAAAACTGCAGACACATGCAAGATATTGGAATGGAAGAATGTCTCTAAAGCTGCCAGACATAGGTTCTTATGTGTAGATACTGGTCACTTTTGGAATAAGAAAATTAATTGTCAAGCTATATAATATCTAATTTAAGTAATATTGGTTAGTTTTGCTTATTCAGATTACTCATCAGCTAGATATAAAGTTGTGTATGTCCTGGTTTAGGTCCCACTTTCACATCTGTTATGAAAAAGTGTGCTTGTGAATAAGACATACCTGCTTAGCACAATTTCTAGTTATTTGAGTGGCAATATCGGGGCCAAGGAATCATAGTTGAACTTCTGTAACTCCTCACTTTCAAGTCAGTGGAAGGGGCAAAGAGCTCTCTCACAGATGACAATTGGCCAGTCAGGGTGGAAATGGGGGAGTGAGATAAAGCAGTGGTTGAACTGGCGAGTCCGGCTCGCTGGGTTGTCCGTCCAGCGGTGTGGTGGTGCTGGGGTGGAGCAAGGTGGAGCTGCCCTGAGGAGCAAAATGCTCCCTGAGAACTGGGTCAGGGGAGTGCCCGGCTCGCCGGGGGTGCTGGTGTAGCCGAGGGCTAGAGAGGGAAAGCCAAAAGGAGGTGAAAGGTGGATGGGCTGAGTCTGTAGCAGGTGATCTCAACCAGGATGTAGGCAAGGAACCGAGGGGAAGGAATGGCACAAGGAGGGGAAGATTGCAGCTGCTTGCAGATTTCCATCGCAAAGGAAATAGCTGAATTTTTTTGTTTTACTGGTTGGCAAATAACAAAGAAATAGGACTACCAGCAGATAGCCACAGAAACATGAATCATTTCACAGCCGCCATATGTATTGACTAACATGTAATACTCTGAAATGAAATACTTTAGTGTTGACTGAATGTTTAGTTAAAACAAAAGCAGCAGTGCTTGCCGTGGCTGCTACTGCCAGCGCTTTACCATCCTTCCATTAGGAGAATTCTAGCATAACCTTTTTTGTAACTGCTTGCGACACCCTTGTTGTGTTTGTCTGGGCTACTAAGAGTGATTTAATCCATTTTGCCATGCATTCTTTAAGAATATACTTAAACTTTACCATTTTCTTTCCAAATCCAAAATTGGGCTGTGGTATTTCTGGGGAAATACAGTCTCTTCTGCAGTGTGTCTCTTAAGATATCAGAAGCAGATCTGAGGGCTGTGTGGAGCTATGAGGTGGATCTTAGGAAATGAGGATAGAGTTGCAGGGCTTTTTGTGGAAATGCAAGCCTTCCGCATTATTCTACTGAGGTTTGTAACACAGGAAAAAATTGGTAACACTTAGCTGTCGTTCACTACATAGACACAGGGACATATATGGAATTTCAAAATAGTTCAGCTCTGCTTTGCAAACTAAGTGGTCAGATTTTTGAAATTGCTCCCATAGAAAAAAAAATCTTCAAAAATTCTGTGGTCTGTGATCCTTTCTTCTGGGAGTGCAGGAATGACCATGTCAAATATTTTCCATTCTTGGCATGAATTTACTCCCCTAGAGCTTATGTTCTGTTTTAATGCACCTGAGTGAGAGTACTTGAAATATTTGTTATTCCATTCCAGTCAAGACGATAATCTGAACCTTAAGTATAATTAAATTTTTATTTTCTATACCTTCCTGTATATCTTCGCTTCCCACTGCACTGTCTGACAGTTGCATTTTTAGTTCTCTAGAAATGGTGTAGGACTCAATCTTACTACTTGGGTTTCAAGCAGTTTTGGCATATGGTGGATATATCTAGCCAAGCCTGCATTTTGTGGCAATGTGTCTATGGTGGAATCTGAGTTTGTATAGTCTCCCACTGTTAAGGTTTTTTTCTTTCAAAAAAACTTTCTAGTCTGTTTTGTCCATTAACAGATGATACTGGATTTTACCCCCATGCTTTGGCTTACACGGATTCTGTGATGCGTTTGGTAAGGCAAATCTGTAAGTAAGTTACCTGAAGACAGAATTTCTGGTTTAGAGTATTTGTCACGAAGTTATGTAATCTCTCTGCACACTTTTCTCTGACTCTTCTGAAATGGACATAACTTCTTGTCGGTACCTCTCAGGGTCCCTCAGGGAAACCAGTGCCTTTCACTTTACATTTCTGTATCATTTCCACACAACAGCTCCAACAGACATGGCTGTACTGAGCACTGAGCTTAGTCTGAGCTGCTTCAACCCTTCTTTCATCCAAAAGGAGAATCCTCTCATTTATTTCTCTTTTAATTTCAAGCTAGAGCTGAAAGTACACTTTGAGCATTAGGCTCTAGAACTGGCTGGGGATAACCTGCTGTCTCTTTCTGTGTGGATGTAGACAAGACTCCAGCCAGACCACCTTTCTGACTGAGCTGAGTCTAATTCCAGAGCCCCCATCTCTTGCAGAGGGCAGGTACTGCTGAGGTATCTCACTTTCATTCAACTCGGCATTGGGAAGCAGTTGGCAAACATGCCGCCTCCTGTGCAAGCTGGGAGCCTGGAGCCCCTGCGTGTCACTGAGGCCAGACCTTCCCTTCAGGCGTTGCAGAAATCACCTGCCACATGGACTGACTGCAAAATCAGGGTAGTTGGCAGCAGAGGGCATTATGTGTGATCTCCTGACAGCCTGAAGTGGAAACACTGCTGGTTAAAGAGAAGAGACATTGTTGGAAACATCCAGGTTCTCCCGTAATTCAAGCAATTATTTAAACAGGTAATTCAAGCTACTTACATGGTTTAACTTTTGCAGCTGACAGTTCTGCTTTTCTGGAAGCAAGAATCATCTCTTTTAGAAGTTTCTCTAGAGCCTTGTGCTGGTGCACATAGCCGTGTTTCCTGAGTTATGCTTTCCCTCTTGTCATTCTTGCCTTTGTATCAACTGATTTTATACACAGGCTAAAGTTATTCCCTTAGTCCATAAAGTAGCTGTGAGGATGGGCACATAAAATTTCTTACTTCATTTTAGGCGAATTAATTTCCTATATGTGAATGGAGTGCAGGACTTCCTTCCCTGTGGAATGGGAATGTAAAACAAGAAGTTATCAGAGTATTCTAGTATTGTTTTAGAATTGACCATGCATTATGTCTGAAACATGTAAATATTCACCTACAGGCAGATTTTGTGAGGAGTTTATGGGCATGACACCTCAGTTTATTTTTTTTCACCCACTGTAACTGAGCTTTATTAATTCCTTATCAACTGATTTGTACTATGGGACATGCTAGTGAGATCATATTAGTTTGCACATGTGGACATTCCTCAGAAGTAAATGATATTTTTCTCTGCTATAAGGTGGGATGTAAGTATGTAGTTCACCCTCTCAGAATGACTACTGGATGAACTAAAGCTGCCAGAACAAATTTGAGACCTGTCTCCACTGCAGTCGAGAGAGGCACCTGTACCTTTTGCCATTGCTCATTATTTGACTCGTTGCACAAATATATTTGCAGCAGCTATTATAGGGTATGTTCATCTTATGCTCAGGTTTGATATATATATTTATTTTTTTTTACAGATGTGGGAGGGTAAAGGTGAAACATGAGGTCTTCTGAAAACGGTTTATCTTCTGCATGAAGTTTTACTGCAACTTGCTTATCGTGTATAACTGTAAACAAAAATTTCAGAAATATGTGACTATTTGTTTTACTAATTCTTCAAAGTCTTTGCATTTTAATGGGCCTTAAAACTATGTTCTTTCTGAAGGAGAGAGCACCTTCCTTTTGGGTTTTGTTGACAATGGTCATATTTAAGAGATAAGATTGGTGCACAGGAATCTTCTGTGATCCCAAAATGTGTTGAGGAGCTCAGGAAAATGTTTGGTTGATCAGAGCTTCAGTGCATCCCTGCTAGGTGGTCCTGTCTCGTCTTTGCATTGCCAAATGCTGTTGGTCTGTCTTGATATTTCCAAATTTAGAAGCACAGAAGTGTTATCCTAATGGAAAAATCAGAGAAGCATTATCATACCTCTCAGAGGACTGATATACTAGAAGGATGCTGTGTAAAGATGTTAATGAGATAGAGATAACAGGGGTTTGTGTGGCCACAAAAGAAAACAAAAGTCTATACAGTCTTTGTTAGGCAGAACTTTGTTCACTGATTTGTAAATGTGCTGAACAGGTTTAAGACACTTGCCAAAAGCCAGAGTCATGTTAATTTTATTTTCATTTTAAACAGAAACTCTACATATCTACTTCCTTCTTCCAGCATCCATGGCTTAAAGGTTCTATCTGTTTGCATTTCACTTTGTGCAAAATGTGTATCAACTATTTTTGGAGTGCTTGATCTTTTCAATGTTTCGTGTCGTGGTGATGCTTCTAAACATGACGTAAATAGGAAAAATAGATATTTAAGGCTTAAAAATATTTTGAAATGTCACCTAGTCCATTTCTATACAACAAGGCAGACTCAGTTTTATGCAGGGCTAGTTTTATGCTAGAATATCTTGAAGGCTATTCTGGAGCCTCTTAACCCATAAGTTGTGCTTCTCTGTTTTGGGATTTTGCTGAGATACTGACAGTGCTGCTTTCTGGTGTCTTTTGCTAGACGATATTAGCTTTGAACATATATAAAATGTTCCTGACAGAGGTTTTTTTACACCCATCTTAAACACCTCCATTGCTGTAGCTTCATGTTTAACTGCTTGTATCAGTAGAAAGTTCTTTCTAATGTCCGATTTACGTCACCTTGGCTGTGATTTAAGCATGTTGATGCTTTCCAGAGCACAGATTATTCTCTTGCACTTACCTTTTACATGTTTGAAGACTATTAAGCTGCCAGTCATTAGGGTTTTTTCTTCTCTTTAGATTCGACAGTTCAAGTTGTTTCATTCTCATAACTTACTTCACCAGACTTCATGCTTCTCTTCCCAGCTCTCTCAATTTTGTTCACCTCTTCTTTCTCAAAAAGTGTTGCCCAAAGCTGGATGGAGTACTTCAGCCAAGACCTGCATACTGCTTAGTAGCACTGGAGGGGTTTGTCCTTTTGCCCTTAGCATTGTTTTCTGAAGAGATGGCTGGGGTATTCTCTAATTCCTTTTAGCTTTAATATTGCTTCCTATAGAGTTGCCTGCTATTTCTGAGTACAGTTGTGCTCTGCTGAAATGTTATTCTGCTGTTCCATTTCCTACTTTTCCTTAGTCCCTTGATGTCTACCGTTTTATGATCAGTATAAATGAAAATTTTGAGTTAAGATACCCTAATGTCTACTTAAACTATTTCCAATGTACAGCAATGTTCTGAGTATTGTTTTTCAATTTGCCCCACAGCAATATGGGAACAAATAATACAGGAGGGAAGACAAAGGCTTGTGAAATGTCCACAACTGCTTTTAACATAAGCAATGGGTCTGATGAAACCCGATTTCATCTTGTTTGTGTCCAGCATCTTCTACCACTCCAGAACATCCCAGTGTCCCTACCACATCCTCACTTTCCAGATGGGCAAGAAGCAGAATGTGCTGAACCTGATTGAGATCTCTATAGGCACTGATGTGTGGGTCATTACACTTGTGTTCATGTAATTCACTCCGAGAATGGCTAAAGAGCTAATGTATTGCTCTCTTTTCTTCAGCACATGGATTTGGATCACTTTGCACTATCACAATCAGACTTTCCTGAAGCTGTCAGGGAAATTCATACCTTGAAGACCTCTATTCTTCCAACAGATTTGATTGAAATTGGTCTATGAGCTTGAAAGCTACTAAAGGGGTACTTGCAGACAGAGGGGTAACATGAGGGCATAAGGCATTGCTTTCTTAGAAAACAGGATAAAATAATTCAAATCCAAATGCTAATTCAACTGACTTTTTGCTTCTTGTGGTGTATTTGAAAAAGTGTCTTCCTTTGCTGGACCAACAAACATGTGTCAGTCACACCTTTTCCTCAGTATTCTTGCACCTGATTTCTGTGTCTTGAATTTCTGGTGTGCTTCTTTTTCCCTAATCCTTTTCTGCCAAGAACCACAACCTCTAGGTGTTCACCTCTAAGTACAATAGATGTGGATCTGCTGTTGAAAATTAGTACCTGGTGGGGTGAGGACTTTCCTTTTTGTCTGTATCTAGACTGCTATAAAACCCGAGGACATAATTTATTTCTGCAAACCTGATAGTTACAGAAGGTTCAGATGAGAGAAAGCCAGGCATTCTCATCTTCACCGCTATGACTTACATAATTACTGGAACAAATTATAAAGAGTATTTTAATATATCGTGTACTAAAATAAAAATGTATGTACCGATTTATTTCTAGATTATTTTTTCATTAATCTTCAAGCAATTGAAGTTAAATACAATTATTTATTTTTGAGCTTTGAATTAGCCAGTTTAACAATGGTTAATTAATATCATCACAATTAAATAGACATTAAGAAGTCATTAAGGCTCATATAATCTTTCCCAATTGTACAAGACAGAAATCTAAGTCAGTGGGAAGAGGCAGCATCTTGCAGAACTCTTGTACCACCTCCAGGATCTTGGAGGAGTCCACCTGTGAGTCCTTCATAGGTACAGAAGTGGACATTACTTGGTAAGAACACATTTAAACCACTTTTTCTTGATATTTTCCAAGCAAAAAATTGCTAGAGAAGGATGTTACTGTTTGTGTAGAGTTGAGGGGGGTGGGGAACAACAACCAAAAAACCCCACACCACCACTAAAGTAAGTAATTGCTTGTCATCTATTAAAATATATAGCTTTTCTACATTAAGACATACATTGGTGAATCCAAATTACTCTGTAAACTTTCTGTGATTCTTGCAACATAATATGAGGATAGGTGGGTTGCAGCCCTTGTCATGTTGTTAAATGATGCACTGATCTATCCGATCACATATGCCAGTTCTGATGCTGGCTTTAGTGTAGTCCGTCTGACTTTATTATGCCATGGGCACTGCTGCCAAGTTGCCTAACTATTGTTTAAATGAATTCCTGTCTTCTTGCTTAAGACAACTTCTCTTACGTTTGAAAGTGTCAAGCTATTAATTTTCTTAACTTTATTCCCACTGTGATGTGCTGTGTTGACACGTTTATGGCTGTCTGCTTCATCTTCCTTGAATTCTTCTGTTCTAAAAACCTATGTGCTGTACAATAAATGAGTTTATCCTGATTTTTCTTTTCCTGTGATGTGGCACGATCCAGGAAAATCCTGGGACACATCCGTTCTGATTGAGGATATGTGTCTCGTTGTTAAACTGTTTCAGTTTGTCACCTGTGCAAAGTCCTGGCCCTGTTTGAAGCTGTTGTACTATAAAATGGGCAAAGCTCTGGGATCCAGTGATGGTTTGGTTATGCAAGTTAGTGCATAAGATCTGTCTGTTCACCTCTAGTGTTTTTTTCACAAGGGAATTTTGCAGGGAGAGCAATTTGGTGCTAGTTGCAACATTTTTCTGGTGGTCATCATGAAGTCACTATGTGGTAAATTGAGTTGGTGGATTGCTTCATGTAGATTTTAGCTCAGAGTTCACACTGAGCAAAATCACCAACAGTCTGGTTAGATCTTTTCAAGTGTCTTTCCATTCACTTACAATCTTGATCCCAACATATATCAGTTTCGTATCAAAAACGCATGGAATGCATTTCTAAACCCTAAATCACTTCTGGAATAAATTTTCTTTAATAGCAGATCACCAGTGATGTGCAGAAACAAAACCTTTGAAGAGATGCCACTTCATCATCATCTTGTTTGTTTGTTTATTCTTAAAGCCAAAGCCATGGGATTTGAATGATCAGGAGATATTCTGATGTGGCCAAGCAATGTGAATCTTGTAGCTTATTAGAAGCTTTGGGAATAACAGCAAACACTTGCTGCAACTTGATGCCATGAATGATGTTGGGATTGCTGTAATTTGGCATTTCATCCAGTTATTTTGTCTGATTCAGTGTGCCTGGCTTCCTCCTCTGTAATTGCTGTAAGGTTGGGAAATACCCCCTGGTGTTTTTAAGTATCTCTCTGGGTAGTGAACTTCATTGATTTGTCTCTAATAATTTGAAATTATTAAGCTCCATTTTTGCCCTCATGCCTTCCTAGTTATGCTGAATCGAGTCCACTTTGAATTTTCTGGAAGTAATGGCAAACAGTAATAGGTGTATCATACCTATTCCCTTTTTCTTTCTAGTGTTTCTTGCTATTGCTTGCAATGCACAGATGTAAAGCCATTGGGAGAAGAGTTTAATATGCATTTTTTTTATCTCCTGTGTACTGTTTGATGTAAGTGCTTTAGTTGGTATAGGATAGTATCTCTTATGGTTTATACTGAAATTTCTGAAACCTACAGTTCAAAGTAGTGTTTTCTTAGATTTTTGTCCCCATCATCACATTGTATTTTCATGGTTTGCTACTGGCATTTGTCCTGACTGTGTGTTCATGAGGTTGGACTAGATGACCTTTGAAGGTCCCTTCCAACCGGACTGTTCTATAATTCTATGACTCTAAGCTTCTCTACTGTAAAGAGATCCGTTTTTTCTTTTGACAAACACTGTAGTATGACCATTCTGCAATGTGCAGTTCTACTTGCCGGACTACATTGATACCAGGTGAAAACGTGCTGATCTAGAGGTTTTACAAAAATTACACACATTAGATAGTTTACTTAATAGTAACAAATAAGCAGAATGTACATTGCTTGTAGTGTGTGCAGGGCTAGAAATTCACGCTCTGACATACCAGACTAACAGACTTCTTGAATGAACATAAAAATCTGCCTAAAAACTTACAAAACTAAGACAATGAAATGTGCACCTTCCATATTCATCTTTGTTCTAGTTTGGACCTCTTGCCATTGCTGTCACCAGAATTTTGAAGGTTATTTAAGACTAAGTCTTCTGCATCCTTCCAGCCTCTTATGTTGCACTCAGAAGTATTTTAGCGTCGGAGTAAAATGTGAGTCTGGAAATTACATAGCAAGGGTATCATTTTCTCAATTATATAACAGTGTTTTCAATTTAACAGTATATTTCTTATGTGCTTGTCATTGACATATCTATTTTCATAGTATTAGTGTTATAGCTGGCATTGCAGGGCATGATTATTTGGTGATGAAATTTAATGTAAGATGAATATGTTGGAGTTTCACTTCTGCTGACTGAAAAAAACGATGCAAGTCTGGAAGGTGAAGATCCTGTCTTTTCCTGCTTTTGTTGGTATTTGCCTGTAGTGTGCTGTCATGAATACATACAGAGAGGCCACAAGTTTTTAGTCAGTAATTAGGTGACTTGATTAATGAATCAAAAGCTGTTTCCTGGTGTTTGTGAAAAGTGTGGTGACAGGACCCAGTCTTCATGCAGATCTCAAGTAGCAGAACAGAACAAGCAGCAGTAAATACTGTTTACAGGGAGCAAACTTTTCAGAGTTCCTGAGTTGTTAAATTCTAAATCTCTGGCAAGTTCAATAGCACATGGATTCCTAAGTTATTCTGAAAGTGCCTTATATTTCCTAAACCTTCTGGACAGTCTTGGAAATTTTACTCTTAGTTCTTACCAATTGCCTCACTGCCAGGTATGTATGTTTTCTTGACACTTCAGCAGAAATCAAGAATCAGTCTAAACAAGGATTCTGCAGACACACAGTAATAAGAACTAAAGTTTTTTTGACTTGGCTTCTATTTATAGTTTGTGTTGTGTGAAGATGATACTGTCTTCTGGCTTTGTCACACTGCAAGAGGATGTGACCTTCATTTTAGCACCATCTAGACATATAAGTTTCACAACTATTTTTAATTTAAATCTTGTCTGTATAGCTCAGTAAGCTATGAATTCCCTGTGTAGCCATTTTTGGTTTATGTTTCAGAAACTTGAGCCTGTAAGATCTGAAACGTGTTGTACCAGAAAAGATAGCACATATTGAAAGGAAAGGATATCATTGCCAGTAAATGAAGAGGTTTGTGAAATAATCTCAATTTGTGTCAATAGTGTATTCATTATAGGAAACTTCTGATTTTTGTAATTGCAATTTGCTTTTTTCTTTTCCTGGGGACTGCATACGATCATTAAGAATTCCCCACTGCCTTGTGGATGCCTAGGTATGGTGGTTTTGGAAAAACGTAATAATTATGGCAGTCAACCTGATGGGTTTGCATAGAACTTGATGGTTTTATTCTTTAAGACCCAGTCTTCTGGTGACAATGATCCACAGGGGACAGAACTGCACACCAGCCACTCCAACCTGTGACTGACCAGCGGCAAGCTCTGAGTGGGATTCAGCAGTACCGTACCTTTCCCACAGCTACAATGGGACCACCTAGTACCTCATTTCCAGATTCTGCTCCAAAAGGATACAGGCTACTACAGGTCCTATCATCTCCATGTGGCTGTCTTGCACATCCAAGGACATCTACAGTCACCTATATAGAGGGTCTTATCCAAGATGCTTTTTTTCTAATGTTCGGGAAGAAACATCTGTTTAGAACGAAACCATCTGCAAGCAATCAGATGGTGCATCAGTGATTATCAGTCTGTTCTCCCATCAGATTTTAGCTGTAGCAACATACTGTCCTAATTTGCTCAAGATTTCAATGTCATCTTGAAATCTGGAAGATACTGAGCAAATGTGGCTCTCACTTGGTTCACAGTTTTCAATACTTATCTCTTCATATACATATCTGTCTTGGAAGCTTTATGTAGATCAGTCATCTTGCATTGCTTTTTAGTAGGCTGCAAACAACGACACGATAAAATCTGAGCTATAAACAGTTGAAACTTTCTTCTTAAATGGAGGGGGAGTAAAATAAAGTTTTGTCCACTTCCTGGATCAGATTTTATTCCTAGTTGGGAACTTATATTTAAGACAAAGACTTTATTATTCTCCCTGTAGTTTTATTTCAAGGATACAGCTGTCTGCACCTGATGCTGCTGTATTGGATGGTGCAATAATAGCTAAATTTTTTTTAATTAAGGAGAGTTTTCAAAAAGCAGGTTGGGATATCTGGATTTCCTTAGTCTGTCTCTACAGAACAGACTTGTGTGAAAACATGAGTTCTCAGGTCTCAGTTTCCTTGAAGCAACTCCAGAGGCTGCAGGACTTAAATGAAAATTTCTCTCCTCATTTTAAGGGTATTATGAGCAAATATTTAAATATTATTCATGCTGTTGTATAGCTATATTTTATTTTTCTTTGCTAATGCAAATACGATGTTTTGTAACTATTCCTTATAAAGGCGTTGCCAGGAGTGTGCTTAATAGACTTTGAAGTTAGTTTGCATTATTATTAGAGCAAGCTATGTTGATTGTGTGTCTGCTATATTTAGTATTTCATACTCATGCCCATTCTAATAGCACAGTTAGATTTGTTATTAGTGTTAATTTTTCCATTTTAAAAACGGAAGGCATTTAGGAGGAGATTCTTAATTAGGGGGAGAGTTTCAAAATACTTTGTGTAACTGCAGAATATGGGGATCTAAGAAGTATTGCACTTTTTGGTGACTTTAATGTGTTGGCATCACTCTTGTTGACTTCCTTGGCATCAAAATCTTGCCCAGGCATTCTCTTGCTGTGGGTGTCTTACTGGAAACCAAGCTGTGGTTTAAAGCTGCTGTGAAATCTGTTGAACTGGGTTATCTTTAACTACATACTACAGAGTTACAAGGTTGAGCTGCCGATGTGGCCTTCAGCATCAAGAAAGTACAGGACAGCATGATCTAATAAGCTATGCAGAGACTCAGCACACAGAAGTTGCATGTCCTGATTGTGCTTTTGGTTTTTGAGAAGTCATAGAAATCCTGGATTTTTCAGACTCCATGGCAAAACTGCCTGTCATTTTGAATTTTATCTAGAGCCTTTCTGCATTGGGTGGCTTTACATTGCATTTGTGGGTTCCTTGCATTTGTGCACAGAAAGTATGCTTATTCTGATAAACTGTTCTGTTTTGGAATGCCAGCAGAATTTTTAAAGCAAGCCAGTAAAATGTGTATTAGCATGTCACAAAGGGTATTTACTGAAGATTTTTAAGGGAAGTCAAAGATAAAGTTGCTGAGGAACTCTAGGCTGCTGCTTAAGTTGGTCTTTTTGCCAGGGAAATGGGGATTACAAATAAGATTATTTTAAAAGGTAACCAGGGAGATGCAGTTCCCCAGGGATCTCTTATTGAACCTGTGCTCTCTCCTATTTTCACCAATGATCTTGAAAAGTGGTGAAGAGAAACAGGTGACAACGTTGTTGACAATACCGAATTCTTCAGGGTAGTGAAAAATTAGCTCAGGACAACAGGCATTGCAGAAAGTTCTCAGTGGTAGTATGTAGTGCTGATAAAACAGTAGACAAAATTGCGGATCACTAAATAAAAAACAATTAATGAATCAGAGGGGGAAATAATCCTAAGAACACACAAATAGCAGTATGCTCTAAATTAGATATTTGTTGCAACTGAGGAAGGACATATTGTTATCATAAGAGGTATTTCAGAAACTGTGAAGTGTGGCAAGAATAGAATGCTAACAATCTTTAAAAAAGCAACAGAAAACAAGGCAAAGCATCATTTGCAGATGTATAAATCCATACTGTGCCCTCAGGTGTCGTATGCAATTTTAATTCCCTTTCCCTGCATCTCAAAAAAGGTATTATTGGACTTTGTGGAGTGAAGAGAAAGTATTAAAATATAGATTTTATTTTTTTTTTAAGTCTTTCTAAGGACAAGGACACTAGACTAGAATTAAATAGATTGAGATTCTTCAGTGGAGGGGCTGAAGTCATTTAAATACAGAAAATTCTGAGTGTTGTAATTGGTTGGGTAGGAAAGCTGAACAGACAATGATGGTCAAAGAAACTTGTCAAATGAAATTGTCCAGCAATTTTATAATAATAAAAGTAAATACTTTTTTTACATATTAAATCAGTTATAAAAATTCGCAGTTCATTGCCAGAGTATT
Organism: Streptopelia decaocto; assembly: GCF_964273445.1. Taxonomy (NCBI): domain Eukaryota; kingdom Metazoa; phylum Chordata; class Aves; order Columbiformes; family Columbidae; genus Streptopelia; species Streptopelia decaocto. The sequence goes on from NC_138656.1 coordinate 6,174,754, forward strand.
TTTAGCTTCAAAAATGATGAACAAATTCATAGATATCCCCTGAGGAGTGTTAGAAGTGGTAATAACAATCTCAGGCTCATGAAATCTCAAAGCCACCAATTGCTGGAAGTTGGGAGAATATACTGAGGCAAGTACCATTTTCTTTTTTTTTTTTTTGCTTTTAGAATCTTTGCCTAATCATCTGCTACTTAGGATTGCACAGTTGAGGTATGGAGCTAGAAAATGTACTGTCTACTAGAGGTGTTATTACAGATGATTATATATGTGTGAGTGTACAATTCAGCAGAGCACTCAGTGTGTAACTAGTGTAACTGGTGATCTCTGAATCCTTTCAAGCCTTCGTGGGGGATCTGCTGTATTGGATTTTGGTGCCAGCAACAGCTTAATTACATATGCCTTCACTGTCCAGGTGCTTTAAATGTAAAATTCAACAGTAATGTAATATCAAATGGCAATTAACGCTTCAGGTTGGCTGAAATTGTTGATCTTGCTCGTGATATTCAGTCACTCACTCATACACCAATGTTTGGATTTGAAGTGCTGCACAAAAGCATCTCCATCCAGAAGCAGCAAATCCACTTGTTTTAGTTATTTCAGTCCTGAGACACCTTCTCTGCTTTTTTTATGGGACTCTAGGGATGGATGAAATGTTCTTTGTTTTCCTCACTACAGTTTTTAAACAAGATGGCACTGTATTTTCTTCAATTTGTTCTCCCAGCCTTGTACTAACCTTGAGCTGTTTAAAGACTCCTGGTTTTCATCATTCATAGGCTGGAGAACATGAGTCATAGTCTGACTCCACATTCTTAGTACTTTACTACTGCCAGTGCCATTTACTCCTAACTGTTTGTATTAAGGATAGTAGGTGGCAGTGATTACATGTTTAAATACATATGTCATACTGACTGCATAAACCAGCAGCAGCTGAAGTGAGAATTCCACAACGGAAGAGTTATATTGCAAAGAAGAGTTTTGCAGTGCAGGAGTCTGGTATGAGCTTCCCTATTCCTTTACAATAAGATATATAACAACAAAGAATTTCTAGAACCATCATGCTAATTTTGTCTCTATCACATCGTCGCAGCTTGACAAGATAAAATGTCAATTGAATTGCCATAGGTGACCATAAGGGTACTCTTAGCCCATGGCAAATACAAGGTAATACAGCTGGGCTTATTTCTTGATGAAATGCTTTATCTTGTCCGTCTGTGCACACAGCTGTTGTGGCTCATGTGAAATGTGACTTAATATTTAACTCATCTTTGTACAATGTTTTTCATGGTCAATAGGTTGCCCTAAAAGAGCAATTAGCTGGAGGTAGGAATGCATGTGTAGCATTGCTTCAAAGGTCTGTCCTCAGATGGTGTGAGCCAGCCCTGCGTTCCTTCTTCTCCCAGGACAAGAAGCCTTTCCAAACTCTGAATGTGTTTCTCTTCAGCTCCACCAGCCTCTTTTTTTTTCCTTTTGAGGTTTCCTCCAAAATCTTTATATTCTACCTTGTGCCCAACAATTTCCCCCCGCCAGCTTTCTCCCAAGAAAGCATTGTGAATCTGAAGTTGAACAGCAAGTTACTACTGAAATTAAAATCTTTTGAGGGTAAAGGCATTTTAATGCAGTATGAAGATGAATAATACTCTAGATCTGACAAGAATTTGCAGTTGTTCTCAATATGATTATTCTAATTCAGCTTGCTGCATTACCTAAATGTAAAATCTACATTTTTTAGTACATCCAGCCCACAGGCAGCAATGTATTAGTGGTGTTTCTTCATCTGTTGGTGGTCTTGCCTTATAATATGCTCAAACATTTTGTGTCATGTCCTTTTTCTTTTTCCTTTTTTTAAAGGGCACTGGTTTGGTTTTGGTTTTTTTTTCTGCATTATATTTTGTTATTTTTGAATTGGTAGATTGGCTGTTACTAGACAGTAACTGTAAATGCCATCATATTTTGCAGAAATGAGGGAGTTACCTCTCTTCCAAAGAAAAATCTGATAAGCCTACTGAATATAATTTGGTTTGAAAAGATTGGGACTGCGAAACTTCACTTCTTTAATTTGAAAATGGAAATTTTAGAGTATTTTCGAAACCAAATATTTTGTCCACACATGGTTGTAAATTTCTAGAATTTGCTCATAATTGGGTCACTAATTCATAGAATCATTTCAGTTGGAAGAGACCCTCAGGATCATTGAGTACAACCATATCCTAACCTAACTAATTCCAACAATCAGGGGCCTTATGTGTCTCTCCTTTTTTTCTCTCTCTTTTTTTTTGTTTATTTTATTTTTTTAAGTACCCTTACAAATGTGGAAAATCTGCAGAACGTCACGGTAAGGGTGCCCTATTTTAGACAGGATTTGTTGTATATGGGTTAGTTGCTGCAATGGGTTACACAAGGCTTCCAGAAGCAGAGTCAGGCACCGTGTAGGTGAGTTTTTAATGCTGCCCTTCCCTTTTTATAGCTCTGTCTTGCAAGAACAACGTATTGTGGTTTCCTTTTAATCACCTTTGAAATAATTGTCCAATTACACAATAATATATTGCCAATCTTTCATAAGTTTCACATGTTTCAAAATAGACAAGGGGCGTGGTGTTGGAGACTCCTGCAATTGAGGACACTGGTGGAGAGGAGAGAAAATGGAAGATATTTGTATTGGTCAGTAGTAACTGCAATGTTAAAAGGTGTAGGTTGCATCAGCTGATACAGTGTGAGGTCTAAATGTCTCCTAATTTGTGGCATATCAGAGAAAAATATTTGCATTGAGGACTAAGGCCTGAGTTTTGATGAATGAAATGTATTAATCACAAGTTTCTCTTCTATATTTTCAGAAGAATGGCGTATCAAATGGAACTCTCTACAAAAAAACATTTATTGAGCACTTTGAACAGGCACCAATGTATGTTGCCGTTCTTACTTTCCTGGGTTTTGGAGTGGGAACAGTATTTGGCTACCTGCGAGATTTTATGAGAGCCTGGGGACTAGAAAAACGTAACGTTGCCACAGAGAGAGAACAACAAAAAGTATGTATGAAAAAGACATCATGAATCCACAGTTGAATTTCCCCCTGCTTGCAAGTTATGTACAGTAACCTACCAAAGTAACAAGGCAGACAAATTTCATCTTAGAGCAGAACGTTGCATAAGACTGAGAGGAATTACATGCTCTGCAGTATAAACACATATGTATGAATATATACCTATATATATGTAAATTCCTAATTTTCACTGTGAGATGTTTACCTTGTTCTAAGAGTGTCAGAATACTCTCAGCAAAATGGAATCTCAGTGTATTAGGTCAATCCACAGAAATGCCTTATTAAATATATCATCTCTCCAAATCTCTGAAACCCTGATTTTTGTTTGTCCCGTCTGCCTTTGTCCTTCATAGTGACAGGCAGTGCTAACACCTTCCTAATTGTTGACCTATGTTTGCTGAACTGATGGTCCCAGCACAAAGTGAACGGAGCCTGAATTCTTGCGAGTCCTGACTTAGAATTTGTTTTCATCCCCTGCCGTTCTAAGTGAAACTTGCACCTCGGGAAGCTCAATTGCCTTCTATCTTTGCTCAGATTTTTTCTGTTGCTCCTTGTCCTCTGTGCAGTTTGAACCATCATTTACAATGACACCGGGCATAATGAGGGAAAAATGCGAATGGTTTTACTGTTCCTTTTACAAAAAAAATTCCCGAAATTGTTTCCTATTTTAGCTTTTCAAAGATGCATGTACTACTAAATGAAATATTATGTTGCAGTCTTTATGGCTACATTGCTGTTTCATATAAAACTTTGTTTAGATCCTATACCTTTATTTTAATTTAATTTCCTAGTGAAATCCATAAATAGAAATTAATTGTCAACCAATCTAGTTGTCTTAATTGGCTTTTTGCATGTCCAGTCTTGGCCAATAATGCCCAGGTCGATTACATTGGACAAGCTTTAATATATCCAGCATTTCATGAAATATAATGAGTTGTTTATCCTAGTTTTGCAATCTGTTCCACACATACCAAAATGCTTAATTTGAAGCATTTGAGTTCTCTAATTGAAAGAATCATCAGTTCTTCTATTTCCAACTTTTCAAATATTGGACTGGAGAATTAGGCCAATTTGTTAACCATTAAAAAAAAAGCCAACACTGGGAATTAAAGTAAGATATTTGCTGATTGTCATTGTTCCTGACATGGGAATATGTGGCTGTTGTAATTCTGTTTACTAACGACTCAGTTTTTCCTTTTTAATGGGAATGACTTGGGTACAGAAGCAGACATTTTCCTAGCAACATAACCCTGTGCATGTTTCCAAACCAGGATTTTGTGCCACTTTATCAAGATTTTGAGAACTTTTACACCAGAAACCTCTATATGAGAATACGGGATAACTGGAATCGTCCAATTTGCAGTGTCCCAGGGCCACAGTTTGACCTCATGGAACGTGTCACAGATGATTACAACTGGACATTTAGGTGAGTCAGCTCACAATCTGCAGCTGTCAGCTTCTCAACAATACTCCTGATACATCTGCAAAGCACAGAAAGATGCATCTAGCCCCTCATACCTAGATCTTTGACTGATATAAGCATATTTTTTTCTGAAATCACTACTGTGCAGGCCATCTGTCCCCTTTCTTCTGCACATTGTTTGGAAATGCAGTACGGAAGGGACTGAACTCTATCACAAATGGGTGTTATTTGACTGTGTCAGCACAAGGAAGACTGCTTATGCTTCATTTGTAATAACAGACCTTTAGTCACGATATTACAATGAAATATGTTGTATCCCTTGATTAGGATTAAGACCGTAATTTCTTGCATTGCATAAATGCAGACTTTGCTTACATAGTGAGTCTTTGGCAGTGAGTTTTAAGCAGTTTGCAGCTTGAAGATTTCAGTGTATTGCAGCTATTGCTGAGTTAAATAGATATGGGAATTCACCAAATAGACGATGTGCAGGTTGTCTTTATTTCAGCTCTTTCAGAATCTATCATACTGTTTCCCACCCAGTTTTCCTCATGTTTAATTTCTGTGTGTGTATGAACTCTCATGACTTTATGGAAGCTGTTGACAATTCACTTGAAAAAATAGTGTCTATAAGTTGTTCCCTGTATGAAGTCCCAGATTTGTTTATTTCCATTCATAAAATCACCGTTGCACCTAATACCACTATATTGCCATCTGCAGCTTGGGATCTGGAAGAGATTCTGAGCAGGATGCAGTATTTAGTCAGGAAAATAGAAAGTCTGGAAAGACTGTTAGGACACTAAAGTATGAGGACTGTGAATTCCCAAATAAGAATTTGACAGTGGAACGAAAATTGGGGGGAGAATTTTTTCTTTTCTTTTTGTTTGGGGTTGGAGGGAAAATTGCACTATTCTTTTAAAATTTGCTTTAATTATAGGTTTACAGGAAGGACTATCAAGAATGTAATCAATATGGGTTCTTATAACTACCTCGGCTTTGCAGAAACGGATGTTAATGCTTTGAAAACTGTGACCATAGAGTTACAAAAATACGGGACAGGAGTCTGCAGTACCAGGCAGGAAATGGGTGAGTAAACAGCTGGATGGCCACCAAAGTTTCTGTAACTAAATGCTTTTTCTTACAGATATCCTGAAGGAATTGGATACTTAGAGAATTTTAGTTACATCAACAATTATTAATACTTGTTTCACTATTAAAAGTGATGCTGTTTTTTATTCAGTATCATGTAAGGATTTTGTTTTAAAGGAAAAATGTTATCGATTTTTGGAAAAGCAAAACCAAATGTAGCCTGGAATTTGTAATGGTGGAATTAAGAGGCTTATTTTTTAAAAGCAGTAAAATAAACATTGAGACTTCAAGAACTGACTTAGGGCAAATTTAATTGCATCACGGATTTATATCAGTTACCACATACAGAGTGTTCTGATTAGTAAAATGAGCTTTTACATATTTTTTTCTTTTAATCCCATGTTCTAAGAATATATTGTAATGTTTTATGAGATGTTAATGGGCATAGCATAGAAATTTCTAGTGTGCCTTTAAGGAACAAATTTAAGGCTCCATCTGAGTTTTTTGGTTAATGTCCTTTATGATTTGTTGGCCTTTTTTGGTTTGCAGGCTGCATGTAGTGTTATCTTCAGTTGTGTATTTTCACACAATGCCTTGCATTCCTAATGGTGCAATCAGCCTGCATTTCAGATAAAACAATTCTGAACCACAGGAATGCAAGGGGAGGTTTCTCTTCAGGCTTTAACTTTCTTGGGAGATATCAAAAGACAAAAAATAAAGGTAGGCTTCTCAGAATGGAGAAGACTTGTATAGTTTTGGGTTCCCCCCCCCCCCCCCCCCCCCCCCCAATCTAGGAACCTGAAAATTTTTCATCTTGCATCTCTTAAAGCAAACTCCTTTCCTCTAGAAATCTTGTGGGGAAAAATATTTCATTTGGTGGTTTTAATTTAAAGTCTCGTTTCCAGATAAAAAATAATCCAAACCCCGCCACCTGCTTTTTTATCTTGTCCTCATGGTTTGATTTGCCAATAATAAATGTGTCAGCGACACCACTCAGAGGGGGTTTACAGATTGACCCTACTTTCCTTTTGTAGGTGCCCCATCTGGTGACTGCAATATATTGTTTGAATTGCATGCTTGAAAGTGGTCACCATTACTAGTCATCTAAGGTACTGAAGGAACACTTCTCTCTTTCTTTTTCTCTTAGATTCTATTTTGTCAGAGGGCATTTCAAGTTGTTTTCAGTACATCAAAGAATATGCCTGGTGTTTCAGATTATTTATCTTTTGCAGAATTCTTTTTATGGAAGACTTGCATAACTTTGACTTATTCTCCAAAAAGCACCTTATGAAAAGATTGATTCTGTCTTCAAATCTTAAAAATCTTACTAGTTACCTTAATCTAGTCTGTTTTGAGAACCAAGGTATAGAGATTTCTAGGGCCTTCTCTTCATCTGAACTCCTGTGCAGTACTCGGGTTTAGATTCATTCTAATTGCTTTCACAACAAATAGTCCCATGTACTTCATTCAGACTTCACAATGTAAGAATGGGCTACAAAAAAAGAGTATTGTATAAGTCAAGAGGTGTAGATGGGGTTCTTAGGATCATGGTTTGGAGCTGGACCTGGCAGTGCTGGGTTAACAGTTGGACTCAATGATCTTAAATGTCTTTTTGAACTAAAATGATTCTATGATTCTAAGTCTTGCCAATGCCAGTCTTTTAGGGAGGGAATTTCAGAGGGCAGCTTGGACATCAAGACTTATTAAAACAGGGAAGTAGGATGTTAAGACCTGGCTTAGGTGTAGATGAGCAGTCAGAGCATTTTGTCCTGGGCAGCTATTATAACAGAGAGCCTGTGCTCGTGTGCTTCGGGGAGAGAGAGGTTGCTCCACAGAGCAGTCCTGGTTGCTTCATTGGCCCTGGCTCTGTTGAAGCCTGAATGCTGCCAAGATCTGTATAAACAACCTAATGAAAATAGCTTCTTATCAGTAGTGTGGAATACCTTATTTTCTTTTCCCTGTCCCCGCTTGTGCTGGTTCAGTTCTATTCTGTTTCACAGTTGGGCAAATCTGAAAAATTCTGAGTCAAATATATATACACCTATACTTTCAAGAGAGAGGTAGGGAAGGGTCTGTAAGTAAGGTCTTACCTTTTAAAATTATCATTTGCCATCTTCATCTTAGAAAAACAGAACAGAATTGTTTTATTCCTGGGCAGATGACATTTCAAAACTTTATTTTGTTATTGCCTGGCTGAGCTAAAGTGGTTTGAAGTAAAAATGCAGTGAGCTGTAGGAACCAAGGCTATAAGTTACCTGTGGGGTCCTAAGGCAAGACAGCACTTGAAAACATTTATAATTTCAAGCTAATTGACTTTGAAAGTACTCTTTTGCTTATGTGCATTCAAGTGTCTGACATGGTCGAGGTTTTACCAAGATCTCTCTCAAAGCATTCGTTGGTCTCTGGTTTTGAGAAAGATCATTCCAGTATTTTGAGAAGATTTCAGAGGGGAAAACAAAGAAGAAACAAATAAAGTTAGTGCAACTGGTGTTTGAAAGAATACATGACATTAAAACTGTCCTTTGTAGTCTTCTGCCTCAACTCCTCCTCTTATAACTGTGCAGCAGAGTGGGTATAAAATGCTGTCATATCAGAATGTTGTTGCAGGTATAAGAATAAGTTAATCTAGATGTTTTAACATGGTTGTTCATATATTTACAAGACTCAGTTTAATTAAGCAAACTTAGTGAAGCTAAACCTTGCTGAATATAAAGCAGTTATTCTACACTCAAAGAAAAGTAACTTAAGACTGTGTGTAATCATAGTTCAGAAATTAACTTCAGTGAGAACCGTGAAGCCTTGCTCATGCTTTCTTTAAAACAGTAATACACATGCCATTTAAACAGACATCCCTGTTGAAGCACAGAAGCATAGGAAACTGATAAATACAGTGCTGGTCTTCCTAGATTTGTCCAGCATGAAATAAATTAAGGCTTTTCACTCTTTTCAATTCCATGCTCTTTTAAAATTATAATAATAATAAATGACTTTCTTAGCCTAACAGTGTAATTTAAGACACATTCCTGAGGCTTTTGTGGGACTTTCAATCTGAAAGAAAAATATTTTCCTTTTTTTTAAGATCAAGGTAACTATTATCCCTTAGGAGCAAGGTCTTGGGCTTATAATGCTCTGTGAGAGCATTAGCTTATTGGTCAGTGGTCAGAAAGCAAATCAAATACTAGAAATTACGAGGAAGTGAACAGAAAGCCAAGCATAGAACCTCAGTATGCTGCTGCATAAAGCTGTGGGTTGCTGTCAACTTGAGTACTCCATGCACTTCTGGTCAAAAACATTCAGCAGAACTGGGAAGTGTCAGAGAAAGGCAACGAGAAGCATCAAAGGCCTCAAACAGCTTCTGGGTGAAGAATTATTGAGCTGGCTGTCTGCAGCTGTCAGAAATGCCTGTTGTCTGGCTCAAAAAGATCCTAAAGGGGGAAATCTTCAAAAAATCTTCAAAATTGTGTGTGGCATAAAAAAGTGGTCGGGATTGGCTGTTCACTGTTTGTTCTGCTACAAGATCTACAGGGTATTGTATGGAGTTGGTAGAAGGTTTCTGTCTAAAAACAGGAGGCAGCTCATCACTCTGGAGCCTGCCAGACCCAAGGAACTCATGGCAAAGAAGGTATCAGATGCTAAAACTTTACACTCCCTTGCATTCTAGGGGACACAGGCCACATACAGAGGAGAGACCATTGGTTGTTACTAGAAATCCCAAAATTAGTATCTGATTCAGGATGAATCTGATTCTTATGCTGAAATGAGTTATAAGCTGGGATACTACTATATATATCTTTGTCCTGCTTTCCTTCTTCCCCAGACATTGATACAAGATCACTATCAGATAAAAGGATTATGGGCAAAGGGTCTTTTTTATGGCACTGTACATCTAATACTAGTTGTTTAGCATTATCTTATGTAATTAGTTGTTTAGTATTAATTTATATTATTATTTATATGCCTATGGCCATTGCTGTACAATCACTAATACTGGACCTGTGGACTAGCAAATCATCGTACACATTTGACTTGAATCAGGAAGCTGCACATATTTGTACTTTTATAATGTTGAGCAGTGTCTATGATAGAGATAGCATATAAGGAACTAACGAAGCAGTTACCTGGCTGTTTTCAGTGTTTCTGAGGACACTAAGATTAAAAATACATTAGGGCAAGGCACTTAAGAGATCAACAAGAAAGAGTTGCACATATGCTTGGGGCATCAAAGAGCAGTAGTTGGGGTGAATGTGTGAAAGTGGTTGTTTGCAGATGGTAGGCATCCTCTCAAAAGTGTTCTTTTTAATCTTAATGCTAACAAATATGAATCTAAATTAATTTGAAATAGGATGTATTCCCTCTATATACTGAAAAGAATGACAACTTGCATGTGAAAGCCTTTTTTCCCCATGCAAATCAATGTATTTTAATGGTTAGAGCAGGAGCTGGCTGCTGTTGGAGGCAAGCTCACAAGCCTTTTGTCTGGCATGTTTAAAGTCAGTCATTTCTAAGCAATGTAGCTTAAAATTATTAAGGGAGAAATATGCAGATGATTATTTAACACTGTTTCCTACTTGCTGGTGATAATAAAATCAGTAATGTTGCATTTTTTTCTGATACAAGGCAGGTTATCAAGCCCTGAACAATGCTTCTAGGCTTAGCGCCAGGGTGGTGACGGGGTTGTCCTATGCTCTTATTTATCTAACTCCCCATTATTCCTATGGAGATGATATACATGAGTAACAGGAGCAAATGTATCATTAGTGCTATTTAAGCAGCCAAGCAGGATTCCTGCCTTTTGAAATCCTTCTCCTGTGATTATGCCTTGGACCAAAAGACAAGATGGAGCCTGCACAGAACACTTGCAGGGTGATTCATTCTGGAGGGCATGGTTAGGAGATTACCTTTTAACGCCTAGCTTGCACTGTTGTAGGGCTTTTTCTCTGAAGATTTTTTATTTTTGATTGTGAAACGATTTCTAAAAAGCAGCTCTGAAAACCTGTGCCAACATTTAAACTGCAGCAGTAGCTTCATCCCTTTCACTTCTTTCCATTAGGTTTTGAGGCCTAATGTGAATTTCTAGCAGCATTTCAAGAAGGTAAAAATAGTTATTTGGCAGTTCGTTCTTTTCTACCACTTTGAACATTTAATTAGGGCCGGGGCTCATTTTAAACTCAGTACTGTACAAACACAGAGATAAATGGTCCATTTTTCAGTTAGGAGAAAGAGTTACAAAAACCAGAGTTTCCATAATGCACGGTTTCCAAGTAGGAGCTTAAGGAGAAATACAGCCACATAAATGGGAATTAGATTGTATATATATATTTCATAATCTTGGCTACTCTCTGATAGGGTATGGTATAAATTAGGAAACAGTTCACAAAAGGAATTTTCCTTATCATCTCCTACTAGTATCATTTTCCTTTTTGTGCCGACCCTCTCATAAATAACTGATCCAGCTTCTGATCAGAGTCAAGTTTGTTCCTGGTTTTTCACCATTGCAAAAGTATGCTTTGCACAACTCATCCAATCTTGCCTTTGTCAAAGTGTTGTATGTATTTGAGTAATATTAAACTTTAATCTCTGACAAAAATCTTACCAGAGTGAGTTTGCGACCTTACGTTTCAAATGTTGCAGGGAAGTTTAGGTGTTTTCCTCTGTTCCCCGCCCTTCTAAGGATACCTCTGACAAACTGTCATTTACTGGAGCAATAGTTCTGATTCACCTTGCTGAGTCACTTCAGCGATCCGTAGGATTCCCAGTGGCTGTTCCTATGTGGAAGTGGCTTTTATCGGACTCTGTTCTTTTTCTTTCAATGACTTGTTGCTTCTATCAGTTTACTCCTGCAGCTTTCGATTGACATGAAGCAAGCAGGTATTTTCTTGTCTTTTTTGGGTCTCAGAATTCCAAACAAAAAATCATATTAAAGGATACTGTCACCAGCATTGGCAGTTTAACTGGTACACGTCATTAGTACATAAGAACCTGAAAGAACCTTGGGCAGATTAACTAGTGGCATAAACCACCTTGTCCAAACCGAAAGTGTCAAAACTAAACAATGAACTGTGGGGATCATGGGAAGTGCATTTTCAAGCTTCATGTATCTGGTAGACTAACAGTGACTTTCAAGCCAAGGACGGGTAAGCGCACGAAAACCTGCCAAAACACAGCATATGTCGTTTTCTCTGGCCCCGGAGTGCAGTGACAAGTTAATGGAGGGAACTGGGTCATCAGATTTTGAAAAGAAGGGGATTTGCTTTGAAAAGCATGGGAATTTGTGGAGGTGGATAACATTGTGAAAGTCCACTTAAGATAAGATCTTAGATTTTACTTTCCATAAGACCTATATAATCTTGAAACACAGTAACACCTTCTGCACTCTATTGCATACAACTGTTCAGCAGGGAGTAATAACTTTCAGAAGCAAGTATTCAGTTTTTTTCTCTTGAAGGTGCAGGTAGCTTTCTCTTTTCCTTTTTGTCTTAAGTCTTTCCCACTAAGATGGCACACATTATTTGGTTGTATCCTCATTTCTTAGGTCAAACTAAGCTGTAGTCAGCATAAAAATCAGAGGAGTAGAGTATGGGAAAAATTCTAATGCCTATATATAGAACAATTATAGAAGGTATCTGTGTATACAATGTATTAATAAAGAATATATCTATCTGTATCACTTTTCATTCACCAGATTGTGATGCTAGTCTGAATCCAGCACAATACAAGACATTTGAAGGGCCATGATAACCTGAGTTGACACTGCTAAGGTTGTGTTTAGTGAAGACCAGCATAATCACTGCCTTTCTAATGTAACTTGAGACGTAGCAGCTTTTGGCAGTGGCAGTTCCTTTGGATCAAATTAGCATCTGTCTGGCAGTGCTGTTTATGCTCATTGGGGTGGTTCCTGTCACCAGCTGGGAACACTGGTGGCAAAGTCTAATTTGAGCAGAGCATATCTGACCCCTTGTTTCTTCCAGTGGAGAGAAGCGATATCATTGGTGCCATTCATATGGTGTTCAAGGGCTGACCCATACTGGAGAAATCTTCAGATATGATTAAATAATTGCACATTTTTTTCAATAAATATCCCTTTTACTTTAAACCTGGGAAAATGCAAGCTGGTATGCTTTATCAGCTCTAACCAATGTATATTCTTGTCATGAACCTCACACTGTCGGTATTCATTTGTGTTGTATTCCTTCTACACCATCTCACCTACCATCTACAATATTACCATTATAATTAAAGTAATTCAAAACTAGGGCTCATTTTGTAAATCCTTGTCAGTGAGGTTTTGGTTTTGCAAATTCAACCTCTGTTTATTCCAATATGTATTCCAGAATTTGTAGGTGAAATCAATATACAATATCATCTGCATTCACTGTTAGAATTAATAAATAGTAAGTACTAATTGGTCACTTTCAGAATGTCTCATTCTTCACCATCACAAAAATCAATAAAAATACATCCAAAATGTGCTGTTCCTTTCTGGTTCCTCTAATAGATGCTTGAACAGAATAATTTGTAGTGAGTCAGGCTTTTCTTGTTTGTAAAAACAGAAAATATATGATGCAAGCCCAAAAAGCAATTTAACTCCACCCTAGCAGTGTTAGATTTACCTCTGGAAGAGTCAGGGACAATTTTCTCATGCCTTAAAATGCCTGCATTGCAAAGCACATGCTGCTTGTTTCTCATGCTTTCACAAACCTCCTTAAATCCAAGCTGTGACCATATTGTGGTTGGCTTCAAGCTTCCATTTAAGATATCATCTTCTCTTTGTGTGCTGATAGCCATCAAGCGACAAAATAACATCTGCAAGTAACACTAGGGCAGCTGACTGTGCTGGAACCCTCGGTTGTCAATGAGTGCTCTAACCAGGTTGAAGACTAACTGGGTCCAAAATGCAAAAAGATTTAGGACTAACCATAGAAATACACCCTGAGACCTACTGGACTTACAAGTTGAGACAGATTCTCTCATACATCTCTAGTGAGCAGCCCAACTCTGAAACACTGTGGTTTTGTATTTCATGGACCTTGGCTACTGAGCAGTGGCAAAGCCAGCATGTACTCTTATGTATCTCAGGATCTACAAATGCAAGAAGTAGCCATCCTCAAAGAGCTTTATGCAGAGTCAGCTCACATCTACTGGAGGTTCTGCAGAGCCAAATATTCTGCATCATGTCACCTAATCTATCAGAGCACACAGGCAGAGACAACCCAGCTCGATGTACATCCGATGTGATACAATGAATGCAGAGACACTCTCGAAGCTCTGCCAGAGCTGGCTCAGGTCTCGCAGAACCCACGCAGGCTCTGTGCAAAATCACAGCACTGCTGTTCTTTACTGTCCATGTAATCCAGGTTTTTCTAGAAGCCACGTCATCCTTTCTCCTTATCTCTCTGGCTCTTGGATTGTTACCTGTCTGTGTGATATTTTTCACATTCTGTTTCTGAGTGAATGCCATTCTTACTTTTGATATTTAATGAGAAAAAAAAAATTAAACACTACCTCACTGCAACCAGCTGAGTTAGTGCTGTTGCTGAAGCTGTACTTCTGCCATTTTTAGCTGATTTTTTTTTAATGATCTGTCCTCCATGATAAAGGTAAGATTATCTTCCTGACTCAGAATTCTTGTTGAGACACTCTAGCCAACTTTCTGCTTTCCTCCATTCATCTGCCCTTTGTCCATCCCAGTGAACAAAGGTTTCTTATTCCCATCAGTTGTAATTCACTTTGCCTATATTTTTGTGACATCAATTTGTACAGTGCAAGTGAGGTGAGACATTCACTTACCTATATTTTTTTCTTCTGTTCCCTGCTTTCAACCTTATTCATAGGGCAAATTTTGTCAGAATCCACAGGCCATTCTCTTTTCTTCCCCACAGATCATCCTGTAAGAGTTCCTTCTGCTTTGGTACCTGCAATGCACAGCCAGGCAACCAAAGACTAGAGAGCCGGCAAGTTGAGATGATTCATTACTGTTCAAAGTTATTTGTTATCTCAATCTCTTAACACCACTCTGTCATTTGTTGCCTTTTGTATTTTGTCATCCTCCATTGCGAGTTGGCTGGGAAAGATATTGCCTTTGTTGAGTAGCTGGAGCACCTTATTTGTTTGGAGACACTAATATTAGATAAGTAACGTGCGATAAAACAGGCTCTCTAGCGTTGCCTTATGTTTGACTATTGAGAAGGAGGAAAGAGGAGATTTATCGTCAGTTATGGAGAGTGGAAGAGCTTTTACCTTCCAAAGTAGAAAAAGTTGGAGAACACTCTTATATGTCTATCCCTATAAAATCATAATTAAGGAATTTGTACATAGGTACCCAAGAAAAAATGGAAGAATTTTGTTGTCTTCGGTTTTTACTTTCACATCTAGAGAGAACTCAAGAATGCCTGAATGTTTGTCCCACATTTCCTATAAAACTGAGGTATTTTTGTCCTTATTGTGGGGCCAGCAGAGGGGGGCAGTGTGGAAAAAAAACTACTCTTCAGAATAAACTATGTCAAAAGTTGCTGTTATGGAAAAATGAAAGTTTTTCACAAAGCAACTGCTTTGCTACCTTAACAGCAACGGTATTTGTTAGCATTAGTTACAGCTCACTCACGTCCTTGCTTTGTCTTGCATTATCCCACATGCACAAGATACAAATGGAAAAGCCTTCTTTAGAACTTAATGTCATGTGGCTTGATGACACACTTCTAGCCTGTTCTTATGTATGTTTGATGTCCTTAGTATCAACAGTTGCCACAGTTTAATGAAATTTAATATTCCCTGTGCTTATTTCTGCAGGTACCCTAGACAAACATGTAGAAATAGAGAAACTTGTGGCCAAGTTCCTTGGTGTGGAAGATGCTATGGTGTTTGGCATGGGCTTTGCAACTAACTCGATGAATATTCCAGCCCTTGTTGGGAAGGTGAGTACTTAAGGAAGGAACACATAAGACAATTGTTTACTAATTGTTTTAACAACTGTTGCAGTATTCTGGGCATTTATTAAGTGGAAAGGCTTGATCAAGGAACGAAGCTTGATATCAGGAATGCGTGATTCATAAGGCTGATGACCTTGTGACCTTAAATATGCTCCTTCACCATTTTTTCTAGCTCTGGGTGTTGCTATCACACATACCTAACATCTCTTTAAGGATGAGTGATATGGTTGTTTAGATCTCTTACCGATGTTGCTTCTCTTTAAAAAGTAAGCAAATGTTGCATCCCACGTCTCAGGTGTTGTGGGATCAAGTATTTGGGCTATTTGCAGAGACATTGCCCAGCTGCCTGTGGTGAAAGGCAATGATTAGGATATTTCTTACAACACTTTCATAAAAGAACAAGCACAGTGTTTAGCATTCCTGGTGAACAGATCTCCAGTCAGCCCTGCAAAGAAAGCTGGCAGCAAATGCAAGTCTAAAGTTGTGAGCATATGACAAAAGTTGGGTTCTTATGTGGTGTTGAAGGGACTTCATCTCCAGTTCGGGATACCTAACAAGAAAGCATGAACAACCAACGTCCTGTCAATCACAACCGCTGACATAACAAGCAGATACACTGTGCTGCTAGCTGGGAAAGTGGGTGACGCCTCTTTAGTTCATGCAAGTGTGAAACAGTATGAAGTGTGTCATGCAAGTGTGAAAAGTTATCTCCCTCTTGGTGGAGATGGAATGAACTCGCTGTGTGGTATATGATCAAGATTTCTTCTAAAGCACCGGCCTAGAGGTGAAGTCGCTTCTTCACTCGCTATTGAAGATGAATCCAGCTTTTGCAAGAGATTCCTAAAATACATGTACACAAGGGTTGGGCAGGGAGAATTGCTTCAGCTGCCCAGAACCTGAACTTCAATCTGCAACGGTGCTGGAGAAGTTGTCCAGCAATTTCAAAGGGAACAGATACAGAGAATTAATAAAGGTAAATTTATGAAATTGCAGACATATATGACAGCATAAGATACTTGTCTCATGCTTAGATATAAAATAATTTTCCCTCACTTAGTTGGCTTCATGTGGACACTCAAGCTCCTATCAGAGCTGGGATGTTTAGATGTAAGTGGCACAAATGAAGATATTACTGTATGTGTTATATAGGATATAATTTTAACAATTTAGTATATATTAAGATTGTGTAGTATTGTATATGTTATGTAATTGTTCTATGTCGGGGATATTTATTCCTAAATTTTTCTCTATAATTAAGCCTAGCAGCTGCATTTTCTTGTCAGGATGCATATGTTCTTACTGTTACTTCTGTATAGCAGTCTTCAGACAGGTTTGTGTGAGTGTCTCTCAATCGAGACATAATCTGTGTTTCCAAAATATTTACTCAATTTGCATTGCTCTTTTGGTAATGAAACCGTAACACAAGACATGTGGTAGAAAACAGAGCTAAATAATGGTTTCAGCTTGAATTTCAACTCTGAATCCTGGTTCCTGTTAATACGCTATCCAAAGTTATTTTATTTCTCCTGCATTTCTGGTTTAGTTTCTAAAAAGAAAATTAGTTTTCACCTGAGTTAATTAATGAAAAATATACTACAGATGAACTGCATATGCATTTATCAAAGAAAGACTCTGGCTGGTGCCTAGGCTCCACTCACATCTTAATGGAAGGGGCATTTATGAGACATCAATCTGTCCTGATCTCATCTGCAGACCAAAGTGCTGATGCCAGTCCAGCCTCAGTACTACTCCTCCTTACATTACTGCCATGCAGTATTTATATATGGGGTGATGACTGCATTTTCCTTGCAACACAAGATAGAGGAAGGAACATCACTCGATTTTACTCTAAAGCAGTCAATCTCCACTAGGGTTATTCACTACTTTCCAGTTACAGGAAATATTTGGCCCCTTTGTACCACCTCGGAATGCCTGAGAGTCCGATCCCACAGTTTCTGCCTGCCTTTGCAGTACATGCTGGCACCTTCAGAAAAGTGGCAGAAAGTCCAGTTCATGTTTAAAACTTACAGTTTAATTGGTGCAATGCTATATCACAGACACTCGTGCATGCTGACGCACACATGCACGCATGTCAACAGCCTTCCAGTTCATGCAGATGCTTATTGTACTCCTTTTCCACAGGGCTGCCTCATTTTAAGTGATGAGTTGAACCACACTTCTCTCGTTCTTGGTGCGAGGCTTTCAGGTGCTACTATTAGAATCTTCAAGCATAATAGTGAGTATTGAAGTTGGAAATATTTAGAGACAGAGTTGTTCATACCTCAAAGGCAAGAATGCTTCCTTTCAATGCTTACTTTGCTGTCAGTTCCTAGACAATTCTTTTGTCTGGTCAGAAGGATTAACTAATCAATATTATGAGTGATTTCTGATGGGGAAAAATTGATAGTGTAATTGCTATTGTGCATTATTTGAGTCATTAGGTTGGGCCTTAATTTCAAAATCCAGAATCTTAATCTCATTGGTGTCTTTTTGACATGCTGAATGACTGTGTGCTAACATAAAGTTTTTATTGTTACTGTGACTATAACCAAAATAGTACAAACATACTTACAAAAACATGGTTTATATTTCCTGCCTCTGTTTCTGGCAGATTCAGCGCAACCAAAGTTACGTTAATGCGGCATTACTTTGAAATGATTACTCTGAATTCCCAGGGGCTATACCAAAGTTGTAGGTGGTTATATCAAAGCATCATCCCAAATATTCTTTGAAGTATAATTTTAGTATAGCAATTACACATTAATATTGTCTTTGTATAATTATGTTCTAAAATACTCATGTTTTTTAACTTTTATTTAGTTAATGTTGCTGTGGATGTTGTCAGAGACGTTGTGATTGGCTTTGATGACAAGCCAGTGCAATTTCCCTTTCCATCCCAGTTGGTGCCACCAGGCAGCAATTGCAACAGAGATTAAGCAGCTAGAGAAGTGGTGAGGAGTGAGAAAAGAGGTCTGATCACCTTTGTTAACAGCTAATACAGTTCCTTCTCCTTACTAAGTGTTGTGTTCAGCCCTGAGGTGAACAAAAATGAATTATGCATATGCTGCAAAAGGCCTAAGGATCCACTGGAGTGAAAAGCACACTATAATTATTATATGAGGTGGTGTTATAATTAATATCTATTCATAATTTGGGCAAAAAGCAATTTCTGAAGATCATTCGAGGCTTAAAGACCATCCGAACCCGAATGTTTTTACAGAAGTAATTATTCATAGATTAGCCTGTAGCACATCCCAGCTTGGTTCACTTCCACAAATCTGGACATGCATGGTTGCTGTACTGGTCTTGTCTCAACTCTTCCAGAGTTTGTTCATTGCCTTATCCCATTCAAAAGGGTTTGCATCACATCCCGCAGGATGACATCTCACTCCCCAAATCCAAATGTTCTCAGCCTCTACAGCCACCAGTGCTGCACGCAGCCTAGCCCAGCTGGCTTGGATCACTTCCCACAACAATTCAAAGAACATTCCAGTTTGAGGCGTAGATTACTCTCAACTGCTAGGGAAGCAGCGAAGGCATCTCTTTGAGCTGTCATTCTTGCTTTAAGGAATTCAGTCCCTAACTATCCCTCAATATTTCATTCCACTGTCGAGAATCATAGAGTCATAAGTCACAGGTGATACCTAACCGGTCTCTGTTTGCGCTTATGATAAGTTAAAGCTGATGTGAATAACTCATGAACTTTAGAATAATAGTGACTTGTTCAAAAAACAGTAATACAGCACTGGAAAATGGAGACAGGCCCTTTAAGTGTCTCAGCAAACATCAGTGGTAGCCCCTCCAGGTTGCTTTGGAAAAACTCATTGCTTTCTGGATTAGAGATCTGATTTGTCAAGGTCAGTGTTGCATGCCATTTCTGAGACATTACCTTATTTTCAAAATGGAACTCTAGAAACTTACACAAATCCTGTTTGGAATTTGAGTATCAACTTTTGTCATCCCAATTTTGTAAGCCTTGAGTCTCAACCTAAGTTGCATTTCATGTGAAGCAGGTTCACACATTTATTCTCGCTCTTTCTCGCAGCCCACCATGAGTCTCTCAGTATGTTAGTTCCAAGGTTAGAAAGTTTGTTCTTTTTAATATTTCCTTAATCATACCCATGAGTTACATGGCGCCAACAGCTTTTAAAATCACATGTGCAGATATGCATGTGTGTCCCTTTTGCTTTGAAGAAAATAGCATGTGTATTGAGGGAGGATAGGAGTGGAAAGAGCAATACAGCAGACCTGCCTTTGTAGGATTCACAGGTTCACCCAAAGCAAAGTAGACAGCATTGTTCTCTGTGGATCTGTCAGAGAAGTAGTATAATACAAATCGATACAGCAAATTAATTAAGGACACGCATAACCAAAACTTCTGGGTTGTGTTGGGAGAGATATTTTCAGTTAGGCAGGTTCTTGTTTGTTTTGTTAGATCAGAGCTGTGTTGCTTATTCTCCCAGGTTATCCTTCTTGCCGATGTGTGGATATATAGCATATATACAGGCGTGCACATAAATGCCCAAATTATCCTGCTTATGAACAGGAGAATTAAGCCAATATCTATGTCATATTGCTTGATGCAAGAGAAAGGTTCCTTGTGCTGTATCGGCTGCGTGGATAAATATAAAACTTTGCACCTTGAGTTACCACTTGAAGATCTTTAATAAGCATTAATTTCAGCATTAGGGAGTAATGTGTTTTTGTCTTACTTTTTAAAATCCTCCTCTATATTCTAGTCAAAAAACGCAATACCCTCTGCCTCTTCTTTCCAAGGACAGGGGGTTGATATATGTCATTTCACAGAACGAAATCAATGACCTTTTTAAAAAGCTCAGCCCTGGGCATCAGCTGGAGGATGTTACTGTGCCAAAGGCTTGACTGGGGCCCTTTGATGAGCAAGGTGCAGAAACAAAGAATAAATCAGAGTCCTATCCCGAAGAGGATTAGGGCTTAATGTACATTTTGTTTTTACTTGTTTGTATGGAGCCAAGTTGTGTGCTGGCAAGAGCTGGCTCATCTCTTTTGGAGCTGCGCCAAGATACACACACAAAGTGTTTGACGCAATATCGTCTTGCACTAAAGACAACAGAAGAGATGCCAGGTGGTACCGCCACTAGTGCCTGAGACATGCGTCCTGTGGAGAAGAGTCAAAATATATTCAAATCAGGCAGCATATTTTGAAGTTACCTTTTTGCTATTGGAATGCAGCTTGAGAAAGCAGATATTTTTCCATGCTCCTTATTGCTTACATCAGCCTCTTCTGAAATGCTGTGTAATACACTTGATAAAACTGCCTCAAACGTATTTACTTTGGCTCTGACTTCCTTGGTTGCACATGTGTAGAAGAGACACTGGGAGAAGGGTGAGGTGCGAATGTTTGTCTCAGTTACTATAAATGGTTATCAAAACTGGGAGGAATAATTATGGAGCAAGTTAGTGAAGCAATGGTATGTTTTCTGAACCAGCTACTTCCTGAATATTATACAAAAAAACGCACACAGGTGTGTGCTAGTAACTTCCCTTTCTAACAGGCTTGGCACTGTAAATCACTCTCCCCTCCCTTTTTTCCCTTGTTATGGAAAAGCTATTTTCTAAAATAAAAACAACAGGAAACTTTGTTCTATGACAAAAATATTTGACAGAAAAAAGAGTAAAACGTGCCATTTTAAACTTGCTACAGAAGCACATTCATCTTTCAAAGGCTCTACTCTAGAGCCTACTCTAGTCTGTAAGACTGTGTTATTTTATTTTCAGGCATATAATCTATAATACTGGATCTATTTGTCATTACACAAAAATAAATAATGATGCTTATTTTATTAGTTAGCCAAGAAGTGATCTCTTCCTATTACCTCAATGAGGTATAATATAATTCTTATTCTGGCAAAAGTTGATGAAATTCTATTTCAATAAGTGCGTGGCTGTCCTCAGCATTACACTTTTCATGAAAAATCTGAGTAGGTTTTCCTAGAACAGATGAAATTGTTAGACCTCTCTGCTTCTCCTAAGTAAAATAAAAGACATCTGGATTTTTCTCCTTTTTCATCAAAACATTGCACAGGTGCATGAGAAGGTTTTCAAGCTTTACTGTGAATAATAGAACAAAAATGAGCTGCAGACCTCTAAGTCCATTTTTATTTGCACATAGGAATGTGCTCTGCATCCTGCCTCCCAGTGAACAACCCCTTCCTTGTAAACACACAGGAATTTACAGACCTGAGCTGAGAAAAATGCACACGCACACACCTACAGATCACCTATGTAAGAGAAATTTAGGAGAATACTCTATTTCAGGCCCATAACTGAAAACTACTGAACAGGGCATTCCCTTCCTGTGGGCTCTCAGTAGCACCGTTGCTGCTCTTCGCCCTGCCACAGTCACACCAGCAGTCCACAGGGTTTTTGGCCTTCAAGGGACATTTTCTGTTCCAGGGACATGTGAGTTTTTGTGGATGCTGGCAGCAAAGCTCAGCTCCCTGGAGCCCTTGCTCTGAGGCATAGGTGTCAGGGGATATTTTTTCCTTTATTTTAGGACATGAACAGTCCTAAATTTATGCAGTAGTGTTTTTAGTGGGCTAAAGTTGTTCTGACCTGACCATCAAAAGCACGTGCCTTTTGTCTCCCCTGCTATGGTGTGGGCACCATTGAAGTTACCATTTCCCAGGCAGTGATTTATTGAGCAATCTTGAACAGACCTGCATTTCTACACTTGAAATGCAGCCAGCTGCATGGTCCAACAAGGCCTGGCCTTGGTTAGTTTAATGCCAGAAAGCATCTGATGTTACCCTCACCAGGCCTGGGCTCCAGGGAGCCTCTCCCACCCTACCCAAGTGACCCACATGTGGATCATTCAGCTGTATGGGAACTACACTCTCAATATTTTTATTTCCTGGCCCAGAGACAGGCTGACTTATCACCTGCTCTTTTTTATATCTAAGAAAATCTTATGTTAATATCATATAATTTATAGCACTTTTTCAGAACCCCTGACCTTTATCTTGGTTAAATATCAGCCAAAATCCCTTCACCCTTCCAATAAAACTTGAAAAGCAAAACCAAATAGCTAACCATTAATGGGCTTGTGATTTTATCAAAGGTTTTCTGTCACAGCAGTTCTGGGTCTTATGTTGGTATCAGGTGCAGCAGTTTTGAGTCTTATACTGGTATCAGGTGAAAGATTCTCTTTGTTCATTCCATGGACAGATGAGTGTGTTAGTGACTAACTACATCCAAGTGAATTCTATTCATATCAGCCTGTATAAGAAGGTGCTGTACAAGGCTTTGGGTTTCTTTATTCTTTCTAGTTCTACTACATTTTTCCCATATAGCATCAAGCAGCTCAGCTGCAGTCACATTTTCAGGTTTAGATGTGCGATTGCGTGAGCGGTCTGCGGGAATGCCATGACTAAGCACAAAAATCAGGCCATGTGGAAGAAAAATTTCCAGTTCTCTTTGTTGTAAGGGCACTTCACATGATCAGAACAAGAGATACTACAAGAAGGGCAAGCAATTGTGAGGCACAACCAAGCACCTTGGTTAGATGAAAATCGACATCTGAAATGGGAATCACAGCAGTACATTCCTAGCTCCTCCTCACACACCTTTTCAGAGTCTTGTGAAAGTAGTAAAGGGTTTTTTGGGGTTCTCACAAATCAGGTGGTTGATGACAGAAGTGTGTCATGCAGCTGTGAGCTGTTCAGGTTTCCTGCTTGGAAATTTATGTTAATCCAATTCTGGCATTTCTCAGTCTACTCAGTCAAATTAATGCTTTAGGGTTCAGATATGCGTGCCATGAGGACACCTTAGAGAGGAAGCACAGCTGCCTGGAGGAGTTGTAGTTAACACTGGAAGAACTTTTAGGCAGCAGAAGGCTCTCACCTTTCAGTGCAAATACATTCTCTAGCAAAAAAAGAAGGAAAGAAGAGAAAAAACAAGTGGAAAATTATAAGTGCCTGTCTTTACGCAAGCAAATAAAATTTAGCAGGGGGGCAGGGATGAAAGCGATTAATGGAGAGGTAAAAATTAGTGACAAATTTCTTTGGTTGCAAAAAAGAGGATTTGCAGTGGCTTAGTACAAGATGGTTCCTTTTTTTTTTTGTTTTCCAAAGGTGTAAGTGGCCCCTGAACTTAAGAATGGAGGGCAGTGTCCATAGGTGTTACGGACCAGGATGAAAAGCACATTACCCACTAAGGTTTTGTCTTCCTTGAATCTTGTGGCCCCTATCAGAGATGAGATTATTGCAGCAGATAGGTGGACTGCAGCCTAATCCAGTTTGGCGTGTATCTCCCTGTGACACATACAGACGCTGCCACAGAGAGGAGACTGGAATATCCTGCTCCTAGCATGCTGTGTCTGCATTTGCCCTCTCTGATTTCAGAAAGCCATGTCTGACTTGCCAGGTGTGAGTAGGAGGTTCTCCTGAGCGAGTGCTCTTTACTTTCACAGAGACAGATATTTATTGAGGGGCAGGGAGGAGAGTCTCAGCCTGTTACTGAGGGGGCAGCAATCACTGCTCCCACCACCCCATTCTAAATGAAGATATTCAAAGCTGTGATTTCAGGGAAATGACTCTAAAGGTGCTTTTGCTGGTCAGAGCTGTGCCAGCAGTCAGGGATTTTCCAAAGATTAATTTTCTCTAGAATGAAAACCACCTTCTGCAGTCCTACGGTTGCTGTTTAGACCAACAAAATACTCGCAGTGGTTTCCCTTTGTTGCTTTAGGGGTCTGCAAGGAGGGACAGCATTGGAGCTGGCTACTTGAGTCACCCACGGAAGGACAGTGGAAAGTTGTTATACCAGCAGGGTGAGAGCGAGAGAGGAGGAATCAATGGGAGAAACTGAAAATGAGAGTGGCAAGCACAAGGCAAAGGAAAGAAGGATGTGATAAGGGCAGTAGTAGCCTGTTTATTTTAATTAAAAAGAATTCAGCTGACATCACAGCAGAGATTTCTGGCCCACGCAGAGGAATGGTGATGACATCCCCAGCATTGCAATGTGAGGACGAGGGTGGAGACGCCGCGTCTCCCTCTGAGGAGGCACTGAGTGGGCCTGGAATTGGGCAGGGGCCTCTCCAGGAGCCTGCAGTCCCACCTGCACTGGAGGCAGCGTGACACACGGCTGCCCGCCCAGCTCCAGGCTCACTTGGACCCACTGGCAATTTGTGGTGTTGGTGTTTTTGTTGAAATAGCTCTGAAGGATCCCAAGCAAGAATTATGCAAGTCTGTATTTAATTCTAAAAAACCTGCTTAGGAAACTTTAGGAAACTGTCCCTGCTTAGGAAACTTTATCCTCCATATCTAGACAATATGCCATAGGGATAAGGTGGAAACTGAGACAAGGATAGATTTGGTTGTGCTTTGACTAATTATTAAGTGAATTTGTGAACACCACCTCCTGGGCTGGTGAGCAGTTGTTAGCCATTACCGCTGAAAAGCCTGGGCCAGTGATGGTCAAACGAAGGACAGTTATTTTCCCCGTAACTGGTTATTCAAGATGGACTTGTGCAACTCATCTCAATGTCCCAGTGTTTTACAGTCTAACTGTATTTAATGAGAAAATAATTTTGATATCCAAAAGCCACCTGGGGTTGTGCTGTTGTTTTTCCTGGTATTCAGTATATCCTACTTTCTGGAAAGGCTAAGCATAAGCACATAGGGAGCGCTGCATCTTCACTTTGAATAACAGAAGCAGCCTTTGGGAGTGAAGATTGAACGTAACAGATTTTCTTTTCCTCCCAATTTCCCCTTTCCAAATGAGACACTACAAGCACAGCACAAAAAGGTCAGTAAAATTCTTTTACACCTAAAGAAATTATGTGTTGACTGCTACAGGCCTAAGAAAGAGTCACACATACGTGTTTTCCAGAATGAGACATCAAAACCAAAGTATTTAGCGCTGATCCTGCGAACAGACATGTCCTTTGGAGACGTTCTTCCCAATCTGAAGTCTCATGTTCCATGCTTATTCAGACAGAGGAGCTATTCACATACGTGTATACATACATGTATACATACAGTTATATACATTTAACTTCTCTCTGTCCTCTTGTCTTTCTTGTCATGCAGATGTATATTAAAACAACTGAATGCTCAAGCCATGCTTTTAGCTCAGAGGGTTGGGCAAACTGACTTTCCTGAAGTCTAGAACCAATCTGGACTGACATATAGACAGAATACTGAATTGAAAGACTCTGTCTGATTCAGAGGAGGGTTTTAAAGGTCGAGAAGTATTTAGATGATGATGATGACATTCTTAGAGAAATAATTCAATGAAGAAAAGAAGGTACCCAAATTTTACTTTGAGTGACTGAGTGAGCTTTCTGTCATCCTGGGGAATCCTTTGATGCTCAGAACTCAAAAGGATTTCTGAATATTATCTTCTCAAAACAAAGAGAAGGTGAGCAGCTCTTTTCTATAAAACATGCATGTTCTGCAAATGTTCAGCTGGGTTATAAATTCCCCTTTTAAAGCACCAAGGAACTTTTATTTCCTTGATTGCCATCTAGTGGAAACTGTGCCATCTGCATTTCATAATAGCATTTCCATCTTGCAGCTCACTGAGCTCTGCAGATGGTTGCACCATTGAAATAAGGGGCTACATATTGTGCACGTGTTGTGCTTTGTAAATTATAGCAAGGTCTTGCTAGGTCAAGAGGTTACATAGTAAGGTGCAGAGTGGCACTGTTATTTCTGAGAAATTTATCTTTCATTGAGATCAGTAAATGGTACTAGCAAGAGATAAGCTGTTAGGATGAAGGGTTTAGGTCATAACCTGACCATCTCTCAGGTCGTAGGTTATTCATGATAGACAGTTACTGCACAAATGACCTGGTTCCAGTCAGGTAGAAGCCAAACTGTAGGTCATTCTTAATATATCTATGTGTATGTACTTCACTTGGGACAACTGAATTTTACAGATTAGCCTTGTACTATTTTAGAAAGTTAAAATAACTGCATTAAGATGTGTTGCTGGAACAGTGGGGTTATATCATGAAAAAAATGCCAGAGATTTTTCTCAAGTCACAATTTTACCTGATCTGTAATGTTCCTTGGGGTATTACAAGGCTCTGTAAGACGTTCTTTGAAACCACGTTGAAGCGTCAATCCAAATTCCTGAAAAGTACCAAAATAATTCATTTTCAGGGGCATTCATTGATGTGGAGACACCAGAATGCTGGTGAGACTTAAACTCTGCATTGGGAGTCACATTTGGTCTGACACTTATTCCTTAGATGTTTTTTCCTGCTTCTTCCATGTCTTTCAAACCTTTAGTAGTTTTCCTTCAAGAATTAGATTACCGACACTCAGCCCTTGAGAAAGCAGCTGAGGTTCTAACATTATTCCAGGCCTCCTTATATCAAAGTCCTGCCAGTGTCAAGCATTTTGGGACCAAATTAGCATATCCACACCATGTGCTTGTATCCACTTGTCTCTCCCTCTCTCATCAGAAAAGTTTAGCTCATTTTCTTTTTTTGAGAAGGACCAGATTTCTCTTGCTGCCATCCTGACGTGCTTCACACAGCCTAATCCAAAACTTGCTGAAGCAATCGTGTTATTCATGAGCCCATGGTGATGCTGGAAGGCAACCAAAAACTCACTATTCAGAAGCCTTGAGACATGAGCATCAGCAGCCCATACTGAGAAACTGCTGGCAGTTCCCTTTTCATAGAATCATTTTGGTTGGAAAAGACCCTCAAGATCATCGAGTCCAACCATAACCTAACTCTGGCACCAAACCATGTCCCTAAGAACCTCATCTACACGTCTTTTAAACCCCTCCAGGGACAGTGACTCTGCCACTTCCCTGGGCAGCCTGTTCCAATGCTTGATAACCTTTTCCATGAAGAATTTTTTCCGAATGTCCAATCTGTACCTTCCCTGGCACAACTTGAGTCCATTTCCTCTCATCCAATCATATGCTACGCGGGAGAAGTCGCCAACACCGTCCACGCTACAACCTCCTTTCAGGTAGTTGCAGACAGCGATAAGGTCTCCCCTCAGCCTCCTTTTCTCCAGGCTGAACAGCCCCAGCTCCCTCAGCTGCTTCTCATCACACTTGTGCTCCAAACCCCCCTGCATTCAAGGAAATTAAATCAATCACTGGGTTTTGCCTACTAATAAAGGAAGTTTATCTTCTGGACATATTTTTTTAATGTTGTCTTTTTCTGTATGGGGAAAAAAATGGCACCTAGTAGAAAATCAGAAGTTCTTTAGAAAAACCTTGGTTAATGGTTTTCTTCCTCCTTTTTCTTATTTTTAAATATAGATATGCAGAGCCTCGAGAATTTGCTGAGGGACGCAATAATATATGGGCAGCCTCGAAGCCGCAGAGCATGGAGAAAAATTATCATCCTCGTGGAGGGCATTTACAGGTATGTTTGTGTTTTAGAAGCGTGAGCGCTCTGTCATTTCTGAGGACAGAATGATATACTGAGTGAAGTGAACATTGACTTTAGCTATCCAAGAGAAATCTTGATGGGAGTGGAGGTTAAGATAGCATTCTGTGATTTTATAAATATGTTAATTTCCATTACATCAGTCTGAGCCCAGGTGTAACTTGCTCCAGTTAGATCCTCTGCATTGTTCTGAATGTTGATTTAGCAAATCACACTGGATTGGGAGAGGTAGTGTGAGAGCAAGACAGCTGGTGTATGTTGTCACAGATGTGATAAAATTCATGGGGCTATGGTAGGTGAGTTGTTTTGCTGAGTAAGCTGAGTTTTCTTGAGTTGTTTGTTATGCATGGGCAGATCAAAAGACAACAATGCAGAACTAACCAAGTTCTGTGTGCCCAGTTCTTACCCAGATGTTGGAATCTTAAAAACTCAGGCTAAACCTAGGACAAGTGATATATGCACCTTTCTAGTAATTGGTGCTGGATCTAATGGACTTACACTTTAACAAGGAAAAGCAATTAAAAGACTGGCTTTCAAAGAATTATATAGTGGCATTTCATGTAATCCCAGTCCCTGGAGGAATTTGAAAGAGTGCCTTTGAGAATTCATCAGGTAATATCAACATCAATAATAGCACGTAATTATAGAGCATCCTAGTCAGATGAGTCTGGTTCACTGGTGTGCTGCATCATACACCCAACCAGAAAGACAAACCATCGCTAAAGCCGAGCAGCAGAGCAGAGACGCCAGCGAGGCTCACCATCCTGGGCTTCATCCTGGCAGCCGCTCAAGCCAGGGGAAGGTTCCTGAGGAGGCAGCTGTGAGGCTGGTGGATGGCATGGAGGGGGAGCTGGTGGTGGGCAAGGGGCTGGAGCAGGGAGAGGTGGACATCAGGAAGAGGAGGGAAGGTCTGAAGAAACAGGGATCTGGACAATAAGAGGGTTTGCAGGGATCTAGGCAAGGCTACTGTGGCAATGATGAGAGATGGGAGAGAGGAGAAAGATAGTTCGGGGAGTAGCAACACCTACACCACAGAGAAGGGAACCGGAACCATTTGTTCACAGGATGTGACAGGATTTATGAAAGCAACATTAAACTTTTTATGTACTATCATATCATGCGTTGCTGAAATACAGCCACTCTGGATGGGCAATCATTTATGCCATTTTATTGAGAAGTGCTAGCACAGTTGAGCTGATTAGCTTTTTTCATACAGAATCTTTTACAATCTCCTGTCATCACAACTTCATAGTTGTCAGGGCTTTCTTTTGACCTAACATTTTGCATCTGCAAAGAGAACAAATCAGTCCTTATCTAAACACCTGTCACTCAGAGCTGAAACAGGTCAGCAGCAGATCAGCTGATCCAAAGCAGGCTGAATATCTCCTTTCAAGCAGAATAAACAGAGCAAAACTGCAAATAAACATAGCTTGGCACTGCTAAAGGAAAGCTCAGATTTAAGGACTTTGATCATGTAGAAATTAAGTGGACCACCAACATTTTACTGACAAATATTCCCATCAGTCTTATGGCCTGCAGAAAATGCTCCAGCTGCTGAGCTTTGTTCACTTTCAAATCCTTTACACCCTGTACTGACCACTAGGGAGCAAGAAGGTAGACTGGTGACGCAGAAGCATAGATTGGTTTGAGCACTGTCAGATATTTGCCACTATAATAATTATATTTCCACCTATATATTAGATACAGAGTTTTCTTTTCCTCTAATTTTGCAGTCCAAAGGAAATTTCATTCTCAAAAGTCCGAAGAACTTGCTGTTGGAATGCAAAATAAAAGCATGTTAGAGAACCTCACTAAAAAGGTACCATAAACTTCTTTCAGCCTCATAAGGGCTGAATAGTGCTAAGACCTCTCATGCCCTGAGTGTCTGTGCTTGTGAAAGGCACAAAGTAAAAGAAGAACAGAGTTCAGCTCTGTACCAGTCTCTCATTGGAAACTAGCCCTAGTAGTAGCTAGGTTGGTTGGTTAGTTGTTTTCGTAGTCTATGAAGATCAGAAATTGAAGATTGTGGTTTTGTTGCAAAGCAAGTCTGCTCAGACTTGCGGGAGAATGCCACCGCACCCCACGGGGTTGTGTCCCCGCCGTCACTGCCAGCCCGAGTCACACGCAGCTCATCTGTCCTTACAGTGCTGCTGGGAACAGACTCACAGGCCATGTAGTCTAATCCAGCAAGCAGCTAATAACATTTCATGTGCAAAAGAAAAACTGGAGAAAGACGTAATAGAAATACTCATTTTTTTCCTTTCTTGGCCCATGATTTGTGAAAGACTAAAATTTTCCAACCTCATATTGGCTAATGTTAGTTTTCTTGAAGATTTGCCAGATACCAAATCTAGAAGGTTTAAGAGAAGGTAGAGTATTGTTAATTTATTCTTTTTACAATAGTTAATACTGTTGGTTTTTTTTGTTTTCATTGAAGGATTTAAGTTATGCTTCAGGGACAACTAACACAGAATTTAAATAACTTGATCAGAGCTATTCTCCAAGTTAAAATATCTTGGCTTGCAAGTTTGGCTTGGCAAATTTTTACAGAAATGTTTTTTCCAGAGACACAAAAGAAACACTAAGTTTTCCTTCTTTTAAAAAAATATATTGTTATATAGGACACCATAGTCTTAGAATGGTAAATTTGATGGTATGGAAAAAAATTGCCTTCTGTTTCAATTAGGAATATGTTAAAGTGTTTACACTGTGCATGAGCCCAGACTTAACAGCTGGCAAAATTTGAAAAGGATCATTGTTAGCCAACATGAGCATTTCTGGAAATCAGACTTGAGTTTGAAACCTTAAGCCACAGATTTTGCTTGGTTACAACTGAAGGCAGAATTGGCCCCTCAACTTGGGAAGCACTCAAGCTACACATCAAATAAATAGCAATAAGTATATGTTTGTTTGCTTTTTAATGTCTCTATTATCTTAAAAAGAAAAAAAAAACCAAACCATCAGAAGTAAGTGTAAGTACTAGTGGAAACTGGTTCTTAACTTGGACTAGCCTAGGAGCAAATATATTCCATTTGCGTTCCAAACTGAGAGAGACCATCTAGCCATCAATCTTCAGTACAAAAAGCATGAAAAAGTTTTGGCAGTGTCCAGGGCACATGTTACACTGACTTGCTAAATCATATTTCTGTTATTTAAATGCCAACTAATGTTTTCCTTGGCTTCTACCATTTCCAGCTCGGGATTAATCAGTTACTGTGTTCTTACATGGTTTGTGGTGAGCTTCTGCTCTCTTGCGCACATACTTACCTGGAGTCAGACAGGCCAAGGCCCAGGGCAGGAGCACCAGAAACTGATCAAAACAGATTTTTCTTTTTTTTTCATTTCTTTTTTTCCCTGTTTTGAATTTAACTTGGATATTTTTCCCTTCCAGCTCAGAAAATAATTCTCTGATTGGTTAGGTATTGTCTAGTGCCTTTTCACGTGCATTGTAAGTTCCTTGGGGTTCAATGCCCATACCATATGAAATTTATCAGGGTTATTTTTTATTTCCTGGGATTAAGTGACCAGACTTCCAGAAAAGAGTGGGGTAACATGTAATGTCTTTGGCCAGGGACCAGCATTAAAGGTTACCTTTTCTATCATTTCAGTCTGGGGTTGTACTAGAGGGCAGAGTTGGAAGGTTTCCTTGAAACTATAGCTCTAAACTATAAAACAGAGATTGTTATATGAATATGCAAGGTTTATGTAAGAAGACAATACCTAAAATAAACACTAAAATGGAATGCATACATCTTGGGAGTAACACATCAGGAAAGGAGGGATTTTCCCAATTATGAAGTAGCTTGAAAGGGGGACAGAACGTTTTCAGATGTTGAAAGGATAGTGGCAATATATGGCATGTTTGGAGATGTTTAGTGATGCAATTATGAAGATAATAGGTTGAACATCAGTAAATTAATTCTCCTGATGGGGTAAGAAAAAAGAAACTATGGTACCATATTAGGGTGTAGAAGACTCTTTTCCTGAGAAATTTCAAAATAAAGTGGACAAAAACTGTCAATATGCTGTCAAGAGCACTGTGTTCCAAGTGAAGTGACCAGCACACGTGCACACCTCCTGTTTCTCCAGGCACCTGGCTCCACAATTCACCAGCCATATCAGGAAGAATCTCAGTGGTTTTGTAGGAATTGACTCAAACTTCAAATTCCGTGATCCCAAAATTTTGTATTATCTCCTCACATCTGGAGGAGCATTCAAACTGAGTGTGTTTCGAAGCAAGCTTTTGTGCCTATCCGTCAAAACGGGTCAGTTGCAGTCGAGAAGCTTTACATCCCTGCCACCAAGCTAATAGTTTTTGCTACAAGACAGGATGTAATACCACACAATGAGAACATCATCTCTGGGTAGAGCCATATTATGTTCGTATGCATCCAGCTTTTTTGATGTGCCTTGTGTGCTTGAGCAGATCTGGAAGCAGATCAATATTTTTGTAAAAGCGACACAACCAGACTGAGACAGAATGATTACAGTTCACTCCTGTCTCTCTAGTTTAAACTCTGTCGACGTTAATATTTACTGAAGGATTCAGTAAACTTTCCATTTCGGCTACCCAAGGGGTTATGTGAAGTGAGATTTATCTTGGAAGAATTCTAAACAGAGTGGTGTTTGTATCACAAAGTATCTCCCAGAGTCAAAAGAGAGACCAAGAACAGAGTAGGTAGCAAAACATTCTCATCTCTGCCATCAGGAAAGCTGGGGCCTGTTTGAATGGCAGCACAGAAAATCTACCCGAAACCAGCAGTGCTTTATCTGCTCCATGGACACTTCAAGGCCATGTTAGGATCTCTGTCAACTATTGTAACATCTATGTCAGTCAGCATGTCTCAAGAGCAGAAAATCAACACTGATACTGAACATAAATGCCCTGTTTTGCTAAACAGCTTAGAGTTCAAAGAGAAATCTTCCTATTCCTACGAGTAAGAAAAGTTTTCAATAAATCCTCTAAATGGTTAAATCTTGCACCAGCCACATACCAGCTCTCTGTATTCTGGGATTCAGCAGAAACTTTGCTTCCATTCCACAAATACACAGCAAACCAAGCTCTGTATTTTTAATTTACCATTTTTACTCTTGTCTTTTTGAAGATAAATACTGTTTCTCCCCTCTGAATCTCCATGAGACACTAAGCTTAACGACGTCCATGTAAATGTGGGTAAACTGATTTTGTCCTTCACTGGCCAAGAATTGCTGGGAGGTGGAAGTTGGGATGCCTGTTCACTTGTAGCTCTCTGACCATACAGCCAACCTGCAGCCCACCAGAAGCAGCCGAAAGCTGCCATCCCCAGCACGTACGATGCTGCATGCCCAAGCACGCCCAGCGACTCGGTATCATTTTCAGTTGATTAATGCTTTGACTCTGGGCTATGTGAGGACTGCGGGCTCTGCCCTTCTATTTCTTAGGAAAACAGCTGTGGTGGTTCAAGTTGCTTTTCCCCCAGTTGCAAAGTGAGCAAGCCCAGCCCTCAGGAGCTTGTAGTACCACCCCATCCTTCTTTGCTGCGGGAGACCATGGTGCTGATACACAGCCCCACAGCTGCCTCTTCTATGGGTGGGCAAGACAGAAGGGCAAAATTTGCCAGCAGTCACCTGACAGCCAAAAACATGGCTCCTGGCACTCTGAACCTCCCAGTGTGAACAGCACAGGCAACCCTTGTCTGTAGCTGGTCACCCGTGCTGTTCTTTCAAACTAATCGAGTCTTGCCAATGTGCAGGTCTCCTTCAACACTGGAGACCAAGCTGTTTCCAGGCTTACTCAGGAGACCAGAGGATGAAAGAAGCACTAAAAGCATTCAGAAATTACCCAGGTGCTAAAAGCACATCCTGCCCCTTTTGTGGTACCAGCCATCCAGCTGCATAGTGCAGCGAGAGGGCCAATAAAACAATTGGTGGAAGCCACTGGTCCAGGATCTAAAAATTGCCCAGAAGTTGTGCTGATTGCACTGCTGTGTTGTACATGCTGTTTGTGAACAAACTAGATGTTTCTGCTTACCTGAAATTCTTGTAGTATTTGCGATTCAATACACCTTAGCCATGGAGCACTAGTTTTCCTGGCGCACAGCACACTCATTTTGTGTTTGATAGGAAGTATTTAGCATTTGAAGACCTGCTTACTAGAGCTAGTGTAAGACAACATGTTTAACTCCTTATGAAATGAACCCTGAGTGCATCAGAGCATATCTAACCATAGCTGTAGTCATCTCACAAACGCTTTCAAGATGTAATAATCTTCACAGCAATACTATTGATACTTCACTTCTGATTTGTCTCCCTCCCTGGGCTTTCATTTTGCTGTATAGCTCCTCTGTGCCTTCTAACTTACTGGTGTGATTACGAACAAT
This sequence comes from Streptopelia decaocto, assembly GCF_964273445.1. Lineage (NCBI taxonomy): Eukaryota > Metazoa > Chordata > Aves > Columbiformes > Columbidae > Streptopelia > Streptopelia decaocto. The sequence goes on from NC_138656.1 coordinate 6,208,979, forward strand.
ACAAAAGAATTATCATTTCTTCTTATTTCTACAAATCTCGATACACCATTAGTGCAAGCTCAGAGTATTTCCTTTTCCTATGCAGCTGCAAGAAAGTAAAAATGAAAAGAATGGAAACTTTTTTCCTTTGAGCACTGGGTAGCAGGCTGCATTTCCTAAAAAGTGCATACTGGAATAAACTATTGGCAAGAGAGGATTTGAGTTCCCTTTTCCTAATTCCTGATTCCATCCACTTTGAAGACTGGGGCTGATTTGGGTTATGGCACCATCTGTTCCTTTCAGGTGGTCCATCTCCTGTGTAATAACAGTAATAGTGCAAATGACCCATGCTTTGCACTGGGGTTGTTTGCACTAGAGCTGCTAGCCCCAAATATTGCAGCAGTAGCTGGGGGTGAAGTAAGCAAGGACCAGACTGAATTACAGTGGTTCCTTAATTCATTATAACATTTGTTTTGCAGCGAATTGTAATTTACTGCTTGGGGTATCTCCCCCTTGCTGTCTACCTTTCCTTCTCTTTTCTGGCATATTGAAAATGTGCAAATGTTCATAGGCTTTTTGGCTGGTTTTGGTTGTTTGAATTCTAAAATTATTCGACTGTTTTATACTCACCTGCAAATGGGAAAGGCTTGCAGTTTTTCTTTGAATTGTTAATACAAATTGAAGTTCCAAAAGATCTTTCACAGAGCAAGGCAATTTGACTGGATGATCTTTCGAGGTCCCTTCCAGTCCCAAACATACTGTGATTTTCTGACAGTATCTTAGAAACAGAAAGTAGGGTTTGTTGTTCATCCATGATTCTCTCCATCCGCAGCATGGAAGGGTCCATTGTACGCCTGCCAGAGATAGTCTCCTTGAAGAAGAAATACAAAGCCTACCTCTACTTGGACGAAGCTCACAGCATCGGTGCGGTGGGCGCAACGGGCCGAGGAGTTGTGGAATACTTCGGTATGAGTCCTGACGATGTTGATGTATTAATGGGAACATTCACAAAGAGCTTTGGCGCAGCTGGAGGATACTTAGCTGGCAAAAAGGTAAAAGGAAAACATAAACATTTTAACCTCAAGGGAGGGGGGAATTACCTTCTTGTGATGTATTTGACTATCTTTTCACATAGACTACTTTGCAGGAGCACTATTCTAAAGTTAGTATTTTTTGTCTGGATCCCAGATGCTCATCAATCAATCGTATGTCCTTATTTCTGTTTCATGTTCATCTTACGTAATTTGCTTGGACTGGGTATTTCTGTGCCACCCTGATGATTGTTGTTTGTCTTGGAAATGTTTAGACACGTTGTGGTTGGCTAAATATACTTCACTGCATCAATTTGCATGCAGATTGCTTGTTACTTTTGTTTCACATTTGTAAACAGTGTGTGGAGCAATATTGAGAGATTAAAGCCACAGTTTCATCCACTGATAATAAAATTCCTAAACAGTTGTGGATTGTCATAGTCACATTTTTTAGGAATATGGAGAAAGAGGGTTACTGAGGGCCTTTTGCAATAGTGAAATCCGTGTCCTCAGTTGCTCTGCATACTTTTAACAAAACAACCTCTTGCCAACAACGGATGTCAACAAAAAGTGGAGCTGAGCTTGCTTTAACTGGGGGCATAGTGGAAGAGAAAGCATAATCAACACCATTGTGAAATGTTATTGGTGTTGTTGCTTGACAGAGATATCAAGTAGTTGCTGATTATTTACCCTTTTCTTACCCTGCTGAATGTATTTCTAAAGCAGTTTGCTGAATGGGTAGGAAACCTGTTAAGACATCCCATGAGGTTGTTAGGATAATGTTAATAAGGGTAGCACTTAAGAAGAATAAAAGGGCTATAAGAAAGTAAAAAGTGTATATTTCTTACTGTCTTTTTTGGTTTTGCCCCTGGAGTTTTAAAAACAGGCTATCACAATACATCAAGAATTAATTTCCTTTGTTTCCTTTGCTTCCTGAATTTGTATATGAAGGTTTAACTCTTACCAAAGACAATGTTGCAAACGTGGCTAGAAATCACAGGAAGCCTAGATCTGTGTAAAGCAGTCTAAAGTGATTAATCATCTAATCCTTGTAAGTTTTCTTAAATGAAAGGGGGTTGCTCTTTACAGGCCTGTGTGTATCACTAAGCTTTGCCCCAGGCTTCTGCACCTTGGTGGCAGCTGCTCACCCAAAGCACTCTGCGCACGTTTATTTCTGCAGCAAAATCTCACTGTGGCACTGGTAACTGCATCACCTAGAGCACAGAAGCCTTCTCAGCTATTTGATCAACCCTTTAGGGTTACAGTTGCAATATAGCAATGCATAACCTGTATAAGCTTAGGTCAGTCTTTATTACTGCATAGACTCATACAGATTTTTGGCAATAGTTTGGGTTACTTTCTTTCTTTGTTTTGGTTTGGTTTTTCTGGTGATTTTTTTTTAATCAAAGGCAGTTTTCAAGCAGGCCTTACCACTTTCTCACTAACGTGGGTTCAGCTTTTAGTGTGGTGACTGTTACTCTGATATTTTGCACTAGGAGATATAAGCTGTCATAACAAGGATGGTCTTAATTGATTAAGTTCTGAATTCTTACAGTGTCCTGGATTCAGGAAAGTTACTTATGCTTTAGACATGCTTACAGTACATCAGTGCTTTCTATACAAGGAGATGCTAAAGTAGCTATACTGACTCTGACATGACAGTCCCTGCCACAGTGGTGGAAACGTTCAATTGAAAGACATTTATATGTGAATAGCCAAAGACAGATTCCAGTAAGGTAGATTTTCTCAGGTTAGTTCTTGTGGCAGAGGAGCTACACTGTTGTCATGTAGACTTTGCTTTGTTCCCAGAGCTGAGCAGTACTTACGTGCAGCTGTTCATTGGTCTTTAAATTATTTTGGCTCCTTTATAATAAGTTTTAGCACAGAAGTAAACTTTATTCTATTCCAGACTTTTGTTATAGCTGTAGTTTCCCCACTTATATGGGGCACCTGCCTGATGTTTCTTTAGGCCGTGCTTTAACAGTAGCAAACAAGAAAGCAAACCAATAACTAGTGAAACATCCTCATCCTTCTGCATGTTCTCACTCCTGCAGTAGTTAAGAGGGAGATCTGCTGTTTGGCCAGCTCAAAGCTCATTCATGCTTTGTTTTGCTTGTGCAAGGACCTTGTGGACTTTTTACGAACTCATTCTCACAGTGCTGTGTACGCCACATCTATGTGTCCAGCCGTAGCAGAGCAAATAATCAGGGCAATGAAATGTCTCATGGGACTAGACGGAACCACACAAGGTAAGCCACCTTCTTTAACTTCACTTATTCAGTTACTGCCAGAGCATTTACTGTGTACAGGTGCAAAAAAAATGGCATTCAGCAGTAAAATAGCTTAGTAATGCAATGCAAAGGAAATCATTCTAACTGTAAAATTAATATCCAACTCATCATACTTCTAAGTACTCTCAACTCTGTTTCTTTTTCCACATTCATCCACATGCAGCAGGGATGGAAATATTCTGGAATTCTGGCTCTGTAGTTGCCAGCCCACTCTGCTTTGCAGCAACAAAGAGAAGTACATGAATTGTCCTTTGAGTCTGACTTTGTAGGAGGGGCTCATAAGGACATGCCTTCATTTATGGGCTCAATGCTGTCAGTTTAGCTTCTTTGTAGGTGCAAACCTTCAAAATGACAAGCAAATCAAGCATGGTGCAGAATTTCAAACCCGGTATTGTATGTTAAATAATAGAAAGACTATGTGATTATAATAATTCTTACTTCAATCAGGCATTAATTATGGTGTCCTGAAGCTAATTTGGAAGTATATTTTGTATATTTTGTATATTTTGTCCCAGAAGAACTGATTACTTGGTGTCTTTATGAAAAACTAAGATTATTTGAATTCCTCACCTGAAGTTGCAGACACAGCTACTGTCCAGTCCTCTGTGTAATGTGCTTTCTATGCAGCAGGCAACAAAACAACTGTGTGATATTGATGTGTACTCAGTGTTCTAGGACTTAATCCCAACTCAGGGAAAAGCTAGTGGTTTTTGAATTTGTGTAGTTTTTGTCAGGAATGTGCGAGAATCATGTTATTGTGTAATATGCGGTTGAAGATAGAGATTCTGCTCTGAATTGCAGTCTCTTTTATACTGGTACAGCAGCGCTGTGCTATTTTATCTTACCTTGCATAGGACTAACAGAGTAATTAGTTCTCTCTGGTAGTAATTAGTCCTCTCTGGTAGATATGACTAGTGTAAGGGGAATGGAAAGGAAAAAGAATATATGAGAGCAGGTTAGGATACTGCTCTGCACTATGCGGTTGCAGTGCCCTAGAGGGCAGTTTCAAACTGTGATAGACACGAGGCTGTTAAGATGTTTATTGCAGCCCTTCTATGAGGCCAGAATTTGCAAGACCCCAGTGTACAAAAGGAGGGATAGAGAATCCAGCCCCAGTGCCAAATTCTGCTGAGTGCAATAACAAAGTACAGCAAAACTCCAGTGCGATGTGTAGCCGATGAGGAAATGATGCTTTTGTCATTTTGGCAGAGAAGTCGGAGTGTAACAACTCTTTCCAGCTTGAAATTTGAAAGGTCAAGGTTGTGGATGCTGATCCCTACATCCTGTTTAATCTATGAGACCAGATCTGACAGGTTTCTCCTACCTTGAGGACTGTGCATGCAGCCTGTCCTGCGGAGCAGCTCCCTGCGCTAATAATCGGCAATGCCATCAGAGGGCGGCCTTACACCGAGCCTTCCCAAATTTACATCTCTCTGAGATGCCGGGTGTAAAACATTCAACACACAGAGCATTTCCAAACCTTCAAAGCCTCTTAAAAATGATCTTCAGCTAGCGTGATTCCGCATGCAGTTCAGTGCAGGCTAGTAGCAGAACTTGGTTCAATACAGAATTTTTTTTAAGATGTGCGTGTCTGTCTTAGGGCTAAGACTTTGCAGCATTTTCTCTTTCAGAAGCAGTGTTCTTTAATGACACAGTGTCTGTATTTCTCCACAAAATAAGTGCTTATTAAGGCTTCTGCAAATCCTTTGTGAAATAAATGAGTGTTCTGTCAGGTTTTTAAAAATTTGTCTTGTAATACAAAATGCAAATGAATAGAAAAACAGATTAATAAATCATATATCACAGCTTAGGGTATTGCACAAAGGCTAGCAAACTGGCTATGATGTGTAAAAATGTTTCTTGTCCTTCTGAGCCAGACTCATTATTTTAGTCTATTGGTTTTTCTTTCATGTGGGCCTCCCTTCATTAGGCTGTCTTGTGACTACAAAAAAAAAAACGCAACCCAAAACACAGGAAAAAATGTGATGCTGGACCACACTACAATGCTGCTTTGGCATCAGAGAGAGGAAGGTGGTGGCTTAGAAAGGAGGGAGGAACAGAAGGAAGAAAGCACTGTCTCTTCTTAGATATTATTGTTTCCAAGGACAACAGCGGCCTTGGCTGAGTTCTTTGGGTCTGCTGTCATAGGAAATGGTGAATCCTGCATGTGAGCCGTCCTTGTGAGAGCATAGCCGCGTCGCAGGGACACCTGGCAGAGAAGTTTCAAGTGAACCAGAGTTGCCACAGGGTATATGGACCCTTTGTTCTCTGGAAGTCTGCTAAATCAATAAAAGGAGTTTATTTTGCAGTTTATTTCAAATGGCATTCTCTTCCCATAGGGTGGTTTGGGGAATCCTTTATAAGGAGATCTCCACTGATGGCTTGTCCTCCAGAGGACATTTCTGTAGGGGAGGGAGCCTTGCGAAAAACACTGGAATGTTTTGGAAAATAATTAAATCAGTGTTTGCTAAAAAGTTCCATGTTAACTAGTGGGTGCTTCTTGAAAAGAGTATGAAATACTGGGATGATGAATGTGTTAACCCAGCTTTTTCTTACATCTGAACTTCATAACTCACTCCTCACTAGATTAATTGAAAACTAAGGTAAGGAAGACTGATTTGGTCATTTAAATTGCTGCTCTGAAAACTCTTTGTTCTATATTTTTTAGCACTTCATACAGTCATCTTCTATACTTTCCCAGATATTGTGCTTTTATATTCCCTGCAATTTCTTGCTAGTTATTTTATAGTAATTTGTTAAGCAGCTGATCCAGAAAAGAGTAGCATAGGTGGAATTATATAGCGGATAATATCCGAGGCCAGAAATGCAGTGAATACTGCTTGTGTTTATCTTGGTATGTATCCAAATGGTCAATCTCCCATATTTTCTTCGTGTATTTTCAATTAGTAAGAATATGGTTGTTTGGAAAAGGAATCAAGGTGTGCATTTCCAAGACAGGATCAGTACATGGGATGGCTGACTGCAGGATATGAATAAATGTGTATGAACACAGTGGGTACAGTTTAATTAGAAGGAAGCTACAGGTTAACAGTTTAAAAATAATACTATGAAACCTAAACTATTTAGCTGGAAATCATCCACAACAGGTGTCTGTCTCAGGTTTCAATATTTTCATATCAACAAAAAAGATTCAGTCGTTCCTCAGAAGAAAGCTAGATATACATATGGGGTTTTCATAATCTAGCGGGGAAAAGTAATCTTTTTTTCCCTGAAGAGCTTCAGTTTCTCCAGACTTTGGGATGTGATAGCCAAGCTTATAGTTTTTGCCATATCCATGAACTACCATCTAAGTCTCATGTTGTTACAAGTCTCTACAAAAATCTTTACTTGAAATGAACAGCGATGTATCTCAAGATCCACTGAATGAAGGAACATCTTCCAGCTTAGTGTGGGGGGCCTGAACAGAGCATCCCCCACCCAGAGCCTGGGCACCTGTGTCCATCCTGCCCCATTAGGCACTTTGGGAACTGAGCCAGAAAGATTAGAGAGAAAAGACACTCTGATGAGCAAAGGAGACACAACAGGGATATCAGGTAACACGTTGGGTGATAAGGATAGAGGCTAGGACCAAAACGAGATGCTGAGAAGATGGGCTGGAGAGGCCGTGAACAAAAAGGGCTACAAAAAATACTACAGCAAACACAAGACCCTCCAAACAAGTTCTTGTACCTCAGGTGTTCCTTGTTCTTCTCTGGCCAGCTTGTAAGTGCACTTACATGATGTGTGCTCACCTTCCTTTGCAGCAGGAGACTCCTGTTTGGATGTGGATGTTCTCATTTTAGAAGTCTTGCACTGACATAAGTACAAAGACATACAGTAGACATGGTATCTCCCACAGAAACCATCTAGAAATGTATGGGTGTGTCCCATATCAGTGTTTGTGAGACATTACTGTCTGATAACATGACTGGCAGGATATTCCAGAGCCCACAGCCAGCTATTACAGTTTCCTTCTTTTGCCATGTTTTCTGCTGTCACTTGAGGAAATGAAGCACAAGAAATACTGATTTAGGAGAAGATAGTCGTTCCCTCAAAATTGATAATGTACCTGCCTGGGATAGAGGGGTAGGTTGGGGTCACTATGACCAAGTCCTTCGTTTCTTGAGTGACTTGTATCAAAAGAGTCAGAGCACGAGAACAAAAATTGAAAGCGTATTTCTATTTTCATGTAAAATCATATTTTTAGTAGAGTACAAGTCCTGGTATTTTCAGTGCCATGTTTTAAAGGGCTCTTTGAAGATTTACAGCTTGTAGAACAAGACACATTTATTCTTGGTACCACAATGTCATTGATACTATCATAGTTCCTATAATAGAGCTGTTCAAAAGCGTATGAACTTCTGGCAGCTGTATTTCCTTTAATAATGACATAAGGCAGCAAGTTCCACAGTTCAGTTAATACAGTCTAAAAAAAAAAAAAATCATTTTATCCATCTTAAGCCTTTGTGGCCTTTTCATCTCAAATGTGTCTCTCCTCATTTATTAGGAGATACAGGAAGCAGAAGTTCCCATGGCATTTACTCTTTATAATTGATACTATAGATATTCTTTGTATGTTCTCCTCGTGGCTTCTCATTACACCACTGGAGATACCTCAGGAAACTCAGCAGCTGCCTTAGTGGTTTTATCCCCATGATGAGACTGTAGTTGACTCAGAGTGTTTGGACCCTCTGCAGATTTTTCAAGTACACTTACTTGCATGCAACACAGCCCCTCCAGCTGTGACCTCAGACCTTTTTTTTCCCCTTTCTGCCTGAGAATACCAAAAGCACATTTTTACACTTAAATTTGATAGGTACAAAACAGAACCACTAAGCAGACAGAGTTAAGACTGCTAGAAAATCTGAAGCAATTTTCTTGATGACTAATAATAAATTATAGAGGTGTAAAAAGCAAATTGCGGCATTTGCAAAGGCATCATTTTTCTGTTTAATGCATGACAAACTACAGTTCACCAACAGCAATAGGCATTTTTCATATGTTTTTATGGGACATGGAAAAATCTAAAACCCTATCCTCATGAATCTGCTGTCCTTGTTATGTTAAAAGATAACTTTGAGTTCTTGTATTTGAGCTCATTTGGATTTGCGAGAAGCTGCAGAACTCTGCTTTCTGTTTTGGCTTAGCATTAAAAAGATCTGGTTTTTTAAAAAGGTTCCTTTTTAAAACATTTCCATCTGCCTTAGATTTTTTGTATAACTGGAGGACTAGCTTCTTAAAATGCTCAGTTTCCAATATTTTCCTCTGCTATCTGTGCTCAGCAATCTTTTGAAGACATTTTGCTTTGCATGTTGGGTTCCTTTGTAAATTCAAAAACCTTAGAGTTTTGCACCTCTAAGACCTGGCATAAACCAGCACTGGTGTCATCCTTTTTGCCTTTCACCCTCTGCCTGTCCCCTTCTTTGTGCCCCTTTTCCTCGTGCCAGCATTAGGGTTCATGCAGCCACGCGATGAACTGAATCAGAGAACTGATCTAGTTGAAAAAGAACCGACCCTCCCACAAATGGTTTAGCCTACAGCCAAACTGGTTCCCGGAGCCAATCTACCATATGGCTCCATGAATCCCAGCGCCAGGACTTGAGCAGCTGGAGCTGAATGGAACAATCCCTTTTGCAGCAAAATAAATCTGTGCCAGACTGAACTGATCATGAAACTATGGCTGTAAGTTTTAGTGCTGTGAGCTGCTCAGTGCCGGACCCCTTGAACCTGCTCAAAACAGCTTACAGAATCAGTCACACTAAAGCATGCCTTTTTCCTGTTCCCTCTCAAATTTTCATTTTGCTTCATTTTGAGGTGATTGCTTCTCTCGGGTCCTCATCAAGCAGAATGCTTGAACTCTGGCTTAATTTTAAGTAAGTTAATATTCCCAATAAGTATGTGCTTACATTTAAAGTGCTCAAGTAAATTATTCCCCGTGTGCACAGAATTGACTACATGACTAGGGCTCCCAGCTGCTATGATTCTGAAGATCCTAATGATGATAATGTGCTGTCACAATTATTATTTGTCTGAGCTGAACATCACAGATGTTTTCCCTGCAGTGGATGACGAAACAGAGCTAAATTCTGCCATCTTTACTCAAAATGAGTGAGACACTGTTCCAGTGGAGTCACCTGCCATGGGGTTCACCTCCAAAAGGGAGCCAAATGTATCTGTGGAGGGTCAGTTGATCTGAACAAGCAGGGGCTTTGGAGTAAGAGTGTTTGCAGTGATTTACAAGAGCTCGGGGGATTGACCAAATTCTCCCTCCTATTAAGTCACTTTTTCCATATTCATAGTTACACCAGTGCTGTAGTCCTCTAGCAGACCCTACCCGTAGATTGGTGTCCCATGGATTCACACATAATTATTAACTGCATGCAGAGGAGGGATGCGATCAGGCTTGGATGTGACTCGTAGCCTGTCCCCCAGCAGAGAAAACTCCGCTTTCCCCAGGGACAGCAACATGCAGCTCTGTGACAGTCACCTTTTAAGGGTGTCTTTGCTGCTGGGGTAGACCATGAGGATCCCTCCTCCGTTCCAGATGCCGCTGCTCAAGGAATCCAGCGCTGTTACCAGCCCGAGGAGCACAAAGGAGAGAAGTGCCTTTTCTAACGGCGTTTAGATCACTGGCATTTCAGGAACACCTAATGTGATACAGATGGAGCGTGTTGCGCACTGGCTGGCTTTCAGCTGGGGGACTGACGGGCTTTGTGATTAATCACCTGTGCTGGGAGGAAAAAAGGCTCAGCCAAGGCCGGCTGCTCTGTCCCTGCTTTTGTGGGGGACGCTGAACGCTTACGTTACGTATCTGAATACAGATAAGGTGCTGGGTAAGCGTAGTTGACTTATTTGAGAAATAAGGTGAAATTTTGTACAACTTCTCCCCTTTCTGCTTCAGCTGAAATTGCCACTTTTTCTTCCCTTAATCTGCTCTGGAAAGTGTTTTGCAGCAGTTCACAGTTAAAATTGAACTGACTAAATAAGTCCTTAAGGACTTATTTAGCAGCTGAATTAAGTTGAAATTACTAGGCTTCTAGCTGGCATTAGATTGTAGAAGAAAACGTCTTCACTTCTCCCCAGTTCATAACAAAGTTGGGTTTTTTAATGAATATTTTTTATCTGAGAACATATTTCCTTTAGGCACCCCAGTTTTATAGCGTTCTATTTGTGATTTGATGCACATGGAGGTACATGTGTGTTACTCTTATAATGGAACCAGAGGAAAAAAAGAAAATCTATCCATCTGCAACAGTTTAGTGGGGAAGAGCTATTGTTTTCCAATTTTTTTTTTTCAGCCTATGAAAGTTTGCTTTTTACTATCTAGTTTTTAGAAGAGGAGGGCAGGGAGTGGAGTTCTCCATCCAAGGAATACAGATTGAAGAAACGCACTGACACCGGCATGGAAAAGTTTGATTGTGTAACTAATTATCTTGAAAGGCCCTATGAAACAACAGCTGGAGAAGATTAAAGCAGGTGGATTTGTGTCTTGAAGAGTCCAGCGCATACCAAAAAAAGTACGGCGTGGGATTATCTTTCCTGGAGCGGATTCAGGAAAAATAGCTCTCCTTCAGTTAAAATACACCTGAGATCTTGATATGAAAGGCTACAGGTTGCTTATTCCTGTTTTCACTATACTGAGTCAGAATTTCCAAGGGTAGAAGCCTACAGGAAGAGTTCAAAGGGGGAATGTTAGTGCAGGAGTTGAAGGCAGCCGGCTTCTCTGCTCATTAAAATCCTGCAGGAGTGAAAAGCAGACATCTCTAGGAGAGGAAAACAAGCTTATGTTTCAGAGAGCTGATGGCTTTACTACCTATTTCACTGCCAGGATAAGGTCCTCAGCTGACATAAATAGCAAAGCTCTATTGAAGTGTGTGGAGCTGGGTAACATCTACCTGAGATCAGGTCCTCAGAGGTGTCGTCAGGTGCCTTCCCGCTTCCAAACCCCAGAGCAGCTCCTCACCAAAGCAGGTCTGGCCTGTGACAAAGCATCTACCAAGGCTGTTACTCCAAGTAGCTCTCTATTAAAAAGCTTGCTGCTTCAAAGAAATTACACACAAGCCACTGTCTTATAGTTTCTTTCGCTCTTGCTTTCTCTTTATATTTTTCCTTAACCTAACCATATTAATTTTGCACTATAAAGCCTTCTAAAAGCCTGCGGAAAATTATAAGCTGAAACTGGCAATACACAATAATGCATGTAAAATAAAAATATAATCAGCATTTTTCCCAGAATTGCCAACAGCTTAGAGATTTGCAGGAAACCAAATATTTTAAAAGTGGTGCAACAAATGTAAACTCTAAATTTGCCAGCAGTAGGTGGATTGCAGATGCAGTAAATCTGTTTTTGTTGTGCTATCCAGGTCATTAATCCTGTATTTCAATAAAATCCCAGTAAACTGGCTGTGTATCACTTTATGTTTCAAGCAGTGTGAAGATAACTTGTGAAATTCAAGTATCCTTTATCACTCACTTTTCTCTCTTTCTGTCCCTTCTTAATTCAGCTGGTAAAAAGATGTAGAGCTCTTAATAAGATCATGCTCAACCTTAGTTGAAAACTCTGGGGCTTTAGTGGGTTTAGTTTTAATTAGCTAAGGGTCAGTTTTCCCTGTCCAGGCTGTTTTCTCCAAACATATGCTGTGTTGTGGTTCACATGGTTTATGGAATATAATTATCTGGATATCCTGCATGCTGTGCTATAAGCTATTTGCGTATACTGTAAATCCTCAAGGATTTTGCAAATGAAGAATTTTTGGATAAATACATTAACTGTCTAAGGACCTGATCCTCTAATTAGTGCTGTACAGTCAAATTCTTACATTCAAATAGATGCAGCTATATCATTTTAGCTCAAGGGTCCATCTCTTCAGATTTTTCACTCAATAAATAATAGAGGATATAAGATCCCAGCCTCAAGAGTCAAAGAAAATAGTTTTTAAATGCAGTGTCTTGGATGAACGTAAAGCACTGGAATTAGACTAAGATCTGATTCTAAACTGAATTCGTCAGTCTTACACTGATTTAATCTGCAGTGTGGGGGGAAAACTGGGCCAATGAGACCAAAATAAACAATTTGCTCAGATTTGCCTTCTTATCTGACATCGGAGGGTCCCATAAAGAAACTAAAAAGAACATTGAAATACAGTTACAAACTTTAAGATTTTTATTGCTCTTAACAGGACAGCATATAAGATGGCTCTGTATCTGATGTCTGTATGTGGTCTTTGACCACAAAATTTAACATGAGAAACAAAAGTGTTGACACTTGGTAAAGAAATAAGGTTCCTCCCAGCCACCCACCCACAAATACAGTGTGTGTAGCAATCGTCTCCTAATGTGCCTTTTTTTCCCTCCAGATATATGTCAGTGCTCTGATCTTTTATTTGGCTCTTCAATGCATCCCTGCAAATGAAATTACTATCCTAGGATGTTGCTAAAACATTCGAGTGGCTCTTTTGCATCAGCGCTGGCTGGAAATGAGTTTCATAGGGAGTCTCGAAAGGGGATCCATCCCATCACAAACTGGCTGACAATATAGATTTAGCGAGGGAAGACTGGAGGAGACGTTTGATTTGTGAAGGAGTTACCCTAAACTTCTCTTTCAGCCCTAAATTGCTGGTTTTCCCCTCTTGCTTTGGAATCTAAATTCCTGGTACTCATAATAAGAAAGAGACAAACTGATCAATGCGCATATGGTTCGATAAATACCGACCAGCCTGGAGTCTTGCGTGGCTGAGGCTTTGTTTCCAGCTCTGTGGTAAACAGCTGAATAGAAAGGACAAGGCAGCAAGTCTTAAGCTGCACTCGCCAAGAACATCTGCATTTAGGAAAACTTTCCTTAATTGAAAATCTAGTAGTTTCAAATGCTGCAGACTGAAAGTTTGGAAACTAGCTCAGGGGCTGCTAAGCTAGCAAGAAGCAGCAGTGGTTTTGAACCCCTAGTTCAGGTTACTCTCCCACCCTCCTCCTTGTAATTTGGGCATTCAGGAGGCGCTAATAACATCTTTACAAATTCTAACAAGGGAAAACTCTCTCTCTTTAGACTTCAGACACATTATTCTGCGGTTCTTCTCTAACTCCCTTTCCTTGCCATCTCCCCTGCCCCCATTTCTCCTCCTCCTCTTCCAATATTTCCTCCTGGCTCTTTGAGATCTACTACACCAAAAATATTTTTGGAAATACCACAGACTATTGTTTTTATTAGTGACTGGAAAGCTTTGTACTAGGATGCTTTTGTGTTTCATTTGTTTTCCTTGCTCTGGCACAGCTGTTTTTGTTTTAGCAGCATTAGAGAGATGGTTAAACTATTTGTGGCCTTTTCTAACCCAGCAGATCTCTTCCACTGAACACTTTAAACTGAATGACTGAAGCAGTAACTAACAGGTTGTCTGTGTGGGCAGTTTTGTGCATAAAGTTACAAATACACTGGTTTTATGAGAACTTTTAATTTGTTCAGCAAAACACTGATCACTGTAAAGCAAGTCCCAGTTTCCCTATAAATTTCCCAGCCAGGACACTGACAGAACCTTGACTTGGGAAGATACAGACCAGATGAAGCAGTAGATCTTGTTCAAACTGACGCGTGCTCAGAAATGATGAATGGAAAAGAGGTTTATGTAGGTGGTGTGGTCCCCACCTTAGCCAAGAGGGAATAGGAAGAAAAGCCATGGCAGGTGGCGGGGTGGAATGTGATCTGAGGACAAATCTGCCGAAGGTGATATGTAGCAGCTATGAGCGTCTACCTGGCCACTGTGGTTACAAGGAGGAAGATGGGGAATTGAGAAACAGGCATCCAGTCAGAGAAGGTGACAGCAGAAAGCAGTTATCGAAGAATGAAGTGAACAGAAAGTAAAGCAAAATGGAGAAGTAAATGGAGAGTGGAAACATAATACATCTGTGCAGAGGCACCTTAAAAGCAAAGGGAAAAGGAGGAAATCAGTTGTACTGGGGGCTTCAACGTTCGTGTCTGGTGACATAATGTGATGTTGAAAGTATGGGCTGATGAACATGAGGAAAATGAAAGATAAAAGTGAAGCTGGGGTGTGTCCTGCTAAATCCCACTCTTACCATGTGTTCCCACCACCTCTGCTGGGCAGGCACGAGCAGCTGCACAGCGCTGAGATTTACAGAATCGCTCTGTTTGATGTTGGTTTGGCAGTTTTCCTTCTGGTAAGGTCAGGCAGACGGTGGACCTGGCTTGATTCATGATGTGGCTGTATGAGCCTGGGACTGGTACTGGGGAGGTGGTGAGAAAGAGCAGATGTGGGTATGGGGTAGGTGGCACCATTGCTGTCAGCACCTTACAGCACTGGAAGAGCAACGCATATATCAGCCCACTGATGAAATATAACACAGGTAGAGCAGGGAAAGGACATACCGTATCTCCTACCTACCCAAATGATGAGTGTGGCTCTTCCCTCGTGTATGCCGTGGGTAAGCAAGCAACTGCGCTTGTCAAAAAAATCACCTCCTTAGTGACGCTTCAAAAGAAAAGGCTGAGCTGACTTTTCAAGCGCATTTTTTCCTCTGCCTTTTTTTTTTTTTCTTTTTGTCGTTTTCCTTCATTAAAAATAATTGTTTTGAACTCTTCTGTCAGTTTTGGTGGGGGACACATCGGTGAATTCATGACTGAATGAGGCCACGGACAATACAGAGAACGAAACTTGTATCTGAAAGTCTTGAATGACCCAAGTCTGTTGTTAAATGGTGATATTGAGATAATAATAGCAAGAGGACAGAGAAACTGAGCAGAACTCAGCAAGGGATTACATATGTAGGTACATATTAAGAGTAGCCGGAATTATGCTGAGAAGAAACTATAGAAGATCAGACCTCGTGTGATAACAAAGTTTTCTGTCTAAAAAATTGCAACAAAAGCATCAATTTGAGCGGACCCAAAATGCAATATTTTCTACTTCAAGCTTTTTTGCAGTCACAGAATTTTTTAAAAAGTTTATGCATAGAACTAGCTGAGATATAAGAGGGCTGCTGTGGAATAATGTTAGGTAGAAAAGAAATGCATGCACTGACATCTGTATCAATGTCTGTAGATGTTGGTTGTTTTCCTTTATACTGAATTATGTTGAGAAACAACGTACTGTATTTACATGTCCTCTGTCTATAGAGACATATAACTATGTCTATATAGGTGTATGTCATTCAGCAGACTTTATTCAGTGCAGTACAGTAAAGGGAATTGTTCACCTATCTCTTCACAGGAGACTTTCTGTTTCTGCCAGTGGGAAGGTGCCTCACCAGTACATGAATATCTGTCATCTGTCCTACAGCACCATAATAATCAATGTAGTTGCATTTAGCTCATTCCATGTTTTTCTGTTGAACCAAGTAGCAACATATACATTTCAGCCAAACTTTTTTTGAACTGTTACCCACAGCCCTGTTTCTTACCTGTTACTAAACTCCAGTTAAGATCTTTGGACTGACCGTTCTCCTGACCGACTCATTTCAGGGCTCCAAAGAGTGCGCCAGCTGGGGAGAAACACAAGATACTTCAGACGAAGACTGCATGAAATGGGCTTCATCATTTATGGCAATGATGATTCTCCTGTTGTCCCCTTACTCCTTTATATGCCTGGTAAGATAGGGTAAGTACTGAAAAAAAAACTGTTGGCAAAGCAAACACTATTCAAGTTCATAGGTTATTTGGTACACATTATGAAAAATGTAGTTATGTGTGGTAGATGCTTCACAAAAGAAACATACACTATTAGGTGAATTCATAATTTAGTTATGTTCTTTTTTAAATATGGTCCTAGACTTAATTTAGAGCTGTTCTGGTTTTTAAATTTTTAAATATTTCTCTTATCCTTTTTTAATTTACTCTGGAATAACACTTTTGATAGCGTTTTGAATTTGGATTTTTTTTTTTTTTAATTTGTAATCATTAAAAGAGACATACTGCCTTTGATGTGTGAATTGTTTTGGATGGGTATTCTTTTTCCCCATCTGATCTTTGAACAGTCTTTCCATGTTTTACCATTCACTACCTATTAAGCATCACTTGTGCACTGACTTGGACACACAGACCAGAAGTCAGTAGTAGCATAAGGTAAGGGTTGAGCACTAAGGAGTATTTGCAAGTAGCGCAGGGTGGTTATGTGCTCTAGGTGTAGAACATACCACACAAAAGGTTCCTATACTGGCAGAGTAATTGTGAGAGCAAAGAAACCATCACACAAGTTGTTGTATTCCTGCTGATGTGCAGCCCTCATACCTTCCACAGCCCAGCTTCTTCCATGCTTAGGGATTGTGAATGCCCACATGTTTCGATTTGCACTCAAAACCTTTCATTGACATAAGTGATTCATGTCTATTCTACAATGCTTTCTCTGCCATCACACTTCTAGTATTTGACACCCACTTGGCTTCATGAACTGTGAAGCAGCAAATAATCTCAGTCCTACTGGTAAAATTCTGGCTCTTATTGAATTCAATGGGAATATTACTATCCACTTCAATTGAAGACAGGATTTTACCCATTGTTTTATTGTACTTGAATGTTTTCTCTCTGTGGTCAGTTTATTGGAGATAATTTAGTTTTGTTTTCCTTCTTCTTCTCTCCTTAGGGCTTTTGCAAGACGCATGTTAGAAAAAAATATTGGGGTAGTTGTGGTTGGGTTTCCAGCTACTCCTATCACAGAATCCAGAGCTCGGTTTTGTGTGTCAGCTGCGCATACACGGGAGATGTTAGACACGGTAAGCACAGCAGATGTCCTGCTGAAATTAACTGCAGATGCAAAGGAGGTTGGGAGAAGCTGTGTGTCTGATACTTTGAATCTCAATAATTCATTTTTCCTTTTTTTTTTTTTTTTTTTTACTTCTGGCCTTGTCACTTGATCTTTAAAGGCATTTTAGCCTTACATATTTTATTTTTAAAAATAAATTATGGGACAGTTAACTTATTATGTTCTTCTATTTCTAATAATAACCAAATCTGTCATAACTAATAAAGATCCATATGAAGACTACAGCAAGACAAAAGTTAGATGCTAGGTCAGAACTGTCAGAGTAGAAAACCTGAAATGAGGTGGAAATAATTGAAAATCAAGTTTTTAATGCCCTTATTTTCATTCAATATTTCCACCTGTTTCTTGAATTGCAGAGTATACGGGATGGCCTTGGGGATACAGGTGGAAATAGCAAATTGTATTGAGAGCTGTTTGAACCTAATGAAGTTTCATTGGTGCTGTCTGGCCTGTCTCAGTTTTTTATCTTTCTCTGATATCAGAAATACTGTTCAGAGTATGTTGAGACTTCCATCTTAATCCTCTATATCCAACGCAGTCAAAAATGTGTTTAAAATAAACTCCTTGAAATTTTCCATCTCCCTTTCTTGCCAAAGGTGTTTTTGGCCCGGCTTGACAAATGTTGTCTCATTTTCAGAATAAGCCAAATTAGAGGCATGAAACACAGAGGTTTAACAGTAAATTTTAGGCTTTCTTTTTCTTCTCTTTGCACAAGTTTGATGGTCAAAGCAAAAAACCCATGATCGTGGAAGGCGTTTGAGTGTAAGATACCACTCCTTCGTGCAGCCAAGCACCTGCAGGAAGCCCCTGGTTCTCCATTTGTCTCCTGAGATTCCTGTGGGACTTGAGGCCAGATCCTGCTCCCATGTCAGTGTAGACCCCTTGCAAACAACATTGGAAAATCTGTCTTGCATGTGTGCAGTGTGAAATTCCTGCTGCTCTTAAAGGTGCAGTAGTTTTTAACAAGGTATAACACTATAAAGATGATATTGCATAGAACAGGGCATAGCTGTGTACTTGTGCTGGACATTGTCAGCTTTTGCTGTTGGAGCAGGTTTTAGTTTATTTACCTAGTAATAAATGATGATGTTGATCCAAAGATTAATCTCTTGAGGTTGCTGCTTTGATTTTCTTTCTCTCACCCACCCCCAAATGTCAATGCCATTACATTTTTGGGCCATCATTGCATGTTCACTTCCTGCTACCTGCACTTTGCTGCTTCCTGGAACCAGTGAAGGTCTGAAAGGCTCTCCAGCCATCATTCTTGATGTGTCATTGCCTTTGAAAGTGGGATCATTGCCCTGGTACTTGTGGCATTCTTTACATGTCCTTACAGTATGGGGGAATGGAAATGTCCTGAGTTGAATTGCTTGCAGATGGAAAGTTTCTAGGACAAACTCTTTGTGAATATGCCTAAACACAGGGTTACAACAGGTAACAAACACAACAAAAACTTTTCCCTTTGGCAAAATTAGTTTTGAATCTCAGCCTGGAACTAAAAAGAGTAACTGTCCATGAAAGGGCGAGCTCCCAAGAATAACTTCCTTAGTGACCTTGAAGCAACCTCTGTGCATAAAATATTACTAAATTACTCCTTTTTGTTCATGGGCTCATTTTAGTGGCTTAACAGGAACAGGCTCAAAATCAGAATTGCTGTTTTCTACTTTGATGCCAAAAAGTTGGCCACTCTTGAATGTGGATTAGATGCTGCAAAACACTGAGCTGCTTCTCTATGGCACAGAGTTCCCTGGCTGCTTTTCCAATCTACTGAGAGCTGGGGACACAGCATTACTGTATTCATGTATTATTAATTATGTCTGTGATAGTAATACAGGAAGATAAACGAATGCACTAAAAATATCTTAAACTATTCTGACTCTGATCAGCACTGTGGGCTGAGTCCCATCAAAGAAAATGCAGTGGCAACTCCAGTGCTTGTGATCTGTAGGGAAATATTGAAGTAGTGCCTTACACATCCCTTTTGCACCAGCCAAGATAACTTTTATCTGAGTTATTATCTCCCTGTGCTTTTAGAAAAAAAAGTCATTTTTTTCATCTGTGCTCAATTAAAGTGTTTACTAATAAAATATAACCTACTGAAGGAGTGAATTCTGTTCTTGTAGATGCTGTTGTACATCTGCAACTGCATTGACGTTCACTACAGGAGAGTGAAAGCAAAAATTTGCTATTTGCCTTTTAAACTTTCTTTAATTGATGCTTTTATCATCTTCTTGTTCTGCTGTAAAGTAGAGCTTACTAGACCTTCATTTATTTTCCAAGAGAATTGACACAGTGTAATGGTCTTGCAGGTTTTGAATGCTCTGGATGAATTGGGTGATTTTCTACAGCTGAAATATTCCCGGTATTCCAAGTCATCTCATCCTGAACTGTATGAAGAAACTAGTCTTGAACTTGAAGATTAAGTTTTCCACCCATGAAGAGAACATTATGATGCTATGAAAGGGGGAAAACCCAAAAACATTAATGCATTTCTTCCCTTCTAAGGACAATTTTTGTTTCTGAGTTAATTGAAAGGAAGGGAAGCTCAAGTGTTGCATTTTATTGTATCTAATTTCTGTATTCAAGAGACTGAAATATTGATACAGATTTGCCTCCCCAGGAGATCTGTCCTTCTTACGGTATTTTTGATGCAGAGTGAATGCATCCATTGATCGACTTGCTAAGGTACAGCTTTTGTTATGTCCCCTTTCTATGAAGAGGCTTCACATAGTCTTAATTGTGACTGAAATAATAAAGTTAAAAAACTTAATATATTCCAATGTAGTATGGTAATACAGCTGAGCTTCATCAGTGAGATCGCTTTTATCTGTTAAAGAGCATAAATCAAGACATTGTGGACTACTACAGAGGTATGAGCAGAAAGTAACCTTTTAAAGTTGTTTTATCATGCATTTCTCCAAGGATAGAAAATGTTGGAAGGCAGCTAATGCTGAGAACAAGAAAAGTAGCCTGATCAGATCATGTATTTCTGATAGCAGATTACAGTAAAGGGAAAATGCCTCTTCCCCTCCACCAACCCTTTCTCGGCCACTTCAATATACTATAAGCTTCATAATGTACAAAAATTTGGACTTAGACGTAAACAGAAATGCTTTTCTGCTAACGCGTTTGACCTACAGCCTATCACATCTTACCACAATGTAAGTTCTTCAGCAGGCTTGCTCCCTTTTTGTGTAGCAGTAGTAAATAATTTTAATAACCATTTAACTTCCCCGTAAAAACCTTGATCAAAACAGTCAGATACTTGCAGTTCACAAACTGCAGATGACATTTATGGGCCCATTCCTAAGTTTCTTGAACTACTTATGGGCTTCATAAATTCACTAACAAGTACATAATGCTGAAGCTGTTAGTTATACAGAATGTGAAGTTAAAGATACCATAAGCAGTTCTGCCACCTGTTAAATTGAAAACTGCACCATTTCTAAATCTGCTGAAGTCACCCACTTAATAACATTTCTTGACATATTCTTGTCTGGTTTATGCATGTCAGAGGTTGTTTTACTTGTCTAGTTGCAGACTTTTTGACTGGTTTGTTTTTCAAATAATTGATGATGTCATCTGAGGGGGAAGATGTCCTTGTCCCCTTTTCCACTGCCCAAGTGACAAATGCTCACAGACCCTTGAAGAAATTGTTCCATCCAGCAGTTTTCCTGCAACGCCTGCAGCGGCATTATCGTCTGGCTTGTGTGGGCTGAGTTTCTTGAAGGAGATTGGAGGCTTTTTCCCTTTTTTGCAGTGTTAAAAAGCGGTTCTGCAGCTTTAAGAATGAACTCCAAACCATTCCACGCTATCAAATGTCATTGTAAACACATCAGATGAGAGATGTTTAGCTTTCTGTTGCACAGATGTACCACACTTTCATGTTCTCTTGAAAGCTGTGGTGTAAACTTAACCCACAGCTGCAATATTAGATTTAAGAACAGAACAATTAAATTGTGGAGTACCAATTACACTATATTACTCCCTGCTTGTTAAAGCAGCTTTCAGGATATAACAAGGCTGATAGGTTATGAGGGCCCATTTTTTGGTGGATTTTTGTTGTCGTTGTTGTTGTTCAAGTTAATAAAAATCCAGTGGTGCTATAACTTTAATAATTGATTACAACACATTTCATAATATCAAATGTCAGCTTTAGGAAACATATCAAGGGCTGTGGGAGGACTAAATGGTGTCACATGATTCTTCACTTTGGTAGAAGGACTTAAAAAAATTTGCAGAGGCTCAGGGGAGCTCTGTTTGTGGATACTCACTGCATAAATATTAAAATACTCAAGCACAGGACAAGGAGAAATTAGGAAATGTAAAGTTTGTCTTTGCCTAACCTGGCAATTTGTGATGTACAGCTTTGTTACATGCAGGGTGAGCACACTTACTGTGAAGGAGATGGGCTGAGAAATTCCTGCAACCTGTTCCTCAAGGAAAAGTACTAAATTTGATATATTGCGGTTTGATCTCTATTGCCGAACATCTGTGGCCAGATCCTCAGCTGACTTCTGACCTTCCATCTTGGGGTGTACGGCCATAGTTTATATTTCAGCAAACATTATTATACGTGCTATTGCAGGCAACACGCTATTTCCCTCAAAGAGAGGCCTGAGATTGATTAAGTTACAGAATGATCACTTTTTGTCCCCCTATAGGGGAATGTTTTCTGTCTAAAGCCAAATTCCTCCTGCCCCCAGAACATTGCTCTCTCTCATATTAAGGAGACAGGACAGCTATTTTTCAGACACTGTCAGTTGATTTATTATACGCTTTCTTCTGATTTCTTCCATCCCTTACACATTACAGAAAGTACAGGCTGACTATCTCTGGGCTTGGGGAACAGTTAGGGAGAAATCCCTGCTCCACTGATGCAACTTCAGACTTTTAGATTTTCCCCATGAGTCTTAGTTACGGTCTGGCACTGGCTCTGCCACCATCATCATTTCAGTGTAGTTTTTCCAGATTTACATCAATTTTAATAGATTTAGAGTTGATCAGCACTTGGAGAGTCTCTCTTACCCATCTTAAGAAAAAAACTGATGGAGTAACTTAGTACGGAATTAGCACATCAAGCATAAGTGCCACATATTTCCTAGAACACAGTCTATCTTCAGGCATGCATGTTCTTGGGAGATAAAGTTCTCTGTAACTGTTTTAGAAGGTTTTGAAGAAGAACTGCCTTCAATAAATAAAAATTGCTCAAGTTGTCATATTTTAATCCGATGGAAATGTAAGTACGAATACACTGACTTTTTGTTGGCAAGCTGCAATTCCAGCGTCTCGTTGTCTTACATAAAATCTTGATTGACCTTCATGCTATGGGAAGACACAAGAGCTGCCTGTTTGATGAAGTATCCAAATCGTTTGCCCTTTTCTGTACCTTTATCCCACCTCATCTCTTAGAAAGCCTTCATTTCCTGAGCTTACCGACCTTGTCAGGGTGGTTCCCTCATCCACTTCTCCTGCCTCTTTATATTGTTCTCTCTGCTCTGTTATTTTCTGTCCTCTGGGTCTAGGGGGAAGCTCACTGTCAGCTGCGGAGGACCTGAAGTGTAACAGTTGGCTTTTTAGGCATTGCCTCACTCTTCTTGCTTTTCCTGGTATCCTCATCAGCTCCTGCAGACTTCAGTCTTTCCTTTTCAAATAAAAGTTCCCTACTAATAGTGCTAAGTTTCTAAGCTGAACTGAATCTGAACTGCCCAAGCTGCTGAACCAAGAATAAGCTTGATCTGTCACTCATGCAATTGTAGATCAGATTAAATCTTGAAGTCAATACTGTTGGTTTAAAACTGTCGGTGTGAGGTGGGCTGCCTGCATTTATTTCAGAGAGGTTTGAATGCTGATGTCTCTGGACTATTTCACAGCCATTGCTCTTCACAGGGGACCAAGATATGGGAGTGGATTTACTTAAGGTAGGAATTCAATTTTCTTCTCCCCCTCCCCCCAAAAAATGTACTTGGTTGAAGGTGTCATCACATATTTCTCTGTCCTGCTGAGACAGGGAGCAAAATAATTAGGTAAGAAAATCAATCCACTCTAAAGGTGTTTATGTACTTTCTAGCCTGCTTAGAAATCCAGCAGAGATTCTCTAATATATGATCTGCTATTTATTTGTGCATAAAGTTTAATTGTTCTTCACATTAAAACACAGATCAGGACCACACCACCAGCTGAGAAATGGCAGATGTCATTCCAGTTTTGGCAGCTGAACGTTCGGGCCTCCAGATGCTTTTAAAAAAAAGTATCTAGATGCTTCCCTTATTTACTCTCACATCCAGTGTTGTCTGTGCTCACTGCAGACCAGTCACAAGATAATGAGAATCTCACTCTATTCATTAGTGAGACAGAGCTTCAGACCTGTCAGGATGATCCCAAAACCACCACAAAGTGACCACACAAAATAATAATTCAGGACAGGAGTCTGGGGTCTGAATCAGACTGATTACTCAGCAGTTACCTAAGAGGTGAGTGTGTTTCTTTCCACATATGTAGTATGTCACTGACAAGTGACATAAGGGAGCAATGATAAATCCATTTATATCACATGCTAATCAAATGTAAAGGGTAATGTAGAGGCACAGGATCTGGAGAGACATGGTGAACCTGGAGACTTAGATTAGACCCAATTGTGTGCAAAGATTTTTTTTGTGCAAGTGTTCCAGGAGTTGTTAAGTCTTTTTAACCAGCTAGGTGGAAAACTTGGTCTTTCGTATCAAAATAGTGATTGCAAAGTGGGCAAAGAGGAATAGTGCACCTTGTATGTTACTCCAGTTTGTTTATGAAGAAAAGGGAGGGTAGACAGAGTGTCATAGCAGATGTCTGCGATACTCAGTACTCTGTTTCATTTCATAGATCCTCTTTGGAGACTCTCTTCTGCCAGATGCTGTGCCAAGGCCAGCACATATTAATTGTTATTGACATACCCAAGTTCAACAGCTTGTGCTGCAGGGGTGACCAGGTTTGCAGGAATGCTTGAGCCACCATCTACAGAAAACAGTGCTGATGCTGAAAGTTGTTCAGAGATCATTCTAGTGACAATGGTGCATAACAACACCGATGATTGTGATGCCCTTGTTGGGCATCAGAGCTGGGGTACCAGCGCCGGGGGTGGCTGTGGTGTGGTGGCAACTGCCTGTGCTGCTCTGCCAGGTGTACATGATGTGGCTCCAGGACAGGCATGACAGTCTGTCCTCTTCTTTGCAGATATGGAAGGACATGGCCTGTAGGTCACTCCAGCAGATGAGTATCTTTCCGGCAAAGCAGCTCAACCAGAAGATGTAGCCATGAAGGCAGCACACTATAGGAAGTCTAGAAAATCAGTTCTCTCAAGTAAGTCAAGTACTTGCAGTAACAAACAAAGAAATCTTGATATGTGTGACATGGAGCAGTGGTGCCATATGTGATGGGTGAAGGCTGCTTTTCTGCCACCCTCGTTGACATTTTCTCAGAGAATTTAGTATGAACAAGAGCTGATTCTAGTATTCTGTGAATGGGCCAAGGTACATGTATCAGCTGGTTTCTGAAGCATAGAACTGATCTCTCATGCCATGAAGTATGAAGTACCATCATGTTTGTTGCCCTTATCTTTGGTAGCTCAATTTCCACTCCAAGCACAAGAAGCAGCAGGTCTATTTTACCAGCTCAGAGTGCAGCTAAACGTGTTGGGGTCCAGTATGACCCTACATGATCGACGGCACTGTAGTGAGTAAATGTTTTGTGGCACAGGATGGCTTTTGCTTAGTACAGATAGCCTCTTGTCTCAAGTGAATCCCTCATCTGTTGACCTCTCCAGCAGCTGTTCTGGAATAGCGCAGAAATGATGAAATCGGTGGGGACATTTCAAAAGCATAGTTTCCCCCGTGTGTTTCCTGGAGCTTGCTCTGACACAAGTGTCCTGTGTGTGTCCTGCTCTCCCCTTGTTGTTACCACACAAACCTCATGATGACTTGGCTCTCTGCATGGTACAGAAACTGTTTTGCACGTTGCTGGGGATCCTGCTTTCATGTGGGCGCTGCTTTTCAAAAATCCCCGACACCACGGATGCAGCTACTCTCAGCCAGAGTGGTCAGAAGAGGCATGGTATTTTAATAGATCCTAGACCATCTATTTACACTTTTGGCATTTCCCAGTGTGCAGAATATCCTGATACAAATTCTCTGACTCCCACTGTACACTCCAATACCCATATTTTTAAAATAGCTCAGCAAACCACTGTAACCTATGGACCAAAGCTCTAAACTAGATGCAAGATCTGATCTGTCTCTGTTCTGCTAAGTAATTGCAGATGAGACACATTAGTGTTCCTTGCCTCATTTTTATCCTTCTGTAAAACTGTGATAGCGATCCTGATTTATTTGTAAAACATGAAATTGAACTGATGAGAACTCCAAAAGAGCTACATGTTCCTATTATCCAAGTGATCTTTTAATTTCTACATCTCAGGACTTCTCTATTAATCCTGTAAAAGTCACGAGTACTCTGTTTACCAGACCTAGTGTACAAGACAGTACAATGACGAAGACTAATTATAAATCATAGAAAAAAATTCTGGAAAACAGATTCTTTTTAACATTTCCATTCTGTGCAGATTTTGTCAGTGTCTTACTATGATGCCAATTGGATTAGGAAGCTTTTTAAAATTTGAATTTATCTTTGCAAAGATTTGTAGCCAAGCCTTTCCAGTTTGTTAAAATGTAATTAGTGTCTGCTTGTTAATATGATGTTCATTGATTTTTAAAGTACACAGACTTCAAAGCTAAAAATAAATAAATAAAAAGAGAGATAATTCAAACCAGAGTGGAACAGCTCGGACAGTTTTACTCTTTTGCCAGGATCCCAAAGCTGTTGTGTTCAAACAATGCCACAGTTTGAGTGGAAATGTGAAGATTAAATCCAAACCCTGTATGTCAGCTTTTTTGAAAATGACTCTCCAGGATTTCAATAAAATGCCCAACCACAACAGATCGTGTTTCGGGGATTCTTATTGCTTTACAGCTTGTGATAGTCTCCTGTTTCTCTAACATGGATTACAAACCAATGCACCTAGTACCTACTAATAAGTGGAATTTTGGTATCTTACACCATAAAGCTCTTTTGAAAGATAATTTGAAAAGGACAAGAGGGGAAAAGGACTCACAAAGATGGTAGATGGTTGCGGAAGCTCCCCGTTACACATCGGTGCAGCGTGACACGTGATGGAAGGTACATAAGTGTGAAACAGAATTTGACTACAGACATGGAGGAAATGATGCAAGTGCTGAAGAGGCAAGTGGAGGTAACTTGAAATTCAGACAGGAATTCAAAGATGTGATTGCGGAATATCCTGATGAGACAGCAGAAGCAACACTAGAGGGTGAGACCTTCTGAAGAAGGAGGCCTGGAGAACAGACAGGTGAGATGTGATATCCATGGGAGAACCCTACCCAAGTCAGAGAATGAAATTAGATAGTGCAGGAGAGATGAAGCTGAGCAACAAATTTGCTCAAATGGAGAATGAAAACAATTCAGAGGCAAAGAAGAAACGAAGGGAAACTACCCCCAAAGACAAAATGACAAGACAGTGGAGACAGCTAGGATTGAGACTCCATAGGGTATAATGAGGAGAGGAAAAAAAGACAGACTGATTTGTCAGAGAAGCAGGAGAGGGGATCCCACCACACCATTATGACATGAGTGTCCATGATGGCAGACAGGTCCCTTGATTGCTTAGAACGAGGGAGGAACAACATGGAGCCAAAAAGCAGAGAAATGCATCATTCTTCCAGAACTGGGAATGTTAGATATGAACCAGTGGCAAAGAAAATAAGGAAAGCTGATGGAAACAAGGATTATCTACTATTCAGGACAACTGGCACTGTGAAAACAGGTCAAAACCAACTCCCAGTGGAGAGAGGACAATGCTTTAAGATACAGGTGCTCCGGTAGCTTTTCCACAGAACTTTTCCAGACCCAATGGAAAATAAGGTAATAAAAGGTGACATGTTTCCTCAGAACTAGCTCTGTGAAGGAAATCTGGGCATGTTTGATCACTGAGAGGCAAACAGCTAAAGCAGATTCTTCTCTGAGGGTGGTCTCCATTTGGCCACTTTTGATACTGGCCTTCCAGGACTAAAATTGCCAACAGTGAGCAAAGCCAGCTTTCAAGTGTAAAACAGGGAGAAGCAGGCGCAAGAGCCCTGTCTGATTTTCATGCTGGGTTTTAACAGATGAGAAAAGAAATATCTTGATAGTGAATATAGTAAGGGACAATGGACCTCAAAAGAATAAAGGCACACTGACAGCAAAGTATTCATCCTGTGCTGGTCCCAGTATAAGAAGATATTTTTTTCTAAAGGTTTTGAAATTGCCATTCACTTTATAATGGCAGATTTACTGTGTGATGCCATCCATGGTGAGCACAGAAGGAGGTCAGCTGTGTGATAACATCTAAGCTTTGATTTCTGTATTGTATACAATATAAGTGTTCTGGTCTCTTTCTGTTCTTTGAAAATCAAAGGGCCACCTAAGTTTTAAAATGGCTTCATAGTCATGCCAGACAGTACTGACAGGAGATGTAGTCAGTGAAAACACTTTACCAAGTGGTAAAAAAGAAAGGGGGAAAGGATGGAGAGAAATCATTGAGTTCAGGATTGTGCAGTTGCTTTAGAAACTGCTTTTTGTAACAATCTCTGGATCTGAGACTTGTCGAGTCACCACATGAGGCTGCAGACGTGGTTTGATTTAAACTGTTTCAATAGCAAGTCTTCATTACTGTGGTTCGCTTTGACTTAACCAAGAGCATAGATAAAAGCATCTCTGTAGACAGACACTAAATAGAAGATCATAAATAGAAGTTTAGGCGATGGTAACTTTCAGAACGGGGATGATGCTGATGACCACGAGGGAGCAGCAACTGTTTTCTTTGATACTTCTGAAGCCAGCAGGGATATTTGTCTACGGATTTTTCCATGAATGTAGCACACTGATTTAAACATAAGTTTAAATCACCAGCAGCCAAAATAACAGTCAGTGAAGAGTGGAGAACTCAGAAGGTTGAATGTGTTGTCAGGATCTTCTCTAAGTCAAATTTTATTTTAAAAATCATCTTAAGGATTTACATCTCAGTGGCATTATTTGGGGGGGTCCTGGGAAAGAGAAGTTGCTAGGGAGAATGCTCTTGACACAACTGCTTAATTGATCCTCTCAGTCTTGGTGTAAGAAATAAGGTCAGACCCTTTAGGTATGGGACAGGTGGCAAAGACAAGCAATGCTGTGGTAAGCAAGCAGCGCCATAAAGTGAGAGAGAAGGTAATGAAAGCAAATTGCAAGGGGTCTGTTAGTTGTAAAAAGGCAAGCAAAGAATTGAGTCATGATGTAGTGAGCTTGAGGTATTTACTACATACGGCAGCGGCCAAAAAAGTCAAAGATTTGGCTATGGCTGTGCCCTCAGGAGCCCAACACAGTGAGAGATATGATGCAGCATTGCCTGGGCTGCCCTTGAAATGGAACCTGCAGCACCGAGAAGGACAGAGCAAATGAGCAAGGAATCAAGAAAAGCAAAAGGCAACACTGTAAATACTTGAAATAATTAAGAGGAGAGAGGATAGCATGCATCCAAACACACTAAAAATCATTGATACAGGGGAACTGAAGCCCTGTAAGGGTGATCAAGAGCTTGCTTTAGGCAACACACAGTGAAAATTTGCCCATGGAAGAGAAGTTGTAAGGTGGGTAGCAATCAGTCAGCAAAGGATTAGATAACGCACTCAAGAGAACGAGGCAGGATAAAGTGATGCTAGGTGTAGGGCCTTGGATTTGAGGACCCATGAGGCCCTGTCCAGCTTAATCATCTACAATTCCATGGAGGCAGCAATGAAAGACCAGTATTGTCTCCCTGAGAATTAATTTCGTTAGGTATGGACTTAGGTCACATGTTACGAATAGGTCTCTCTTATGTAGGATTCTAGTTTGGAGTTTGCAGTGATTGATGGATTCATTAAAATGTCATCACTGAAACAGACAAGAATTTTCTGTTTCAAAATAAAAAAAATTATGACAGAAACAGCAAAAGAGCCTTCTGCTTTTCTTCGTGATTCTTTCAGCAGCTTGATATGGTTCAGGAGACTGCTTGGTGGGAGAGAGAGGAAACAGGATAAGAAAGGATTAGCAGGAGATATCAGCATTTCATTTAGATCTTTGACTACCTGATTGCTCTTAAATTCTACCTCCCAGTATCTTTCTCTTTGTTTTTCTCAAGGTTGCTTAAGCGTTATTCTGATGCTGAATAATATTTATGCTGTGATCTCCCATTTGGTCTGGAAAAGGCACTTACCCAGATTCTCAGGTAGTTATGACTGAGCTTTATCCTACAGACCTAAGTGGAGTTGCACTTGAAGAACCAGCCCACTGGATTACTGCTTGTACAGCTGTGCTGTCTTTTCAAAGCCAAATTAGTCAGTATAGAAAGATTTTCTCTACAGAATTTGGCTGTCATTCTTGTGACAAGTAGATCCCATGGGCCAAATTAATTATAGTATTTTACTGATGTCAGTGATGTTACCCCAAGTGTGAATTTGGCCCCATTGTTCTAAGGCTAATAGAGATTTTTTTTAAATGAAAGTGGATCATAAAATATTCTCAGATTTTCATCTGGTTTTGCTTATAGTAATTATCCTTTCCTGGAGCTGAGTAGTAAAGAAAATATTCATATTCTCCATTGTCTGGCATAAATTGCAGTACTTGTTTGCTGCAGCCCAAGACACAAGCTACAGACAGGAATTGATGCATTTGCCCATGTGTGTATGGACAATTAACCACTTTCTCCACAGAAGCAGCAGCACAGCAAAGGCTATTAAAGTTCTCTAGTATCAGTGCTATATCAGTGAAACACATTGATTTGCAGTGGCTTTTTATACTTTAGAAGGAAACTCTTCTGGCAACAAGTGCATCAAGCAACATTGAATTCCACCCTTTGTTATTAATGGTGACAAAGACGTGTTCTTTTTAACAGGTTTTCATTTTTTTGAAATAAAATCTGTGAAGCTTGCAGAATTAATGCTACAAGAAGCAGCCAGCATGTATTTGCTGACAGCTTGCACCCAGTGAGGTCACAGAAGATCTGGAATGTGATTACAGTAAAATTAGCTGAACCGAGCAGCTACTACAGGTGGTTCCTACTCCTGATCTGGATAACACACCCGAAGGAAAGCACAGTTGGGACCCCACTGCTACCGTTTTGGACAGAGAGGCTGGTTATTTCTGCCTGGCCACTGGTGGATTGCGCTTGCTGTGGATCACAGCTAGTGCTCCCGAATTTGTGTTGGGTGAGGTCTTTGCAGAAATGCCGAGAACCAGAGGAGTCTGGTTGAACTGTTGTGTCACTGTTCAGCGCAATCTTTCCATTACAAATGTGAGGAACATCAATGAAAATGCCATATAAGGAGCAGAAGGAACTTTACAGGGCATAAGTTTATTTATAGCAAACTTTAAGGCACAAAGTCTGCAGCTGGAGCTCTGCATCCCTCTCTAAACCACCGGGGCTCCTCACATACTTTTGTTGACCAAACCTTTTGGTGACGTTTACATTGCCATGGAATAGTCCCAGAACAGAATTGCTCTTGATTTACAAAAATGCATCAAATAGTTTAAGACTTTAACCTCCTGAATAAATGGTTAAAGAAATAGATGTGAAAATGAAGGATGCGGAGCTGGTTCTGCCTCTCAGGCTTAGCAGTCTGTCTCTGCAGATGCTTCTGAGGATTCATCTGGGGAAATCAACCTTCAGAGCCCACAAGAACTGAAAGAAAACATGGTGCAGAATGAGTTCTTACTATCTGGGCTCAGTAGCCACTATCCTAATGCACTCCCGCAGGGTATCTGGCCCTTTGCATGTTTAATGAAGAATAAAGACCAGTTCTACCTCTGTGGTGCTGATGGTGGGAATTCTTGAAAAAGAACTGCTGATATTGGATCAGCCCTAAAAGTAGCGGGGAAAGCTATTCTGTTATTATGCAATTTTCTTTTCTTTTTGTTGTGAGTAGGGGTGGAAGAAAATGCAGAGAGATTGACCCTGTGCCCATTTTAAACAGTGTATCTGTGAAAACTGCTTCTTGATGAAAGGAAAATAATGTCCTAAGCAAACAGATATGATGTACCCTAACAAAACAAAACAAAAAGACAAGAGGGATCTCTAGCGATGTCTTTTTCTTTTCACAAGAACAAGGGAAAGCAGCAGAATCTATTGTGTTTTCTGGAAATCTATGGGGACTCTCTTAAAGACAGACCATTAATGAAAGAGGACTTTCATGCTGGATTTCTCCTAACTTGGTATTAATGTTTAAATACTCTTTTTTTCTGCAGAGTTAAAGATCTGATTTCAGATGGTTTTACTGTCAATGCCAGGCAGAATTTTCAGCAGAATAAATTCCACTCCAATGTATATAGGAGAAATGTCAACTGGACTTCAGGGCTGTTTCTCCTGACTACTGCTCCTTGGTGTGTAGGAGCTCCCTTTTTTGCCATCTGTTTGTCTGTCAGGCCTTCAGAGAGCACTCTGTGACTTCAGTGCAATTCTAATGTCCCATTAAAATAACTCCATTTATGCACAACCTGAAAATACAGAAGCGTGAAGGAGAAAACAGTTCATTTACTGCAGTAGGGAAAAGCCAAAGACCAGCTCTCTCTGAGCCTTTAAAATTAGATTGAGAAAAACATGTCTGCTGTCAAAGATTGTCTCCTAGTGATGTCTCCATGCACTGATGTTCTCCTGAAGGATGAGTAGTTGTTTCCATTTTTAATGGGTGTAGTGATACCCAATTGCCCTCAAAAATGGTTGAAGTTGGAGCAAAGCTTTCCTAATGAAACCAGGTAAAACTGCCAACTTCAGGACGTCTAATAAAATCCTGCAATTCATGCCGGTTGTGCTGATATTCACAAGCTGGTGCGCAGTTTAGTGTCAACACAGGAAATTTACTGTAACAGGTGGAAACCAGGCAGTGCTTGGTAATGCCATGTTGTGCTGCTGCTGGAGTCAGAGTAACTCAGTAATTTAACACTGGAGATTTTAGATGGGTGTAAATTGCAGAAACTGAATGTAGCTCTGAGGGAGCTGAATACATCAGTATCAAAAACAGGACTGGTTACTAATCACAGAAACAAATACTATCTGTTTCTATACTGATCAGGTTGAAAGCAAGAGTTACAAAGTTGTTTCCAAGCCTCCAGGCCAAAATGTTTTTCTTATAGCAGTCTATACTTCATATCAGCATCTCTTGTGGACCCCCTTACTTCATAAGGTACAAGGGAAATTCCAGGGAGCTAGAAGTGAACAAATGTTTAGTTATTTTAGAAGGGTGAAGGAGATGATCCCCTTCTCCTACCCTCCCCAAGTAAATATAGACCTGTTAACCTGGTGTCAGTTCTGAGACAACTGCAAGAAAATCAGCTGTGCAAAATAGTCAACATCTAGTTAAAGAGATGGTGACATAAATGACACCAGTCAGTATGGTTTTCATAATAAAAATGACTGTACAAAATAGTTTTAAAATGTCACTAGCCAAAATGTCGCACATGTTAAATGAGTAAACCAATGTATCAGAACTGAAGAGTATCAGGAGGGTATTTTTATCAAGGTTCTGCAATGATCTGTTCTTGCTCCTAGACTATTCATTATTGTTATCAAGGATTGCAGATACGCTGTAGTGGTAAATAAACAAGATGGGTCAAGTCTGCGAGACAAACTGCAACACTTGGTAGACTCCTCTGAACATGTGTTTTTAAACAGCAAAACGCAAGGTCATACATTTGAGAACAAAGACTGCAGATGACAGTTTACGTCCTGGAAGCAGTGACTGTGAAAGCCTTGGCCCAGATACAGGCTGTGGGCTTTGTCAACAGATACATGCGGACAGACTAAATCCAATCGCAGCCATTCTAAGATCTGTTTGTGTTAAATCTGTATAACCAATTGTTCTCATTAGCCAGACCATCCAGTTCTCAGCCACTGTGCAGACTTCAGTGAAAGTTTGCCTATTTGGGACAATTTTTCCTCATTTTTCCACTAGCTAGAAGAAGGCAGAAAGTGCGTGATTTTGAACTTGAAACTTATTTCGTTGCTCTCTTTCTGAAATGACTTATCTGCAGTGAATATCCTGCAATTGTGAACATCGCCAGTTACCACTGCCGATTAGTTTTAGGGTGTTTCTGCCCTAAAAGAAGAAGGAAGGAGGCGTTCTGGAAATCAGATAGTTCAAAACATCACTAAAGACCTGTTGGATAGATGGTGATGTTGGACTCAACAGATCACTTGCATTCTTGAAGCTCATAAACTCTTCAAGACTGAGCAGTTCAGATTGTTCTTCCTTTTACATAAGAAAGAATTTTTCAAGTATTCAAATGGTAAGAAATGCCAGGATTAAGGTTATCTGTGCAAACTGATTTTCTTCTGACTTCTCATTGCATTACTACTATTGATTTTTCCATAGGCCCCCTAGTTTATTGACTTGCTATTGGCATTATTTTGAACACAGGCTTCTGAATTCTGCGTGACTTCTGAAAAAGCAACGTGAGCTTTAAATCACTGGGGTGCCCTTGGGAAATATCATCCCACTGAGTCATCACTGAGCAGGTAAGCTGCCAAAAATGAGCATCAGCCAGCCCCACAGGTGGGGATCTACCACAGGTAAGGAACCAGAAGGGTTTTCCTTACTCTCTTGGACTTCCCACCCTCCTCCATATGACACCAGGGAGGTGTTTCACAGCCTGAGCAGGATGGAGTGGGGAGAGAGAAGACATGGGGTGATAGTGAAGGAAGCTTCTTGGCTGTGACACAGGGTGGGAATCAACCACATTACAGTGCCGGGTGGTTGGAGGTTTAGTCTTCGGTCCATAAGAAGAAGGATCGAAAGAAGCAGGCTGGCTGTTACAGTGCCGTTTGCTGCACTGGCCCAATCAGGCCATTTCTGTGGAGGTACTTACTTGTAGCCTGTGAGCACAAGCTTTGGTACAGATAATGGAAAAATGTGTTGTTAAGCTCTAGAAAGGGGTAGCGCGCACATACACACTTGCCTGTGTTCTTCTAGCTAGGGACACTCCAAGGTCACGTAATCTGGATATTTGTCTGATTGATGGTAAAGTGGTCGCCACCCCCCTCACCCGGCGCAGGGCTGCAGCCTTTGCATTATCTGCTGGAAGTGGCATATTTTTCTCTCTGGAAAAGGTTTGCCACCCTTTGCCAGACCACCCTAATTAAAGATTCATGCTTTTTCAACACTGATCAAGAGCAGTCCTTTTCTGCACTTTTTGGTGAAGCTGGATTGCCTTCATAACTCTGATGTTTCTGTGCCCTTTCTTTCCATGAACTACAGCCTGTCCTTCCTGCTGGCCTGATTAGCACCCGTTAGCACAAACCCAAATAACAGCACAGCATTTTCACTGGAACGACCTCAAAGACTAATCAAACCTCTCAGAGCTTCTATGTATAGCAGTAAAGTAAAAATGGAGCTACAAGCTGAGAGAGCAGTATTAGGTTAAAAACTCGGCACCATAGCACAGTGCTTGTATTTTGTGATGGTGACACACGGTTCCTTCTTTTTGTTTAGACTTTCTGGCCAAGCTATAATGTTAGATGTTGTTTCAGAAGGTGATACATGTCTGATGGTGAACTGCTAAGGCACAGAGCCTAACTGGTCTTGCCTCCACTGTTCTTCAGTTTGCAACTTTCCAGAACTGGAGTATCCTCTTCTAACCAGTGTCCTGGCATAAGGAGTGATTGGGGTTTTTTAAATCAAAATGCCTCAAGATGCTGGTTTGCTTAAGCAAGTGGATTTGGCTTTCTAATGAAGTATGGCTGTGAGAGCCCTCCCTACACAGGCTTTTTTTCTTCTCCTGTCTTCCAAGCTGATTTGCCCTGCTACAACTCTTGTGTTGCAAAGGCAGGAAGGCTCCTGGATTTCCTCTCTTGAGCCGATGAACATCACTTAGCATCCAGCCAGAAGCCTTGGTCAGGATGAAAACAATATTGAATTTAGCAGGTCTCATTTATTTAAGAGAGTAAAACGTCTTTCTTTTCAAAGTGCTTCTCTTTAGCTTTCATTTCCTGTGCACAGAGTAGCTTTGTCTTGAGTACAATAATTAAGTTGTTGACCTTCCTTAGAGGTCAAACATAGCTTCCCTTTAGAGAAAGATAAAAACAAGCAATAATAGATACTTTGACTGGTCTAAGGTACTTAGTCTGCGTATCTGTGATGTTGCCGTAATTTCTGCTGGATGTTTTTGCCAAGATAATTCAGGATGAGATGCTGTTGATCCATTTATTTTGGTAGGTACCCAGGATTTACTGAAGTTATCTTTCCCCCAGTCTTCATGAGAAAAAAAATACTGTAACTACATCAAAGAGTGTGAAGTAGGATGTGTACGCTCTAATGAGAATGTTTCATGTGATTTTTAACATGGCATTTTGCTCTTTTTAATGATTTTTTTCTCTAATCTGCTTAGACTTTTTTTTTCAATAGCAAAGGTAATAATGGAGAAGCCCAGACATCTTCATGCATAATACAAGCCACATTGCTATTCTTTTTATATTGCTTTTCTTTTTGTGTGTAAACAAATTTAGATTCTCCTTTTAAAATTACCTGTTTCTAATGCTTATGTTTAATTCTTGTTTACTTGTTTTTAAGAATGACTGCTAATGGGTACTCGTGTTCCTAATAGTTCTATGTTATGTTCCACATAGTATATGAGATTATGTCAGCAATTCGATTCCCAGTAGCTGTGCCTCTGCGAGTAAGCAAGGCACTTGGGTTATCTGATTAGTCCCTATAAGTATTAGCAGTGAGTTTGAATTCTTTTCTATAGAAGAAGCTTGAGATCTTGCCCATGGCAGGGATGCTGGAGGGGAACACAGTATCCTTTACAAACATAGGAAGAAATAGAAATCCCCACAGGCGGAAGAAATTAATTAATTCCCATGATTTGAGGCTGCATTGCCAATTTGTGCAAATGGCAATAGATGCTGGGATTTTACAGCACGCGGGAGGAGGAAAAGCAAATATAGGCACTCCGTCCCCTGTACTGGAATAGACTGGGCCAGCCTTAATGCTTCTGAATTATTAAACCTTCTGTTCTAAACCTTCATACTCCCTGTACCCTTTGTGTTCCTTCCAGAAACCCTCTTTAGGCCTTTCAAGTTTCTTTTTCTGGGGCAGACAGTAAAAGTAAGTCTGCAAGTGCAAGTGTGTATATGGCCATATAAAGCAATCAATGTACACATACTCTTAGAATCAAAAGAACTAAATCACGTCGCAGCTGAGATCAAGCGTTTGCTCCATCTCTTGCTGTTGTGGCGCTTCGTAGCTATTAATACATGAGCAATCCTCTCCTCATTCACCAAACCCCTTAAATTCATCCCACTGTCCCATCATGGTGAATTAAAGTTAAATATGCTTTAATGAAAGGGGGGCTAAGTGGAAAAAGTCAGGCTTAAGCAAAGCATCTTTTTTGTTCAGAAGCAAAAGAGCAATGCTGGTATCTAATTGTGGACCCCAGGGAAATGCCTCGATACTGAAGTGGTCAGCACCATGTAAAAACCTCGCAAGAGACGGGTATTCTCCGCTGCCAGCAGTCACGCAGACGTGTGTGGGCACCCCTCAAAACCCCTAAGTAGAAGCTATGGTTGCAATCCTTTCAGCCATTTTAGGACTTTGTAGGTAAATGTGGTCCAGCAGCAGCAAAAGGCAGTTCTGGTTTTAATAAAGATTAAAAAATATTTTTGAATGACCCTCCTTGTTCCTTACTATTATATGGTATTAAAATATAAGAGCGCAGCCAAGGAGAATAGAAAACAAAGAGAAAAGCCTTTAAAAAAAATTCCACTATTTTATATCCTTTCCCTACTAACCCACCACAGAACTCGAGGGTGGGGGATTCGAGGGCTGAAAGAATCTTCATATGGTGCCAAAAATTCCCCACAGATCTCTCTGGTCCCTCCGCTTTTGGCTATTTAAAGCAAACACATTGTGTTTGAGATGCTAGTTTAGATCCATTTTCCATATGAGGAGGTGGGATGCAATTAATTAGCTGTTCTTTTGATTTCTAAGTATCACATGTACATTTCACAAGGGCATGTACTTTTGACAGAGGCTAGAAAAAGGAAATAAAATACAAGCTGCGCTGTTTAAGTCTTCTGGGTACAAATGATGCATCAGCAGGGGGTTATCATGTGTATTTTATTGCTACCAATGCTGATTGAGTCATACGAGCGTTAATACAAACCTAGCAAAAAAATCTGGATGAAATCAAAGTAACAGGGTTTAAAGTGTTTATTTTAGTCATAATTGCACTGTTTTTACATAATGTCTTTGATCTGTAGGTTGAAAAGAGGCAAAGCCAGTAGTCCACAGTAGAACAAACCAAAGATAAACTTCTCTGTGGAGTTGAAGAAAATCAAGTCCTTAGTCATACACACATAGACATAGACAGTGGGGAGGTGAAACCGAGACTCCAGCATGCCAAAAAATACAATTCATTGCCATTTCAGCTAATGAAGTCCCTTTTCTGGATTTCACAGTGACTGCATTTATTTTAAACTTTATATGGATTGTCTTCTACAGGAAATCCAGTGTAACAAAACAGTCATGTAAAATGATGGGAAAAATCTTTACACCTCCCATCCAGCACAAGAAAAATAAAGAATAAAGCTCCCAAACTGGAAGGATCAGCTAAGTCCTCCAGGTTCATTGTCAGCATGGAGGTCCAGCTGCCCTCACTCCATGGCCCTGTTGGCCACAGATGGTCCTGGAGACCCCTGAGAGGTTCCCTTCCACACTGGGAGCCAATTTCACCATCACAACAGCAATTTGTTGCCTATGTCAACTTAACAAAATGACCAAAATGCCTTTGTCTTGCAGAAGCAGCAAAGTCCTGCGTATCTGCTCTCCTACCAGGATTGACTTTCCTCATCAACCTGCAGACGTAAGGCGCTGCAGCACCCAAGTGACTGCCCTGTGACCTCTAGGGTCAAGGAATGAACCAGAATAAACAAGCCCCATTGCCTCATTTATCTGCCTTTTTTTGTTTGGTTGGCTGGTTTGTTGCTTGGTTTGGTTTTGTTCTGTTTTTTGTTTTGTTTCCTAAAGCTAAGGAGCATCTCCTAACAGAAATGCTTGCAGACTGAGGGAGGACACAATGATACTTTTTCACTGCACAAGCCCTTTGTCATCTTTATGTCTACCCAGAGGAGAGAGGAGGTTTGTAGTGGAACTATTGCCTTTTTATAAGATCTAGTGATGTGGCTGGGAAAACAGACTAGATTTCTGTCGCAGAAGTCCTTTCTCAGGTGCGTCTTCCACCAGAAAGCCAAACATGTTTAGCGTATGCAGTGAGTCCCTCCCCTTGTATTTGTTGAAAATGTATGAGCGTTATTGCATGACAATTCTTTTTTTTCTTGTCCAGAATGATCCCTGGATGGTTTCACGCAAGCTGACTCTCCCAAAGCCCTCTCTGAATGTGCAGAGGAAAAGGCAGGTTCCTTTGTGGGGCATCTCAGACCCAGAGCCTATCACAGCTGCACCAAAATGCTCCGGTGAGTAATTCACCTCTCACTCAGCTCTGGGGGAAACCCCAAGGATGCTATCGGCTACAGGGATCCGTGTGAATCCTCCCACCAGTCTACTGTCCCGTGCACTGTTGGTATATATATGCATGTTATTGCAAAAGTGCATCGGGCTATAATGAGAAATGTTTCAAAAACAAAGCTATAAAATTCTTAACTCAGTAACTTTAAATGAATTGTTTAGGTTGTTTCCTTCCACACACCCCACCCCCGTTAACTTATTCTTGAGGGGAATGTATTTATGGAGCCATGTGCTTCTCACATGATTGAGGCTAAAAATAACTTTGGAAACTCATTCCAGCTAAAACTTAATTTAAAATCTAGTTTGCCGGCCTAACGCAGACTGTAACTGGTTTCTTAATGTGGTTTCTCCATTTGTAGCAAGAGCCTTGACCAGTCTTTTGAGTGCTGATTATTTCTGAATTTCCTGTACTCTACTTCTATTTAATAATAATAATTATATATATACATATATATACACACACACATACACGTTCCTAAGCCTCAGGAATCCCCCAAATTACACACATTTATTTTCTCTCTATGGTCTGGATTTTCAGTTGGGCAACAGGCAAACTTACTTTCATAAATGCATGTGTTCACTGTGGAGACAGAATCAGCCCAGGTTTCTTGTTTCTTTGTTTGGTTGTTGGTTGTTTTTTGAGAGAGAGGGACTTATCAGACATTGCAAGTATATTGTCTAAGTAATTAACTATTTTCCCAGGTTCTTTTTGTCAGCAACTGGCAGATCAGATGCTTCAAAATGTCTGGATCCTTATGGGTCAAATCCTTCTTCCATGTAATTCGGTATGAGTTTAAAGCCAAGATTGTAGCCCGTAATAGACAATTACACAACCCATGGAT
This sequence comes from Streptopelia decaocto, assembly GCF_964273445.1. Classification (NCBI taxonomy): domain Eukaryota; kingdom Metazoa; phylum Chordata; class Aves; order Columbiformes; family Columbidae; genus Streptopelia; species Streptopelia decaocto. The sequence goes on from NC_138656.1 coordinate 6,248,505, forward strand.
GAAAGGGATGTTTCCTCCTTGTCCTAGATAATTAAGTCCAGTGGAGAATCTTTCCATTCCCATCACTAGTTGTTTTTTTTTAATTGGTCTTGAGATGACTGTCTCCTGAGCTCCAAGGGTTGAAATCCTTTAGAAAGGAGATTTTCAGCCTGTAGCTTCTGAATCTGTGAGGAAGCAACAGGCAGCTAAGAAAATCAAATGTTTTGTCAATAAGCTCAGGAACTATACAGGGATCCATATGTCTGCTGAATAAAATGCAGCAGTCTACATTAAAAACTAGATGAAAGACCACTGATTTTGCTAATATAATGCTGTGGAAGAGATTCTGGTCTCCTAGAAATGCTTAGATTTGTGGAGAAATTCTTTGCTCTTCTGCTTTCAACACTTTTCTGTCTGAATCCCACTACTCATTTTTACGGTGCTAGGCATTATTTATTAAAAAGCATACTCCGTTTTCCTTTCAGAAGTCATGTCATTTAATGATGCTGCATGGTCTCTGTCCAATCATACAGAAGAGGTAGTTTCCCTTTGTATAAATCAGTCGCTAGTTTAACTAGGCATTGTTTTGTCCACTGGTATGTCTGCTCCCTTCTCTCCTTTTGGTCCTTCTAGGTCCCTTCTCATATGGGAAAGTTCCCTTCACCCTGGTTGTCATGTGCAATTTTTTATCTACTGGTTTCTAGTTTTGATATAGAGTTATCACTTAAAGCACCAACTGAAATGACAGCAAGAGAATATTTAAAGCATTATTTTCTCTCCATCCTTCACAGCTTTTTCTTCTGACTGCTTCTCCCCAAGCAACTGTCGATCATCTACACTGGCACTCAGGTTAGTAGGGTTCCTCTAGCATCAAGTAACTCATGAGAGTATTTTTGCAGTATCATTTCTGCTACATTTTTCTGCTCTGACTTTCTTCATTGTTGCGTTGTCTGTTTTGAATGGAGTTTCTTCCTATTTTCCTTCAGCTTTGTTTACCTTTATCGCTTTTGTGTTATCTGCCAAATTTAGCACATCAGTTCAATCTGTGTTTATGTATATATATACACACATACAAATACATATGTGTTTATATTATTCTACTCTTTTTTAAATTTTTACTGTTTAAATAATTGTCAGTCAGTGGTAGAATTTTGCCCTTTCAATCATGATTGTTAAGTTCATGTAATAATTTCTGGTAAGGGCCTTTCTGCAAGGCCACATAAGCTTTATCTGTTATTTTGCTGAAAGAGTCAAAGAATGCTAGTGCACTGGAGAGATATAATGTCTCTTTTCATGTTATGCTTGCAAGTCTTCTATTTCTTTCATGATCCTATCAACTACTTTACTTGGTACTGATGTCTACAATAAGGACATGCCATTATAGATGTAACCACTGCACTACATGAACCAGAACTGTTTGTAGTCTGTTTCCAAGAGGATTGCCATGTGTTTTCTAGAGACAGGATTAGAGCTGCCATACTAAACTCATTTGAAAAGATATTGCAGGCTTGATGATCACAAGAAGGAGACAAAACACAGCAATTTAAACATTTACACGTGTTAAATGCTGTCCGGTTGAAATCAGTTTTACAGGCAATCATATAAGTTTGTTCGGAATTCCTGAGGGGGTTCACGCTCAGCACCCTTAACAATTGCTAGTATTTTTGTCATCTAATGCACCAACAATCAGTAGCTTTTAGTTCCACACACATTCAATTGATCTCTTTAAGACCTAATACCTCAAATTGGATTATTAGCCAGGAAAAACCATGCCTTCCAGCCCTTTTGTATCCCATATCTGTTGTACACATAGATTTTTCTATCTATTTCAGTTAGAGGGGGTGATTTTTTTTTTTAATTGGAACTGTTAAATTAGCGAAAGTCCTAAGGAAGGTGAGGTTAACAGCAAAACAGCTTTTCACTGGTATAGTTTATTCCTCCAGACTGGAACACAATTTATGGTTGCATCGTCTCTACCTGCAGAGAGGGGGCAGTTGCACCACAGTATTTAAGTATCACGGTTCAAATTAGAAGAGTTAAACTGATACAAAAACACTGTGTCTTTTAGCCTCAAGGAACCATGGGGAGTTAAAAGGGCAGAAATCAGATTTAAAGCATTTCAGTAAACGCATGCTAAAAACTAGCATTTATCACAGAATGATTTGTTAGCAGAATTTTAAGATGGTTGGAGGGGGCACAGGTTATTTGCTACAAAAGGCAGGAAATTCAGAGTCAGCACTCCCCTGTGCACCGTCACCTTTGTTGCGTGTGTGCGCTGGAACCCGTGCTCCGTTACACACAGTATATTGTGGGCTTTGGCTGCTCATCAGTTGTCTGTGCACTCTGGTTTCTGCAGCCTCCTGTGACTGTGGTGGCCTCCAAACTACCGGTACTCAACAGCAGCAAATGCCACCAGGGGCAAGATTCCCAAATGCTCCCAAATGCAGGTTTTAGGCCTCGTGAAGGCAGCATTGCTCAGGAGCTGGGAGTTAAAATGGGGGTTTGTCTTCTGCTTTGGAGTCTTTCTGACTTCATTACTTCCTCTCTATACATGCTGGTGTTAGAAATGCGAGTTTAAAAAATATCCCACTAATTCAATATACTTTGTAGCTTGAAGTTTCTAGGCTTTAAGGAAAAAAAAAGGTGGGGGGTATTGTGAGATTAATCATAAGAACAGAACGGCAGATAACAGTCCAGGCTCATAACTACCACAACCACCCCCAGTGATTAATTACACGAGGTACAGCTTATGTGTGGACCAAACTCTGCACAACTCCAGGGGACTAGGGGCAGGTATCTGAGGACAAAACCTGGCTCGTTGTTTGGCAGGGACAGGGATTTGGAAACCCCATCCACGGCTTCATCCATCAAAAAAATCAAAGGACGGCAAGCAGTAGACAGAGTTCTGTTCTCTTTGAAACAAAGAGCTGCCAAAGTGTTCATGTCAGGCTTTTTTTTATGTCTTTTTTCCTTTGGGCAGGCAGGGCTGGGTTGCAGCCAAGCTGCTCACAGCCTCATCCACACCCAAAGAGTTTATTAGGCATGCACGTGTTGAGGGGAGCCCAGTAACAGTTTGTGTGCAGGGGGTTTCTTAAAGCATATTGATGATTTGGAGTGTCTGCTTCAGCATCTTGCTGTGTCCTTTAATGAAACTACTGGCAATTAGGTAGTAATTTTTGTTTTCATTCGGTTTGCATTTCTAAAAAGCATAATTTCAGCAATTTTTCTCTGTTTTTACACACACAGCAATTGCATTAGACAGGAAGAATTTTCTAAATTGAGTTAAACTTGAATCAAATAAATGAAAACCTATTTTTAAAAAGCACTGTGGTACTTTGCATTCTTAAAAAAATTCTTGTATTCCCAATTGTTTTTCAGTAAACTTTCATCGGTCTGTTTAAAGTTCTGCAAGTGTGAATATTCATATTTCAAACATCTGGCTTGCAAACCAAGCATTTCAGATGTACTATATCCTCGCTTCCTACAGAATTGTCAGTAAAACTTCAGCAACAACTGACACGTTTCCCCGCCAAGGGCCAGTTCTGCGTTATTCACACAAATAGGCTTTTTTTCCATTGACTGGAATGGGAGCAGAATCCATCCTGAAATAGTGGCCCCCTGGTTTAATCCATGACAAGAGACAAACAAATAGACCCTTTGAAATGAGTTTCATCTTTTGTGTCCCATTTGTTGTCTGAAGCAGGTGTCAATTGGATCTTTTCCTGTCTGTCTGTGGTTGAAAAGCAACATGTAGTTAAACCCACTTGTAAATTGTAGCATTTAACAGAGGAACTCCCCAAGGGATCTTCTAAGAAGCTACTTGAGGTTAAGTGCCAGCAGTCAAAAAAGGGTTAATTTCCCCCACTCCTCTCCATTTCTCATTCTGTTTCAAGTTATTTCTTGTTTAAAACAGATCTCTCTAGTGTATCCATATACAGTAAAATGACTCTTCATACACAAGGGGCTGATTCTGCTGCGCTAAAGTTCATTTATTTGTAAATCATTTAAAAGAATTTCCTTTTATAGTGGGCCCAGCCACGAATTTTCTATTTTCTTGAGCCAGTAATCTTATCAACCACCTGCTTTGTGGATCTAGCACTAGAAACAGCCTCAGAGTTTTTAACCTTGTGAAGAGGCGACTCTGGAACCAAAACTGCAAGAGGCTGGCCTGAATGCCCTGCCATTTGATCACACTGGTGGACTATCCAGAAGAAAAAACCCACCACCAGCAGCTTCAATAGCAACAATAAGCCCACACATCCCACATTTTAAGAGAATGACTTAATATATAAGAAAATACACTGGAAATATATAAACTGTTATGTGATATAATTGCATAAAATGAACAACAGTTATAGCCAGCACAATGGAAAGACAAAGTCTGGGCTTGATCAGATGGGGCTGTGTTGTTATTCAGTGGCACTTGCCCCATTTTTGTACCTGTCTTTCTAAAGCCTCCTGTGAGGATCTGTGTAGTGTTATACCACCTCTTGAAGACTGTTCTCACTGCACTGGGATGTTACAGATAAACAGAGAAGAAAAATCTCAGTTGCTGATTAGCAGCAAATAGCAGCCTCGGGCAGCAAGGTGGAGCTCCAGGTATTGCTTTTTCTGTGGCATTTTGTTTCACACTTGCTGTTGTCTTCAGGGTACTGGAGGAGCAAAAATCTCCTACAGACAGGTCAGCTGCCTTGAATAAACACGTACTTTGATCTCCAGTGGTTTCCTCGGTCATGTGTACCAGCGTGTTGCAGGTTCAAACTGTCCTCCCTCCCGCCCCCTCTCAAGCGCTGAGCGCTGCTGCAGACCCGCTGTAGCTGCCCAAAGCAGAGCCTCCCGCCAGCCCAGCCCTGCCTGGAGCAATTTCTCCAAAACTTCTGCCTCTAGCAGGACTGGGAGAGCTATTTTAAGTCTCTTTTCCCCAGGCACTGGTGGGTGCTCTCTCCTCCCTCTTCTCTGGCATGCACCAGGCATCAAGTCTGCTGGAGAGGTTCCTGGGCACCGTTCTCCAGCTTCGCCCTGTGTTCTAACTATCTCTTCCGTATCCACTGAGGCTTTTGCCATCCCGCTGTGGACAGCAGGTGAAGCTGTTGCGATCCAAATTCCTCTTGAGAGCACCAGCGATGTGCACATTTGTTTGCCAGACAGTACACTTGAAGCTGGGTAGCAGAGAACGTTTTTCTTAGAATTAAATACTTTAGATGAAAGGCCCCAGATTCTCTGTTTTCTTTCTCCTTTACTTTATTTGACAGAATGTCATCCTCCTTTAAAGGCACATTTCAAATGATTCCTGCCCTCTGCTGCCTGGCATACCCCAGGGCGTCTATCACTCTTTGCTATTACAATGATAATTGCTGGTGCTCTGGCATCGCAAACACGGGCACTGCTATGTTAAAAGCTACACGAAGGCAGGACACAAAAACCAGCCTGTGGGAGCATCTAATCCAACTGCCCATCCTGAGTCCGGCAGAAATGAATCTGAGACCTCAGCAACTTAATAAAAAACATGAAGGGAAGGGACACGTATGAGTTTAAATGATTTCTTCACCTGCAGTAATAACTGTGAGCCTGTTCCTGCTGGTTCCTTACAGTGTGCCAGGTGGCTGCGTAACAGATATGCCTTCACCAAGCATGTTGTCACAATCCCTATAGAAGGGAGATTTACTTCCCATAAGAGGCTCTTTTCCAGCATCTCAGCAAACATATATGTTTTTAAAGACTGTCACAGATCGTTCAGATGTCTCTGCAGGGAATACAGCATTTGTCATGCGGCTCAGATTTGGGGTACCCGCTGGGCCTCAGAGACAGGTGAATGGCAGGGAAAAAAGGGGCCCTCACTCTCCATGTTTCTGCCGCCTTTGAACAAGGTCTTTCTGTAATGACAGGACTGTGGTATTTTTCCACTTGCTTTGGTGTGTGGTGTGGAGTAATTAATCTGGAAACTTTCACTGGAGATTCTGTTATAGAAAACGAGAAGGTATTTATCACTAATACTATTTAGCTCCTAAAGCACTGGCTCAAAACGTGAGCTGAAAAACCTCAGTGTAAATTCAACACTCTAGTACTACAGGCATTAGAAATGCAAGTTTCAAAACTGAATGTTTCATTGATGTAGCATAATTTTGTCTTGACAAAGCACTGCACGGAGATATTGGGAAATGCAGAGCATTAGCTATCAAATAGAGGAACTGGTTTAATAAGAACAATAAAATAAAACCCCTGAAGCCCCACCCAGGAGGCTTAACGAGACTGGGAAGATCCTCACCTGTGCCAATGCAACAACCTGCTAGCAGGAGTCCAAGTGGCCTCGCACAGGCTGTGCTCCAGCCATGGTACATCACTTAAGTGAAGCCAGGTGACACCACCCAAAGCTATCAAGAAATGAGCTATATTTTCTTTACGTTCTTTGTAGGGCGGAAAGGCTCCCTGCAATGGAGACAGGAAACAGCTCTCCATCTCACCATCACAGCGTTTTGCTGTGGAATCCTCCTTTCTCTTCCCTGCTGCAGAGCTGTCCCTCAGCCACTCAGCTGGCTTTCTGATTACTTTTTGTGAGCCAGTAATGTGGTATCTTCCCTGGGGAATTAAAGGGCTGAAAACCATAGGTGTGGAAGGTGTTGATTGCTCTGTTTATTTATTTATTTTTTTAACTATCAGGAAGGCTGTTCATCTGCTACACTGCTGAACAGAGGACAAGACTTGTCAGAAGTGATCAGCCAACTCAAGCCGCAGTCACAGAACCCCTTACAGTGATTTACAACTTCTTCACTCATCAGCTGGGAAAGGGCCACATCCTGGGTCTGCTCTCAGCTCCTACCAGATGTGTCCACATGAAGTTCCTTCTCTGCTGTGCATCCACGGATGGCCTACGTAGGTACACGCAGGGTGAGCTGCCACGTTATTCATTATTATATGTAATATAATGGTAAATTTGGCTGAGCCGATGTAATGGACGAGTCAATTTAATGCAACACTGCTGCCAAAACACGGGGCTGCCTCCCTGCTCCGGACCAGAGGGCCAGCTCTTGGCTGGCACCGCAGCCGGAAAACCCATCAGGAAGCGCTCGCCTCAGCTGAAGTGCGCGACTCGCTGAACCAAGGTAACTCAATCGGGTGTCTGAGCCTTTGCTCCATTTGTAGCACTCATCTCTGTTAAACTAACCCGGGCACTTCAGCAGCGATGAAACTGTGTTCAGAGGAAAGAGGTTTGCTGGTTTCACTGTATTTCTCTAAAGAAGCAAAAATTGCCTTGTGGCAAGTTCTTAGGAAAGTCAGCAGAATTTAGGCTCTTTGGGCACTTTTGGAAAATGTTGCCCAGCGTGCTGATTCCCACAGTCCCGTACTGCCGCATCTTGGCAAATGCTACGGTGCAGTTGCACATCATCAGTACAAAAAATGTGCAGCATATTGAAAAGTGAAAATGTGTGGGAGCGTAAAATAAACAGAATTTGGTATGAAAAAAAAATAAATAACAGGCGGGAAATTGGACTGGACTGCTTTCTCCATTTCCATATTCCATAATTCAGACTACTCATTATACATTTTCGCTTCAAGTTTTAATAAAGGGGCCGATGAATTTCCAATCTGTCACACAAGGCGCTGCAGAATTCAGAAATCTTGACCCAGCTGTTAGGCCCAGCTGGTGGCAAAATATGTAGACGGGAAGGAAAGCCAAGCCCTGGTCTAGAAGAAACAGGAAAATGGAGAACTCTAAGCTAGTAAGTTCTTTCTAAAAGAGAGTGGTTACTTTTCAAGATAAAGGAACCATGCATCACAGAAAGACTTAGGTTGCCTGCAGGGGGCGGTTTTGGTTGTTTGTTTTTTTTTTTTTTTTAAGAGAAGACCCTTGTGTGTGCATTTACAGCTTATAGCTAAGAGGTCGGAGCTAGAAGCTAATCAGCCATTCTGTCTCCTATCTGCTGATCTGCTGGCGTTGGGGAAGGGGGAATGTGGGCAAACAGGCATTAAATTCCACCGGCAGGCGACGCGAAGGTATTCCTTGATAAGCGATGTCCAAGATGCTGAGCCGTAAAGCAAAGCCCCTGTGAGGAAGCAGAGGAAGAGGCAAGGAAAGCTTTAGCCATCTGTCTCAACCCAGCTTTGCTCAGTGCTCACCAGAGCAGAGGTCACCACCGACAATAATTACCCTCAAGAAGCCAGACGTATGCTTTCCATTCACCAATAATCTACAAAGCATCTTAGGGTGAAATCCTGGCTCCTCTGAAGTCAATGGGAGCTTTGCCAACAACTTCACTGGAGCCAGGTTTTCATCTCAGATAATTTTAAAGCAACCCCCAGGCTTAAAGATAAAATAACGGCATCTTGGGAGTGGGCGCAGGCAGGAGCGAGGAGGCCAGACGGGGCTCTACCAGCTCTGTGCCTCTGAAAAGCCATCAGTCTTAAAGACAGGATGCTTCCGCAGTGCAGGAGTCAGGATTGCTAGTAAATGGGTAAAGTGGACAAGCAGGTAGGCACCAATATCTGTTAACTGCTGGGACAACTGGAGTGCTCAGGTGAGCCATGATACTCTGCCATAAAATCCAGTGGTGCTCACACTGGTTAATCTATTGCTCCCACCTCTACATCCTCCTCACTTCTGAGATACAGCCTATAAAGGGACTTAGGTTGTGTTATATAATACTGTATTTTTTTCCTCCTCCTTACCCAGTATTTCTCACACTGGTTTTGAAGGATGTCACCTGGTGGCACTTGTCCAAAATTACTTGACTACGTACAATTGACGTACTATTAATTTCAGTCACTAGGACCACCCAGACTTTGCAAGGTGCTGTATCTCAGGCAATATTTTATTTTTCAGGACTTATAACACCAAGTGTAGATGCTCACACAGCGATGGAGTGTGGTTAGTCTTACGCAGTGCAGTGGACAGCATATGGGGATGGTCAGCTGAGATGGCCACGGAAGGACACAGCAAATCCACCAGCAGGACATGCCAGTGAGGACATTGAAAATTCAGCCCCGGACAGAGTTTCTTGGCCTTGAGCACTGAAGGTGGAATGGTGGCTGTGGACAACTATTTTGCAATTTTGTTGACAGGCTGGTGTGAGGGAGACCGTGAGGCCTTTCATCTGGCAGTGCCATGACTGAAACAGACCCCTGAAACACCTCCCCAGGAGAGAGTCCTCTCCACGTGGTAGAGGCTGCAACATGGAGAGCTGCAACCCCCTTTTGAAGCGGTGCAATGAGGAACGCAGGATCTGTGGGGCTCGGTAGAGCTGAAGTACATCAGACAATTAGACAAGCTACTATGGCTTACTGACTCCTCACACATCAGCTGAGCCACACTACCTTGTCATATCACAAATGCTGCATAAAATGTGTGAATTTAACGCTCTTTGAAAGAGCTTGGGCTCAGTGCATTTCCCTTGTCACTGGTGAGGAGCTAGGAAAGCGCAGGGGCTGAGTCCGACTTCATCATCGGAGGGGAGAGAAATGGGAGGTGTGCTGGGGGTGGAAGGTTGCGGTGTAAGCTGTGAACTTCCACAAGGACAGAGCTACCAAAGGAACACACCTCCCTTACCCCAGCACCACTGTGAGACCCACCTGCTGATTTACCTCCCTGCTGGGTGCTCATAACCACATCCCAGGAGCAGCATGACTTTCAGGCTACTGATGGATCTCTGTCCCCAGGCGAGCTCTGGCTTCATTTTCCAGGAACTAGATAGTATCTGCTGGAGTGTTCACCCAGCCCAAAAAAGAGAACTTTTCCCTTTGCCTTTAAGTCCATCTCCCCTACAGGTTGTGATTCAGCCGTCTGGATGCATCGATGAAGTCATCGGCTGATTTAACAGTGTTTGTGGATTTAAATTGGCACGTACGGCGCACGCGTGCGCACGCTCTCTGCTCCTGTCGCCCCCAGCGCAGCCACGCAGGCACTATCGCGATACCCAAGTGCCGCTTTTACGCCAACTTTTTCAAGTGGGCAAGGTTTTAGTTTCTTGCGCTACCCGCTCGCTGCTCATGGTAGCATTGCTCTGTCCCTCCCTGCCTTTGCACAACAGCTTAATGCAAAAAACTTCACGTCCCACGAGGAAACACGCACCAGTACAGGCCCATCTCATCTGGATTAAAGATGTCTTCGGTTTCAGTCTCTTTCATAAGGCGAGGGAGAACTTACATTACCCAGAGCTCGGTGGCAGATCCATGTGTGTGTTTTTCACCAGGCTGTCGCTTGGACTGTTTCACATTACGAGCCTTCAGTCTCGCTCTGGCTGTCGATTTGTACTATTAAGCTCTGAAATACAGAACTCTTGTCCTGAGTTCCCCCTTTTCTTAAACAGCCAGGGCCCACTGACAGCCACCAGGTAGGGTCGGACTTTGGTAAACCTGGAGGACGGTTCTCCTGCCTCTTCGCTGCGTATGTCCCCAAACCTTCCTCCTGATCCACCCCGTGTCGTGCTCGATGCCGTGCCTGCCCGCCGGGATCACAGCAGTGGTGGCAGGAAGAGAGTCCAGGCCGAGCGATGACAGCTGAAGTACATCAGTGTTTTCATCTTCTCAATATTTTGATTAGCCCAAGGAATGTTTGGGTTAAAAAAAAAGACACTTTTTTTTTTTAAACCACGTGATGGTCCCACAAGCTGTTATGGCTTTACGTAACATTGAATAGCTCTGATTTGCCGCATAACTGAGAGCATCGGTGCAATATCAGGTATTTTATCCACAAGTCATTTCACAAGACGGAGGGGTGGTACTTTGCTGTAACACACTCAGGGCAGCCTCATGGGAGGCCCTACCCTGCCCAATCATCTGTGCCGATCATTCCGACTGCCTTGCTAACATAGAACATGCTTGTGGACTAAAAATCCTTAAATCTGAAGGCTTTGGTTTTGTGGCTTTTGGTTACATCTTTAACAATACCCCAGTGCAATTATTTTAACCATATTCTTG